>NC_062223.1:83393054-84002054 GCF_902686445.1 Sciurus carolinensis | reverse complement strand
AAATGGATGGAAATGATTACCTACTGAAAATAAATTTTTAATATTCATTATTAAAATACTATATTATGAATAATTAATTATTTTCCAATACTATGAGAATGCTAATATAGCATGACAGGCTTGAATTATGTTTACCGATTGCTAGTATGACATTTTTCACTACTTAAAGAGACAGGTGTTTTGATGGAGTTAATGACAAAGCACAAGGGAAAAAGGAAGCAGAAAGGAAGCTCATTTCTTTGTGAAAATCTATTGTTTTAGTAACTGCTGTATTTGAAAACCCTGACAGCCAGTTCCTTTATTCAAGAACATTTATTCCCATATGTTTTGTGGTCCCACAGCATAAAAATTACCTATTGGAAGAGTTATTGCTTTAGGCAATAATGAGACCATAAATCTGTTAGCCTCCCTTAAGGTCCCTGGAAACACACAAGAGCTGTTGGGCTGTTGTTTTCCTGAAAAGTGTAAAATCATCATTTTTGTTGATATTCATTTAAATCAGGCAAGTTTCACCACTTGGGGCAGAATTGCTTTGATAGAAACTAAATCATGAGGTCTCCAACCCACAGCAGTTGGAGACACTTTGATTGAACAAAGCAATTATGTTCCTGAAAATAAGATTGCTTGACAAAGGACATCCAAAGTGCCCATTAGATGGAATTTACATTTGGGGAAGAGTGCTCTGACAATTTGATCACTAACTGGCAAATCTCTGACAGAGAAGATGTGGTAAAGATGTAGGGGTAGTGTATATATCTCCCAGCTGCTTCTTAATTTCTATAATAAAAAACAGATATCTTCATCTTATAATAAAGGAGAAAATTATAGCTCTACTCATAGGAGTAGAGTAACACAGAGACAAATTGATTTAAAAACCTTTAACACATTGGACAGGACATTCGACTTAGAATCAGAAAATCTAGGTTCAAATTAGCTTTCTGACCTTTCCAAGTTATGGGAAGCTGAGGCCTGCCTGAGTCTATTTTCTCATCTCTGAAGACATGATAGTAATAGACAACTGGGGTTCTCAGTGGAAGCGCTGCCATGTTATTGTTCATTGGTTTTGAGTACTGAGATTCTGAAAACCTGTCTTTAGGGTCAAGGAAATCTAAGAACACCTCTTCCTTTGGTCAGGCCTGGATCTTCAGCCCACATCTATTGATATTTTGAATCTGCTTCCAATTTTCTATCCCTTTGAGTATTTTTTCACCCAAGTTGTTCAGAAAGAATTTCAAAGTATGCTCAAAACTCTTCTTTTGGATGAGTGAGATAGCTCAGTTGGTAGAGTGCTTGCCTTACAAGCACAAGGCCCTGGGTTCAATCCCTATCACTCCAAAAAAACAAAACAAAAAACCCCTTCTTTTTAGCTTTGTTTTACATAGGTTCACAGATTCACTTAATTTTAAAGGCAGTAATTTTGTTGCTAGTCACTGCAGGGACACAAATGTTAAGAAATAATGAACATAATAAATATAGAAATTTATAGAAAGAGATTTAATATTTACTGAACATCTCTCCTATGTTCCTAAGTTTATTCCTTACAACAACTGGGCAATGTGGAGTTAGAAAGAATGAGGCTTGCAGGTTGTGATTTGCCTAAGGCAAGACAGAGTGGAAAAATGGGATTTAAGTTGTTCAGAACTCAAAGACCATGCTTGCTTATAATGCTATATACCATGTTGCTTAACAGGAGTGGACAGTTTCAGGACTCAAAATTAGATTCACTATTCATATCTCCTTTCCTGACTCCAGATGATTTTATTCCTCAGGACAGAGTTCACCAAGTTTCAGATTTCTTCTCTAGATTGAAGTAAACCATTCATCTATGACTCCCACTCTCAAATAGTAGTTCATCGGTGAGAATAAGATAAATTTCATTTAGACTTCCAGTTCTGGCACTTTGGCTGTGAATGCTGGGGATACTTTGATGAATACAACTGAGGTGCAATTTTCATATATACGAAATTCCCCAAATGCTTAACCTTGTGAGTTTTTTTTTTTCATCTTATTAAATGAGATAATTTATGTAAATAACCTAGCCCATTGCCTGGTGCATAGAAAAATACATGATAATGGTGATTGAGACATGTTCAAGTATGGAAACATTCTGTAGAGTAATATTAGCATATCCAAATGCAGTCCATAAAAATAAAATAATTTTTAAAAAAGACAGTTGAAGAGTGTTGTGCACCTCTTCCTTCTATAATTGAATCACCTGATTTTTATAAGACTTTGTATGGCTATGTTTAAGTGTTACTTGCTAATTGACAGAATGAACATGACTGTGTTCTGGTCCCTTGTCATTGAGCAGACATTTGACATTTTGTGTTACTTCACTCTTGGACTAAAATGTGAACTTGGGCCAAAAATGTGAACTTGGACTAAAATGGTAAAAAATATATTACTTTGATGTGTATAAAATCCATATGAGATAAATTCCTAGTAATCTTTAATTCTTTCTCAGGACTTTATATGGTTAAATGTTGAGAATTAATTAAAATGTTGATTTCACACACCGTGAAAACTTTTAAAGTTGACAATACTAGGGCAACTGCAATGCCATACAATGTTTTGGTTCCCTAAAAGATCCCAGATTGACACTGTATACATCAAACTGTCTAGACAGTTTGTAGAAACTACACTAGCTATTTTAGGCAGAGTAAATTTAATATAGGTAATTGATAAGAGAATACTATAAAATTGAAAAATGCAAAAGGAGAATTCTGTCTCCTCCGTTTTCTCACCTTTGAAAAGAAAATGGCAAGAGTCATTCCACTGAGAGAACTTCCAGGTTATTACTTATTGGCTTTTTGTGTTTAATCCCTGAAACTTGTGTTTATGCTCAGGGAAGTCTGCATGTGAATACCTTTCTCTTTTCATGAGTTAAAAAATCTCAACTTCCACATTTTCTACTTTTCTAATGTTTATGTGTAGGAATGACATAGCATTAAACTGAGCAACTGGAAAAGCATGAGGTTGTTGATACCCAAAAGACTGTGACAGATTTCTTAGAAGGTAGTACTTTCCAGGTGTTGTCTTTATGCCTATAGGAACATGAATATAGGCTTTTCATGACTTATCACTGAGATCATCAATAGCAGAATTACTATCTCTGAGATGGCACAATGAAGCAGGTCTTTGGAATGGGCGAAGAAATTTAAAAGTGGAACACATTGCCTCACTGGGATCAAAGCATGTAAGTTGTTGCTTCCTTCTCAAAACTTCCATTTCAGTTCTTTCACCCCAGTCTGCAGGAATGGAGAAACCCTGACTGACTGAGCAGCACAATGCATTGGTGAGTGGGACATAAGAGGAGCTGACACAGGAGGGTAGGGAAGATAGTACCTTCCCTCAAGAGATTCGTTTGGTGAATACTAACATGCTTTAAAAAAAAAGGTAAAACAAGAGCAATAGTTGAGGTCAGCATAAAAGATTTCACAATAAATGAGAACTTCAAGTGGGCCATTTCATAAGATAAGGAGAGAGAAAGAAGAGAGGTCAAGTAAAAAGATAAGTTAGAGCAAAGAATGGGGGCAGGAGTGAGTGTGTTGTGGTGTCACTAGGAAGAGATGCAGATGGAGCTGAATGAAATGAGATGTACTGAGCAGGAGCAGACTGGGGGAGGGCTGAGAACCCTGACACCTACTTCCTGTGGACATCAGATCAAAAGTGGTACTGAAGAAATGTTCTAGATCACTGGCATGCTGTATTGTTACTGGTTTTATCTAATTTATCTCAACTTTGTTAGTAGTGATTACAGATCACATGAAACTGTCTTAATAGAAAACAAATAACACAAACAAGAAAAAAACTGAATTTCCCATTTTCCTG
Source organism: Sciurus carolinensis (assembly GCF_902686445.1). NCBI lineage: Eukaryota > Metazoa > Chordata > Mammalia > Rodentia > Sciuridae > Sciurus > Sciurus carolinensis. The sequence continues at coordinate 83,998,223 of NC_062223.1, read as the reverse complement.
GAGGTATCTCTGGTTTGGCATAAGAAAGCCAAATTTAAACGATTTCAAATTATCTTTTGTTCATGTCATGATTACAGAAGAAAAAGTATCAGAATTGGCTAGTCTGTCTTTGGTTAAGAAATAGATGCTTATCATTTTGAGTTGGAGAAATGCCTAAATAAAAAGTTCTTTGAAGGGACAGAGTAAGGAAAATTCTTATGTACAGGATGGTAATTTGATTTACTTAATAGTAGGGTTGAATTATAATTTTTCATCCTAGATACCTTACCAAGGTCAGATGCCCCCAAAGCAGTTCCAATGTGTATGGAGACGTCTTGTGCATTGATTATTAGGGTTAATGTCTTTGCAGTAGAATCTTAGAAGCTAAAGGGGCTCTGGAGCCTAGGAAGGATATTGCCTTCTGTGAATTCTTTGTGCTATAAATCCTTTGCTAAGATTGTTCATCCAGCGAGCAATGTTAACATTGCTAGCATAATTAATACATGTAAATATCAATTGTAAAACAAGAAATTCTTATACATTCAGATGTTGAACACGAAATTAGTCAAATCTCAAAACACTTTAATGGACTCATGTTTAGCATTTCAAATTATTTTAAGTATTCCAAATACCTTAAACACATAAACTATTATGTTTATCACCAAAATTGTAAGAACTTACTTCAAAATATCAGTTTTGTTGGTTTGTTTTATTATTATCTCTATACTAATATGATTTTTTATCTTCCTGGTGTTATCATTTTCTTCATTTATTGTACATTAATTTAATCAATCCTCAGACAAACAATATAATCTTAAACCAGCTGATGTTGCAGATTCCGTTTCATTGACTAACGCCTTCTTTGTTGCCAAGGGATCTCTTAACATCTTCTAAGTAGATGTTGGCATGAGCCAGTGTTTATTGGGCTTGCCCTCTTTAATGAAAACTTACTTTCTAAATCAGAAGCATTCTCCAAGTCTTTGTCTTAGAATCTTGTGCTGATCCGTCTTGGTCCCAGTGACAGTGAAATATAGGCTACAGCATTATACTTCAGTTTGCGATTTATTTGATTATCATTTATAAATTACTATGAGTATCTAGAGTTTTAATACCCCAGGAAATTAGAAGCTAAGTGTTTGCAGACTACTTCCCTCTGAGGCAGTGCAAATAATCTATGTTTAATTATATGTTGATAGACACTGTTTGATTTATTCATTGTTGTGTGGAATCAGTCTTTTCTGCAAAAACATACACAATTTAGAAACATTACATGTATTTAGGTGGAATTACTATTTCCTATTAAAATTGATTAAATACTTCTCATGGCTTTATAAATTTACTCAACTTTTGAATTTTCATACTCTAAATTTTATTTTAAATATTTCCTTTGATATGAAAACTCTTGTGTTTATTCATTCAACTTATATTTATTAATTATAATTAAAATTCTATTCTTGATGCATAATCTATTGCATCTTATCTGTTGGTGAACACATGTATAAATTTTGTCTGTTAAGTTATCCTTAAACAATTTTGGCTTAACAGAAAGGCTTGATTCTTTTGAGCAAAAAATACTTTAAAGACTAACTTCAGAGTGCTATGAACACTCCCAGAGTGTACTGCATAAAGATTTTTATGGATACAGTTTCTACGACGCCAGACGACATTAGTGAGACACATAAAAAGACTGATCATTAAGGTTATGAGTTCAAATTGACTTAAACACAAAATTAATATTATTTTGAAAAGCCTTTATTCTAATATGGACATACTCTTCTTCCTCAACATGTTTGGTGAAAATTACTCTGTTCTCTCTTATCTTCTAGCCACAGAATTCTGCTTTTGCCAGCACACTGTGAGCAGAGCCTTCACCCTGGGATTGATTCCCAGCCACTAAACTCATAATTCTAATATTAAAAAAAATCAAAATAGGGAGGTCATATGAATGTGACTACTCACATTTGCATGATTAGGGCACTCTCATATGCACACAGATATATGATGGAAGCCAAATCAAAACCAGAAGGCGGTTTGGTGAGCATGGAATCAAAATGAGTATAATTAGTTAGATTATACAAATCCCTCAGGCTGGCACATATTCATGAATCTATCCCCACAACAGAGTTGGTCTTGCCAGTAGGATGAGGGTAGAGAAGTCCATACACAGAAGAACACAATCTTTTGGACAGTTCTAGAATGTGCACTGCCAAAATTAGCAGTGGTATTGGAAGTCAATAACCAAAAGGATCTGATGTAAGCTTGAGTCAACAATGAGAAATTTGCAAAAGGAAGGAAAAAGTAAAACCATGTAACTCAAAACGGTAGATACACAAACAGATAAGAAGGCAAAAATGGGATTGAACATTTCCTTTGCAATTTCATCGCAATGCAAAAAGCAATTTTAATTCAGAGCTAAGGTAAAAATTCTTTGAGTTTCCAACATGAATTGCAGCATTAGGAGCAAAGTGTCTACTTGTGGGACATGGGCCACTGAAGTCTTAAAATCTTGCAGTTTATCATGTTTGGCTGAATACAACTTTAACCATCCCAAGAGAATAAAAGCAGCATGGCTGACTGAGTCTCATTTGCTACAAAGTCCCATCAAAAATTGTGTGTGTGTGTGTGTGTGTGTGTGTGTGTGTGTGTGGTGCGGGGGATGGGGATTGAACCTAGGGTCTTATGCATGTGAGGCAAGCACTCTACCAACTGAGCTATATCCCCAGCTCATCAATAATTTTTAAAAATTCAGATACATTTGGTTATCCTGAGTCAAATTGAGATATAGAGAATAATTGGAAGGTGCGAACAGTTGCTAATTGGTAATGAAGAAAATAAGCCAGAGTTTAAAATTATTTTTACTTATTTACTCAATAATCAACTAAGTTAATTTACAACTAAGAATGCAATTATTGGTTCACTGGCATGTATCCATGTCTGTAAATATATAGGGCATCTCTTTAATGAACTTATAGCCTAAGAAGGATGAGTAATCCGTTCAGTGATGAATAGTCCATGGTGAGTTGGGTAACTTATGTATGTTCAATGTAAGATAAAGGTAATAAAAAGTCACTGTAATTGAATAAGTTGGTCAGTTTTCACAGAGTAGCAAATATATGAATTGTGTCTTGAAAGAAAGTAAGGAGTTGGACAGGGTGCACACCTGTAATCCCAGTGGCTTGGGAGGCTGAGGCAGGAGCATTCAAAGCCAGTCTCAGCAAAAGTGAGGCACTATGCAACTCGGTACGACCCTGTCTTTAAATCAAATACAAAAAATAGGGCTGGGGATGTGGCTCAGTGGTTGAGTGCCCCTGAGTTCAATCCCTGGAATCTGCCTCCCCACAAAAAAACAGAAAGAAAGAAAGTGAGGAGTTATTCAGTATGGGAAAACAGAATTCCAGGGATGAAAACATAAAACATAAAATACAACACAACTGAGTGTACAAAAGACGTGCCGTGTGAGTTGACAACTCTGTATGTGTAGGGAGAAGAGGAAGACAAACCTGGAGAGGAAGACAGGAAGCAGGGCTTGAAAGCCTAGCAGAATATGGAGATGATCACCAGTTAGAGCAAAAGTCAACCAGATTTCAAAACTCTCTAATGACATAAACTGCAGAGCCAAATAAAAACAAATAAACAAACAAAAAACTATCCTAAGTGATGGTATATTTTTCATGGTTGACAGAATGTTTTGACATATCTTAAGTTTCTTGTGAATGAATTTTGCTCTTACAGTTCCCTATTGTCTTGTATTACAACCAATCATTCAGTTGGAACATTCCAGGGTTCAACCTCCCTTCTGAAACTGCAGCATTTATTGTTTATTTGAGCAACCTGTAAGTCATCAACCACAAATTGTGTAACACTTAACTTCGTGAATGACATAACTTCAAAATCATGCTAGTTTAGAAATGGACTTTGGGCAAGCACCCAATCTCAGTGATATCAAAGGGATCTACATAGCATGACTCACTCCTTGTTACTCAAAACCAGTGACTAAGTCAGCACCGCAATCACATAGGCTATCCTAAAACAGCTGGGGTGACAAGAATGCCAAGGAAGTGATCTGTGTTTCTCATACCTGGCTGAATGTTTACTCAAGATGGGTAATATCAGTGTCACCTGAATGTCACAACAGGTGACTTAGGCATTTATGGAAAACACCTTTTAGCTCATTCTGTTAATTTAGTTCTTTCTGTGACATCATCATCTTGTAATGATGTCTGTCCTTTAACATGAAAGCTTTTTTTTTTTTAATTTTCAGTTGTCAATGGACCTTTATTTTATTTACTTATATGTGGTGCTGAGAATTGAACTCAGTGCCTCGCACACACTAGGCAAGCGCTCTACCACTGAGCCACTACCCCAGCCCCACATGAAAGCTTTTTGAGAAGTATTTGGTACTATATATCAAATTGCTATTACATAGTAACCTACTCCAAAGTGGGAATAAAAGAAACTAAATTGCTAACAGAATTTTTTATACATACCAATGTTCAATGAAGTGTTATGATCATTGAAATTGGTAAAACAATTTAGGTGTTTATTCTGTGCTTAGCCCAACATTTTGAATGATATGTTTCATAGGATAGGAAATTTCTACCTGTGAATGGTTTATGGCATAAACCTTCTGTATTCCTATAAAGTCTACAAGTATTATGCTATGATCTTTAACCATCTAGTTAATGAATGCCTTATTCAATATTGGCATGGGTAATGTATTATATGGCTGAGTGAAGAAATGTCCTTTACAATATGTGTCTTCTTCAAAGAACAATGCCATACCATAGGGATAGCAGGTACATGTCAGAACTCATACTACCTCTTACTCTCTGCAAACAACATCCCTGATTCTGACTCTAATTTTTGCCAAAACCTGACATAACCTACAAATCCATTGTAACATAGGGCTCAGAGATTCACTAGTCAAAAGTAACTCCATGTGTGATAAATATAATTTGTCATAAATGAGTAAGTATAAATGGTATGAATGACACATCTGTTTGCAAAGCAGTCTGGGCAATGTCTCTCTTCTGGATCCCCAAGTCAATCACATTCAGAATTTCATGGTCTACAAGGGAAAGCTTTAAGATTTAAGGACCCATAATTAAATTCTGCTTTACTACTGAACATCTTCTGTTTTTTATGTAAATCACTTAAGCTCTCCAAACTTCACTTTCTTGATAAAATAATGACAGTAATAATAGTCATTCTACAAAAGGTATTGTAATGGTCAAATTAATCTTTTGACCAATCAGAAAGTCAAAGGTCAACTATTTTCTCTGATATTCAGAAGCTAGTCTAAAACATGGGGGTCAAAGGGGAGAAAGGGAAAGGGGAGATTCCATCAAAATAAAAGAAAGATCCGTGGACTAGATGAAAGGAACAGGACAAGAAAAAAACAGTGGAATGAATTTGATCTAAATTTCTATGTATACACATTCATACATATATATGTATGTATATATATATATATATATATATATATATTTGAATATACCACTAACTAAAACAAGGCAACAAACAAAAACTTGAAGTAGAAGAAAGATCAGTAGTGTAGAGGGAAGGGAACAGTGGAGGAAGGAGAGAAGGGAAATGGGAAATACTGGGAACTAAATTAGAACAAATTATATTCCATTATTCTATAATTATGTCAAAAAGAATCCTAATGTTATGTATAACTTAAAAAAACAATAAAAAAGTGAGTTTTTGAAATTTAAAGTATTATGCAGATATATGATTATTATTTTATATTCACACACATAAACACTTATCTAGAAAATTGTATCCAGAACATTAATTTCTACACACTAAAAATCAAAGACATTAGAAAAATGTGTAACACATTTGAATATAGATATTTTACAAAAGAAGGTATATCAATAAAGAATGAGCTCATGAAATGATGCTCAAAAAGGATAGATTACCAGGAAGAGGCAAATTAAAACTATAAAAAGATCCCATTTCACACTCATGAAAATATCTAGAATTAAGAATAATGAAAACAAAAATTGACAAGAACAGGTGGAACCCCTGAACACTGCTGATGGGACTGTCAAATAGAATAGCCAGCTTGGAAAGCTGTTTAGCAATTTCATATAATGTCAAAATAACTCTGACTATATCTCTAGTTATTTATCAAGAGGAAATGAAAATATATGTCCATAAATCAACTCATACATAATGTTTATAGCAGCTTTATTCATATTAGTAAAAAAAAAAGTGAGATCTTTACAGATATATTCATCAATAGGAAAATTAATAAGGAAATTGTGATCTATTTACATGTGTATGATTTATTAGTAGTTGTGAAGAAGCCAAAGTAATTTGTGGTGATATAAATCACAACAATGGTTGTCTGTGGGGAGAGAGTTTATTAGTTATCTTTCAATTACTAGAACAAAATGCATCAGATGATCAACCTATGAAAAGGAAAGATCTATATTGGCTTGCAATTCAGAGGTTTCAGTCCATGGTTCGTTGGCCCTATGGTGACTTCACTCCTGTAGTGAAGCAGTATATCATGGCAATAGTGGGGGTGAAGAAAGCTGCTCACCTCATGGCTGGGAAGTGAAAAAGGAAGAGGAGGGGCCAGGACTTCAAAATCCCCTTCAAGTGCACATGCCCAGTGACCTGACTTCTTCCCAGTAGACCCCATCTCCTAATAGTATCACAGACTGGGAACCATGCCTTTAACACATGGGCCTTTGGAAACATTTCAGATCCAGCCTTTAACTGGAACCATGAGGAACCTCACAGGTGATGAAAATGTTTTATAACACATGGACCCACAACATATACATTTTTTGAAACTCATTGCATTTAACACTTATCATCTATACATTTTATTGTATATAAATTATGTTTGACTTTAATAAAATAATCACAATACAGGTGGACCATAGAAGAAGCACTACAAAAAATTCCAAGACAGGAGTTACAAACTTTGTCACTTACTATCATTTTGATGTTCAAAAAGCCTTTAAATCTTTCTATACCTTATATCCTTTATTTTAGAATTTTAAATTATTGATTCCTAAGGATCCTTTCATTGGTAACTTCCATGAGTAGAGGAACATTATCTATTTACTACTGTAGCTAGAATATCTTATATAATGCTTGGCAAAGAGAATGTAGTTTTTGTTTTTTTGCAAATTTAATTTGATTAAAATTTCTTTCATGTATGCATGAATAGATTATTAACTAACTTGTTGAGATCTCCCTCTCCTTCATGTATCTAATAACAATTCTTATATTACTTTTAAAGTGAGAAAAAAAAAAACTAGCTGGGTTTTTATCTTGTTGATTCTAGTTCATAATATCTCATGTTAGCACATATATTGAGAATTTTGGAGTTATATTTGTAGTGTACCAGCTCTTATAGGCATCCAAATTTTGAAAATGTGTGTGGTTCTGACCTCAAGTTTAATGAGTTTTCTTATCCAATCATTTCTACTAATGAAAACACAATATTGGCATTTGATTGTCCTTATAAGATAATATAAGCCATAGATGAGGTGATTGCAATTTGGGATGACTTTGATATGTTTAGAAAATGACAGATCAATGAATGGTGTGATATTTAGAAATAACAACAAAAAACGCTCATCAATATATCTTGTCACTGAACACACTAATTAGGAATAGAAACTTAAATCATGGTTAGCATTAGAAGGAATTGCTCTTTGAAGCTTCTCATTCCACAACTTTAAAGAGAATGATCTGATTTTTACATAATCAGGGGGTAAGTCAGAAATAGAGACAATCAAGGGACTCAAGGATGTGCTTTTCCTTAATTCTTGGTCCTTTCCTGGTTCCCTTACTCCAAGACAGAGCACAGATTATTATTTATGACCTTTTTGGGTACTTTATTTCCCCAACCCATGCTGTCCATAGTAGGTATGTCTAAGTAACCTTGAGTTTCCTCTTCACCAGAACGTGGATTTAATTTCATTAAACCCTTTCAGGGGAAAAAAAAAAAAAGGAGAAGACCTTTCATTTGGAAAGAAGTTTGCACGATAAAACTGAAGCAAATATTTTTGCAGTGTTACCACAAAATGCTTTTCTCTACTACTCATTAAGTATCAGTTCTGTAGAGAACATCAAAGTGGACTTTATATTAAAAAGAGTCTGTATGCATTATTCTTCATTTAACATACTTTTCTTGATTATTTCCTGTGAGAAATTATGCTTCTGTGAAAGAGAGCAAGTGCAAATCAAATGAAGTTCAAAAGGAGAAATGATCAGCCAGAAATAGATTAGACGATCCTTCATGAAGAGAAGGTCCTTGAAGAATAAATGAGTGGAATTAGCACATCTAGAGATCTAGGGAGCAAAACCAAAAAGAGAAAAGCCTAAGATAAACATGCAGGAGTAGTATGTGAAAATTGTCTACTTCAAGGATGAAATACTAGATGATGATGTCTTTCTATGGCAAAAATTAGTGATTAGTCTAAAATTGCAGTAATGTTGTAGAGGACAGTGGGAATTTAGTGCAGCAAAAGCATGGGAGAAACCAGAATTAGGAATTCAAACACTATATGGAATGCTACTTTTTGTTTAGAAATGTAAACAGAGTCGAGAAGCCTTGTTTTTATTAAAGTAATTACTATATCCTCTCTGGAATTGGAGGAGACTGTTTCCTGTCAGACAGACATTGGTATGAAGGTAGAGGACAATAGTAAGGAAGAATTTCTGGTCTTACTCTGACCATCGTTCCAGTAGCTAACTCCCTGGCTAACTTTACCAGGTCTTTGTTTTCCCCACTCCCAGGTCTCTGTTTTATCTCTGAGAGAGTCTCGCTGCCATTTCATCCTGGACACCCACTCTTTGCCTGGACCACATCTTGCTATGACCATAACCTTTAACCCAGACCTTGGTTTTCCTCAAAACATGCAGGTCAATTGGATTTCTCAGTATCAATTCTGCCCTCAAAAAAGTAAGTCTCAATCCCAAGACCTTCCTTTACTTCCTTAGGGGACCCTGAGGAAGGAGTCCCGTGTGAGACTGGGCTCTGAGCTAAAATTCCCATCTACTCTTGTGCCAGTATAGCTCCAGGGTCTTTTACGGTGTGCACAGTAAATACTAATAGCTTGCACGTGTCCCACCTTGCCAAGTGCACTGCAGCTTGACAGGAACCTACATGTGATTCCAGGTATATCTCCAGTTTCTGGTAGACAATGCAAAGGGTGTTCTTCACCCGATTGTACCCTGGAGATAATAAGGAAAGAGGCTCACTTATATAAGCCCAAGTCTGTCTTGTACTCCTCACATTAAATTCCTGTTCTGTCATCTCTGTACTCCGCAAGGACATGTTTTAAGAAATACAGAAATTCACGTTAATCGGATGAATTACTGGTTAACTACAGAATGATAGAATGGATCCCAGTGCTCTAGTTTCATCCCTCCAAAATAATAATCCTTCTATGTAATTATGCAGTGTAACCCTCTTCAGTGCTGATGGGTCACTTCTACCCTTCTTAGCAGGGTTCCTGGGACAGTCTATGATCTGGCTAGCAACTCTCTCTTCAGCCTTTCAGCTCAGCACTCTCCAGAGTTGGCACTGACCAGTAATACTACAAATGTTTCCCCTTACCGCTGGGATTTTGTCCATGCTGATCTCTTCTCTTGAATACCCTCCCTAACTTGTCTAATGGCTATGTACCTACAACCTTCAGCACCAAGCCAACACATCCACTCCTGAGAGACTAACTCAGAGATAATGTGGGTAACACTTTAGAAGCACACACACCATATTCACTGGCTACTAGCTATGCAACCATGACTTGCTTTACTGCTCTGTATCTTAGTGTAATTATTATGGAAATGGAATAAAATACTATTATATGTAGATTATATTTATGATTACATGAGATAATGTTATAATAATCCATTGTATAAAAACATGTTTAAGAGTGTAAACCAAGTTGATTATTTTCTCATGTCTCATCTAATTTATCAATTAGCTACTATTATTTAATAAGTCATACATTATTAGAATTACTTATTTATAACTCTTATCTCCATATTGAACTATGAAATTTTTTTGAAAACCAAGAGTAGTTTCTATGATTTTTATGTACTAAGCACAGAACATTGCACATAGTAGTATAATCAGTACAAATTTCTAGAATGAGTAATAATAGACAATAATTACTTGGGCAGATGAAAAGATCACAAAGTCTGACTTCAAGTCTAACTCTGTCACTTAGGCAATTTCCTCAACCTAAGTTTATAATACAGTGATAATAGTAATTACTTAATGGGTTATTTATACACTCTGTCAGAGATTGACACTAAGTAGGTAAAGTGTTTTGTAAATTGCATTGCTTTGCACAAATAGTAATTAATAGTATTCTTTTAGTTTTATTTGCTGATGTTTTTCATTTCTTAATTTTCCTAGAGGTCAAAGATGTTTGGTCAAATTTTATAAAAATCTCTATCACTTATGAACAATAAAAAAAATTGTGTGTGTGTGTGTGTGTGTGTGTGTGTGTGTGAGAGAGAGAGAGAGAGAGAGAGAGAGAGAGAGAGAGAGAAAAGAGAGAGAGAATATGCAATTAAAATAAGGAAAAGTTCAGCAACTTTTCTTGGCCCACATAGATATTTCATGTCACAGAACCTGGCAAAGATGTTGGTTGAATTCTGAAATCTACAAAGTTGCTTCTCACAGGGGATTCTTTAACATACCCACCAAAAAACAAAAACAAAACAAAACAAAACAAAACAAAAAAAAAAAAACTTGTTTCACAGACTCCTTGTCGAATTTACTTCCAATTACCCTGGTTCTTTGAGGCAATTACTTAAACTTTTGGAACCTATGAGCCAAAGTACTGGTCTTGTCTTGGCCCTGATTTTGTGTATATTTTCTGCCTACTATTACCCTCTGTCTTGGACCTTGGTACTTCATAGGTAAGCCAGAATCTATAAAGCTTCTTTCTTGCTGCTGAGACCCATTTGATGAGACTCCACTTATGTTCCTACTTTGTGGCTATTTCAGACTTGTCCAGACTTCTGCTTGCGTTAGCCACAATAACAACAGAAACGGTAGCTGGGATTGGGGTTTAGCTCATGGGAGGGGAAGTGAAAAAAACATTTACTGAATATTCATTAAGTGGTAGACAGTGAATTATATATTTGTGTATTTTTTCTTAAAGACCACAGCATCTCCAGAAGGAAGCTGAAGATTTTTCATTCTTTTGAAAAATGAAAAAAACTTGAGTTTAGAGATTTTAAATAATTGTTCTAAAGCTAACCAGTTAATCAGAGGCAAGGTTGGAGTTCTGACCCATCTGAACCTAAAGCCTAAAGTTTCAATGAAGTGATTATTCTCAACTCTCATGGATCTAGTATTTGCATTTCCCCTCAAACTTCCCAAGTAATTTCAATGTAATTGTCAGTGTCCCAAAACCATGATTGCGTTTTGTAGCCTCTCAGCTCAATTGATAATTTGAAACATGATTTAACAAATTATTAAGCAATCATGTTATTAGTAAAGAAAGTAAAAAAATAAAATCTGTCCTATATTCTTCAAAGGACTCCTCAATTCAGTTCAACATGTAGTTGTCAGTCTGTCAGAGAACTCAGGATGCCCAGAGAAGATAACTTCATTGGCATGTGCTTGTTTCCTACTAAAAACAGTTCATTTTTCTGAAAATATGGTGCTTAAGTAAATAAACTACCTTGATTTGGGATTAGAGTACAATATCTTCTGTCATTTCCCTTAATTACAATTCTTGTTATGAATTCAGTCAGTTAAAAAGAAATTCATTTATTTGCATTAAGATACAAGGTTTTATGAGAAGCAAAAGATCAGCTGTTACCTCCATACAGATTTTGCCTTTCCTCCATCAGGCAGATATTCTAACAGATTGTTCACCTCAGCCCAATCAGGAATTCAGGAATTGAGTAGTCCTCAGATAATTTGCTATTTTAGGAAAACTGGTTAGTATCCACATTCTCAACTCACACAAAGTTTAGGTGGAATAACTTTCTGCTCAAAGATATTTCAATTTTTGATAAATATCAGGAGGAAAATATCTGCCAGGCACTTACAGTTGGTCCATTTCCCTGAAGATCACTGTTTCTTAGGCACCAAAACTACAGATTGTGTGTGTGTGTGTGTGTGTGTGTGTGTGTGTGTGTGTATGTTTTGAAAGTTTTATAGTTCCCCAGCTTCTGGACTGCCCTGGAATTTAACCTTTGTGATCCAACATTGAGTCTGAGGTCCCTTAAATATTCATTTAGTTCCTCCAGGCCTGTGAGGCCACTAAATGTAATGTCAAGTTCTCTTTCCCTTGCAATCTCTCTGCTGGAGCCAGACTCAATCCTTAGCCTATCTCTGCTCTGGAATTTTAAATCACTGATTCCAAATTTCCAATGCTTTCAAAAGTACAATTTTTGCAAAGTACATTAGACTTTTTTTCTATTTGTTGCAGAAGGTTTAGCCTGCTCTGACCTACTATTTCAGGGTAAGAGAGACAGAGAGAAAAAGGGAAGGTGTTAGGGAATTAGATGGATTGATCAAATTATGTTATGTGCACATACAAACATAGCATAATGAATTCCACTATTGTACATAATCATGCACCAAAAATGAGTTGAAAGTTGTTCTCAAATGATTTTGACATTAAAATCTATATAGAGTGCACAAATTTTAAGTATACAGTTAGGTTAATTTGTATAAAGTAATTACACTTTGCATCTCTACTCACATGACTGTAACAAAATATCATTAGCACTTAGCATCATTCTTTGTTCCCCTTCCCAGTGTCTCATCTCTATCTCCTAAACATAATTTTTACCTAGCAACTTTTCTCTGGGTTGAGGTATTTTAGCTTTGCCAGATAAAAACTTGCAAGGAGAATAGTTTAATTCTTATTAACTACTTCAATTGCTCATTTTAATGAATGCTTTGTCATATAGGATGTGTGTGTGTGTGTGTGTGTGTGTGTGTCTGTGTGTGTCTGTGTGTGTTTAGAAAGAACTGGTGGATAAGGCACATCTGCTTTGTGACTCTTCAGCTAGAAGTCACACATTTAACTACCAAGATCTAATCATGTGATCTGAACCACATTCAACTGCAGGGGAGCAGGCAAAAAAATACACACCTCTGAATTGCAAAAACAAAATCATCACCAGACTAGAATTTATGACCTATTTTTATTTAAATCTTTTGTTACATTAACTTTAATATCATTGTATGCTATTACAATCTGATTCATTTATATTTTACATTTTACTATAAGGCAGAGTGTTAATCTCAAGGGGAAAAGAGGTTGCCAATTGTAAAGTTTGTGGATGAAGGTTTGAATCAAATTGCTTAAGTCATTAACAAGGACAGCTAATTATACAACAAAAATGTGTACTCTTTTTTTGTAAAGTAAAACTGTGACTGAGTTCATTTAGGAACTATTTTCTTGCCTGCTCCCCTGCACTGGACTGTGGGTGGAACCATGTGACTAGGTCTCACCAATGATGAGTTACTTTTAGGCTAAAGAATTTAAGAAGCAAATGTGCCTTATCCACCAATTCTTTCTACACACAAACACATACCTCTGAATCTTGGAAGCAGAGAATAACAAACATTCTCTGTGAAGTACTTGACAGTAAATACTTCAGGATTTGAGGGTCAGACATTCTCTGTCACAGTTAGAATCATGTATCACATAATGACGTTTTGGTTAATGACTGTCCTCCTGTGTGATGGTATATACCAAATAGGTGTGGAGTAGGCTATGATTTATGTAAGCATAGTCCATTATGTCCTCACCACATACAACAATGCATTTCTCAGAATGTAGCGCCATGGGTAAGGTGAGTACATGACTGTACTCAATTCTCATTTTAGCATAAAGGCAGTTACCATAAATAAATTAGTGTTCTAGTTAAACTGTACTTATGGATATTATAATGTAATATTTTATTTTTCTCAAAACATTAGTCTTTACATTTTTTCACACCATTTAAAAATGTACAACTCATTCTTAACTTGTGGGTCATTTAAAAGCAGGCTGTGGGCCAGATTTGGCCTCTAATTCTTTCTGTAAAAGATAGCAGTGCTACAAAATGTAAGTAGCGTTTGTCTTTGTATCACTACAGAATTGGTCATCACAGAATTGCAAAATACCTGCAAGGGATTGCTACATTAGCAAAGAATAAGCTACACTTAAGTCAAAATATTTGGAATAATACTTCTACCTGTTATTAAAATTTGTCTTAATGCAGAAATTGTAAAAATGTGGTGTGCCATTCTAAGGTTGGATAAAATTCCTGTATCTGGCTTAGTCAATTGACAAGCAGCAAAACATGTCCTAATAAATTGAAGAAAATTGAAATCACGTTAATTATCTATTCTGGTTACAATTTATGAAACTAGTGAGCAACAAAAGGAAAACTGAAAATTTCACCTTATGTGGTAATTAAACAATATAATTCTGAACAAACAATGGGTCAGGAAGAACCCTAAAGAGAAATTAATATCATCTTGAGATGAATTAAAGTGACAACACAGCACATCAAAAATTATGGAATACAGAAAAGGCAGTATGAAGAGGGAAATTAATAATAATATACCCTGTATTAAAATTGAAACTTTAAGAATCCTAGAAGAAAATATAGGGTAAAACCTTCATGACATTAGTTTTGACAATGATTTAATGAATATTGAAGACAAATGCAAAAATACATACACAGGGCTATACCTAACTAAAAAAAAGCCCTTCTGCACAATAAAGGAAATAATCAAGAAAATAAAAATATCATCTATAAAGTGGGAGAAAAATATTTACAAACCATGTATAAGTTGCTAATTTCCAAATGATATAGGAACTCCTGCGACTACTGTCAAAAGGCAAAGAAATCAATTAAAATTTGGGCAAAGAACTTGACTACACATTTCTTCAATGAACACATATACCTGATCAACAGATAAATAAAAAGTTGCTCAATTTCATAAATCATTAGAGAAATTAAAATCCAAGCCACTCCTCCACATCAATTAGGATTATCAAAACAAAACAAAACAAAAAACAGGAAATACCAAAAATTATCAAAAACAAACAAACAAAAAAAACCCAAAAAAGTGTTGATCAGGATGTGGAGACATTGAAACCATTTCATTGTTGATGAGGCAGTAAAATAGTGCCACCATAGAACGCAGTATGAAGCTTCTTCAAACACTAAATATGGGATTGCTTTATAATCCAGTGCTTCTGAGAACATCTCCAAAAGGATTGAAAGGCTATAGAAAAGGATATAGAAAAGGTTCAGATATGTGCTGCATAGCAAGGTTTTGGTCTACAAAGTACTATGTATTCAGAAATATTCCCACAACATTATATTGCCTAATGATGTTATAGTCAAGTTAGTTTGTGTAAATGAATTCAGTGATGTTTGCCCAATGATGAAATCACTTCATGACAGATTTCTCAGAACAGATGCCCAGTAACTTGTGTCTTGTGTGCATACGCATCTAATGGAATATCATTCAAGCTTTGAAAAGAAAATCGTGTCATCCTGACAACAAAGAGAATTCCTGTCACCATGATGCTAAGTGAAATAAACCAATCACAAAAAGACAAATGTTGCACGATTCAACTTATGTGAGGAAGAATAAATCCTAAAATAATCAGTTTTAGAAACAGAAAACAAAATAATGATTTCCAACTGGGAGAGGAGAGAAAGGAGAGATTTTGTCCAATGTGCATAGTTTTCAATTTTGCATGATGACAAGCTCTAGGGATGTGCTGTACAATAATGTACATGTAGTTAACATTACTGTGTTTTAGCTTTTAAAATGATTTAGATGACAAATTTTATGTTATTTTTTTGAGGGGGTACCAGGGATTGAACTCAGGGGCACTTGATCACTGAGCCACATCCCTATCCCTATTTTGTATTTTATTTAGAGACAGGGTCTCACTGAGTTGCTTAGTGCCTTGCTTTTGCTGAGACTGACTTTGAACTAGTGATTCTCGTGCCTCAGCCTCCTGAGCCAATGGGATTACAGGTATGTGCCACTGCACCCAGTTTTTATGTCTTCTTTCTAAGCACAAAAATGTATTTAGGAAAATCTTAAGTGTCCAAAAGTGTCTTGATAGCAAGTGTTAAAATAGATGGCTGCATTTTCTGTTTAAAAGAGTCTAGAGTGCCAGTAAAAATAAGTAAAGAAAATACATGAATCACAGAAACAAGGAAACAAGTGACTCAACACAGGAAGTAATTCCAGGGACTCCCCTGTGTGATCGTAAGTGGATGAGGTGAGAGGACAGACATAAACCCAGTGCTCTGTGTGCGCGCATTCTAGATAGAGTTAGTGTGGTCAAAAGACACCATGCTGTGCCCCAGGGCTGGTGAGCGCTTCTCTGGCCAATGGCAGGAGAATGACCATCTCTAAGACAAGTCCAAGAAAGAACAGAAAATGATAAGTTATGTGATGAGGTTGAATTTGTGTAAAAGTGTGCTGAGAGACTTTTAGAACATGTAAGAAGAGTATAAACAAAAGAGCAAATAAAACAGAAGGAAAATATTGGTTTAGGAAATGCAAAAGATAAAAAAGGAAATAGTGTACAAATACATTATAGTGACCAACTGATAGTCTTTCATAATAATAATGTAAACTCTATATGATGCAGATAAAAATGATGGCATTGGGATAATCAATGCAGAGGAGATGACACCTGTGAGAAAGATATAGTCACAGGTACTTTCATAGCAATTCAAAAGATGATTTCAAAATTTGATTAATCAAAATAATTAGTGCACATACATTACATTGAAAGTGCTAAAAGAGGTTGTATTTGGAATGGACAAGTGGGAGAGTAGGAAGAAATGGATCCCAAAACATCAGTATATTCTTAAAGATATTGGAATCTTTAAACCAAATACTGTATTTAACTGTATAAATATAATTTTATAATATTTAAGCATATTAGTTTCCTAATATTATTAATCTTAAAGTAGTTTGATTTTGAATTTTTATCATTAAAAGCATAAATGATAAAAATGTTATAAAAATGTAATAATAAAAATGTTTGCAAGTTATATTTACTGTAATAAATTCAAATTTACTTTTTCTTTTTAGTTAACTATTATTTTAATCATATGAATTTTAGAGGATACAGTGTAATAACTCAATACATGTATAAAGTGTGTAATTATCAGTGTAATAAATTTCTTATCAAAATGTGAAAAAAATTAGAATAAGTAATATTTCTAATGTTCTATTTTTATTTTCATATTCATCTAATATAAAATTACTACCTAAAAAACAAACTTCATATAGATGCTTCAAGTTCCTTCTAGATTTCTCAAATGTGATATACAAGTGTCATAACTGTTTTATGTACCACATATGAACATGTTTGGGAAGCAATATTCTGAACTATCCCTTCATTTGGTCCTTATGATAATAAAATAATATAAGGAACTTAAAATATTGAACACAATTAATAAACACTTCCCTGGTCCTAGTTTTTTCCTCTAAAAAGATTCCTGAGGTTTGAAGGCAGTAAACACCAGGATAATGAGTAATATTTCTAGGCAGGGTTCCAAAGCCTATTTACTCCATTCTATTGCAGAAAATGATATAACTGTTTTTCGTTTTAATGGTTTCATATCTTGCTAAGGTCAGTGTTGATTGCTTATTTCTCTTTATCCCACCTAGCATTGTGTTTGAAATACAATATATGCTTAGTAAATATTTACCAACAACATAAAGCATTCAAGCTATTCCATTGGGTACACAGATTTTGTGGGCTGTCTTCCAGGTTTAATAACCAATTCCATTACCTACTTCTCTTTGGATGATTAGGATGTATTTTTATCTTTATTTCACTGATTAATATAATCAGATGGAACCTAAATATCTATCTACAAGTGCTTTTATATAATGAGTTAGTAGTTAAGTTACTAAGTAGTCATCAATGTATGGACATCATCCAATTTGAATGACTGCCCATTGATGACTGTTAAAAACTCAAACTATTGAGAAGATTTAAACAGTACAATAGTATACATAGCCCAAGCCAAAACATTCTGTAGGAATTCATCAGTGTTTATTTTAATTTTTCTTTCTTGGTAAATACTGTGCTTCTATCTCTAAATTATTAACCCATAAATATATTATAGATTAAATCTATTTGTAATTCTGAGTATTTCTGTGTAAAATTGTTAATTTTCCATTCAAAAACAAAGGCTTCCAAAGTGGGCTTAGTTTTTCTGAGCAGGCCACAGCTAATGAGAGTTACCACTTTCCAAGGCACTGAATCAGCAAAAAGAAAGAGCGCACATATTTAGTAGCATTAATGCAGTTTGTGGTGTGTCTTATCACTATTGAGTGAAGAGGCAGAGGACTACAGAACCAGATGACGTTGGGAATTTCAACACACTTGCTTGTTTACCTCAGTGATGACTGTAATCTTTGTTCAGTTTCCATGGCTATCATTCTCCAATTATAGAGCTGCTGACATGACTCAAGCACTTTCTTTGATTTTATAATCTGGTTCCACATCACCCACGGGAAGACCTCTCCCACCTTTCTCTCACTAAACTTCCAACACAGTGTTGCTGACGTATCATTACACATTTTCACCGTCCCTCTGAATTGTATCACCTCCATCGCCCCACCGTCATCACAGAGTCCCATCCAGCCTCTATCATTCAGCATTTACCATTCCCATTATTTGCCATAAAACAGGTGCATGACTAAAGTGGCAGTGGCCCTGAATCTTCAGGAACCCCTGTCATAAGCCCATGTGAAATACTGACTTCCTCCCAGGAATGTTCCCCTTGTAACACACCGCTCGACACATGCATCCTTGGTTCTAATCTACCATCCTGATTGGTAGCCTCATATCTCAAACTTGTCAAAGCTTCTACCTTAATTCCTAGTCCTTTCCTGATTCCAGACTTGATTTTAGTTTCACCAGTCCCTGCCCTGATCAGAGTCTCTGATAACTCAGGTGGTCCTTGTCATCATTGTCATGTTCATTTTCATTTTGCATTGATTGCATGATCATTTCAGTTGTCAATCTCCTTCCATAGAAGTCACATTTATTCTGGCCTTTGGTATGCCTTCCTATATGGGCTTTCCTCTCCCTACTCCAACTCATTAAGCCTTGTACTTTCTTCAATTTGGATGCCTTTTCCGTGAAACCATCTGTATCAGGAAGGGTTCCAATAGTAAGCAGATGGCACACTTGAAATTGGATTGTTTGAGAAGGGTTTATTTAAAAGGTGGTCATTTACAAAAGTTGAGGGCTTGAGAACTGCCAAGATTATATAGTAACAAAAAATTCACCATCTTTAGGCCTCAAGGGATAAATGGAAGGTATTGGTACCAATATCCTGAGAGTCATGTGTATGTGAGCATTTTCACATTCTTAGATAAATCCAGCGAGACGGCAGAGAAAACTGAAGTAGGTACTAATACAACAAAAGAAGAGAGTTCACATGGAACGCAAAGTGCAAGATTTGGTGCACCATCCCTATTTCAACGTAGGGTACATTCTTTATTTTTTATTTTTAAAAAACTTTTATTTCTTCTTTTTATTTATACATGATAGTAGAGTACATTTTGATGTATTTATACAGACATGGAGGTCATCTTCTCCTAAGTAGGATCTCAGTATTGTGGTTGTATGACGTTAATATTTGTTGTGGTGTATTCATAGACATACACAGGAAAGTCATGTCAGATTCATTCCACTGTCTTTCCTATTCCCATCCCATTCTCTTCCCTTTGTTCCCCTTTGTCTGATTTACTAAACTTCTATTCTTAAAATTTCTTTTCATAAAAAATTCATACTATTTTTCTCTTCCCTTCTTATAAATAGTGAAGTTCATTAGTATCTTATGTTACACTCATATTGCCAAGGATATAATAATTTTTGGTTTATTGTCTATTCTGTAAATGATTATAAGATAATCAGCAAATGGTTTAAGTCTTGAGAAGAAATGAAACTTTAAAAGCAAAAGATATGAGTTAGAACCAAATTCTTCCATTTAGTAGCTAAGAAATTTTGAAAAAAATAACTTCATTGACTTGTCCTGTGTTTTTCTCTCGTAAAATTTGAGGTCTCTTGAGTTATGAAACTCCGTAAAGATTGTTAAAACACAGCTTGGTAAATGGTGGAAATTAAGTACTTTAGGGTACATACCTGTTGCCTGCTTACTCATACCAGATATTACTTGACCACGTTGCCATTTCTGTGACAACAGTAGCATTGAAGAAACATCTAAAACAAAACAAAATAAAACCGAACTTGTCAGAGGAAAGTCCTTTGACCTTAATGCCTCCAAAATTAAGAAATTCATCTTCCTTCCTATAGGGCACTAGTATTGCCTCAGCTAACTTAAATTAAAAATGCAAAATTATTTTAGGGTTTTCACTCTGATTTGTTGCATGCCTACAAAGTGGTTTGTAAAGGTTAATCAGGGTCCAGTTATAAGAGTTAAGGGGAGAGCTAATAAAGAGTTCAGCACATAGGATAGTGAAGAGCAAGAAGTTAGTGGCTTCCGTGGGAAAGCTAGTCCAGTTTATTATATATTCCAGGGTCATATCAAGTTACCTAGATTCACAGTGCAGTTAGCTTCGCGCATACCCTCTCAAATATGTTCCAACTATCTCTCATTTTATCAGAATTATTCTAGCCATTGCCATTATTTTTGTTTTCTCATATAAAAAAGTAAGAATAAAATAAAAGAGAGAAACAAAGGAAATTCGAAATGGATTTAAGTGGATTTTTGTTTCAATTGATATTTTGCATCATCTCGGATTCTAAAATTTAATTTTGTGGTTATTTCTTCATGTTATGTACAATAAAGGGCTTCACCAGTTTTTCTTGGTTTACCAGTACTGAAACTAAGTATATTTAAAAGGAAATTTAATACCAAAAAACAAATAACCCAATTGTTTAATGGGCTAAGAAACTGAACAGACACTTCACAGAAGAAGAAATATAATCAATCAACAAACATGAAAAAATGTTCACCAACTCTAGCAATTAGAGAAATGCAAACCAAAACTACTCTAAGATTTCATCTCACTCCAGTCAGAATGGCCACTATCAAGAACACAGACACCCATAAATATTGGAAAGGATGTGGGGAAAAAGGAACACTCTCACATTGGTGGTGAGACCGCAAATTAGTGCAACCATTATGAAAAGCAATATGGAGATTCCTCAGAAAATTTGGAATAAAACCACTATTCAACCCAGCTATCCCACTCCTTGATTTATACCCAAAGGACTTAAAAGCAGCATACTAAAGTGATGCAGTCACGCCAATGTTTGTAGCAACTCAACTCACAATAGCTGAACTGTGAAACTAACCTAGGTGCCCTTCAACAGGGTAAAAAAATGTGGTATTTATACACAATGGAATATTACTCAACCTTAAAGAAGATTGAAATTATGGCATTTGCAGGTAAAGGAGCTGGAGAATATCATGCTTAGTGAAGTAACCCAATCCCAAAAACCAAAGGGGGAATCTTTACTCTGATATGTGAATGCTAACTTTCAATAAGAGGGGGTTGGGGGGCCAGGGAGGTGTTGGGGTTGGGAAGATGAAAGGATTTTGGATTAGGCAGAGGGAGGGGAGGGAGGGGGTATGGGGATAGGAAGAGCAGTAGAATGAATCAGACATTATTAACCTATGTGCATATGTGACTGAACAACTAGTGTGAATCTACATCATATACAACCAGAAAAAGAAGTTATATTCCATTTACGTGTGATAAGTCAAAATGCATTCTGCTATAATGTATAACTAATGAGAACAGATTTTAAAAAAGGAAATTGAAGTAAATATTTTGAAATGTCAATAAAATTTACAATTGTCATTTTGGAATGCTGAAATAAAAATCATCCTTCCTACACACAAACTATTATATTATGTAAAGTTCTTTATAATTTGCAAAAACTCTCTGGACATGTATTATTTGATATGCTTGCTAGTACTGATAGGATGGTAATATTACCTCCATCCATATTTCAGAAAAGAAGACAAAAGTTGAGAGAATTTTAGTAACTTGCCCAATTGGTAGGTAATGAGAGATATAATTGAAATCCTATTTTTTTTTGACAAATTGTCTTTTCAATTACAGCTTGTCACCTAAAATACAAAGATTTTTATAAAAATTAAATCTTATTTTTTGTTTCATAGAGTATTAATGGAGTTATATTTTATATTATTATGTAAAATTATATTTTATATTATTAAATATGTTTATTTTCTTTTGGTGATGGGGATTGAACCCAGAGTCGTGTATACACTAAGCATGTAGTCTACTACTGAGCTGCATCCCAGTCCAAAGGTATTATGTTTTAGAATGCCTTTCTTTGAATTATAGGTGCAACTGAGTGTTGATATCCTGTATTCAAGGTAGAGACTTAGAAGGATGATACACTTATGCACAATCTTAAGGAGCTCTAGAAATTTAAATATTTCATAAGGAAAGAATATTATATTTAAAGGCATTATCTTTGGAAATATTGAGAACTATATTTAAATCCTAGTTCTGCCTTTTGTTAGCTTTGTAATATGGCAATAACTGCTCTGAGTATTAGTTTCTTCACTAATAAAACATGAATGATAATTATCTAAAAAGATTGTATTAAAAGTCAGAAACAATTTTATGTATGAATTTTCTGACTTGATACTGTCATTTAAGTGGTCAGTATGAGGCAACTATATGTACACTACCATCGTAAACCTCAGAATAATGTCCATATATTTATATTTATGTGATATATTGACCATGTGGATACACATATATATAGGGATTATGAAAATTTTATTGACAACCATTGTCATTTGATTAATTTTATATTTAGATGAAATTTTCTTCCTTTAAGTATTTATATTTAAATAATTTATAGACTTTGAGAAAATTTGTAAACATAGCACAAAGAATTCCAATGTACTCTATTAGAGTTCACAGATGTGAACACGTGTGCATGAATATATATACTTACTTTCTGAACCATTTGAGTTACAGATATGATGTTTCTTTACCCCCAAATACTTCACTCTATTTTCTAAAAACAAAACAAAACAAATAAAAAAGAAAATTTTTTTTTCTCATGTAAAGAGAGTAAAATTATAATTGGGAAATTAGCCTTAATAAAATAATATTTAAGCAACAGACCTAAATAAGAACTCACCATTCACCTCCGAATATGTATTGATCCTAGTTGTTGTCCTTCTTTATCTCCTTTGATTTGAAAAAGTTCTTTACTCTTTATCTTTTTTAACACTGAAATTTTAAAGTATAGAAAAAAATTGAAGAATTGTCTCAGTTTGGGTATACCTCATGTTCCCTAAACATTACACTCATGTAATGCTTCCTCAGTCAATAATACTGCAGAATTAATGCTTTGTTATTTTCTCAGTGCACAGAGCAGGAGGCAAATATTACAGTGTCATTTTGTTCTAGAACTGATGATATTAATGTTGGTCACTTGGTTAAAAAGATCAATGTTAGATTACTATTTTTAGAGGATATGACTGTGACTGTACCACACACCAGACCATCTATTGTCTGTCTATCTATCTATCTATGATCATCTCCCTATCTATTCAGAACCAAGAGATCATTCATACACTTAACATTACAGTTCATCAACACTGAATTTACTGCTTGCCCTTTTCCATTTTTTAAAGATTTCCCCCAAAATGAAATATCTTAGACCCTTTATCTACAAAATATTATTTGTCCATCTGTAGAATTTAAAAAGGTACTTTCAGAACTACTAACCTGTACCTCTACCGAAAAGAAACTTATTTAAAGATTATTTTGCCCGTAGTATTTTTATCTTTCTCTTGAGAGTAAATTTCAGTTCTAATACTAGAATCAGCTGCCCATGCTTCTTTGTGTTATATTTCTCATTGTTTTACTCTTCATTTCAAATTTTACTTATATTTTATTTTATAGTTTCCCTCCCATCACTATGTACTAATCAATCCATACATCTATTTTTATTTAAGAAATATGAGAAATAGTAACTTTTAAAGTCAATGTTTTAAAATCAGAACTGTACATTTTCTTTTTTATTTTAAATTTATTTATTTTGATTCATTGTAAACAAATGGGGTACAACTGGTTTCTCTGGTTGTACATAAAGTAGAATCATACCATTTGTGTGATCATACACGTACATAGGATAATGATGTTTGTCTCATTCTGCTATTTTTCTTTTCCCCCACCCCCATCCCTCTTTTTCCTCTATACAATTCATCCTTCTTCCATTCTTGCCTTCCTCCCACCCCCCATTATGTATCATCATCTGCTTATCAGAGAGATCATTTGGCCTTTGGTGTTTTGGGATTGGCTTATCTCACTTACCATGATATTCTCCAACTTCATCCATTTGTCTGCAAATGCCATAATTTTATTATTCTTTATGGCTGAGTAATATTCTATCGTGTATATATACCACAGTTTCTTTATCCATTCATCAACCGAAGGGTGTCTAGGTTGGTTCCACAATCTGGCTATTGTGAATTGAGCAGCTGTGAACATTGATGTGGCTGCATCACTGTAGTATGCTGATTTTAAGTCCTTTGGGTATAGGCCAAGGAGTGAGAAAGGTGGGTCAAATGGTGGTTCCATTCCAAGTTTTCTAAGGAATCTCCACACTGCTTTCTAGAGTGGCTGCACTAATTTGCAACTCCACCAGCAATGTATGAGTATACCTTTTTCCCACATCCTTGCCAATACCTATTGTTGCTTCTGTTCTTGATAATTGCCACTCTAATTGGGGTAAAGTGATGAATCCTCTGAAACAGAATTTAGGAAAACTACCCCATTCACAATAGCCTCAAAAAAAAAATGCTTGGGAATCAATCTAATAAAAGAGGTGAAAGACCTCTACAATGAGAACTACAGAACACTAAAGAAAGAAATTAAAGAAAACCTTAGAAGATGGAAAGATCTCCCATGTTCTTGGATAGGAAGAATTAATATTATCAAAATGGCCATACTACCAAAAGTGCTATACAAATTCAATGCAATTCCAATTAAAATCCCAATGACGTACCTCACAGAATAGAGCAAGCAATCATGAAATTCATCTGGAAGAGTAAGAAACCCAGAATTGCTAAAGTAATCCTTAGCAGGAAGAGTGAAGCAGGGAGTATCACAATACCAGAACTTCAACTATACTACAGAGCAATAGTAACAAAAACGGCATGGTATTGGCACCAAAATAGACAGGTAGATCAATGGTGCAGAATAGAGGACATAAAGATAAACCCAAATAAATATAGTTTTCTCATACTAGACAAAGGTACCAAAAATATGCAATGGAGAAAAGATAGCCTCTTCAACAAATGGTGCTGGGAAAACTGGAAATCCATATGCAACAGAATGAAAATAAACCTCTATCTCTCACCCTGCACAAAAATCAACTCAAAATGGATCAAGGACCTTGGAATCAGACCAGAGACCCTGCACCTTATAGAAGAAAATGTAAATCCAAATCTTCATCACGATGGCTTAGGATCAGATTTCCTTATCATGACTCCCAAAGCACAAGAAATAAAAGGAAGAATCAATAATTGGGATAGATTCAAACTAAAAAACTTTCTCTCAGCAAAGGAAACTCTCAGCAATGTGAAGAGAGAGCCTACAGAGTGGGAGAAAATCTTTGCCACACATACTTCAGATGTGTGGCACATCTCCAGAATCTATAAAGAACTCAAAAAATTTTACACTAAGAATACAAATAACCCAATTAACAAATGGGCTAAGGAAATAAGCAGACCCTTCACAGGAGAAGATCTACAAGCAATCAACAGATATAAGAAAAAATATTCAATATCCCTAGTAATAAGAGAAATGCAAATCAAAACTACCCTAAGATTCCATCTCACCCCAATTAGAATGTACAATATATTTTCAAAGTGTTATTCTCCCTTCCCCATTTTTTCTGTCTTATTTCTCTTATCTTTCCTTACATGCTTCTTTAGTAATTTGAAATCTCACTGCTTTCCTGTTGCACAATTATTATACCTATTTTTTCTTTCACGTAAAAGAGTAGCACACATTAGATGCTCTTTTATAATTTCCTATTTTTGCTTAACAATACATATTGAAAATCACTTCCTAAAGTTCATGGAACCTTCTTCAATATATTATAGAGACATAAAGTCCTCAACAATTTATGTATCATATTTTTCCAAATAATTTTCTGGATAAGGCTATGGAGGTTGTTTCCTATATTTTAAAATCATGAATGATGCTACAATGAATAGACTTGTGTATGGTTCATATTTTGTTTTATTGGTTGTGTAATTTCAGGATAAGTATCTAGAAATGGGATTGCTGAGGTAAGATAAACACACAGAGGATTTCCGGTCCAATATACAGAGAGTAGAAGTTGTGATGCCTGTTTTTACAAGGAAAGGCAGAAAAAAATGAAAAAGATGAAATTTCTTTGAACATGTAGAGAGCTGAGTCCGGGGGTCCACTGCAGTACTGAATCTGGAGAACCATGCACATCCACTGAGGTCCGTTTGCAAGCAACAGAAGCTATCACAGCCACAAACTGTTAAGCAATATTAAGGGAAAGATTAACAAATTATTGGAAGTTGTATGTGTCCTAGAAGCAGGGAGGGAAAGACCTTGGGGTTGCAACTTCAGAAGGGGGACACACCCTTGGGATTCTTACCTTAAGGGGAACACATTTTTGTGATCCTTACCTTACCTAATTTTCACAGTGAAAGTCTGAGAAAGATCCCCTCATGGCTCTGGGAGGGGAAATGGAAGAGGAATCATTTAAGCACAGGACCTTTTCCAAATGGTAGTTATTCTCCAAGAAAAAGAGACTTTCAGAGTCTTTTCAGAATTTGTGAAAGGGATTATATCCTACACCAAGCCCCTCTAGCTATCTGTTCTTTCACCATTTCACCTAAGTGGTGGGAAAACAGAGTGAATAGTGGGTAGGAATTCAAGGAAATTTAGAACTTAGAAACTAGAAAAGGGAGTTAAGGAGCCCAAGAGGTAAAAGAAACAGGAGAAACGCTGGTAAAAGTTAGGACCCTAAGAAAAATATCTTCTAGAGGACGGAGATTTGGTCAAAACCTTGGAGGATGTTTCTCCAACTCCAAAATACCATGTCACCTAAGCAACAGGGCCCCTGTATAATAATAGTGGATTGCAGCAGAGAATTTCAAGGCACAAACTGTCTGTGGAAAGAAGTTTTTAAGGAAGCCTAAAGTCATGAGAGAAGGCAGAACAAAAATACTTTGAAACCTCTTGTAACCATAGAAACTCTAAGTGTTAAAAAAATAAAGCCCCATTCCTAGCCAGTTTAAAATCAATTCTCACACTAGGGGCCTGTTTACCTCAGATTCTATTACCTGATACATTATTTTTTTCTTTCTCACAAAATCTACAAGGCACACCAAGAGGCAAGAGAAAAACACCGTCTTAGGAGAGAAGACAAACATCCATACAAAGTTGTGGATATGACACAGATGTTGAAATTGTTAATCAGACAGGAAATTTAAAGTCACGGACATTAAGAAATTTAGGGCCTTAATGGAAACGGTAGATAACATGCAAAACAAAAGAGTGACAAGAGCAGAGAAAAGGAAAAGCAGAGAAAAAAAAAAAAATCAGAGGAAAATAATATAAATCAAAAACACAGTAAAAGAAAACAGAGATGCTTTTTGCAGGATCATCAGTAGATTATACACAACCAAGAAAATAATTAGTAAGCTCAAAGAGAGGTCAGGTCACTATAAACACAAATTGAAAAAAGAATGGAAAAAAAAAAAAGTATCACCAAGTAGTGGGGCAATACATTACTTGTGTGCACTAAGAATACTGGGAAAGGAAGAATGCACTGGAGAAGAAATATTTGTAACAATACTGTAATAATGATAATTGTTTCTAAATTAATGATAGACATTAATCCAAAGATCCCATGAAGCTCAGAAAATACCAATCAGGAAAAATACCCCCCCCCCACACACACACAGAGCTAAGTATGTGATTTTTTTCAAACTGTAGAAAATCAAACACAAAACAGAAAATCTTAAAGGAATCCTGGGAAAACAACATCAAAATCTTTACCTACAAAGAAATAAGGATGCTAATTAAATTGAGTTTTTCATCAGAAATCATGCAAAGGAGTATAATACATTTTTAAATCTACTGAAAGAAAATAAAGACAAAAAATTAACCTAGAATGTCATATCCTGCAAAACTATTCTTCAAAAAGCAAAGAGAAATAATGACTTCCTCAGATTAACTAAAACCTGTGAAAATTTATTTCCTGCAGACCAATGCTGTTAAAAAAAAAAAAAAAAAGCTTTAGGAACAAGAAAATGATATAGATCATAAAAGTGTTATATTTATGATAAACAATTAATTGAAGGTAAAATAAATGTGGCTTTTTAAATGTCTTTAGAGAACACTTTCTTGATCTAAAAACTGCAGTTTAAGGAATAATTAGGAATATATATAGTGAGTGTTAAAAGCATCTAGAGTTGGGCCCAGTGGCACATATCTGTAATCCCAGTGGCTCAGGAGACTGAGGCAGGAGGATTGCAAATTCAGCAATTTAGTGAGGCCCTAAGCAACTTAACAAGATCCTGCCTCTAAATAAAAAATAAAAAGGGCTGGGGATGTGTCTCAGTGGTTAAGCATCTCTGGTTAAGTACAAAGGGTGGGGGGAAGCATATAGATATGTCAAATGGGAAGAATTAAGATTGCTCTGTCTGAAGGAATTGACAATATTTTAAAAGCAGCATAGCATTATTAGACTGTGACTTTTACGAACCGCATGATTGTGCTACCTCAAAACTCATGATGGTGAAGCCCATTCCCCAGGGTGCTAGCATTAGGAGATGGGGCTTTTGGAAGACAATTGATTAGATTATGAGGTTGAAGCTCTCATCTCTCATAACAGGATTGGTGCCTTCGTAAGAAGTTGCACAGGAGGGCTTATTTCATCTCTGTGTATTCTATTTCATGTGAAGATACAAAGAGAGGACAATCATTATAAACCAGTGAGAGTTGACTTGGCAACCTCCCGAACTGAGAAAAAAAAAATCTGTTTTTTAAGTCCCTCAGTCTGTGGTAATTGGTTATCTTAGCCTCAACTAAGAATGTGAATTTAGATCCATTACAAGTGAAACTCTAGAGAAACTGTAAACAATAAATAAATAAAAAGCAGCATAATAACAAGCTGAGAGGAGACAAAATAGACTCATATAAAGTGCTCAATAAAAGTAAAAAAGAGAAAAAAGAGCTCAAGAAACAGAAAATCTCATGAATAACAATAATAATGTGTGATAGATATTAATTCCACTATATCAACATTAACTTAAATATCAATGGTGTGCTTATAAGGGATAAAAGAAAGAGACTGTTGGAATGGAAAGAGTAGGAAACAAGCCCCAAAATTGTCTGTAATAAATTCAATTTATCTATAAAGAATCAGATAAATAAAATGTAAAGGAATGGGAATGTAGTACCTGTATTAATTGTAGGGCAAACAGACTTTGAAACAAAGAAAAATCAAGGATAAAGAATATTACATAATGAAAATGGAGTGAATTCTTCAAAAAGGCATTATCATACATTACTTTTCATACAACTAAAAAGAGAAGGTCAACGTGAAGCAAAAATTTGTAGAACTTAAAGGAAAGTAGATAAATTCACTCATAGTAAAGAAAATTCAAGATGCTTTTTCAGTTATTTATAAAAGATGCATCCAGACAATCAGTAAGGATGTAGATTATCTGAACAACATTATCAATTTGACCTAATTGATATAAAGAATATTGCATCCAACAAGGGCAGAATATACATTCTTCTCAAGTTTGTGAAGTACCTTTATGAAGACAGACCTCACATTTTAAAATGAGATATACTTAAATTTAAATGATTTGCGGATATAGCTCAGTGGTAGAGCCCTTGCCTCATATGCACAAGGCCCTAGATTCAATTCCTGTTTCCATGAAAAATAAAATAAAATAAATAATAAAAGCATGTTCTCAAATAAAAGTAAAATCAAACTAGAAATCATAACATAAAGATGGGAAAATCTTCAATTAATTGGTAATAAATCAAAATACTAGTAGTTATTTCAAAAATAATTTCATAAACTTAAAATTTTTAAATTAACATTAAAATGTACCTTATTAGAATTTGAGAGATGTAGCATAAGATAATTCTTAGAAGGCGATTTAAAGAATTAAATGCATATAGGAGGAAATAAAGTTTTAAAGTTTATCTTACTGTGCACATTAGTTAACTAGAAAAATAAATATAAGCCTAATGGAAGCAGAAGAAAAAAAATGAAAAATACAGCAGAAATTAATAGTTAAAAAAGCAATGAAGATAATCAGCAAAAGTAAAGTTGGTTGTGAACAGACACATTAATCAATAAAATTCTACATAGACTAAACAAAAAGAAGACAGAAAATACCAAAATTAATAAATGAAGTTGAAGACATTTCTACTAAATTCCACAAACACTAATAGGATAAAGGAATACTATAAATAACTAACAACTCATTTCAGAAATTAGGAAAAAAATGTACCAAAACCTTTTAAAGATAAATTACTAGTATTTACAGGAGGAAAAATAGATATAGCAGAATAGTCTTTTATTAAAGAAAATGAACAAAATCTAATAATATTGCAAAAAAAAATGTGGCAGTAACAGATGGTTTCACGATAAATTCTACTAACATTTAAGAAAGACATCGAGGAAATGCTCACAATCTCAATAAAATAGAGACAGTGGTTTCTTCCTAACTTACTCATTAGACTGATACCTAAACAAGGTAAAGAACCACAAGGATAATTCAGAGCAATATCCCTTGTGAGCAGAGACAAAAAATACCTTGCTAAATATTAGGAAATTAAATAAAGCAATACAAAAAAACAATAATGCATTCCAGGAATACAAGACTATTCAACATCGTCAAGCATCGTAACAATTCTAGTTACCCAGTGACTTAAAAAATAAAAACACATAACTGTATCAATAAATATAGGAAAAGTATTTAATAAAATTAAAGACCCATTTGTAATGAACGCAAAAATAGAAACTAAAAGGGAACCTTCTTAACTAAATAAAAAATACATATGAAAAATATATCTGACATAACTCAATAGAACACTAAAAACTTCCCTACTACAATTGGTAAAAAGGCAATAATGTCTCCTCTGTTTCCAGTCATTATTTTATTGAAAGTGCAGCTAGCGAAAAAAAAAAAAAGAAAGAAAAAGAAAAAAAAAAAAGATAAGAAAGCAAGAAAAAAAAACATAATATTGCAAAGGAGGTGATTAAAATATCTTTATTTACAGGTGATATAACTGTCTAAGTAAAAAAGAGAATTATAAAGAATAGACAAAAATATCTCCTAGAACTGAGTAAGCATGTATATAGTAAGATGAAAGGACATTTGGTCAATAAACAAAAGCAATAGAACTTTCCTATATTCCAGAAGGTGACAATTGGATCTTTTAAAAGCACCCTTTTTAATACTACCAAAATTCAAAATAAATTAGTCATGTAAGTGCAAGAAATATGTGTATGCAAAACTGCAAAGCACTGATGAAAGAAATCAAAGATCTAAATAAAAAGGCAACATGTTCCATGTTCATGCATTATAAGAATCAAAATACTTAAGATATCATTTTTTCCAAAACTGATATATATATTCAATGAAAATATGACCCAAATTTAGCAGGCTACTTTGTAGATATTGAAAAATTGATTTAAAAAATTCTATGAAAAGCATAAAACCTAGAATAGCCCGCATAATACTGAAGAAATAAAAAGTTGGAAAGTTCTCACTAGCCAATTTCTAGACCTAGTAATCAAGACCACGTTGTTTTGATTAAAGAAAAAAAAAAAAAAGCAGGCATAGATTAGATTGATGAAACCAGAAAACCCAGAAATAGGCCCACACAAATACAGTCAGCAGATTTATGGCAAAGAACAAAGAATATTTGATTGAGAAAATAATAAATTTTCAAAAAATATTGCTGGAAAATTTAGTGTTCCATACATAAACCATAAACAAAACTGCAAACCTTATGCTCTTCATAAGAGTTAGTTCGAAATGGACCATGGACCTAAATGTAAGCTATAAAACTTAAAAAAAAGAAAGAAAGAAAGAAAGAAAAAAAAAAACATATGGAAATGTCTACTGTGTGAAAGATCCAGTTAAGAGAAGAAAAATACAGGGTTCAAAATGAAATTAAACATTGGTAAAATGTATATTTGATAAAGTGTTTGCAATCAAAATGCACCAGGAATCCAAAATCAAACAAACAATTGAAACAATACTTCTTTATGGCTGAAGGGAAGGGAATGAGAATGGGAATAAGAAAGACAGTGGAATGAATCAGACATAACTTTCCTTTGTTCATATATGAATGCATGACCAGTGTAACTCCACATCATGTACAACCACAAGAATGGAATCCTAATTAGGATAAGTTATACTCCACGTATGTATAATATGTCAAAATGCACTCTACTGTCATGTATATCTAAAAAGAACAAATAAAAAAATTTTAAAATGAAGCAATCCAATTTTAAAATGAGCCATAGATTTGAACAGGCACTTCACCAAAGAAGATACACAAATGTCAAATAAACCTAAAATAATATTATAAAAATTTGTTATTAAGGAAAGGCAAATTAAAATAATAATGAAATTACTACAATGTACTTATGGTAAGGCCAACAATTTGGTTTTAAAATCTGAAAACATCAATTGCTAGCAAAAATGTGAAATAAGAGGACTTCACTCATTCAATTCTCATTCATAGCTGGTGACAATACCCACTTTTGAAAATGGCTTGTCATTTTTCTGTAAAGTTAGACATTTTACCAAATGATCCAGAGATGGCACTCCTGGGCATTTGCTAAACTAATGTGAAAATATGTTCTTCACACAAACATGTCCAATCAAGTTTTTACAGTATTTTTATTCATTATTGAATAAATAGACAATCTCTAATAAGTCCATTTGATGTACCAACATTTCTTGAATAAAGAAATGAACTGCCAAGGCAATGAACTTGGATGGATCCTAAATCACATTTCTAATAGACATAAGAATGTGGAACAAGGATGCATAGTGTATTATTCTATGTATGTGACATTTTGGAACAGGCAAAAGTTCAGAGGAGTAAATAGATCAGTTTTACTGTAATATTGTGGAGCAAAGAAATGTTGTCTAGGTGAAGCTCAGGAAGTTGTTTGAAGGTAGTGAATATTGATACTGTAATGGTGAGTACAAGACTTAATATATTTTATTAAACTAAGAACTTTCCTGAACGATGTATGAACTGTAATATGAATAAATGTTAAAAAAAAAAGAAACTTTAGGACATTAAGGGATCCCATGATGGGATAAAGAATATGAAAAACAATTTAAATAGATTAAATGCATATGAAAAAGCTGAAGTGGGTGGGGGAAAGGATGATGACCACAGGACCTTCAGAAATGAGTGGCTTCTGTGGAATGAAAGGTAAAAGGAACTGTCTAGCAGCAGTGTACTCTGGTTGATAAAGTTGTCCTCTGTGGGGTACATGTTAACAATATGGAATGACTACATCTACATTGCAATTGGACAATTAAGTTAGATAATGGTGGAAGGTGAGAGACAGTTCTCATTTTGGGACTGAGAGTTTTATAGATGAGAAGGGGTAGGAGGCCAGAATAAGTCATTTGAGAATGAATTGGAATAGGAGGCATCAGTACAAAGGTATGCCTAACTCACTGCAGATACACAGGATTGCATAACAGGGTATTTACAGATTTGTGGATGTAATTGAATGAGTATGCATTATGCATTTTCTTTCTCTGTTCATTCTATCAGAGGGTACCTAGAAACAATGGCACTCCGGGAGAGATGAGCACATAGGACACCCAGATCTCGGTTTCTAGTACTATTGTCAAATAAAAGGAACTAGGACTTCTTGAGAATGTGGGTGACTCCAGGTCTGGGAGAGGGAATATACATAATGATTCTACGGTATCTTCTTGTGCCAACACAAGAAAGGACTCAGAAGGAAAACAAACAAATAAAATGTTGGGGTATTTCAAAGGAATATGGAAGAAGCCAACTGAAAGAATTTCCAATGGGCACAAGTGGAAATTGTTAAGCAACAAAAGAAAGTAGCATTGAATTATGTCCTAAAG
Source organism: Sciurus carolinensis (assembly GCF_902686445.1). NCBI lineage: Eukaryota > Metazoa > Chordata > Mammalia > Rodentia > Sciuridae > Sciurus > Sciurus carolinensis. The sequence continues at coordinate 83,964,059 of NC_062223.1, read as the reverse complement.
GATGAAATAAATATTCATAAATCCATGCCGATATAGATAAATGTTTCTAAGAATAAGGGAAGAGGCAAATCTATTTATAAATGTACTATTAACTTAAGAAGATGCTCTGCCATTCTGGAGTCACAGAGAACTCCTCATGAGTGTGCTGCACCTGGTGATTTCCTTCCAATGTACATAGTATGAAGATGGGGAAGAGTAACTTTATAGTGGAGAAACCTGAAATATAACACCTGAGGCAAGTGGTCCATATTAACATCAGTGATCATAAGTCATGTTTATAGTGTATATCCTTGATGTAACGTGATAAAAACGTTAGTTTATCTCCATGATCATCTAATAATTCATAACCCCACTCTAAGTCATGAGACATATATCAGAAATATCTTGAAGGACATTTTGCAAATTGCCTGATGGATACCCTCAAAACTGTCAAGAGCATCTAAAACAAGGGAAGTCTAAAGTTGTCACAGTCAAGAGCATCTTAAAGAAACATGCTAACTAAGTGAAATGTGGCATCCTGGATGGAATCCTGAAGCAAGAAAGACATCAATTTAAATTGGAGGAAATCTAAGCCAAGTATGGTCTTCACTTCAGGATATTGTATAGATGTTGGCTTATTAATTATGAAAATACATCATACTAATGTAAAATATGAGTGACATGGGCAGGCTGTGTTGGAGTGTGCAGAGACTGCATTGTCTTCACAAGTGTTCTCTTATTTTGAGAATATTTTACAGTAAGGCTTTTTTATTATTATTATTTTAGTACTGGGGGTTGAATCCAGGGGTGCTTAACCACTGAGCCACATCTCCAGCCCTTTTTACATTTTATTTAGAGACAGGGACTCACTGAGTTGCTTAGGGCCTCACTAAGTTGCTGAGGCTGGCCTTGAGCTCACCATCCTCCTGCTTCATCCTCCTGAGCTGTTGGATTACAGGCATGAACCGCCACACCTTGCTACAGTAAGGCATTTTTAAAGAAGTGGACACGTGTAAGTTCTTCAATGTCTCCACAGAGAGCCAGTGTGCAATTTGCTTCACTGGTAGCAATGTGTAAGGGTGCCTGGTCCATCACAGCCTCACCCACAGAGGTGAGTGTTATACTTTTAAAGTTGTGTCAGTCTGGAAAGTAAGAAATGCTTAGTGTAGTTTTATTTACATTGAATGATTATCAGGGAGATTAAACTGTAAAATATTAAGGCTCACTTTTTTTACCTCTTGTTTGGGGAGGTGTTTGAGCATGTCCTTGACCATCATTTCATCATTTTTCCGTAGTGTACGCCTTAGTGGTATTAGACCTTTAAAGTATGATTTATGATAGAAATATTTTCTCGCAGTCTGTCAATTTTCTTAGGTTTCTTAATCTAATGTTTAACCCTCAAATGTTTTATTTTTATATCTTTTATTATGCCAAATGAGCCAATATTTTATTTTTTTTATTTTTTATTTTTTTAATTTTTTTTGTTTATTTATTTATTTTTAACGTTTACATAGGGTAATGATGTTTATTTTTTTCCCCTTCCCCCCACCCCCCCACCCCTCTTTTCCCTCTATACAGTCCTTCTTTCCTTCATTCTTACCGCTCTCCTTAGCCTAACTCTAAACCTAATCCTAAACCTAATGCTAACCCCTCCCAACCCCCATTATATGTCCTCATCCGCTTATCAGCGAGATCATTCGTTCTTTAGTTTTTTGAGATTGGCTTATCTCACTTAGCATGATATTCTCCAATTTCGTCCATTTGCCTACAAATGCCATAATTTTATCATTCTTCATTGCGGAGTAATATTCCATTGTATAAATATGCCACAGTTTCTTTATCCATTCATCAACTGAAGGGCATCTAGGTTGGTTCCACAATCTGGCTATGGTGAATTGAGCAGCAATGAACATTGATGTGGCTGTATCTCTGTAGTATGCTGATTTTAAGTCCTTTGGGTATAGGCCAAGGAGTGGGATAGCTGGGTCAAATGGTGTTTCCATTCCAAGCTTTCTGAGGAATCTCCACACTGCTTTCCAGAGTGGCTGCACTAATTTGCAACCCCACCAGCAATGTATGAGTGTTCCTTTTTCACCACATCCTCTCCAACACCTATTGTTGCTTGTGTTCTTGATAATCGCCATTCTAATTGGGGTGAGATGAAATCTTAGGGTAGTTTTGATTTGCATTTCCCTTATTACTAGGGATGTTGAACATTTTTTCATATATCTGTTGATTACTTGTACATCTTCTTCTGTGAAGTGTCTACTCATTTCCTTAGCCCATTTGTTGATTGGATTATTTACATTCTTCGTGTAGAGTTTTTTGAGTTCTTTATAGATTCTGGAAATTAGCGCTCTATCTGAGGTATGGTTGGCAAAAATATTCTCCCACTCTGTAGGCTCTCTCTTCACATTTCTGATAGTTTCCTTTGCTGAGAGAAAGCTTTTTAGTTTGAATCTATCCAGTTGTTGATTCTTGCTTTTATTTCTTGTGCTATGGGAGTCCTATTAAGGAAGTCTGATCCTAAGCCAACAAGTCGAAGATTTGGACCTACTTTTTCTTCTATAAGATGCAGGGTCTCTGGTCTGATTCCGAGGTCCTTGATCCATTTTGAGTTGAGTTTTGTGTAGGGTGAAAGATAGGGGTTTAATTTCATTCTATTGCATATGGTTTTCCAGTTTTCCCAGCACCATTTGTTGAAGAGGCTATCTTTTCTCCATTGCATATTTTTGGAACCTTTGTCTAGTATGAGAAAATTGTATTTATTTGGGTTTGTGTCCATGTCCTCTATTCTGTACCATTGATCTACCTGTCTATTTTGGTACCAATACCATGCCGTTTTTGTTACTATTGCTTTGTAGTAGAGTTGAAGATCTGGTATTGCAATACCCCCTGCTTCGCTCTTGCTACTGAGGATTGCTTTAGCTATTCTAGGTTTTTTATTCTTCCAGATGAATTTCATAATTGCTTGCTCTATTTCTGCAAGGTACATCATTGGGATTTTAATTGGAATTGCATTGACTCTGTATAGCACTTTAGGTAGTATAGCCATTTTGACGATATTAATTCTGCCTATCCAGGAACATGGGAGATCTTTCCATCTTCTAAGGTTTTCTTGAATTTCTTTCTTTAGTGTTCTGTAGTTCTCATTGTAGAGGTCTTTCACCTCTTTTGTGAGATTGATTCCCAAGTATTTTATTTTTTTCGATGCTATTGTGAATGGGGTAGTTTTCCTAATTTCTCTTTCTGAAGATTCATCACTTATGTATAAAAATGCATTAGATTTATGAGCATTGATCTTGTAACCTGCTACTTTACTGAATTCACTTATGAGTTCTAAAAGTTTTCTGGTGGAATTTCCAGGTTCCTCTAAATATACAATCATGTCATCAGCGAACAGGGATAGTTTGAGTTCTTCTTTTCCTATTCGTATCCCTTTAATTTCTTTGGTTTGTCTGATTGCTCTGGCTAGAGTCTCAAGGACGATGTTGAATAGAAGTGGTGAAAGAGGGCATCCCTGACTTGTTCCAGTTTTTAGGGGGAACGCTTTCAGTTTTTCACCATTTAGAATGATATTAGCCATGGGCTTAGCTTAGATTGCCTTTATAATGTTTAGGAATGTTCCCACTACCCCAATTTTTTCTAGTGTTGTGAGCATGAAGGGATGCTGTATTTTATCGAATGCTTTTTCTGCATCTATTGAAAAAATCATGTGATTCTTAACTTTAAGTCTGTTGATATGGTGATTGACATTTATTGATTTCCGAATGTTGAACCAACCTTGCATCCCTGGGATAAAACCCACTTGATCATGGTGCACTATCTTTTTAATATATATTTGTATGCGATTTGCTAAAATTTTGTTGAGAATTTTTGCGTCGATGTTCATTAAGGATATTGGTCTGAAATTTTCTTTCCTCGATGTGTCTCTGTCTGGCTTAGGTATCAGGGTGATATTGGCTTCATAGAACGAGTTTGGGAGGGTTCCCTCCTCTTCTATTTCATGGAATAGTTTGAGGAGTATTGGAATGAGCTCTTCTTTAAAGGTTTTGTAGAACTCGGCTGAGAACCCATCTGGTCCTGAACTTTTCTTTGTTGGTAGGCTTTTGATGACCTCTTCTATTTCATTGCTTGAAATTGGTTTACTTAAATTGTGTATGTCCTCCTCGTTCAGTTTAGGTAATTCATATGTCTCTAGAAATTTGTTGATATCTTCGAGGTTTTCTTTTTTGTTGGAGTATAGATTTTCGAAATAGCTTCTAATTATGTTTTGTATTTCACTCGTGTCTGTTGTGATGTTTCCTTGTTCATTCCGAATTTTAGTAATTTGAGTTTTCTCCCTCTTTCTCTTTGTTAGTGTGGCTAAGGGTTTATCAATTTTATTTATTTTTTCAAAGAACCAGCTATTTATTTTGTTAATTTTTTCAATTGTTTCTTTTGTTTCGATTTTGTTGATTTCGGCTCTGATTTTAACTATTTCCTGTCTTCTACTACTTTTGGTATTGGTCTGCTCTTCTTTTTCTAGCACTTTGAGCTGTAGTGTTAAGTCGTTTATTTGTTGATTTCTACTTCTTTTTTTGAATGCACCCCATGAAATAAATCTTCCTCTAAGTACTGCTTTCATAGTGTCCCAGAGATTTTGATATGATGTGTCTTTGTTCTCGTTTACTTCTAAGAATTTTTTTATTTCCCTCCTGATGTCTTCTGTTATCCATTCATCATATAATAGTGTATTATTTAGTCTCCAGGTATTGGAGAAGTTTCTGTTTTTTATTTTGTCATTTATTTCTAATTTCAATCCATTATGATCTGATAGAGTACAAGGTAGTATCTCTATCTTCTTGTATTTGCTAACAGTAGCTTTGTGGCATAAAATATGGTCTATTTTAGAGAAGGATCCATGTGCTGCTGAGAAGAAAGTGTATTCGTTCTTTGTTGGATGGTATATTCTATATATGTCCGTTAAGTCTAAATTGCTGATTGTGTTGTTGAGATCTATAGTTTCTTTATTCAATTTTTGTTTGGACGATCTATCCAGTGGTGAGAGAGGTGTGTTAAAATCGCCTAGTATTATTGTGTTGTGGTCTATTTGATTTCTGGAATTGAGAAGGATTTGTTTGACGTACGTGGATGAGCCAATGTTCGGGGCATAGATATTTATGATTGTTATGTCTTGCTGATTTATGCTTCCCTTAAGCAGCATGTAATGTCCTTCTTTATCCCTTCTGACTAGTTTTGGTTTGAAGTCCACATTATCTGAGATGAGGATGGATACTCCAGCTTTTTTGCTGTGTCCGTGTGCATGGTATGTTTTTCCCCATCCTTTCACCTTTAGTCTATGGTTGTCTCTTTCTATGCAGGCAGCATATTGTTGGATTTTTCTTTTGAATCCAATCTGCCAGTCTGTGTCTTTTGATTGATGAATTCAGGCCATTAACATTCAGGGTTATTATTGTGATATGATTTGTATTCCCAGTCAATTGACTCATATTTGTTTTTGACATGATTTGGTTTCTCCTTTATTTGGCTATTCCTTTAGGCTAGCGCCTCCTGTTGCTGATTTGCATCGTTGTTTTTCATCTCTTCCTCATGGAATATTTTGCTGAGAATGTTCTGTAATGCTGGCTTTCTTTTTGTAAATTCCTTTAGCTTTTGTTTATCATGGAAGGATCTTATTTCATCGTCAAATTTGAAGGTAAGTTTTGCTGCGTATAAGATTCTTGGTTGGCATCCGTTTTCTTTCAGAGCTTGAAAAATATTGTTCCAGGCCCTTCTAGCTTTTAGGGTCTGGATTGAAAAATCTGCTGATATCCGTATTGGTTTCCCCCTGAATGTAATTTGGTTCTTTTCTCTCACGGCCTTTAAGATTCTGTCTTTATTTTGTATGTTAGGTATTTTCATTATAATGTGCCTTGGTGTGGGTCTGTTGTAATTTTGTGTATTTGGAGTCCTATAAGCCTCTTGGACTTGGTTTTCCATTTCATTCTTCAGATTTGGGAAATTTTCTGATATTATTTCATTGAATAGATTGTTCATTCCTTTGGTTTGTTTCTCTAAGCCTTCCTCAATCCCAATAATTCTCAAATTTGGCCTTTTCATGATATCCCATAGTTCTTGCAGATTCTGTTCATGATTTCTTACCATCTTTTCTGTTTGGCCAACTTTGTTTTCAAGATTAAATAATTTGTCTTCAATGTCTGAGGTTCTGTCTTCCAGGTGTTCTATCCTATTGGTTATGCTTTCTATGGAGTTTTTAACTTTGTTTATTGTTTCCTTCATTTCAAGGATTTCAGTTTGTTTTTTTTTCAGTATCTCTAACTCTTTATTGAAATGATCTCTTGCTTCCCGTATTTGGTCTTTTAACTGTTGATTGGTGCGATCATTTAATGCCTGCATTTGCTCTTTCATCTCTTCCTTCAATGCCTGCATTTGCTCTTTCATCTCCTCATTAGCTTCCCTGATCGTTTTAATTATGTACATTCTGAACTCCCTTTCTGACATTTCTTCTGCTGTGCTGTCATTGGGTTTTATTGATGTAGTATCTAGGTTTGTTTGGGACATTTTCTTCCCTTGTTTTCTCATATTGGTCAGTTGTCAGTGGGACCCTGAGATATTGCAGTTTTCCGCTATTGGCTTATAGTGTCCCGGTAGATTTCCAGTGTATCACCTCCCAGCCTTCAGTAGCCTTATGTCTTGGAGGAATCTGATAAAGCAGCGCATCCGAAGAAAACTGCCCCTAGCCCCCTACTGGTTCCACGATTTGGAACTGACTCTGTGCTGAAATGCTCTCACTGTGGGCCTGCACCGTGCAGCTGGCCGTGTGGGAGGAGCCCACTGCCGGAGTGTGGAAGGCTACCTTGGGAAGACTCTAGCTGCCCTGCCCGGCTCCAATAAGCCACCTCTATCTGGGCCTGCCCCCCGGGCCAAGCTTTACCCAGTGGGCAGACTCACCCGTGGCTGTATTTCAGTCCGAGTCTCTCAGTGCCTCCCCTTCTTAACTCCTGGGTTCTGGAGCGACTAGGGGTGCAGTCTCCCTCTAGGCCACCATCTTGGATCGCCCCGTGAAGAGAGCCTGCAGCCGGAGTGGGCAGAGCCGCCTGAAGAGGTCTCTGGCTGCCCTGCCCTGATCCCAGAGGCTGCTTGCGGATCGAGGCTCTCCGTTGGTTCGGGGGCTTCTGGCTGGTTCTATGTAGAAAGTCTCTCACTGGGCGGTCAGCTCCGAGAAACTAGCCTTGAACGGCACCTCCCACCACAGGGGTCCAGACTACTTGGGGAAGTCTCTGGCTGCCCTATCTGGTCCCTGAATCTGCTTCCGTGCCGGAGTACGCTGCGATGCGCTGGCTCCGGGACTCGGAGCTTGTTCTGGACAGAAAGGCTCTCACTAGCGGGCCAGTTCCGTTCGGAGAACCTGGAGAAGCTGGCTGTGTGGGCGGGGCCCACTGCCAGAGTGCGCAGGGCTGCCTGTGGATGACTCTAGCTGCCCTGCCCGGCTCCGATAAGCCACCTCTATCTGGGCCTGCCACCCGGGCCGCGCTTTACCCAGTGGGCATACTCACCCGTGGCTCTATTTCAGTCCGAGTCTCTCAATGCCTCCCCTTCTTAACTTCTGGGTTCTGGAGCGACAGGGGGTGCAGTCTCCCTCTAGGCCGCCATCTTGGATCGCCAATATTTTATTTTTGAAAATCTATATTTCAAATCTTAGAAAGTTTTACCTATACCTAGGCAAATGATATTTTAACATTTCCACTTCCAATTACTGATTATTAGTTTATAGAAAAAAAATGCATTCTGCGTTCTTTAAAAAAAATTGTCATTTTTTCCAGTAGACCTTTGAAATGTTGTTTTCTATGAAGATGTTCATGTCATCTGCAAATAAAGACAATTTTATTCATTTATTTTTTCCAGTCTACATGTGATATATTCGTCTTTTTCACTAGTAGCTCCAGTGAAATATGGAGGTTTGTGAGTAGATATTTTTGCCTTCTTTCTAATCTTGAGAAGTTATATTCCTTCATTAAATGTGTTTGATTTTTTTCACTATTCTTTATCAGGTTAAGGTAGCATGTGCTTCATATAACACAGGAGCACAGAAATCAGCAGTGTTCTATGTGTGTGTACCCTGAGGAAGGCTTTCTCAGTCTCTATCTTCACCACGATCTTCCTAGTGAGCACTTTGTGGAGACCCATGTAAAGGAAATGTACTTGGGGCTGGAGGGCTTCTAGAATCACATTTTCTCAAGACTGTATAGAGGGAAAAGAGGGGTGGGAGAGGTGGGGGGGAAGGGAAAAAAATAACAGTATGAATCAAACAACATTACCCTATGTAAATTTATGATTACACAAATGGTATGCCTTGACTCCATGTACAAACAGAAACAACATGTATCCCATTTGTTTAAAACAATAAAAAAAAAAAAGAAAAATTAAAAAAAAATTTCTGTTGTTTTCCTTAATCCTTTTATGGCCACCACATTTCCCCTACCTGTTCTGTCAAAGGTGAAATCCGGTTGTGTGTCTGATCTCTCCTCATAAAGGCCTGTCATACTTTGGAATTCAGTTTTGGGTTGTTTTGGAACTTTGGATCTCCAATGGTCTTTAAAAAAAAAAAGGCAATTGTTTTGTAGGTTATCTTGTTTTTTTTCTCATTGTTAGTCTGGGACTGAAAGGAGAAGTGCATCAATGGTTTATGCCACAAATATTTTTAACCCTCAACCACTGTTGTTCTAAGTGGCTTTTTGAGGTCGAATAGAATTAATGCTCCACTTGGAGTACAGACATGATGCCTGCTTTTAACTCTACATTGTATCTGCAGTATTGAATTTTAGCAAGTTATAGAGTCATTTTGTGCTTTTCTTTTCTTCTCTGTAAAATAATGCTCACTTTAACATCAAAATGAGACATGCATACATAAAGAGTTTATCATCTCTTAATTTGGAACTATAATAAAATTATATCTATAATACTGCCTTTTGATCTAATTTAAAGTTCCATGATTAGAAAAAAAAAAGTCTCATTACAATCTTCCCAACAACAACAGGAAAAAAAGCACTAAAGGTAGTAAAGAATTGTAGATTATTTTGAAATATATCCAGTTGGTAACAAGTCTCACATTGTGGATTCCAATGAATACTTTCAGAAACAGTGAAGTTGGGATAAAATTGCCCTGTCGTTGTATTTTATTTATACCTTGGGAACAAATGGAAAAAGGAGTCCACATATGAAACAGAGCTAATGGAATTTTCCTCCTGACACAAATCCTCTTGAAAATATCAAAACAAGTAGAATAAAGATTTATTGAATTTAGTTGTTAGATTAGAAGCATAACTTAAAAGCAAAGGGGAGATCTTTTTACTACAAAATATATTTCCACAGGTAAGAAATTAAAAGCCTAAAGAGTTTATGTGAAAAGTTCTAGGTTTAACAGATAAATTGTTGCATGTAATGATCTCCCCACAAGTCTTCTACCTCAGTCCAATGATGTTGTCATTCCATTCCATTGCATTTCTGTAATAAGACATGCTTCATTGCCTTATCATTTTAAATACATTTTTATTGTTGTACCATTTTATATTTACAAAAACATTTCAAAGAGAATAAATGCCATAACCAGTTTTTTGTTTAACATCTTATGTTAGTCTGATATATTTATTGAAATTTAGGAAGCAATAACTTATTTAGTTTTCTTAGATTTTATCTCATCTGTTTGCTGCTTCTGCATCCCACCCTGGGTACCACATTATATTCATTTGTCACGTCTTATTAGGATCATGCTGACTATAAAATTTCATAGACTTTCTTGGTTTAGATAACCTTCACTTTTTCTAAGACACTGTAGAGGTTAACTTGTAGAGCGTCTTCAATTGAATTGATGCACTATGAGTAGAGTGGATTATGGATTTTGAGAAGACCACAAAAGTGTAGTTATGTTTTCATCCCATCATCTCAAAAGTGTATGCTACCAATTTAACTTATTGCTCTTGGCATTGACTTTAAGAGGCAATGTTTGCCAAAGTTTTCACAGTAAATTAATTTTTCCTGGTTTCCATAGTTTGGAGAGAGGTCACTTATTTTTTGCACATACTTAAGAGTGGAGTGATGCTCAGTTCCTTGAGGATAGAGTATCTTCCTAAATTAATTGGAATTCTTCTTGGGAGAGTTTTTCTCAACCATTTTATTACTTAACCTTTCATTTCTACCACTGTTGATGCATAGGTTCTTATTTTATATTTTGGCTTATAATCCAATATTTCTCTAGCTCATTCATTGCCAGAATTATTGCAATTTGGCTTCTAGGATTCTTCAATTCATGTGTGCTGATATTTTTTTCTTCTTCAACTAATTTGAGTAAACAACAAGGAGAAAGATTACTGAATCCACTGGCAAGATTATAAGATTATGTTTGGCTTTTCAAGAAGCAGGTACATTGGTTTTCAAAGTGGCTGTAGCATTTTGCAATCCAACCCATATTTAATGAGTTTCTGCTGCTTTGAATCTTCACCAGCACTTGGGATTGTCATTCTAATGGATATTTAGTAGTATCTCAATATTATTTTAATTTTCAACTTCTAGCGATGTTTCACATGCTTTATTACCATTTTGTTAACTTTTCAATGAAATATCTAGTCATATATTTTGCCCCTAAATTGGGTTGCACATTGTTTTCTGCATAAAAATTTATATTTATTTTCTTAAATTTATACCTATGCATTTTATTTTTGGTGCCATTTAAATAGTATATCTTTTATTTGTTTCTATCACATCACTAGTATGTATGGAAGAAACTGATCTTGTTCCCTTTAGTCTTGCTACACACGCTTATTAGTTCCAGAAACTCTCTATGTTCAAGTTTGTTGAGATGGCCTTTAACAACCATGACATCTACAAATGAGACAACCTATTTATTCTTCCCAACCTGTATTCCCTTTTATCTTTTCTTTTCAATTTTTAAATCTGTTCTAATTAGTTATACATGACATTAGAATGCATTTGACACATCGTACATAGATGGAGCATAACTTCTCATTCTTTTGGTCGTACATGATGTAGAGTTATACAAGTCATGTAATTATGTATGCACATAAGGTAATAATGTCTGATTCATTCTACTATCATTCCTACCCCCAAGCCCCCTCCCCTCCCTTTACCCCCTCTCTCTAATCCAAAATATCTCTATTCCTTCCTAGCCACCCCCATTGTGAATAAGCATCCACATATAGGACAAAACATTTTACCTTTGCCAACCTGTATATCTTTTATTTCCTATTATTTTCTTATTATACTAATGAGGATTTTCAATGATGATGAATAGGAGTGATGAGAAAGGACAACTTTAAAACAAACCTAAAAAAAAAAAAAAAGAGAGAGAGAAAGGATGGCTTTGCTTTTCTCTTGGTCTTAGAAGGGAAACATTTACTTTTGCCCATTAAGTATGATGTCAGCTGCAGGTTTTTACAATATTTCCTAATAGATTAGGTTCACCTCTATTCTTAGTTTGAAAGAGTTTTTTTGAAATTATTAATGCTAATGAATTTTTAGGGGCGGTTTCCCTGATGACTTTTTAATATTGAACCAACTTCACTTACTTATAATAACTCCCACTTACAGCTAGCACACAAGGATTCTTATAGCTACTTGGATATAATTTGTTATTATGTTATTGAGTATTTTGCTTCTTTGCTCATGAGTAATTTATTTTTTTTATTTTTTATTTTTACAGACTGCATTTTGATTCATTGCACACAAATGGGGTATGTCTTTTAATTTCTATGGTTGTGCATAATGTAGATTCATACCATTCATGTAATCATACATGTGCATAGGGTAATGATGTCTGTCTCATTCCACCATTTTTCATACTCCCCCCCTCATTTCGCTCTATGTAATCTAAAGTTCCTCCATTCTTCTCTCACCCCCACCACCCCCCACTCCCATTATATATCATCATCCACTTATCAGGGAAAACATTCAGCCTTTGGGTTTTGGGGATTCGTTTATTTCACTTAGCATGATATTCTCCAATTCCATCCATTTATCTGCAAATGCCATAATATCATTCTTCTTTGTGGCTGAATAGTATTCCATTGTGTATATATACCACAGTTTCTTTATCCATTGATCTGTTGCAGGGCAACTAGGTTGGTTCCACAATCTAGTTATTGTGAATTGAGCTGCTATAAACATTGATGTGACTGTGTTACTATAGTATGCAAGACTCCCAAAACACTAGAAATCAAAGCAAGAATCAATAAATGGGATGGATGCAAACTAAAAAAGCTTTTTCTCAGCAAAGGATACAATTAATAATGTGAAAAGAGAGCCTACAGAGTGGGAGAAAATATTTTCCACACACACTTCAGATAGAACACTAATCTCCAAAATTTATTTTTTTTTCCATTAGAGTCCTGAAAATATAAATCATAGTTGTTTGAAACACTCTAATATTTCAAAGTCTGTGTCATATCTAAGTTTGGTTTGACACTTGATATATCTCTTCATGTGTCTTTTTTCTTGTCTTCTAATTTTTTGAAAGCCAGCCAGAATTGTGATAAACACATATCTAATGTGGATTAGTTTTGACTAGTAGTTGGTATTTACTTAATATTCCTTTCATTTCTAGGTACTGGAGGTGCAAATTCCTCTAGGATCATCATTTTCTTTTCACTTCTGTAATTGGATTTTCTTGAGATCTCAATCTTAAATGAATTCTTCAGTTTACAGCTCTTTCCTATGGAATCCTCTCTGTTACATTAGACTGTGGTGATAAAATATGAGAGAATGAGAACTATTCTATAATCTTATGGTTTACTCTCAGTCTTTCAGTTGTTTTGAATCCTAGGATTGTGATCTTCACAGGTGATTCTCAATCTCTGTCCTCTCTTTTAGTTAACCTAAAATGGTTGGAAATGACTGGATTGAAAGGAATCCCTTTGACTTTGGGAAAAATATCTGGTGGTCTATTTTCTCTTGAAGAATAGACTTTCTTAATGGAGAAAACTCTGGAGGTAATTCACCATTGTCGCTCTTCCCTTTCACATTCGTGAGGATCCACTGTCAAAATCCATGAGGGGATTTTCACTGAGTAGCTTGTAGGATTCTGGAGAAAAAGTACATGAAATTATGAGTCCTTTCTAAGACTGAAGCCCCTGTGGTCTTCTTACTCTTGGGATGGTCCACACTTGGGTTTTGCCAATGTGTTACAAGTGCTGTGTAAGAATTCCCACCAAGGATTGCAAGTTCAAAGCCAGTCTCAGTAACTTAGAGAAGTTCTGCACAACTTAGTGAGATCCTGTCTCAAGGTAAAATGTAAAAAGGACTGGAGATGTGACTCAGTGGTTAAGTGCCCCTGGGTTCAATCCCTGGCAACAATAAATAAATAAATAAAGAAAGAAAGGTGTTTCTACTAGTTTTACATATCTGATAGCTTCTGCTTCGCATGAGCAGATCCCAGCTGTGTCTCTCTGAATGCTCTTGTCTCTCCAGATTTTAATGTGACAGTTTTCCCTGAAAGCTTATTTTCTGATGGGTCTACAAAAAGGCACTCATTTTCAGCTTGTCCTCCTTTAATGGTTGTAAGGATTTAGTGAGCTTCCAAGCTCTTTAGGTGGACAAGGTGAAAATAGACATCTGATTTCCTTTTTACATGAGAGAAAGCATTTTGCAAGTATTTTCCATTAATAACACAGTCCTTTGAAAAATATGTTTGTCTCTTCTAACTGCATCAGTTTAAAGGTTGTTCATGGTGAGTTCCAGCATTCTTATTCAAAGGAAAGGATAACATGTCAATGATCTTTTGCCTGGTTCTCAGTTAATAGGGCTATCTCATTATTTTATGTGATTCAATCAATATTTTTTCTTTATCTTATGCATTTCTTCTTTCTTTACTTTCTCTCTCTGGCAGATCTTTTATTCCCACCAATTAGATCAAAGGACTCCGTTCTATTGTCAAGGAAACTTAGCAATGTGCCTTCCTACGTGCTGAAGCAATCTTGAGGAAGAGAAACACAAGGACAGTCTGAGAGATGTACAATTTAATTAAGAGACCAAATCATATAAACACTTCAAGCAGGACTAAGATGTACATGAAATTCAAAGTAACAAGATATTAATTAAACCGAAAGTGAAAGTTATGGCAGTAGAACCAAATGCTTTAATTTGGCAAGTCTAAGTTGTCTCTGTTACCCAGAGGGAAGTCAGTCCATGAAAATTTTAAATTTAGAGGGTTTCTTAAAAATAAGATTAAGTGTAGAGTAGGTAAATATCTTCTTCCATTTTATACCTTCAATATTATCTGTGCTATACATAGATAATGCATAATTAAAGTATGCAGTATAAGGTTATATTTTTAGGAGACTTTTACTTCTTTTATGTATCATATTTTATAATTTCTAATTTGAAATAAATATTTATTGAAAGGAGAACTGAAATAGCATTCTTGGGAGGTAAGTATGTTTACCAGCTTTTAAACCAGTTTGGTTATATTTAGCACAAAAAAGATCCACAGTATCTCTGAGAGAGCTTGACCATATAAGCAATTAATGCCAGATATCTTGAGTCTAAACAACACACTGTGAAGAATGCAATTGTTTCCTATAGAAGTATGATTTTTAAAAAGCACGCCCTTCCTGATTACCTATTATTTGAACATTCTTCCTATATGTGTATAAGGTGGCTTGGTGGGAAGTTAGAAGTTAAAATCTAGGTATCTATATTATTATTTCTTTGCAGCTGTGATGCTCAGGTACTAGAAAGGGCTTTGCACAAAAGCAAAGGGCTTGGAGGAAAGAACAGAATAAAAAGAAAAAAAAAAAAACATCAGACATGTCTTATTTAAGATCAAGAAAATTGAGTTGGAACTTGGAAACCTGGGTTTTGAAACAAACTACTACATACCTGCTATGTGACCAGGAATAGGTCATGTATTCTCTTGCTTTCATGTCCTCTGCTGTAAAATAGATTCAAACTGTATAAAATTTTATGATCATCAAGAGGTTTCGGCTTAGAATATTAAGTGCCTCTAGAAAACATTGCTCCCATTCTTACAAGAAGTAGAAGCCAAATAGTGTAAAAAATCATACTTTTAAGAGTTCACCAGAGACTTAAGATGGCAAGGTAATCTAATTCTATACTTCTAAAGGGTTTCAACCTCCTTTGAAAGAGAGTAATATAAATGAACCATTTCCTCTTTGAAACAACAGTGGGAAAATGTGGTACCTATCATAGAAATAGATAAGAAAAAATAGATTAAAATTTTGACCAATTCTTAAATACCAAGTGTGGCTGGTATGACAATTTAAAATCCCTTGGAACTCCAGTCGGAACAGAAATCAGTAACCAACTTACCATGAGAAAAATGGGTGCTGATTGTTAGACATGAGGAACTCCTTCTTTGTTATGAATATTCTAGTCCTCCCAAAGTTTGAGGATGAGCAGGAAAGTCAATAGAACCTGCAAAATATACAACACATTGACTATCTACATTCTCTGAAGCAGTAGAAACTTCTTGGGCTCTGGATGGTGCATCAAGTAGAAGACAGAAAGCATCTGTTCCTGGAAGAGGGACAGAGCAGCTGCTTGCTCACTGGGCCCTTCCCTGAGTATGAGGTGGGTATGGTCTGCTATGGAGAAGGAGTCAGAATTCTGCCGTACTCTTGAAGAATGACTCTTCCAAAAAACAAGACCAGAGTAGGAAATTAAGAGTGAAATCCCTGTGAATTAGCACTTCACATCCTTGTATTAAGTACCAAGCAAGGGAAGTCACCCAATGGAGAAAACTTATGACCACTGGGAAACTCTTTGAAGCACAGATGGGCAGGGTCTATTGAAATGTAAGGATAACAAACTGTGAGAAAGTGTTCAGCACTGTGATCCATGTACTAAGCAGTCCATCACAAGAGGAATTTGAAGCACTAAATGTTACTAAATGAATAACAAAGATCAAACACTGGTTAACTACAAAGTAAATGAGCTCAATTCCTAATCCTTATAGGCTGACCAAACGCATGATGCAATATGTCCATTCTTATGTTGTAAATATTAATTGCCACAGTCTCTTACTTATAATGTCTGGTCTTCATTTATCAAAGAAAAATAATCTAGATGCACAAAGTAGCCAGAAGATCCACCATGAAGAGACAAAATAATAGAAAGAGAGAATGCAATTTAACAAATTCCCTTTAAGATAATTTTTGTCTCATGTGATCTCATTGGTTAATTTCATCAAGCATATAAGAACATAATGTTGACTAAGGAGGAAAATAAAGGAGTATTCCCCAACTCATTATATTGAATCACTGGTCCATATGACAAAGTAAACAAGGACATTATAATAAAAGAACATTCCAAACCAGTATTTTTTCAAGAACATGAGATATCAGTAAATGAAATTCAACAATATGTAAAAAGGATGATAACACTGATCAAGTGGGGTTTACCCCAGGAATTCAAGGTTGGTTTATATGTGAAAGAAATTCATTTTATTTACCACTTTAAGAAATAGAGGAAGAGCCAGGAACAGTGGCACATACCTGTAATCCTAGTAGCTCAGGAAGCTGAGGCAGGAGGATCACAAGTTCAAAGCCAGCCTCACCAACTTAGTATACCCTAAATATCTCAGTGAGATCCTGTCTCTAAATGAAATATAAAAATGGACTGGGGATGTTACTCAGTGGTTAAGCACCCCTGGGTTCAATCCTCAGTAACAAGAAAGTAAAGGAAGAAAAAAATACAATTTTAAAAATTTCAGAGAAGACATTTGGCCAAATGCAACACACATTCATAATATAAAACTTTAAAAAATTGAATAGAAAAAGACTTTCTTTAGTTGATAAAGGTATCTATGAGAAACCTAAAGCTAATTTAGACCTTCATGAAATAGTAAATATTTCTCTTAAAAATTGTGGAAAAGATCAAAAGAAGTAATAATTTGTGAGATATGCAATAGAGAATTGGTCACAATGTTCAGTATAATAAAATGCTATTTTTCCTTAAATTCATCTATAGATTCAGTGTAATCTCAATCAAAATATCACCACATATTTATAGAAATCTCCAAGTTCATTTGAAAACATATTCAGAGAGGCAAGAACCTATATTAGTCAGAATAACATTTAAAAAGAGAAATGTTTGGGGGAGTTACATTAACTGACTTCATGAGTTCTTTTAATGCTACAATGATCAAGACTTTATGATTTAGGTAACTTAGGAAAAAATTAGCAGAACACAATAAGGAGCCCAGAAGTACTTCATACAAATGCAGGTCAGTCTTAATTTCTTAAAAGTCTGCTAAACCGATTCAAAGGAAAAAATTCTTTCAATAACCGATGCTAGAAAACTGGATATCTATCTAGTTGAAAGCAAACTTGACCCTTCATTTAACCATTCATGTCCTCAGTATGAGATGGATCACAGACCTAAATGTAAAAATAAATAAATAGTTAAGACAATAGGTTACTAGAAGAAAAATTAGGAGATTATCTGATTCATTAACTTACGGTAGGCAGAGACGTTTTTGAAAGAGAACAAAGGACATAAGAGAGAAAAAATTAATATATTGGTATTTAAATGTTTACAAATATCCTACTGGCCAAATATTCACTATTGCCTGTGCAATAGTGTTTTTCTTGACCCACTTGGCCATACTGACTGCTCCCTGTAGGTCCCTGAACTCTGCTTCCCTCTAGCCTCAGAATACTCTAAAGGAGGAACCTGGGCCATTATCAACATATCACAAGAAATGGCTGAACACAAAGGGTCTCATGTTCTCTCATTTGCTACAGGTCATTTGCACTCATTTGCCTAACTTCCCCTTACTACTTACCCCTCCACATACAAGGAAACCCCTTTGTTGTAACTCTTTGAAGTCCCTGTGGATATCTGAGGTCAGGGTTTTTCCCTATTACAAGTCTTTCCTTTGAAAACTTTTGCTTATCTACATCAAGATTTTATTTTATTGATATTATCCTAAAAATTATCTTAGAAAATGAAAAGTGACTGATATCTTGGGAAAAAATATTTGCAAAACATACATCTGATAAAGAACTCAAATCCACAGAATTAATTGACTTCCTATAACTCAATAATGAAAATATGAACGATCCAATAGAAATGTGCAAAAAATTCCAAAATTCCATGCACAAAAGAGGCAAAAGGCAAAAACACACATAAAAATATTATCAACATCATCAGATATAGGAAAATACAAACTGAAATCAAAATGCATTAGAAGAGCTGAAATGGAAAAGAAGGACATCAACTTCGGAAGAGAATCTTTAACAACTAGATCCTTTCTACCTCACTGATGGTTTTGTAAAATGGTCTCTTATTGCTAATATATCTAATTACCTCATACTTAGTATATAAATCAATTTTTGCTATCATATTGGAATACCTGAGGTAGTTAACTTTATAAAGGAAGGAGGTTTATTTGGGCTCACAGTTCTGAAGATGTAAGGTCTAAGGGCCTATTATATTTCAGATCTGAAATGTCCCTTAAAGGCCTCCGTGATAGAAACTGGATTCCCAGCTTTGGTGCTGAAAATGGTCTTGAAAATCAATATCAGGTCCTGGTTCCCCCAGTGTTGAAGATTAAACACCCAAGAAACACCGAGGCAAGAGCTGTAAGTTTTATATTTAAAGGATAGAACACAGAGAGAGATTCCTCTGCAGAGGAGGGCATCCAGAACTGGTGCCTGAGGTAGTGGGGGTCTCCTGCCCCTTTTATATATTCCAGGTTCCCTTTCTTCTTGTGTCCCCTCCTCCCATCCTGTCAAAAGGTGAACAAAAGGTGGGAAAGGAGCCGTCCAGGGGGTACCTCTCCCTATTTTCCATATCTCTCCCAAAAGGCAGGAAAAGACCCACCCTGGGGCGACTCATTAATAACTCCTTGCTGGAGGAACAATTCCCTGGAGGCAGGTAACTTTGGAAACAGGTTGGAGTGGGGGGAAGTGCTCTGGAGTTGTTAGCATTTTATTTCCTTTTGAATTAGTCCCATCTTCCCAACCCAATCATTCATTATCTACACTTTCTCTCCTTTTGCCCCCTCTCAGTGTTATTGGGAAGTGTTGAGACTTTTAGGACATGGGGCCTAGTAGAAAGAATTGAAGTCATTTGCCTCATGATTGGAGTGGGTATTGGAACTCTGGTCCCTTTCTCTTTCTCTTTGCTTCTCAGTTATCCAGAGATGAGCTGCTTCCTCCAACATGAGCTCCTGCCATGATCTGGAGCCTTGTCACGGGTCCAAAGAAATATTACCAAGCAAGCATGGCATGAAACTTCTGAAACTGTGTGCCAACATAAATCTCTCAGCCTTATAATTTGATAATCTCAGGCATGTTTTTACAGTGATTGAAAACTGACATGCATGACCTCATTTGGTGATGACCTTCTTGCTTGTAGAATCCCAAGGAGGCACAGGGCAGCACTTGGCAGGACAGGGACATGTTGTATTTTCACTGATTCCCATATTTTACTTCACTGGTGCTGGGTCTCACACCCATGGTTTTGTGAGCTCCTGGCATGACTCTCACCCTGAGTTACATCCCTAGTCCTGTCACTCTTAGGAAGCTATGGGGAACTAATCATGGGGGCTCCACCCCAATGAACTTATTTAAACCTTCACTTGCCAAAAGTCCACACTTCCAAATACCACATTGGATTACGTTTACACCCTCTTAATAATTCATGAAAAGAATTAAATTTCAACACATGAAGCCTTGGAGGACACTCAAACACTGTTCGAATCACAGCATTTGGTGACTTGATCCTCAATTTGTTACCTTACTGATTTGTTGGGCAGAGATCTGATGAGACATGGGGCTCGCTGATCAGAGGCAGAGTGTCATCAGGACTGTGGTACTTTCTGGAGGACCTCAAGAAAATCCTTTTTTATTTTTTAAATTTCTTTCAGGTTTTTGGTGGAATGTAGTTCCTTATGGTTTAGGATGGAAGTCACTTGCTGGGCATGAGCTGGGAGATATTCTGAGCTTGTGAAGCCACTCACGTTCCTTGCATTGTCTCTCCTTTCCTCTTCAAATCCCCCCAAACTGAGTCAACTTCCTGCCAAGATCTGCCTCTGCACATTATCACATTTCTGAAGGAATTTCTGCTTCCCTCTTCTACTTTTAAGGACTCATATGATTAGATTGGTTCCACCTGAATGATACTGAGTAATTAAAGATACTTAACCTTAGTCACATCTGTGATGTCCCATTTGCCACTTCACAAGTTCTGGTGATTAGGATCTAGGCATCATTGAGAGTCTTTATTCTGCATACCCCAAATGTACACCCACTTTGAAAAACTCATTGTCACTTTCTTAAAATGCTAAAAAATTCACCTGACTCATTACCCAAAGTATGTAATCAAAGAAAGAAAAACACATGTCCACAAGAAACCTTATATTAAAATTTTCACAGAATATATTTATAGCTTTTCAAAACTTGAAAAATCCCAATAGTCCATCGACATGAGAATGGAAGAAAAATTGTGGCGTGCATGTCAGTAAACAGGAACCAACTTCTGAAACTGATCTTGAAAATCAGGATCTGGTCCTGTTCCCCTGATGTTGAAGATTGAATATTCAAGAAATGCTGAGGTGAGCACAAGAAGTTTTATTTAAAGGATAGAACAAAGAAAGAGAGACTACTCCAGAGTGGAGGGAGTCTGGAGCTGGTGCCCCGAGGGAGTGGGGGTTTCCTGCCCCTTTTATATATTCCAGATTTCCTTTTTTCTCATGTCCTCTCTCATTCTGCCTACATGTCCAAAAGTGCAGAAGGAGAGCCCTCCACAGGTACCTCTCCCTATTTTCCATATCCACCCAGAAAGGCAGGAAGGAAGCCACTCTGGGATACTCATTAACAACTCCTTATGATACTGCCGTTTACTGGTGACGAGTTCTGCTTCCTCTAATGTTGTAGTATGAACACTAGAGAAGTACGCCAACGCAAGCATATTAAGCAGGTTTTATTTAAAAGTAGAAATAATACAGACTCTCCCAGGAGGGAGAAGGAGGCCATGGCTGATGTTCTAGAATTCCAAGAAGTGAGCACACCCTACATCTTTCATAGGTTAGGGTCTCCTTTGTTCTCTTCTCTCCCTCCTTATCTCTCCTTCCTGCCTACATGACTAGGTCCAGGAGTTGTCAGTGACATAGCAAAAAAGGTGAGCAGCAGATGACAGAGGGAGGGCCAAAGTGATTCAGCCAGGTAAGGGTCCAGGGGCCATTAATTAGCAGCTCCTTGCCTATAGTCCTTGACAAGGCAGGTAAATTTGGTAATCAATGGGCTCCAGAGATCCCTGACATTCCATACTCATAGGTGCAGTCTCCAACTTCCAGAGGCAGATGGCTTTCATGGCCTCCATTTCCTTGATTTGGCCCAATCCCCTATTTCTATACTAACTGCCTGTCCCCAATTCTGACTTCATTTATAGGGAAGAACAATTCCCTGGAGGCAGGTAACCTTGCCAAACAGGTGAGGAGGAGGGGGAAGTGCTCTGGAGGTATTAGCATTCTATTTCCTTTCAAATTTGCCCCTATCTTCCTGATCCAATCATCATTATCTACACTGACTGTCCTTTTGCCCCATCTCATTTCTGATAAATGGAAAAACATGATCATCTTCCAAAATATTAAGGTGAGTGAAAGAAATACTACACACACACACATATGTTATATTGTGTTCTGAATATAAAACTGAAGAATGGGAGATGGTAGCCTATAATGAAGGAATTCATCTTGGAGGAGGATTATCTAGGAAGAGGCATGAGAAATGTTTGTTTTCATATTACTCATCAGAACAATGAAATGGTACACTTAAAATCTGAGCACTTTGCTGAATGTAAATTATACCCAATAAAAGACCATTCAAATCCTAGGATGTGCTTATCTTTAAAAAAAGATAATTTATTCTCCCACTTGCTCTTTTGAAAATGATATCAGATTTAAAAAATGAAATCCATCCAGTTTCTCAGTGTTCTTAGATTTTGGAAAGTATTATCTTTTTGAAGCAAGTCATGTGGCAAAATTTTAATTTCATGATTAAACACCATAAACAATAAATTCTGAGCTTTGCTTTTTCAGTTCCATTATTTTAACAGCCACAATGACAATTAGCAAATGTTTCCAAGAACAAAAATATTCATTTCAATATGAGAGATTTACTATCAAAACAGTTCAGATGGAAAGTTAGATTTCATCCGACAGATGACAGTTCACCAACAGCTTTCAACACTGCCCACCCTTCCAACACAGATATGATTTAAAGAGGTGTTTTTGATTTAATATTATTTCATGTATTCCTGTTCCAAAGCGGTTGGAAACAACAGCAGAATGCTGTGGTGAGCTGGGGTGGGCGGGAAGTAAGTAACAGAGATGCAGCTTCCTTTCCCAAATATTTTCTGCAGTGCAATGTGACTCAGAGAAAGAAACTCACAGGTTAGAAACACTCTCCACAGGAATAACAAATTTAGAGCTGATAAAAGGAAACTAACTTTTTTCTCAGGCATAATAAGTCAGAACCACAATGTCCTCAAGAAAACTGATTAATTTACATTAGAAGAACTCCCACTGGGTGCAATCAAGAACAGTACTTTGTCCACCAATTGAAAAGACTGGATAAATAAGGAGTCATCTACTATCAGACATACACAAACATCTTCACTTAAAAAATGTAAATGGATCTTGACTTGCCTCTTTCTATAAGGCCTCCAGCTTTTCACTGAACATGAATGGATGGCATAATCAGAGGTTGGTCTGTTTTTCTTCATTATATTTTGTCTAAAATTTAATTTTTAAAGTCACACTGGAATATAAAATGAATTTAAATATAGAACCTTTCCAAATTTTCAAATAACATTCTTATAACTAGTCCATATTTTTAGTTATTTAATTATATTTAGTTTCTCCAAATCATCCATTTTCATGGAAATGATAATTCGTACATCCATATTTTTGGTTTGACTTAGTAACTGTGAACACAGTGGCAGGAGTGGGTCTGAGAACAAGCACATCTCACTCTCACTTGAAAATGCTCATGGGACTTACCTGGTGGGAGAAGGTGAGCAGGACGTGAGGCGTACTCTATTAGTTACACACACTCAGTGGGCTGCAGGTATCTGTTAATATGCTGTATGGATAGAGTGGCAATTTTGAAGAATTTTTTAAGAGGAGGTTGATTAAAACAACTTGTAAGGAAGTAATAAAAAACAGTTGCACATAGTGACTAGGAATGTGACAATTCTAGACTCTGTCATTTTCCCTATGTCATCTTTCTTTCCTGACTCCTTATATTTTATTTAGTGCCCCTATCATTTCGGAAACCCAAATCAGAAACATATATTTGACATTTGTATTGTCTGATCTTTGATAATCAATCATGAAGATCTATGAACCATAATTTATAGCCTACCCATTTCTCTCTCAACTACTTTCTGAGCAGTGTTCTTTCTACAATGTGACACATACACATACACATATATACAATACATAGGTCATGTATTATTGCCACTCAATATTGATAAAATAATAGAATAAGTCACATCAGAAGCAGACTAAGACATAAACTAAATTATTCAACTTGTCTCAGAATTCAATACTAACTGTACATTAAAGAAAATTCACACACACACAACACTTGGTAGCATACTACATCCATTTTTTTTCTATAGTGCATGAAAACAACTGCATAGCTGTAGATTCTATCTCCATTAGTGTTTGTACTACCAACATTAAGCTCCAACTAATCTGACATTCAAAGAACAAAGATAACTGCATGTCTTTAAGCCCTCTGACTGACACCTTAAACCTAGCTCTATGTCTCCACCATTATGTTTTATCATTTATTCCTCCACACCTATAGTTACATCAATATTGTCCTCTATTACTCATAATCATCCATGCTTTGAAAAAAGAACCAGCTCCTCGCTTGGTAAACTCAGTGAAATAAGGCAACATCCCACTGGCCGAAATGCTGTTGCTCTTGATGAGCTAATCAGGTTGTGTAGCCTTTCCCATGCAAAATACTCAAAACAAAACAAAACAAAACAAAACAACAACAACAATAAAGGAATAGTGGTGCACTATAATGTGACAGGAAGAAATTATCTTTCATTTTTTGAAAAAGTTACTTTTGAATCAGTTAGGTTTGGATGTACAGTGACAGGGAAAGGAAAACAAAGGGAAAGTTGTCACATGGTAAATCCTTAGACCAAGAACAAAAAGCAAGAAAGGATCAGCAGCACTTGACAATGAGAGGAAAGAATGAGATTATAATGCGGGTCTTAGAGTTTAAGGTCAAGATAAACTTTAATCTTTCCTGCGTCTCTCACCCACAAAAACACTTGTGAAAACTTCCAGGAGAGAAAATTAAAGAGAATTTTTAGTAATACTGAACAGTAAAGTTTGACTTTCTCTGTAACTGTTCATAACAGTAGCAAAGAGTTAACAAATATAGTATGCCTGACAAACATACTCAAGTGGAAAGGCAAAGACCACAGTAGAAAATTAAGTAGCTATTTCCTTTCTGTATAAATATTCCTTTTTAGTTTTTATAAACTATTTTTAGGTATGCATTCAGACATTTCAGCTTTTCATTAGAATTGATCAGAATTTATAATCAAGAATATTTGGATTTATCATGTAATTTCCTATTGGAAAAATTAGATATGAGAGAGTAAAATTTCACCATCTGGTAACAGATTGCTTAAGTGGAATGCACAATAGGATGCAACTCTTTAACTGAGTCTACTAGCAACAAAATGTAAAAGAAAGCTAAGAGGGGAAATATTTTAGTATCCTAGCCATCGTTGGTATAATGTCCAGAAACATCTATTGTTAGTCAATGATAAAAATAAAAAAAATAAAACCTGACAGGGAGATTATGTGGTTTGAATTTGAGGTGTCCCTGAAAAGCAAATGTGTGAGACAATGCAGAAATCTTCAGGGGTGAAATATTTAGAGTTGTAACTTAATCAGTGGATTAACCCACTTATATGTATTAACTGGCTGGTCACTGAACAAGTGGGGTGGGACTGGAGGAGGTAGGTCACTAGGGATATGACTTTGAGGTTTATATTTTGGCCCTGCTGAATGGAGCTGTTTCTCTCTCTCTCTCTCTCTCTCTCTCTCTCTCTCTCCTTCCTAGTTACTATGTCCTGAGCTGCTTTCTTCATCCACACCCTTCTACCATGCTGTTATTTTTCGGCTTGAACCCAGAGCTATGAAGTTGCCAAGCATGAACTGAATTTTTTTCTTTCCTGTTTTTAAAAATTAATTTTTAATAGAACATTAGAGTTATACATAGTATTTGGGTTCATCTCAACAAATTCATATATGCATGGACTTTGATTTCAGCTTATGTTGCTGCTCTTTTCCCCTCCGTCCTCCCTCTCCCCATTCTCCTTCTTCTAATCATCTTGTTTCCACTCATCTATTTATTCATTTTTGATTGGTTCTTTCTACTTATGCATGAAGTTGAAATTCCCTAATGGATATTTATATGTGCATATAAAATGATTGTTGTGGTTTAGATGTGAGGTGACCCCCAAAAGCTTGTATGTGAGACAACACAAGAAGGTTTAGAGAAGAAATGATTGGGATATGAGATTCTTAACCTTATCGATTTTTAATCTGCTGATAGAGTTTAATTGGGTGGTAACTATAGGCAGGTATGGTGTGGTTGAAGGAGGTGCATCACTTGGGGGCTTGCCTTTGGGGTTTATATTTTGTATATGCTGAGTAGAGACTTTCTCTCTGCTTCCTGGCTGCTATCTTCTTCTATACCCTCTGCTATGATATTCTGCCTCACTCAGGCCCTGAAGAATGGAGTTGGCCATCTATGAATCCTTTGAAACAGTGAGCTGCCAGATAAACTTTTCTTCCTCTAATTGTTCTTGTCAAGTCTTTTGGTCACAGTGGCAAGAAAAACTGACTAACACAATTATTTTAAAAAATTCTTTCTGCATTCCCTCTCCTTTCCTATCCCTCTTCCCTCCCTCTTGATCTTCTTCTTCTACCTTACGGACCTTTCCTATGTCTTTATGATATCATGGACTAAACTTCTGAAACCATGACCCAAAACAAAGCTTTCCTCCTCTAAATTGTTCTTGTCAGGTATTTTGGTCACAGCAATGAAAAAGTTGACTAAATCAAGAGAGGCAGTGATAAAAAATTCTGCCACTCAAGGTAAAGGGTTACTTAGAGAAGAGATAAGGGCCTCCTCTAAAAAATATTTAAAACACAAAGCAAAGAAAAATTTAAAATATAACCTATAACTATTGAAAGCAAAAATCTGATCTGAATGAAGGAAGAAGTTCAATATTAAAGAAAGTGTGTACTGTTGTTCTCTATTATGGTTGTAGTTTGATTACAAAATAATATGCAGTTGTCATGACTTAGAGCTACACAATTAAAATTTGTGAATTTTATTGAATATTCGTTTAGGTAAAACATGTTTGCTAAAAATTACTCAATAGAAAATGAAGTAGAACAAATGGATTAGAAGTAAATTTTTCATAGCTACAACAAACCAAAATGCAAATCAAAACAACACTGAAATGCAGAAATGACTTTTCAAAAGATGGATGGAAAGGACTGATTATTCTTTAAATAAAGCACATAGAACAATCAGCTTCTAGTATTGCCTTGACAATTTGCTTTAAGGAAAAATAGAAGGCATTTTAGAAGAGTACATATAAAAACTACACCACACACACACACACACACACACACACACACATACACACACACCTAAAATAAAAAAAGCAGCAACTTGTCCACAATGTTAGACATCAAAAGACAAAAGAGCAATTATTGGTGAATTTTGGAAGAAAATGTTCTTTCTCAAAAATTCTAAATGAAACTACATTTTTTCATATGTCAAAAAAGTACTTTCAAATAGAAAAGTGTCAGAACATTTACAACTATTATGTAATCCCCAGAAAAAAGCATATTGAATACATATTTAAGGCTAATAAAATATTAATCAAAATTAAATAAAACAAAGATGCTATCTCTGAAAGAATATCAGATAATGAACTAGTTGAAGATAAAGCATAAAGGTCAACATGGTAAATAATTATTCTGTATTTGAAAATGCTAATAAGTAGCATAAAAATAAAATTATCTATAAATAAAAATTAATTTTTCAAAGAAAACATAATTTGGACTTGAACAAAAAAGTAAAATATTATCATTTTTCTTTTAAAAATGTGGGTCAAATATTATTTTGAAAAGTAGAAAAACCCACTGGCAGAATTAAAAAGGATGGATACCTTTCACATTATTTTGGAAGACACAAAGCAAATATTTTATATAGTAAATGACAGGAAACAAAGGCAACAAAACAGAAATATAAAAAAAATGAGAACATGAAACAAATTGGCAAATTTAAAGTGACAAATATAACAATGAGAACAGTAAAGGGAATCACTTAAACTGTTCTGTGATTCAGAAGCAAATATTCTCAAGAAGAATTATAAAACTAAAATTATAAAAAAGTGTCCTAGAAACACTTCACATAAAAGCATTAAGTATAAGTTTATTATGCATGGACACACAGAAATTGAGCATGGAAATATTAATAGTGAACAAGGAAGAATTTAAGGCAAAGAGCATTAGCCAAGATGAATAGGATGAATTTACAATTCTAAAGTTGACACTGAAAGGTGTAAACTACACAGTGTTAAATATTTTTGGGTTCTATAATGTAATAGAACATATAAAATAAATGTTAAGAAAAAAGCAATAAATTAATAACATATTAAACAGTTAAATATATACAAAACCTATTTGTAATTTTGTATAATGCTGTACAGTTAAATTAACATTCATCCATCATAACTTCAACAGGAACTGTGACTTTATTTTAAATATTCATGACATATGTGGGGAAAATGTGCCCCTTCTTGGTTAAAAAGATCCACTAATTCTAAAATGTAAGAATTATACTGTCCATTTTTTACTATTAATTATTTTTAACTTTTATTTAAACTATGTATAACTACTTTACTAAAATATCTCAATAATAAAATTTTAAAATACAATCCAAAATAGTCATAAAAATGAATGAAATATATTTCATCTACAGTTTAATGTGTAAGAGGCTTTTTATTTTTAATGAGAAATAGTATAAAGAAATAAATTAAAGCATAATGCTTAAAAGATATTATGTAACAAAGAGGATTCAAAGGAAGAATAAATAATGTAATTCAGATAAAAGCAAAACAAAATAAAAATTATGAAAAGAAAATAATAAAATGATGTGAATGTTTTAAACATCTTAAAACTGATTTAAAAATCAATAAACCAAAACCCAAACCAGATTCAGTGCCTTGGTTCCTTTCCTCTTCAACTTCAAGTCATTTAACTATGTTCACAGAGGGTCTCCTGCACCCCAGGCAAATGTACAGTGTGTGAGGTTCACGTGAGGATGTTTTGTGGTGGGTAGTCTTGGTAAGGAAAAGTGGTTTGGAGTTTTATTCCTGTGGGCTAAGAGAGTGATAAAAAGAAAACCAGCATCATTCCAGCAAGTCGTCTAATGAATTAATTTAAAAAATCTACAACCACCAAAAGATTAAAGTTCATCATAGACATGTATGACTTTACCATGTTGTCCTGATTTCTAAAAAAATTATTTAAAAGATCAAAGAAGAAAGGAAGGAAGGAAGGAAGGAAGGAAGGGAAGGAAAGGAAAGACCTGAATGAAGAGTCTTGTTGCCCCGGAGGGAAAGGGAATGCAGAGTGGAGAGTCAAGGTCAGGGCACTGCAGTGAGACACTGGTAACTTTGCCACTACCACCATCATTTCATGGCCATTGACACAGTACCACCTGCAGAGCCCTAGAGAGCTTAGTCCAGATGAACTCTTCACAGGTCACCTTACCAGCAAGAAGTCAGTAAAGAAAAATCACACCTTGAGAGGTGTCCAGTATCCAAAGACAGGAAAATAATCGAGAAATCAGAATATATGCTCGATACATTTGAAATACTGGGATAGACACATACAATTTAAATAAAAAAGATAAAAATGATTAAGAAAGTAAAAGTAAGGCATACCTTACACATGTTTAGACTCATCTCCAGACTTGTGAAACAGAAACCAAAGCCAAAAATGATTTTTTTCTCTTTAATTGTTATTTATTCACTTATTTATTTCATTTTTTATTTTACTTTTTTTTCCTGAGGAAACTGTTGCTTTATTTAGGAATCTGGGTGACACATTCAGCATGGGCCAGATCTGTTGCCCCCACAAAAATTATTTCTAATTGTGTCAGTGAGAAATGCATTCAGTTGAAATTAGCAGAAAATTTGACTGCTAATTTGATTTTTTTCTTATACAATGAAATGTCAAGAATTAAGTTGAGAATGGCCAATATGTTGGTTACAGGATGACACAAATGCCCCAACTTCCTCCCCTTTATCAGGTCCATGCTCTTTAGTTTAGATAATGTCCTCACGCTCCTAATGTGATTTCTGCATCATTAAACATTCCATCCATTGTCAGCTAGGAACACAATTGCAAGGGCAAAGAGTTAAAGGAACATGGCAGGTAAGTTTATTCTTCTGAAAAATGTTCTTGAAGACTCTACCTCCAAGCTCAGCTTCTCCTTCATTGGTCAGAGCTGAGTTCCTGGACCACCACTGAATGCAGGAGATTTAGGAAGGTGAACATTTTAGCTAACACCATTGTCAAACTGCGGAATATGAGTTCTGTAAAAAAGAAGAGTATATATACTACATAGGCAGTTAGAAGTTTCCATAACACTAATTAGGGAATTCAGAAAATGAATTGAAAAAGAGAATAATTACAATTACAAAACAACACAGTGGCCAGGAAAATTAAATGAAAGGCATACATAGAGTAAATATGCAAAGAAATGGAATCCTGAGGCCAAACAGAGGAGAACTGAGACTACACTCAGGAAATAATCTGTGAACCAGATCGATGATGCAAGACAGATAATAATCTCCCAGGAAAAGAATATTTCTGTAAGTTGAAGAAATACCCCATTTCGAAGGCATAGAGTCTTTCATATATTTCTCAGCAGAACAGATGGAAACAGATATTCATTTAGCATATTTGGGAAATATTTCTGAACTCAGACAAACACAGAATATTATCAACAAAGGGGAAGAAACACTGTAGTAATGTTCAATTAAATGAGAAACTCCTTATAAAAAAAGGGGAAATGTAAGAGAACTACTTAAAATTATTTGAAGATGTCTTTACCACGTCTGTATCCATTTGGGAAGAAATGTTTTTGAAAGAAAATATCTACTTCTACTATCTTCATTATAAAGAAAGAAGAAAAACTTCTTAAACTAAGAAGACAATGGGAAAAAAAACTAGAAAAATATCCATAGGAATGAAGCCTAAAACACTAGGAAGTGAGAGAAAATAGAAACAAAAGCAGAAGTTACTGAGATAAGTACACGTAAATATATGGGTGGATAGAATTTCTACTCCAAAAGTAAACATATAGGACAATTTAAAACAATGGTTTAAGTGATTAGTGGCAAAAGCTTATAAATTCTTAGGAAGATGTATTTAACAAGAAAGGAATAGGACAAATGTGAAAAAAATGATAACTGAAGTGCATCAAATAAGGTTTGAACAAATAGTAAGGTGTATGATCTGGGGAACTGAAACTTCGACCTTACAGACTTTTGATAGAGCAATCTGACAACACTTATCCAAATTAAACATGTAAATATCATTTAATCCAGAAACCTCATTCCTGTAGGCAAATGCAGAGCAGGAAAAACATCTATAAATCCATGATTATTTCAGGTTTATTTGTAGAGGGAAAAAAATAACAAAGTGAAAGCACAGCAATAGGAGATTGATGAAATCACTGTACATGATAAAATATTATATAGCCACTAATATGATTTGAGCTCTGCTGTGTGACTTTTATAGATGTGTAACATGGTATTATTCTGATATATAGAAAAAGTAGGGAGTTGTTATTATTGATTTGATTAGTGAGATGCTTTCCAAACTATGTAATTCCAATAGGAAAGAGGAAAAACAAGACCAAGTACCACAGACTGAGGTGACTATTGTTCACAATATTCTATTTTAATCACACATAGATTTTGTGTATGTATATATATTTTATATATATGTATTATATATATTTTAGTCATATATACATTTTAGTCCTGTGTGTGTGTGTGTGTAACATTTTGCAGTGCTGAGGATCAGTCCAGGTTTTGTGCAGTCTAGTAACTATTATATTTTATGAGTAACTGAAAGAAAAGAGCTCAAAGACCCTGAATGAATGAATGACAAAGTGATGAAAACATTAGTTATCCAGATATGATCAGTACACATTGTATATGTATACTGAAATATCTCACTATGCCTCATAAATATATATAACTATCATGTGCTAATCAACAACATTTAAAAAAGTGTAAGCAGGTTGAAATGCTAGTGACCTGAGTTGATCATTACATATAATATACAGACATCAAACTCTCACACTGTACCCCATAAATATGTGTAATAATAATAATTTTTAATAATAATTAATTAAAAGGAATTAAAAAGTATATATATATCACATTTTGCCCTTGTGTCAAATTGTATATATCTGCTAGTCAATTTTTAGGTACATTAAATGATTTATTTCATAAAAATGTTGCACTTTTTAAAAGGCATAAGTAAATTAAATATGAAAAGCATACCATGTGATACATAAAAAAGATTTTTTAAATTTGTGGACTATATGAGATTGAACCTAGGGACACATTTCCACTGAGCTACATCCCAATCCTTTCTTTTCTTCTTCTTTTTTTTTTTTCCTTTGTGACAGGGTCTCACTAAGTTGCCCAAACTGCCCTTGAACTTGTGATCCTCCTTCTTCGGCATCTAGAGTTGCTGGGATTACAGGGATGTGCCACTACTCCTGGCAGAAGAAATATTTCTTAAACTGTATAAAACTGCATATTAAGAAATTTTAAGAACTCAACTGAAATGAATTATTTCCTGGGTCAAATGTTTTGCCTTAGAAGAAACAGTAAACCTGAATATAGCAACACTTAATTTGATATGGAAATTATCTTTATATAGTAACATAGTAACATGCAGCTTATGTTACATACATATGAAGCCATTACTCTATCTCTAGGCAGTAATGTTAGCATTCATTCATCTCTTGAGAAGAAGATATTATACAAACTGTTGCACAATTTCATTTTCTGAAATGATAATAATTGATATCAAAACCCAACAGAGCACAAAAAAATCTTCCAGTAATAATTTATTATTTTAGCTCTATATTGAAAGATGAATAAAGAACCCCACAAAAACTGCCAGCAAAGAATTAATGGGAAATAGAAGGTTATCTACTAACATAATGGCTCATACTAATATATTAAAAAGCTAGTTAGGGATGCCAATATTATTGTTTCTTTAACTCTCAGCAGCAGACATACTTTTGTGGACAATGTTGTTTTCAAAAGCAGCATTGCTGGAAGGTGAATTCTCTAGTACCTGGTAGGACATTGATGCCAAGGCTTCTAAAGGCCCAACCATCTTTAATTATACAGAAAACTTTTTTTTTTAATATTCCATATGACAAGTTAGTAAGAAAATGAGAAATAGTGAGAAAGGAATATGAGGAAAGAAAAACTTTTAAAGGATAAAGCTAGTCTACGGGCCGTTTCCTTTACCTTTGACTTTACTAAGCCATCTTTATTCACTAAGTGCAAATAAAATTTCTGTGAAAAAATGTAAATGTGACAAAATTTGCAACTGGTTATCACAGACATAAATTAAGTCATTGTGGGACAAAAGTGAAGCAAGAAAGGAGATAGAAATATAAAGAAAGAATGTTAAAAAGAATGAGTTTTGTTACTGGCTAGATGTAACCACATCTCCTAAAGTCAAGGAACCCTAGCTCATATATGCATTACATGTAGAAAAGCATTTTATAATTCCTACAGAAATTAGTAAGGTCTACCATTGAATTCAATAGGTGTGCAGACATTGTTTTAATCAGAGTATTTCAGAGAAATAGAATCTTGCTTCCACTGGGCATGAAGAAGCTCTTCCCATCATGCAAGAAGACTCATCAAAATTCAGGGGTTCAGTGTCTAACACTTCTGCATGGTCTTCTCACAAATACCCAATCCAAAATTTTGGATCCCATTTCTTATCAAGGCACTTCAATAGGAGATAATGCTATTAGACTGAGAGTGCAACTTGATTTCTAACTTAGTCAGATACAAGAGGGAGATTCTGGGATTGATTTTCAGCAGTGTTAATCCAGTGCTGGAAGATATAGGTTCTCCTTTGAGGCACATATAAAAGCTGTAAGCTTATTTATGTGATGGCCAAGCTAAGAATTTGATTTACTGAGCTCACTCTTTCTTTTCTTTATTCAATGACATTAGGCACAACCGACCCATTGTATTTATTTGTTTAACAAAATGTTTAAAATATCATGTACACAGCCAGAATTTTGCTTCTTATAAAGTGGTTGATTATGCATACCCAATGGTTATATTTTGTGTATGTCTATTGTTGGATCAGTCTATTGTCATGATTTATTATCCTGATTTACTATAGGATATACAGTCATCACTGTTTTTAAATTTAATTGATTAGAAAACTAATTACAGTGAACCCAGAATCAATTAAGAAAATGCATTCTTGAAATTCTGTTCCTGTAATCACTCTTGGTTTCAAAATATGCATTAGGGTTCTCTAAGGAAACAAAACCAAATGTGTTAAAGTTATGAAAAAACAGGAAAGGGCGAGAAATGGTCACAGATTAGAGGAGACTGAAGAGATATGACAACTAACAGATATATATTATCCTGGATTCTCTTATGGGCCAGAAAGAAAGAGTTAGTGAAAAATATGAAGGTCAAATAAAATCTGCAAGTTTGTAATGCAAGTGTACCAATTTTAATTTTTAGCTTTGGTAAGTTTCCTTTTATCATGTAAGATATTAATGTTAAAAGAAGCTATGTAGCTAAAGGTACATAGGAACTCTGTATTATCTGTTAGCCACTTTTTCATTGCTGCGATAATATTCCTGAGAAAAACAACATAAAGAAGATGGATTTACTCCAATTCCATCCATTTATCTGCAAATGCCATAATATTATTCTTCTTTCTGACTCAATAATATTCCATTGTGTATATATACACCACAGTTTCTTTGAAACTGTTGAAGGGCATCTAGGTTGGTTCCACAATTTAGCTATTGTGAATTGAGCTGCTATAAACATTGACATGGCTGTGTTACTGTAGTATGCTAATTTTAAGTCCTTTGGGTATAAACTGAGGAGTGGGATAACTGGGTCAAAAGGTGGGTCCATTCCAAGTTTTCTGAGGAATCTCCACACTGCTTTCCAGAGTGGCTGCACCAATTTGCAACTCCATGAGCAATGTGTGAGTGTGCCTTTTCCACCACATCCAGGCCAACATCTATTATTGTTTGTGTTCTGGAATTGGGGAATATCATGCTAAGTGAAATAAGTCAATCCCAAAAAACCAAAGGCTGATGTTTTCCCTGATAAATGGATGATGATATACAGTGGGCTTGAGGGACTAGGGGGTAAGAGAAGAATAGAGGAACATTAGATTATGAGGGAAATGAGAGGGAGGGGTTATGAAAAATGGTGGATGAGACAGACATCATTACACTATGTACATGTATGATGACACGAATGGTATGAATCTAAATTGTGCACAACCATAGAAACGAAATGGTGTACCCCATTTGTGTACAATGAATCAAAATGCAGTCTGTAAAAGTAAAAAAAAAAAAAGAAGTATATACAACGAGTACAAGCAGAAAAATGAGAAATTATACTCCATTTATACATTTTAAATTACCAAAATAAATGCCTTCTACTGTCAGGTATAACTAATTAGAACAAATAAAAAAATTTTAAAAAGTGAAAAAAAAGAAAAAGAAGATGGATTTATTTTGGTTCACAGTTTCAGAGGTTTTAGTCCTTTTCCAGCTGGCTCCACTGCTTCTAGGCATGATGAATGATGAGGCAATCATCATGGTAGAAGGGCACAGCGCAGCAAAGCTGTTCACATCATGGTGGCCTGGGAGCAGGAAGAGAGAGAAAGACACTGGGGAAAAGATAGTCTCCAAGGGCACATCCCAAGGCCCACTCCCTTCAAGTGGGTTCCCCCTGCTGCAGTGCCACCACCTCTCATAAAGCCATCAGATATGAACCCATCATGGATTAGTCCACTGATGTGGATAGAACCCTCATGACCCAAGAGCCCCACTTCCAAGAGCCCCGTCTCTGGACACTGATGCATTGTGAACAAAGATTTTAATACATGAGCCTTTTGTGGACAATCCAGATCCAAACCACTGTACTCTTTCTAACTCTTCTGAAACTCTAATAACTATTCCAAAATAAACATTAAAGAATATATCAACTTCTATAATTACATGTGTTTTTAAATCATATGAAGATGATTTATTCTTAATTAGCCACCTTCGATCATGACTGTTTTTTTTTTTTAATTAATCTATTTTAAGGGAGTAGTAGTTAAAAAATACTGATTCTGGTGATAGTCTATATTGATTTAGTTTTTCCTTTAGAACGTAGAATAACATAGAGCTAGTCACTAAGCCTCTCAATAACTTAAATTGTGTCATTTGTTGAACAGGGCTCCAAAATTCATATCTCAAAGGAATATTGTGAGAGTAAAGGTTCATAATAAATTATAGAAAATATTTATTTTTAATTTTTAAGCTGCTTTAATTCCAAAATCCTCACTCTCCCCACCCCTGAGATAAGGCATATTTAATTAGTGGTATAGTACTGAACATAGATATTTACTTGTAAACAATATACATCACAACTTTCTCAAATCACAGTTACCATGTTGTTCACAAGGGATAGAGGAAAACAAAGTGGAAAACTTAGAATATCTCATTTATAGTTTTCCTCAACTCTTATTTGGTAAATTTTCAAACCTGGAGAAATGTAGAAAGAAAAGTTCAATCAATGTCAAATATAATTTACCTTTACATTAACAATTAATGTAATCCCACATTTGTCAAATTTGCTTTTTCTCTCTTCCCCTTCCTCTTGCTTTAACTTCATTTTCCTTTCTCTTTCTCTCTCTCTCTCTCTTTCATCCTCATTTTTCCTTCTGAACCATTTGAAGTTTCATACTTCATAACACTTCATCAATGAATACTTAATAAATACTTCAGCATGTGCCTTTTGACAATAAGGACATTCCCCTATATTTCCACAATTTCATGATCAAACCTATGAAAATTAGTACTAGTTCTATAATAATATCTAAAATCAGTTCTTGATAAAAATCTCCACATTTTTGTTAATTTTTCTAAAAATATATTTTATAGCTTTTTTAAAACCCATAATCCATTCAATGCATTTGGATATTATGTCTCTGATTCTAATGACTTTAATTATTTAAAATAGTCAGATGAGTTATCTTGGAACATGTCCCACATTCTGGATTTGTCTGATGCTAACCCTTGAATAGATTCATGATAAATATTTTAGCATAAAGTCTACATAGGTGGTTGTTTATACTCCTTACTACTTTATATAAGGAGTCAATATGACTGACACATTATTATAACTTATCTAAGTCTTTGATCACCATGGCTCTGTATATTAAAGAGAAAGTGGTGTTATGCAACTTCAGAAAATAGTTTTAAAAATGCCACAGTAGTTTCTCTCTTAATTTGTTCCCTCCATCCCTCCCTGTCTCCATCCCTCTCTTTCCCTCCCTCTCTTTCATTTTTTTTTCTCTCTCCTTCTCTCTTAGCTTATCCATTCAGAGAGAATCTAGATACCACATTCAGGATCCCCAAGGAGAAAAGGTGGCTTCCTCCCAATAGCTACATAGTGAACTTGGAACACAGATCCTCCAGCCAGGTCAAACTGTCTGATTCCTGCAGTCATGACCTCCATCTTAATACACCCTCATTGGAGTTATTAGACAGTACTAGCAAATAAAGTGCTCCTGCAATTCAGAATCTATGTGAAATAATAAGTTTTGTTATGTTAAGTGACCATGTTCTGTGGTACTTCGTTGTGTGTAGTACATAACTAATGCGAGAAGCCATTTTCCTTGTCACAGGTTTTGAACCTGGTTACCAGGAGATAGGTTACTATTGCACAATGCAGGCAGGAGGGATGCCTAGGGGACCTGGTAATCCACATGTGCATCTCTTCTTATTCTTTGATCTATTGTGACTGTTACAATGGATAGCAAGGACAGCAACTCCAGCCTGAGATTCACCAAGGTAACCAAGGACCAAGTCTTAAGTGACTTTCATCCTCCTCATAATAAGTCCAAGCATCTCAATTTTATGTATCATCTCTTCATCCTCTGGATCCTAGCTGCTGCTTCTACGTCATTAAGTCTCCAATACATACACCTGACAGTTTTGATATGAGAGTTTAGGAATAAGTGAAAATTGAGCAATATCATGGCTAGGTCATGAGACAAACTCTGTAATACAGATTAATATTTTCTAAGGTCTACATTAGACAGTATACGTTATTCCAAGATTCTTCCATGACAGTTTGCCTTGCACTTTATTTTACACCCAAGAAGGCATGCCATTCAGAGGTGGAGCTGTGGCCTCCTTCCAGCCTATGCTTTCCTAATTGTATTTTCACTAAAACCGATCTGCTACCAAATGTAAATTTCTACAGGAAACAAATTTTATGTACCTGCTTTTATAATAAGAATAGACAGTATATCTTGACATCTTTTTAAAAAAAAGTCAGAATGACCACATGTCACAAATTTTCTTCTAAGAAATCCAACTTCATCTATAATATTTCATGAGAGGAAACTGATTTTTTAGACATCATGTGATAGACTTTGCCTCACAGTTATTTTCTTATATTGTGTGGCCTGGGAAAATTTATCTAATTAGCTATAATTCAGATCTTAAGATTACATGGGGAGGTTATCAGCTATTACTTTACATCTGGAAAAATCATCTTTCTTATATTAGTACTATGTATAAATTTGATTGTTTTCAACTTCAGTTATTCTCTGATGGTTATATTTGTAAAAACATAAATATCTATAATTTACTATGTGTCATCCTTAAAAGAAAAAGAGATTAGTAAAATACCATGTCCCCCAAACATCCCTTGCCAACTAAATGGAAAATGAAAGCAGGTTCAAACTGTAATGTTCATACATCTATTACCTTGTAGACCCACTCTCTCACACACATTAGAAACTAGGACGAATGAATATTACTTGTAGAATCTGCTTTCTTGCAGGTAGACTAAGTTCCTTGGAATATTGGTCATACGATGGGACAGAGCCAGCTAAGGATGTCACTGCTTTTGTAACCTAACCTTTAAAATAGCTCTCCCTGTGGTAATTGTTATGAAAGGAAGGACTGTAGAGAGAATACTTGCTCACCCATCTTGCTGTCAGTGGACAAAGTACCATGAATGACAGAGGCACAACTTTCTGGAAAAGCACCTTAGAGTATAGACACGCTGCTGGTGCAGCCTGTTGCCACTGGACCTTCCCTCTTAGCGGTTTTCAGTGCACCGTATGTCTCACATGTCATCTCTGGGTATTTTCTTTGGTCTCTTGGCCACCTATCCTCTTGCACTAGCATAACTGGGATTTGGAGTCTAGCTTATTCACAGAGAAGGACAAATGGTACCTGAATTGACTCTACTTATAAAATCTTCCTGTGAGGTAAATAATATTATCTCTCTATTTTAAAGAGAAATAAATTTCAGAGATGTATGCCTTCACATATTAAACAATAACAAATTGTATGTAGAACCAGGTTGAAGCTTGGGAAATACTCTGGCTTTTACTCCTGGCTACCTCTTACCTTCAGTGATTGAAGAGTTGATAACAGGGCTAAAATTGACCAAGATTCTCATAAAAATATCACAATAAAGGAATGGTGCTACTCTAATTTTTGAAAGTTATATCATTTTTACTGAGATTTTCCTTAGAAACCTAGACAATGATTAATTATATACTTTTTTCAAAAGTAAATAATACTGGATTTTGTGTATATTCTCTCATATCAGCTCTGTATCCACAGAGAAGATTTCTGAATATATTATTCAAAAACTCAATGTTTGGGTATCTTATGCATTTCTTAATTCAATATTAGAGCTATGGCTGTAT
Organism: Sciurus carolinensis; assembly: GCF_902686445.1. Classification (NCBI taxonomy): domain Eukaryota; kingdom Metazoa; phylum Chordata; class Mammalia; order Rodentia; family Sciuridae; genus Sciurus; species Sciurus carolinensis. The sequence continues at coordinate 83,924,929 of NC_062223.1, read as the reverse complement.
CTGTAGTCCTTAATGAAAATTTATGGAAATTATATGCATATATATGTATATATTTCTATTTACACAAGTGTATGAATATGTGCATGTATGTATGTATAAATTTTTTCAGTTTAGTGATTTTCAAAATTATCTCTGTGAAAGAGTGCCACTAAAAGCTATAAATACTCTAGGAAAAAATTGATTATTATAAAAATATTTAAACCTATTTAGAAAACTGCAATTATATATCAACTTTTTATAGAGAAGCATGAAGAATACCAAGCTGTCGTTTAGATGGGAGTCTTTAATAAATTGTAAACTTCAAAAGAAATTATATAGACCTTAGAAGTACTTTGTTCAAATACTTGGTTATACATTTGTTCTCTGTTGTTAACAATGCTAAAAAAATGCAAAATATTTGTAAACTAGTATGATAGGCAGGGAATTTGGTTGATCAGATTGAAGCAAAATTATCCAGTTATGCCGGGCATGGTGGTGCATGCCTGTGATCCCAGTGGCTCAGGAGGTTGAGGCAAAAGAATCGCAAGTTCAAAGTCAGCCTCAGCAACTTAGTGAGGCCCTAAGCAACTCAGTGAGACCCTGCCACTAAATAAAATATAAAAAGGGTTTGGGGATGTGGCTCAGTGAGTAAGCAGCCCTGGGTTCAATCCCTCTACTAAAAAAAAAAAAAAATTATCCAATTATGTCATGTCTTCTGTAATCACTGCTGGGTCTGCTAGGTCTGATATTTTTCTTTTCTAATATTTAATAAAAAGTAAGAGTAGTTTTCCCGCTTTCAAGTTATTAAAAAACAGCATATATTTTCTATTTTGAAGTGAAAAACAAAACTGTGTTGATAATAAGTATTCACAATGAAAAATATGTTTTGGATAATTGTGGAATGCAATGAATATTAAGAAATGTGGTAAATGATAATAGTTCATAATTTGTATCTATTTTATGATTTCACAAGAATAAAAATAAAATCAACTATTTCTTTTTCTTCTTTTGTGCCTTAAGCTAAATTTTCTCTTTGACATAAATCATCTATGATCAACTTCCAGTGGAGACTGTTGCAATCTCTTTGCTTGCAACACACTTGAATACAAAGTGTGGGTATTGAGTGCTTTAAACCCTAGAGCTATTTATCTTAATACTAGTTTAGCTGCTTTATATAATGACAGTTTTCTAAAGTTTCTTTGGGGAAATTTTTTCTACTTAAGGAAAATATTATGAACCACTGTTTCAGGCAAAGACAAACTACTGAATGAGCATTTTATAACTCAGGAGAGATAACTGAACTTGCATTATAAAAATGTAATTTTGGTGGTTGAGTGTGGATATATCAGATGCAACTTTAATTTCTCTGAGTAGTGGACATCATTTTAGAAGTTTTAGCAATAACCAGTGGGGAGACACTAAGATTTTAAATTATAGCAACAAGTCAAGGTTTAAAAGAACATGTAGTCATGAAAATTTTGAAATTTCAAATGTAGAAGAGACAAGAGTTTAATATAGTCCAATGTCTCCTTTTAGGCCTGATGGTCTTGTTCACCAGGTAGCTGGTAAGTAAATATTGTCTGTGGACACTGAGTTAATTGAATATCTTTCCTTTCCCTTTCTCTTCCTAAAGTTGGGAGAGAAGAACTGTCCAAGCACTATCAATCTCCATCATTTCTTTGTGTGTGCTGTGCAGGATGCTGAACTCCAAGTAGGCAGCTTATGAGTTGTGATGATTTATAGTTTTAATTTTTTTTCTATAAATGAGGATAGAGACTATATAACAGTCCCCTATTTACAAAGAAAATAGGAGATAAGTAAGAGGCAAATAGATATAGATACATAAATAATAATAATGATAACTTTGAAATTGAGATGAAATGTTACAACTATGATGAACAAATGTATTTTAGCCACTTTTCCTGAGATGATTTTTTAAAATATATTTTTAGTTGTCAATAGATCTTTATTTTATTTATTTATATGCGGTGCTGAGAATCAAACTCAGTGCCTCACACATGCTAGCTAGGCAAGTGCTCTACCACTGAGCCACAACTCCAGCCCTCCTGAGATGATTTCTAACTGTTATTTCAAAAGTCATAAAATTTGATGGGTGAGTAATTGGGAATATGCAGAAAATTTAAAATTTTTTTGTAGCCACAGTTGCATTAGTGTATACTGTCTGTGACATTCATTCCTAAATTATTTGATGAGCTTTGAATGAAGACTTCCATCTCAGAACATTTTAAAAAATGGACAACAGAAATATAGGGTAGAAGAGGCAGAAGAGACTTTAAAGCTACTCTGAAATGCACCTAGGATTAGTAAAGTTTATTTTGGCCAAACGTACAGTAATAGCTCAGTAGAGGTGGAAGTAAAACTCAAGAATCAATTTCTTATTCTTTCTCCAATACAATATGTTGTCTGTGTTAATAATTACTGTATTAAGAGTCAATGTTAATAGCTTTGAGTGTTTTACCTGAATCCTATTAAAAATAAAATGTTAAAAACAAAGACTATTCATAAAGACTTGTAATGAAAATCATGCATGTGCATTAGTACTTTAATGCCCTCATTAATAGTTGAATTAATTTTAAATATTCACTTCAGACATTGTGGTAGTTTTCATATATTTGTAACTAGACTTTTTTTCTTACTGAGCAGTTGCCATCTTTTATTTTTTAATACTATTAAAATAATTGTTCCAATCCAAAATACATAAAAATATTACTTCAACCCGCTCTGTATAGGAAAATATTATAATGCAGTTTGTTAAAATAATGTGTAAGCAATATGAGAATAGTGTTTAAATGTTATGACATAGACTGTGGTACAGTTTTAAAATTTACTATTTCTATTACTGATTCTGTCCTGGATGGGTGAAGTTCTTAGGTTCCTGACTGTAAGGTAAGTAAATGATGTTTTCAGAAAATTTTTATTATTAAAGAATTTCCAGAATCTCTATCATCTTTATAATCTTCATTGCTATCATCATTGTAGTGTCTCCTCATCAGTTAGCTTTTAGACCAATTTTATACCTATGATTTAAATTCTACCACTTAATATCTGTACAATCTTAAGGAGTTACAGTCAGGTCTTCAATTATAAAATGGGAATAACCATAGTACTTAATTCAGACTGACCTCACAGTGGACTGTTCTTACTTTTTTAACTCTTCCCATGTTTTGCAGGATCTACTTGGTTTATCATGTGTCTTCTCCTCCAGTTTCTCAAAAAGGACTAATTCTCTGTGCTACCTTCCTTTCTACTTAAAACAGTGCCTTTGATATGTACCTCATCTTCTCCTCACTTGCCTCTTTTACATATGCATTCCAGGTTTGATCACTGAACTTACTTTGGTATGTTGGTATGTTATCTTAAGAGATTTTAAGGTAACATTCTATTATATCAAGATCTATAATTATAAACATTATGTTGGATATAATGATAAACATTGGATTGAAATAGTCCATCCAAAACACAATTTGAGGATGATGTACCTGAGTGTGTCTGTGTGCGTTTTTCTTCGTTTCTCTATATGAACTCCTTGAGTAATATAGACCTGCTTGGATTTCATTGAGCTTCTTAGCTCTAGAAATGGATGCCTTTCTTAAAATTTAGAAAATTTAGAGTCTTTTCCTTTTAAATGTTTTTCTGCTATATTCTTTTCCTTCTCTCCTTTGGAGATTTAAATTACATTTATCTGATCTAGTGATGTTATTTCATAGGCCTCTGAGACTGTTAATTGTTTCTTTAGACTTTTCTCTCTTTGCGTTCCTCAGATTTATTAATTCCTGGTAGTTTATCTTCAAGTGTAATGATTTTTTTCAATTGTCTTCTATCTTACATTTACCAGTGATTCTTTTTTTTTTGTTGTTATGTCTTTCAGTTCTAGACTTTCCTTTTAATTTTTTTTGTAGTTTCCATTTATATGATGAAATTACAGATCCACTCACTCTTTATGATTATATATTTTTAACTTAATAAACATAGTCTATTATTATAATATCTAGTTTACCTTGGGTTTGGTTTGCTTTTTCTATTATTGTTTTAAAATATCATATATTTCTGCTTCTGACATGTTCAATTATTTTCATGGGATGATAGATGCTGTGAATGATGTCTTGCAGAGGATCTGGACTCTCTCATGGTTTCTGAAAAGTGTTTTAAATTTTAGACAGCAGCTAACTTGACTAAGGTCAATTTCTGAACTTGTTCTTTTGCAAAAGGTACCATCTGAAATATGTTTATCTTATCATTTGGTGAATTCTCATGGGACGTCTGAGATCTTGCTTGAATATATGTGGGATAATGATCACCCAAGTATTTGGATGAATTTCATGCACAAACCCTGCAGCTTACCTTTTCTAGGCACATCCCCACTAGCATCTTCTTGACCATATGACTCTTCAACCATCCCTGAATACTGGTATCTCACATCACAAACCGGGAAAACTTTTTTTGGCCAACCTAATTTTAAGGGTTATATACTTAAAGAATGATACTCTCTCAGTTCATTCATGTTGCATATTAAGATATCTTAGATTGTATAATTTTGAACAATAGAAATTTATTTCTCACAGTTCTGAAGGCTGGGAAATCCAAAATCAAGGTGCCAACAGGTTCAGTACCTGATTCCCTACTTCAAAGCTGGCATCTTGTCTCTGCATCCTCACTTGACAGACAGGGCTCCCTTATGCCTCTTTATAAGGGCACTAAACCCATTTATAAGGAATCCTATCTCATGACCTAATACTTATTAGTTTAGTAAAATACTACTTTAAAGTCAGCATTTGAAAACTATTGTTTCCATTTACTTGCATATCTATTTAAAAAGTCAGTTGTTCTCCATATTTTTTCAGATTTGACCATCTTTTTTCTTTGCTTTAGGATGTTTTCCTTTTGATGACCACATCTCAGGAGATTGTGCCTGCAACCACATGAAACCTATAAATCCACAAGCATTGACTGAAAAGCATCTATTCTGACCAGATAATTGTTAGATGAAATCCAAGTAGTACCATTCAATCCGTTTCATACAGATTTCAGTTTTATAATTATATAGATGAGATGTTTAGCCTGTTGTAAAATTGGTTGGAATCCATCAGATGTTATAATCATAAGAATAATGTTATGCATTGAATGTGAGTTTCCCCCAAAAGTTCACAGCAAGACAATGCAAGAGGGTTGGTGACAGCCTTAACCCAATCAGTGAATTAATTCCCTGATGGAATTAACTGAGTGGTAAATGGAGGATGGTGGGGTGTGGCTGGACGAGATGGGGTATTGGGAGTGTGACTTTGAGGTATAAGTATTTGGCAAGTGGAGAGCTCTCTTTCTGCCTTCTGATCATCATGGAGCTGCTTCCCTCCTCCATACTCTTCCACCCTGATCTTCAGCCTCACCTAGAGCCCTGAGAAATGAAGTCATCTGCCTATGGACTGAGATTTCTGAAACTGTGAGCCCCCCAAATTAACTTTTCCTCCTCTGTTCTGGTGAGGACATTTAGTCACAGCAGCAAAAAAGCTGACTAAACCAAACAACTAATAAATGCAGACTCACTTTGTCAACTGCCTGCTAGAAATGTCCACGTTTCTTAGATCTAAATATAATTAAACGTAAATCATCAGCTCCATCAGGATCAATCAGTACCCTAAAATGTTCATGTTGTAAAAGTTTTTTTTTTAAATTCTAGGAGCATGAACATTTCCCATATTTTCTTTAAAGTGTGAGTCTCATCATATGTATCTTTGCATTATGTCTGAGACAACTGGAGACTGCTACTGACAAGTTATTGACAGATGAACAATAAATACTTTATTTTCAATGATATTCATGTATATATGATGTATACATATTATATATATAAAATGAGGAATCTATGTGCTCCCTAATTAGTAGTAATTCCTCATTTTAGCTTCTTTTCTTATTTATGAGTAATTCTTTGACTGTGATTACCTCTCTTTCCTTTATTTTTCCAGTTATTTTTATACAAGAGTCTTTCTTGAAATTTCAAACTATATTCTGCATTTTTGAAATGTACTGGTGGGTACTGGTCTCCAGAATCTTCAGATAAACTGATATATGGAGTATACAGATGTGCAGGAAAATACTGTCATGTAATTTTCCCTTGTGAATTGGATGCTGAGATGCTCATCTTCAGTGGAAGTTGCTGGAATTTGGTTGGGAGGACAAAACATTTTTATGAACCTTTTGCATAGGGAGAGCCATTGATTTTCTTACTTATTTTTAAGACATAGTACATCTGTAAGAAAAATAGACATTTATTTTTTTTATCTACACTGGGCAGCAATAATCAATTGTAAAGATCCAACACTGCCATACTCTTAAATTTCTTTTTCAAAGAGATCAGTTTCTTATTAATGAGGTCAATAATGGAGCTAGAAATTTCACTGTGTCAGAACACACTGTTAAGCTAATGCCTTGAAGAAGATAATATTGAAAAAAGAAACAGTTATGTAGAAATAACATTCCCAAGAAAGTGTGAAACAGTGAATTTATAACCTTAGTTTATAGCTTTATTTTTTTTTAAGTAAGAAAAAAGAAAGAACAGAAGATACTTGTCAAAAATGATGAATTAAAGGTCTTGAAAATAAAGTGGAATAAAAGAAGCTTGTCAAATTTCAAGCCAAACTTAGCAATCTACACACTCCTGTAGGGTATCCTGACAAAGACTCTATATCCTGTTCCTGACTTCATGAGATGTGCAAATAGACAATTCTTGCTTGTAGATGGCGGAAGTGATCTCCATGTGACTTCAATGGGGAAAAGTTTCTTGGTGATACATTTTGAACATATGAATTTGCAAGATCAACATACTGCTTGCTAAAAGGCACCTTGGATGGCCTGCTCTCTCAGTTGATTGCACTCATGCTGCTTTGTAATCCTTCAACATTCAACTTGGAGCTCTCGCTTCTAAATGCAAAGTTTAGGGAGGTCATTCACCCAACAGAAACCATCCAGGGCCTCAGTGTATTCTAGGTACTCTAGATTAAGACAATTTATTTCCTGAGCCCAAGTTTAGAATTTATTTTCACCTGATTCCATTTATCAGTAGATAACTCTACTCAAATATCTAAAGTCTCAGAACTTTAGTCTCTGTATTTCCCATCAGAAATGATCTCTATTCTACAGTCCTTTTTGAAGTTGACATTTTTGGTTTTGTTGCCTTAATACCCAGTCCCTCAGTGAAATATACCTTTCATTCTCATTCAGTCTACACAGGTTTCTTTATAGTGTTGTGTGATCCCAGCAGTGTGTTCATGGAATAAGTTGTGTGACCAAGGCTGGTCTAATCAGAAGCTGGGAGAGGGAAATTCCTTGCATCTTGAATAACTTAAAATAGACATACTTAAATTTGAGGTCGCAGGGGCCATACTTCTAATCACATTTTAGAAACCATATTTAATAGGTGTTAATAAAGCTGGAATAAATATCAGATCACAATGTCTGAATTCCAGTCCTAATATTTCAATAATTCAAGCCACAAAAATTCCTGTAGATATTTCTTGAATTTTGTGAATGACTTCAGTGCATTTCTAATGAATTATCTTATTTGTTTAATTGTGCAAGATAATTTCATATGCAACTTACTATTCTGACTAATAGATTCCCACTTTCCTGTATTGCTTCCTTCTGTGGTACATCCTTCTCCAGACTTCTAAAATTGCATTTTGGAGATATTCATTAAGCTCCCTACCTTTGTTAGAAAAAAAAGTGATAGCAAATTACTCTTCTGATATCATAATAACTCACATGCTTCCTACTTTAATCTACCTTTTATGTTACTGTTCACACTGAAGTCATTGCCAGCAGACTCCTGGATAACTCCATCTCTTCCCCTCAGCTTCTGCTGCAGTTTATTTTCTCCAGCAACACCAAAATTACAAAGCAGATGTAATCATGCATTTCCTCTTATCAAAAATGCATAATAAACCCATATTTTTAAATCAATTTTCTATGTTATCCTGGATGGCCCATAACTTTCTCTAATAAAAACTACTTCCAAATTCATTGATTTTTCCATATATGCTTTACTTTTTTGATTTTGATTTTGGTTACTAGGAACTCTAAACACTAAATTTCCCATTCTATAAGTTTTATCTATCATTAGACTCCTTCTTTTCTTTCACTTTTTCTGACAATCACTATAACCAAACAAAGTCTCTAGAAGCCCTTTTCCCTAGGACTACTTTACTAAATCCTGTTTCAACACTACTTGAACAATTGCAAAGGTCTCTTCACTGGTTATGTTCTCACCAATTTCCTAATATTCAGGTCTTGATATGTGATTTGTATACTATGATAATATAATTCTGTGATTTCCCTACTCATTAATCTTCAATGATTTTCCTTATTTTACAAAATAGAACCCAGAATTTTTAGCATGGATCTTTATAATCTGATGCTAGATGGGAGTCTAACTTAAATTTCTGATGTTTTCCCTTTCATACTTTATAATCTAAAGCACATCTATTTATTTAGTTTCCTATGTATACTACATAATATTACAGTTAAAAGTTTTTGTCTATATTATCTTTACCTAGACATTTGCCAATCTTTGTTTCTAAACTCTGGCATAGCCTTTAGTTCCCCTTCTTTTGTAAAACTGTTCTGAAGTCCCTGACATACTTGAGAGCTCCCTCATCCGAGTTCCTACCAACTGTGTCCTTATAACCACTATAGGCACTACCTGTCTTAATTATTTGAATTTTCACAGGAACAATATATAACTTTGGAAGCAGGAATCTGTCTTTTGTCAACACATGTCCAATTTTCAGCCCATGTTCGATGCAAGCTAAATGGTTAGTAATTGTTTATGTAATAAAATACTTAACAAATATCCCTGGGCTTTTAGTTTTATGGAAAAAATAATTGCTCTTTACCCACGGGTCAAAGCTGCTCATTGAGCAGAAATAAAAGGTTGGAAATGAGGAAGAAATTCCTTTCAACTTTCAGGTATAAATATTATATTCAATTGAAGTACCTCCTTTGTGTTATCTCTTTTGGAATGATCATAAAGGAGTGGAAGAATGAATAGGACTGTCAAGTTAGGAAAGAGGAGGTGCATCTTTTAAGGGCTGATCAACTTCATAGACCACTAATAATCATACTTACACCTATTCTTCCTGTGAACTTATGTATCAAATGAAGGTTTTTACATGTGTTTTCAATAATTCATGTAATAAACCTGTAAAACAAATTTTGTTATTTCAGTCTTTACCGCCAGAGTAACTGAGCCTCATGGCACTTAGTTAGCCTTATAGTTACATACTAAATAGTGGTGGGGCACAGACACATTATCTCAATTCAAAATCCAAGACTTTTCTTTATTTGCTTACTAAGACCTCAGCCATTAATCTCTATTGCATTTTTAAAGAAATCTAGGGAAAAATGCGTATTACAAACTTGGTAGTGGAGGTTGGTAGGAAAAATGAATTTAAAATATTAACAAGATTCCCTACAAATTGCTAATATAGAACACTGTAATGACAGATATTTGAGTGAGTGTGTATTAAACATATCAACAGATAGTAGGTACTTTTAATAAAATTGTTTTCTCAAGAATTTCATATACGATTTTTTTACTTGATTTTATTTTTATCCTACATGTAATCTGTTCATAGCTTCTCTTTTCATTCACATAACACCAAGTTCTTATTGAAAAGCCTTTGGATTCAAAATATTCCCTTTAAATTGCTTGTTATGAAACAATTTAAAATCATTTCTTGTCATCAAAATGGACAATACAATCTCCCTATCTTTGAAAGAATGACTTTATAGGCCCAAAATATTCTCAAGAATATAATCAAGGAGAAGAATCACTTTGAAAGTGCCACAGACTGTATTCATCAAAGCATAGGCCAAAGATATTTTCAGTTGATTTTAGGATCACTGGATTAATGGCAGTTTCATTAAATTGGAATATTTGAAAGCTGCAAGATGTTATCAGCCATGCAAGCATCAAACCAGCTGAGAAATGCATTACACTTACATAGAAGAACATCTTAACTAGTTATGTAACATGAGGAAATTATTCAGGATATTTAAGCCTCAATTTCTTCTTCAGCAATGTGAAGAGATTGCGTCTGATTACCCATTTCCTGTTTTTGTTTCCTTCTACCTATTTTTCTCTTACTTATGAAATAGTCAAAGAAGTATATGCATCTCCAGTCAGGTGTATTTAAATGACAGGATGATAACAGGTATAAATATATTCAGGATGCAAAAACCTCTTATTACAAATATTTCTTTCCTACTTCCAAAGTAAACATTTGAAATTCTTATTTTTCATATCTTTCAAAACTTACAAACTAAGGTATCCTTACTTTTATAACTTCCATTAAATGCCATTTCTTCTGGTGCATTATGATATTTAAATAATAGTAACACCATTTTTGCACACTTATCATAGGACATTGCACTACTTGATTTGCATAGAGTTTCACTAAATTATTTATGAAATTATATCCATAAAAATCATCAAGTTCCTATTATGTGTCAGACATGGTATCTGCCATGACCTCCATTTGATAGATGACAGAATGGGAAATTTGCCAAAGTTTCAGTTTTACAAGATGAATTTATTCCTAGAGATACACTGTACAGTATAGTGTTGAGAGTCATCAATGCTGTATTGTTCATTAACATTGGTTAAGAGGGTAGATATCATGTTGTGTTCTTAAAAAATACAAATGCAAAGAAACTTTTGGAGGTGATGGGAGTGATTACAATCTCATGAAGGCATTCAAATTTCCAAATCAAATCGTATATATTGAATATGTGCAGCTTTTGTATATTAGATGGATGTCAATAAAGATGTTTTAAAAAACAGACAAACTCAAGCAAAGGGGGGAAAAGATGGAGACATTAATGAAGGGATAAAGAGAGCTTCCTTTCCCCTGACAACCTGCCACCACGTTAGTACAGTGATGAATTACATCTGAAAGAACTGTAAGACTCAGACCACATCAAGAAAGAATTTCATTTTTTGGAGAAATACAAAGACAACTAAATTCAATGGAAATGTGTGAAGTACTTCATCCAACAATGGCATAACTACACATTCTTTTTAATCTCACATGGAATATTCAACAAGAGAGAGTACATGCTGGGTCATAAAACACAGTTTAACAAATTAAAAAGAGATTATAGAAAGTATGTTGTCTTCCAAGGACTCAATTTTATATCTCGAAACCATAAGTTGACACTCTAACTCCCAGTGTGACAGGTTTTGGAAATAAGGCTTTAGAGGTAATTAAGTTTAGATGAGATAATATGTTTGAAGCCTTCGTGATGGAACTGGTGTCTGTAAAAGAAAAGACACCAAAGAACTTGTGTGCATTTCCTCTCTCTCCCCACCATCTGAGAAGAAAGAAGTCCATTTGCAATCTAGGAAGAGAGCCCTCAGTAGAACCTGGGTATACTGGCACACTGGTCTTAGACTTTCTGTCTCTAAAAGTATTAGAAAATACTTTTTCTTTTTTAAGACACTCAGTTTATGATATTTTGTCATGGTAACTTGAGGTGATTAATATATTCTCAGACTATTAGAGAATTACACTAGTTATCAATAAAAGAAATATAGATTGAATATACCAAAGTATTTGGAGAGGGTTTTAAACACTATATTTCTAAATAACACATAGCAAAGAACAAGTCTTAAGAAAAATTTCAAGATATTTAAAATAATATTCTCTTTCATTACTGATGGCAAAGCAAAATGGTACAGTTACTTTGGGAAATAATTTGATGATTTACAAAACTAGACATACTCTTATCATGTAATCCAGTCATTACACCCCTTTGTATTCACCCAAAGGAGTTGAAAATCATGTTAATACAAAACCTTGCACACAGATATGTGCTGCAGCTTTATTCATAATTGCCAAAATTTGGAAGTAAACAAGATGTCCAGACAGGTGAATTAATAAATAAACTATGATACATAGAGTCAATAGAATATTATTCAATACTAAAAATAGAAGGCACCAAGTCTTGAAAAGGTAAGAAGAAATTTTAAATGCATATTAGGAAGTAAAATAACTCAATCTGAAAAGGTTGAATATTGTACGAGTGTAACTATATGATACTATGCAAAAAGTAAAACTATGGAAATGGCAAAATATTAAGCGGTATTCAGGGGTTGAAGGTTGAGGGGGAAGAATGAATAGGCAGAGCATTTTTAGGGTAGGGAAAATATCGAATATGATACAGTAATGATGGATATGTCACTATACATTTGTTCAGATTCATAAAATGCACCATAAAGATTGAATCCTTACTGAATATGATGTGTCAGTGTAGTTTCATCAGCTGTACCAAATGTGCCACTTTGGTGGGAGACATTACTGTGAGAGATCACGTATATGTGGGTTAAGGGATATGTGAAAAAACTCTACCTTATTAAAACTGCTTTAAAAATAAAGTACTAAATATTTTTTAAATTATTTATTTAGTTTTAATTTTTTACAGACTTCATTTTGATTCATTGTACACAAATGGTGTTAGATTTAAAATTAAATGAACATTTGTGGGATACAGAAAAGCAGTGTTGGTAAAACCTATGGCCTTGAAGGCATATATTGGGAAAATGTCAATTAAATAATGTAATCTCCCACTTTAAAGAGAACAATTTAGACCTAAATAAAACAGAAAAAAATGGGAATGATAAAAATTACAACAGAAATCAATGATTCTAAAAACAGAGAATATCAACAAAATCAAAAACTCATTCTATAAAAGATGAACAAAATTGATAAATCCTATTTAAGATAAACAGGAATAAAGAATGGAGACACAAATAACCATTATGAGAAATGAAAGAGGAGTCACCTCTACAGACCCTGAGTATTGAGAGGATAAAAAGGAATATAAACAAATTCTATAGTTTAGATAAAATTGGTCAATTCCTTGAAAAACATAAACTACCAAATCTCACACAAGAAAAAAGATAAGCTGGGTTGTCTTGTTCTATTACAGGAACTTGAATTAGAACTTAGTGATTGCCCCCAAAGCACATCAGACTGAAGGGTTCACTGGTAAGTTCTACAAAGCGTTTAAGTACAAAATGATGCCAATGCTCTACAGCCACTAGTAGGAGATATAGTCAGGGGAATACTTCTTAACTGAATCTATGAGGCCTGTCATGCCAATACCAAACCAGATACGAATGTTATAAGAAAGACAACTTCAGATCAGCATCTCTCATAAACACAATGAAAAACTCTTCAACAAAACATTAGAAAAGTGAATCTAGCAATGTATACATAGAGTTTGACATCACCAGGAGTGGGATTGATTCCAGGTGTACAAGGTGGGTTCAGAATTTGAAAATTAATTCATGTAATCCACGACATCAACACCCTAAAGGAATTGCACCAAGGGATCACATCAAATGTTGTTGGGAAAGCACATCTTTAAATATAACACTTGGTCACGATAGAAATTCTTAGTAAATTAGGGGTCAAAGGGAACTTCCTTTACTTGATCAAAATAACTAAAAATCTGTAAGAACATCATGCTTAATGGTAAAAAATTAAATGTTTCCCCCGCAGACCAGAAAAAAGGCAGAGATGTTCCCTTTTACTATTAGTAGTTTGATATCAAGCCAGAAGCCTTGGTGTTATGGTTTGGATGTGAGATGTCCCTGCGTGCCAAAGTCCAGACAGTTTTGTGGGGCCTGAAACAGTCTTTTCAGATTCCAGTAATCCTGGAAAGCAATGGCCAAAATAAGAATAATAACAAATGCTTAAAGGCCAACTTCCAAATGTAATCTGAACAAGGAAATTCTTAATTCCCTGTGATGTGTCAGAGGAGCAATGGTGGTGAAGCTGCAGACTAGAGAACTCTGAATTAGAAATCAAATCATAGCTCAGATCTCGATGGGTGAATAAAGGCTAAAGACATCTGCCAACTTTCACTAGACACATTCCAGATGATTCTGCAGGGATGGTGCTTGAGCCTTTTCCATCTAGTTTCTAGGAAAATGTCTTTAATGCTCTTGTCTCTAACTGTTTGATTTACTTCCTGGCTTGCTCCTTCTGTAGAAGACATGCCTTGACTCTTTTGCTTATTTTTGGTTCTGTAAGCCTTTTAGATTTATGTCGTTCTAATAATCCACACAGCTTTTTCTGACATTCCGCAGGCTCATTTGTTTAGTGCTTAATGGTTTTGGAGTTTGAAATGAGACTCGAGGTCACCACCAGATATGGAAGCAGCAGACCCTTGCTGGACACCATTCACATCCCCAGGCATCTCCTGGGTGTCTGACTAATCCTTGGGGTTAGGATAGTGCGTCTGTGAGTGACAGATGAGTTTGATTGCATGTTCATTGTGTTCATATTCATTCAATTCCATAAGTACTTGCTGCATATTATAGTTCTCAGATACTATCCTGACCACTGAAGAATAAGTTCACAGTCTAGAAAGCAGACAAAACAAAGAGAAGTAGAATCTATCTGCCTACATATGTTCAAGTGGCTTATAATAGAAATGAGTAAACAAAGTGTGGCACCCCACAACCTGAGAAGAGGTGAAAAAATTCACATGAGAAGAGCATCATCAAATGCCAGACGTAAAGGAATACACAAAGCATTCTGGCGAAAGGAAAGCTTGTAGGAGATAAATCTGCTAAAGATTTTCTCCCAATCCATAGGCTCTCTCTTCATATTATTGATTGTGTCTTTGCTGAGAAAAAGTTTTGTAGTTTGAATCCAACCCATTTATTGATTCTTGATTTATCAAATGCACCTCAGATAAAGCACTAATTTCTAGGATATATAAAGAACACAAAAAAACCTAACACCATAAAAACGAATAACACTATCAATAAGTGGTCTAAGGAACTGAACAGACACTTCACAGAAGAAGATATACAATCAATCAACAAATTAATGAAAAAATGTTCAACATTTCTAGCAATTAAACATATGCAAATCAAAACTACTCTAAGATTTCATCTCACTCCACTCAGAATGGCAATTATCAAGAATACAAGCAACAATAAAGGTTGGTGAGGATGTGGGGAAAAAGGTATCCTCATACATTGCTGGTGGGAATGCAAAATGGTGCAACCATTGTGGAATGCAATATGAAGATTCCTCAGAAAACCTGGAATGGAACCACCATTTGATCCAGTTATCCCACTCCTCTGTTTGTAACCAAAGGACTTAAATTCAGCAAACTACAGTGATGCAGCCACATCAATGTTCATAGCAGCTCAATTCACAATATCTAAACTATGGAACCAACCTAGGAGCCTTTCAACAGACAAATGGATTTTAAAAAGTGATATATATATCATATCCTGCAATTGGAATATTACTTAGCTTTAAAGAAGAATGAAATTATAGCATTTGCTGGTAAATGGATGGAGTTGGAGAATATCATGCTAAGGGAAATAAGCCATACCCCCCAAACCAAAGTCTGAATATTTTCTCTGATATGTAGATGTTTATTCACAATGTGGGGGTAGGGAAGAATAGAGTTACTTTATATTAGGTAGACGGGAGTTAAAGTAGGGGAAGGGGATGGGGACAGGAAAGACAGTAGAGTGCAACAGACATTATTTGCTCAAGTACATATATGACTGCATGACCAATGTGATCCTACAATATGTACAATGAAAAAATAAGAAATTAAACTCCATTTATGTATGATTTATCAAAATGTATAAATGCATTCTGCTGTCATGTACAATTAGAACAAATAAAAACAATAAAAAGGAGGTAAAATTGGAACCACAGAGATCAAGTCACAGAGATCTTGATATGGAAAATTTTGTAAGTTGTTTTCATCATTAAAATTAATATCTCCTAAGAAGTAAACATAGAAGTTATGTAAAAACTTTGCAAAGATGGATGTAGCTTTATCTTAGTTTAAGAATTATTATCACAACCTGTGCTTTTGAATGTAGGCGTTACTGAAATACAAAAATATTGACTGACTATGGCTTTCCTATCATCTACAAAATACCATCCTTTCTTTGAAGAAAGGATGAAATGAATGCTCATGTACCCATCTTATGTTGGGTATATATTCATCAGTATGTGCACTGAACTCTAGTATCTGCCTAGTTCTAAGGGACTGTCAAAAAGTTACTCAATAAACGTAGGTCATCTGAATGCCCCTTGAATTTTCACTTTTGATTTCACTTTTGATTCTGTATTTACAACTTTCATCCATGCATTACTGATTCTCTTTTTCTTTTTTTTTTTTTTACTATTGTAAACAAATGGGATACATGTTGTTTCTCTGTTTGTACATGGCGTAAAGGCATACCATTTGTGTAATCATAAATTTACATAGGGTAATGTTGTTTGATTCATTCTGTTATTTTTTTCCCCTTCCCCCCGACCCCTCCCATCCCTCTTTTCCCTCTATACAGTCCTTCCTTCCTCCATTCTTGCCCCCTTCCCTAACCCTAACTCTAACCCTAACACTAACCCCTCCCACCCCCCATTATGTGTCATCATCCACTTATTAGCGATATCATTTGTCCATTGGTTTTTTGAGATTGGCTTATCTCACTTAGCATGATATTCTCCAGTTTCATCCATTTGCCTGCAAATGCCATAATTTTATCATTCTTTATGGCTGAGTAATATTCCATTGTATATATATACCACATTTTCTTTATCCATTCATCAATTGAAGGACATCTAGGTTGGTTCCACAATCTGGCTATTGCGAACTGAGCAGCTATGAACATTGATGTGGCTGTATCTCTGTAATATGCTGATTTTAAATCCTTTGGGTATAGGCCAAGGAGTGGGATAGCTGGGTCAAATGGTGGTTCCATTCCAAGTTTTCTAAGGAGTCTCCACACTGCTTTCCAGAGTGGCTGCACTAATTTGCAGCCCCACCAGCAATGTAAGAGTGTACCTTTCTCCCCACATCCTTGCCAACACCTGTTGTTGCTTGTATTCTTGATAATGGCCATTCTAATTGGGGTGAGATGGAATCTTAGGGTGGTTTTGATTTGCATTTCTCTTATTACTAGAGATGTTGAACATTTTTCCATGTTTGTTGATTGCTTGTGTATCTTCCTCTGTGAAGTGTCTATTCATTTCCTTAGCCCATTTGTCAATTGGATTATTTACATTCTTGGTGTAGAGTTTTTTGAGTTCTTTATAGATTCTGGAGATTAGCGCTCTATCTGAAGTATGATTGGCAAAGGTTTTCTCCCAGGCTGTAGGCTCTTTCTTCGCATTGCTGATAGTTTCCTTTGCTGAGAGAAAGCTTTTTAGTTTGAATCTATCCCAGTTATTAATTCTTGCTTTTATTTCTTGTGCTATGGGAGTCCTGTTGAGGAAGTCTGGTCCTAAGCCGACATGTTGAAGCTCTGGACCTACTTTTTCTTCTATAAGATGCACGGTCTCTGGTCTGATTCCGAGGTCCTTGATCCATTTTGAGTTTAGTTTCGTGCATGGTGAGAGATATGGGTTTAGTTTCATTCTGTTGCATATGGATTTCCAATTCTCCCAGCACCATCTAAATAAAATACAAAAAAGTACTGGGAATGTGCCTCAGTGGTCGAGTGCCTCTGAGTTCAGTGAACCCTGGTATCTGTCCCCCTCCAAAAAAAAAAAAAAAAATCTCTTTGATGACTGTCATTTGTATAACTAGCCAAAGCATTACTGATTCTCAAAACTAGTACTGTGACTGATTCCTATTTCTGTCTGCCTGCTGAAGATGAAATGTTCTACAGTTCTCAGGATCCATTGATTAAAATAGAACTCAAGGAATTTCTTCTGGAAACAGGGCATACTGGACATTTAAAATTCCCTCCTAATTTCATGTAATGATGTTCTGAATAAATTAGAAAAAATAGTCTTAGAAACATTTCTCTGTGATCATGAAGAAATAAAACCCCCAGGGTTTCCTTCTAAAGACCCTTAATGAAGTGAGGACAGTCAGTGGTACAGGATAAAACAGTGGCTGCATCCTCTTAAGAACTATGGTCAGTGACCTGAACTAAAATAGGTGCAGAATTCAAGTGTGCCTTGTCTAAGGAATCAGGTTTAATCTTCCACAAATGCATTAAGTTAAAGCAGCCCTAGGTGTACAGAATCTATTGGCAACCAAAATTAATTATGTAGATTCCCTTGGGAGGAAAGTCTGCAGCTCTCAGAATCTCACAGGTTACTCAATCAAATATAAAATGATATTGTTTATTATATTCATGAGGAAATAGACTTCTATGAGTAGGAGTAAGTACAAAGGTAAACATAGTTTCTATCACCAAGAATTTCAGGTATCGAAATTATCAGACACAGAGGATAAAATAACCATGTTTAAAATGTATAAAAAAAAGAAAAAAAGAAAACTTAAAATATGACTGAGAAGCCAAGGCATGTCTAAATTCAATTTATAATCATTGCAAGCACTCACTTGCATTTTCACAAGCTTCCTTGCTTTATGTTTTTTGGCAGAAGGGTGTAATTAGTGATTCACAGAAAATTTTTTAGGATCATGAAGCTATTATTCATTATATCCTAATGGTATATATTTGATAGTATTTATTTGACAAAATCCATAGAAATTTGAAATAAAAAGAGTGAACTTTAGTTATGTAATTTTATAAAAATTATGTAAGAGGTCAGGTGATACCTGCATATAGTAGAGCCTATGACAGAAGTATCTATCTCTATTATAAATGTATTTCACACTTCACAGAACGGATTCGGGAAAAATACTGAACTTGGACAATGAGTGAGGCTATAAAATTAAAGTCAAGAGGAACTGAATATATCACTGTATTGTATTTGTTACAGTTGCTTCCTAAGAGGTTATGGATTAACAATTTTAATATAACTACCATTTACACTATAACTGAACCATTAAACAAATGGATAACCAGTGGTGGCATCCAGGATTCTTAGTGTTAAAAAGGGAAGTTATTAAAAACCTAGGAAAGTGCTCACTTTGGCAACACATATACTAAAATTGGAACTACACAGAGAAGATCAGTATGACCACTGTGCAAGGATGACACAAAATTTGTAAAGCATTTCATATTTAGAAAAAATCAAAACAAAACAAAGGGAAAAGAACACAAAGAACCATGTAGTAGTGTGTTAGAGTTAAATATATCAGTACAAACTCAAATTGGTGTAATGTCCATACAGAGGATTACACATAGAAATACGCACAGGTTTGTGTATATTAACTAGATAACATATACATTTCCTTTCTTTGCTCAGAAAGTCTAGAAACAATGTTAATCAAAGAAAAGAAATCAATGACAATCAATGAACATACCTAGGACATAGTTCCAATATGATTATTCATTAAAAGCAACTGGGCTGCTTGGAGAAATAGCTGTCCTAGGGTCAGGGAAAGATATTTACAAGATGAGACTGGTGCATTGTATAATGCATTAAATTTATGGAAGTGTTTAAAATAAAATTTATCAAACAAGAAACAATCTATAATAATGGGGTATTAAAAAGACACAGGAGTCAACTTAAAGAGGTTTCAAAGACCAAAGATAGAAAACGTAGAGGAAAATTTTACATAAAGCAGTACTGGATGATAATTCAATATATAAAATGCATAGAAAGAATATATTAAATTAATAAATGGTTTAGTAAAGTGGGAAAGCAGAGACAAATTATGCAGAAAAATTTCAGGTGATTTATATGGGTACTTCCTATTTAAAGAAGTAAAATACCTCCTCATTTCTTAAAGATGGGCTCAAGCTGAGCCCATGATACTGAATGGAGAAAAACTGAAAGCATATATATCCTCTAAAATCAAGAACAGAACAAAGATGTCCACTCTCACCACTCTTACTCAACATAGTTCATGAAACTTCTGCAAAATAATCAAGTAGGTAAAGAAAAGTAAAGGGATACAAATAGGAAAAGAAGTTAAATTTTCTCTGTTTGATGATGACAGGATCCTATATCTAGAGGATTTAAAGAATTCCACCAGAAGACTTCTAGAGTTGTGAATAACTTTAAGAAAGTAGCAGGATTGGTATACATAAATCAGTGCTTTCCTATACTCTAATAGTGAATCTGCTGAAGAATATATTAGGAAAACTATTCCATTGAAAATACCTCAAAAAGAAAAGAAAAGATTTACCCTATGTAAATGTATGATTACACAAGTGGTATGCCTTTACGCCATGTACAAACAGAGAAACGACATGTATCCCATTTGTTTACAATTTAAAAAAAAAAAAGAAAAGAAAAGAAAAGAAATACTTGAGAATAAGTTCAACCAAGGAGTTGAAGGACCTCTATAATAAAACTATAGAACACTGAAGAAAGAAACTGGGAAAGATCTTAGAAGATGGAAACCACCCCCACCATGTTCTTAAGCAGAATTAAGATGGTCAAAATGATCAGAATACCAGAAGTGTTAAACAAATTCAATGTAATCCCCATCCACATATCAATGACATTCTTCACAGAACTGTAAGAAAAGCAGTTCTAAAATTTATTTGGAAGAATGAGAGACCAAGAACACCCCAAGTAACACTGTGAAAGAAGTAGTGACACTGGACGTATCACAATATAAAACTGCAGTTTATACTGCAGAGTGATAGGAAGAAAAAATAAAATGAAAAAAAAAAAAAGAAAGCAGCATGGTATTGGCATCAAAACAGGCATGAAGACCAATGGACTAGGGTTGAAGGCACAGAGACAAATCTGCACAGTTATAGTCATTTGATACTCAGAAAAGTTACCTAAAACACAAACTGGAGAAAAGATAGTTTTTAAACAAGTGGTACTGGGAAAATTGGATGTTCATGAAACTAGATCCATGTTTTTCACCCTGCATAAATGTCAACTCAAGGTTGATCAAAGACTGAGGAATTTGACCAGATACTTTGCAACTGCTAGAACAAAGCATAGATTTAACACTCTAGCACATTATCACAGGCCTTTACTTCCTTAACAGGACCTCTAAAGTACAAAAAATAACACTGAGAATCAACTAGTGGGCTAGATTTAAATTAAAAGCTTCTTCACAGCAGAGGAAACAAGAACATAAAGAGTGAGCATATAGAATGGAAAAAAAAAAAAAGAATCTTTACCAGCTGCTCCTCCCACATGAAATTATTATCCAGAAAATATAAGGAACTTATAAAACTTAACACTCAAAGCCAAATAATTCAATCAATAAATGGGCAAAATAACTAAACAGATATTTCTCAAAAGAAGAAATACAAAGGTCATCAAATACATGAAAAAATGTTCAACATCCCTGACAATCAGGGAAATGCAGATCAAAACTGCATTGAGAGTTTATTACACTCCAGTTATAATGGTAATCATTAAGAATAAAAATAATAACAAATGCTAGTGAGGATGAGGAAAAAAGGTACACTCGTAAAATATTGGTAGGACTATTAATTAATACAACCCTTCTGGAAAGCATTATGGAGATTCCTCAAAATCTAGGAATGAAACCACCCTGTAACCCAGCTATCCCACTCCTTGGTCTTTCTCCTATAGAACTAAAATCAGCAAACTATGGTGAAGCAGCCTTATTAATATTTATAGCATTGCAATTTACACTAGCCAAGTTATAGAACCAACCCAGATACCCATCAACAGATGAATTGATAAATAAATTATATATATACATACACACAATAGATTTTCACTTAATCATAAAGAAGAATGAGATTTTGGCATTCTCTGGTAAATGGATGGAATTGGAGAAATATACCAAACCAAGGGTCAAATTTATTTTCTCATACACCAAAATAAGGGTGGGGGATGTAAGAGGGGATGAAAATAGAAGGGAGATCTATTGAGTAGAGGAACGGGACTGAAGAGGAGGGAGGAGGGATGTGGGAGAAAAGGAGTAACAGTAGAATTAAATTTACCAAATCGTGCTATGTTCATGTATGAGCATACCTCAGTGAACTTCACCTTTATGTATATCTATTAAGCACCAATTTAAAAAACTATAAATAAATAATGCAGGGTCAGTAGAGTAGAGGAAGGTGTAGAGGGAGTAAG
The DNA here is from genome assembly GCF_902686445.1 of Sciurus carolinensis. Classification (NCBI taxonomy): domain Eukaryota; kingdom Metazoa; phylum Chordata; class Mammalia; order Rodentia; family Sciuridae; genus Sciurus; species Sciurus carolinensis. Next base: position 83,902,946 of record NC_062223.1, on the reverse strand, counting down.
GAGGGGAGGAAAAAGGAGGTACTGGGGACTAAATGGAGTAAATAATATTTCATTCATTTATGATGATGTCAAAATGAACCACAATATTATGGATAAGTATAGTGCACTGATACAAGCATAAAATTGGCTGAACACAGAAAATTCCTAAAAAATAAAAAGAAAGCTTATAAGAAATTATTTTTAACCCAGAGGTTCAAAATATTCCCCAAAGAGAAACACTGAATCTCATGATTTAAAAAAGCATCTACCTAAACATTAGAGAAATAGATCAATATCCAGTATATAAAAATTTCTCAGGGTAGAGAAAGAGGAAAGGTTCTCCTCAATTACTTCTAGGAAGCTAATGCAACATTAATAATAACCAAGGTCAGGGTAGTATGAAAGGGGAAAGTGACAGGCCAATCTGTGCCATAAATAAATTTTTAAAAACCCTTAGCAAAATAACATCCAGGTAAACCAAAAAGTGTTGACCCTCCTGTGGCAACCACAGAGGGTTTAAATAATGATGGAATCCATCCCAGTGACTGATTAAAAGAGAAAAAGACAGATTATCTCACAGATTCAGAGAAAAGATTGACATTGGTAAACATTCATTCAACCTATCTTAAGTAATAACAAATATAAAAGACTTTCTTAATCTTACAGAGATTATCAGAATCTACAAGTGGTTCCTAAATGAGGAAGAAGATTGTGCTGTTCTTGCTATTCATAGAAACATAGGAAAAACAAACAACAACTTAATTGAATGTTTACAGATCATGAGGCAAGAAACAAAACCACCAATATTTACAAATAAAGTTGTCCATAATAAGAAACACAAGAAAGAATCTACAAATTTTTATAATTAATAAAAGTTTACCAGGGTGACTAGATATATAATTGATACAAAAAATCAGTAAGCAGTTTTATAAGGCAGCTAAAAGTGCAAAATGTAATTTGTAACATAACACAAGTTACACAAAAGTAACAAAATGTAAGACTTTCAGGAGCATAATTCATTAAAGGAAAATATATTACTGCAAAGTGAAAAAGTAAAGATTTTTATTTTTATTTTTATTTTTACAGATGGCAAAGGTAAATATTGTAGAACATTTATGAAGACCAAAGTAGGTAAAAAATATACTTTGTTTTTTAATAAATATTTTAATGTTAATTAAGTCACATTGAAACATCATATTTTTTTATTTTAAGGAACTTGAGGCTTTAGAATTATATAATAGCAATGAGATGAGAAGAACCAAATCACTTATGAAGGAAATGAACAGAATGAAATACCCTATGTGGTATCAAGAATTATTCTAAAACTATAGTAACTAAAACATTTACTCAGGAATTTGGAAATAATTGGTTTGGGAATAGAAAACAAACAAACACAACAGTAGCACAGGAATTTTTATTGTTGTATGGGAACTTGATATATTAAAAAGCTTGTTTTACTAGTCACTGGAGAAAGGCAGAAGTATGAATTAATTATACTTGGACACTTGGAAAACTGCAACCAGATCCTTACCTCACATCTAAACATATAGTTTAGATCTTTCATGTCTTGCAGTAGCTAATGTGTTAGGCAATACAGTAATGTTCAGAATCAAAATGATTAGATTATGAGAACTGTAATCTCCAATGGTGGATTAATCCATCTGATGGATTAAAAATTTGAATGGACTACTGGATGGTAACCATAGGCAGATAGGGCATGGTTTGAGGAGGTAGGTCACTGGGAATGTGCCCTTGAACTATATCTGTCCCTGGTGCCTCTGTCTGTCTGTCTGTCTGTCTGTCTGTCTGTCTCTCTCTCTCTCTCTCTCTCTCTCTCTCTCTCTCTCTCTTTCTCTCTCTCTCTCTCTCTCTCTTTCTCTCTCTCTCTCTCTCTCTCTCTCTCTCTCTCTCTCTCTCTCTCTCTCACACACACACACACACACACACACACACACAATTTCTTTGCTTCTTGGCTACCCCTCTGAGATGAGGTTCTGCTCATCTCAGGTCCAGAGCAGTGGGGTTCACTCACCATGGGCTAAATTTCTGAAACTATGAGTCCCAAACATCTTTTACTGCAGTAAATTGTTCTTGTCAGAAATTTTGATCACAGTAATAAAATGCTGACTACCACCATATGTCATATTAAATTCTAAGCAGATTGAAAAATAAATTTACATGGGAATACAAAAGTCGAGCATTTTAAAAGAGAATATAGAAAATATCTTTATGACCTTTGGCTAGTGAGGGATCTCTCATTAAAAGACTTTAAATATGCAAACCAAAAGGGATGCAATAGATGTAAAAGTTATGTTTATTAATTTGAGAAAATTTCCTTAAGTACCCTATATTCTAGGCATGATGCTATAGCAAGGGTATGTGTCAAAGATGAAAACATACAGCAGGATGCAAAGGTACATTTTTGTAATCCCACCTACTCAGGAGATGAAGGCAGGAGAATTATAAGTTCTAAGTCAGCCAGTCAACCATGTCAACTTAGCAAGACTGAAAAGTAAAATAAAGAAAAACCCAAACAACAAACAGGACTAGGATGTAATTCAGTGGAGGATCATGCCTAGATTCAATCCTTAGTACAAAAAAAAAAAAAAAAAAAAAAAAAGAGAGAGAGAGAGAAAGAAAACAAACAAAACAAAATTCTTTCCTTCATGAGGTTTATTTTTTAGATATTTGCAATACAAATTACTGTCAAAGTATTATCTGGATATATAACTATGTACTGTCTTTTTAATAAAAAGATAAGCAAACTTGTAGAAAATTAGCCATAAGGCATATACATTTTTCCACAGAAGAAATCAGGTTATTTAATAAATATAAAATATATTTTAATTTAACTATAATCAAGGAAATAAAAATGAAAACAAAGTATGATGGCATTTTACTCTCAACTGATTGGCCTAAATAGAACATTAAGAAAAAACAACAAATATTTGTGAAAAAAAATATAAATATTAAACCCTTATGTTATATAATACAAATTATTGAAGCACAGCAGGAAACAACTCAACATTATCTTGTAAAGTTGAAGATATGCATATTCAATGACATCACAATTCTACTATTGGTAAAATATTGAGGTATATCAGAATTTATGCCCATAAATTTTAAGACTAGCAGAGATTGTAAAACCAGAAATCTGAAAAGAACACATGCAAGAATAAATAATTTGAAGTTCACTTGTATAATTAAATATTATATATAAGCAAAAATGAATGAACTACAACTAAAAGCATTAACAGTAATGAACCTTGAATAATGAATTGGAAATGAGATATGCAGTAAGAACATACTCAGTAACAGAAAATCCATGAAAAGTACAAAAGTTTTGTGGACTTAATTTCCATTATGGGAATATAGCTTTCATGGTGTGATGGCTCAATTTTTTGAATTTCAAGCACCCAAAATAATAGGACACAGCATATTGTTAGCAGGGAATACATTTTTGTTCAATACATGAAGGAATCATTTTTCGCTACGTGTGTACTAAAACCTTTTTTTTTGAGTGAAAAAAGTGGAAATGAACTTCAGAATGGCCGTTTCCTTGTGGGGAGTGATGTGATATTAAACGTGAGTACATCCAGAGGGCTTTTGTAGTATTGACAATGTTCTCTTTATTAAGGTGTGCGAAGTACACAGATGTCAGTTTTCCTTAATTTTTATGAAGAGTATATTATTTCAGGTTTATTCTAACTTTTATAAACCATTTAGTTCATATTATCACTTTGAATGTACTTGTACTTATTCATAAATAAAATGGATCAAATATGTATGTTTTTAAATAACTAATTTTAGTATATACCTATTAATCCAGTTTTGCCTTCTACCTGTCTGCTGTTCTCATCAAAACTTGATTTTCACTGGCTGTGTCTATCCCTTTCAACATAATCGAAGCATATGTAGCCCTTCCAAAGTCCCAAGGCATCAAACACTTTGTGTACCTTCTTCTGCATCCTCTTGAATCATCTAGACTGTATGTGCCCCACGGTCTTATGTCTGAGATCATGCAATTCTCTTCACAGCTTTCCCCTGGTTTCTCTTCAATTCCCATTCAAAACCACTCTTTCTTCATTTTAATCATTTTTAAAAAACTAAAGGATTTGCTATTAATCATCAATGTAAGTTAAGTCCCTGTTTTCCTTCCCCAAGATCAGAAGCCACTTGTATCTTTTCTTAATTTATCTATTAAACAGTCTTTTAGGTTCAACTAGCTTGAACAAAACAATATTTGGTGTCTTGCTAATTCCTACATGTCTGCCTCTGGAAATAGCCATACGAATATTTATTGAATATCTAAACAGTACTTTGAGTTGTGTTATCTGTTTTTCATTATTTAACACGTTCACTTTTCTCTGAGTACCATCACCCATTTTACAGTGTAAAGACAGTCTCACAAAGATTGAGTAATGTGGCCAACATCATTTAAACGGTAAAAGGTAAAATTTATCTACATCCAAAGCTGTCCAACCACCAAAGCTACATCCTTTTCTGTTGTTTCTACCTGTCATAACTTGATGTATCATATCTTTTAATTCTGATTTTGTATGGCTTCTCTTCCATGACACCTTTGAAAGATATTTCTCGGTTGGAATATGGCAAGCTATTTAGTAAAGAATGTACACATCAAAGTACCAAAGCGTGATCCGTAAGTCTATTTGGGAGAAATCTGTCTACCTCAGACGTGAGTGGACATGAGGTGGAACAGTCTTGTATCCACATAAGCTCCTGTGATGGGGTGGTTGGGCTTTCTGCTGTGGACCTGACATTCCAGGGTCTGGTCCTATGTGGCTGCCCTTCCCAAGGATGTGTGATCATGGGTCTCCTTGGGCCAGCAGGAGATACACCCCCCCACACACATACACCTTACGGAAAATAAATTATAGTTATTTAGACAATGAATTCTGCATTGTAGAATATTTGTAATTGTTATTAAATATTTAATTCTTCCTCCTGCAAGGGGCTTTTGAAGATAGGTAGACAGAACTTTAAACACATCTTTCCTTCTACTTATAATACCTTAGTAGAGTATCTTGTTCATGGTAAGTGCTGAATTAATTGTGGTTCAAGTGAATTTTTTATATATATATATATATATATATATATATATATATATATGTATATATAATTATAAATATATATATTTATTTCATACCATATCTGTTTTAGTCAGCTTTTCATTGCTGTGACCAAAGGACCTGACTAGAGCAATTGTAAAGGAGAAAAGTTTATTTGAGGGCTCATGGTTTCAGAGGTCTTAGTCCACAGAAGGCTGGCTCCATTCCTTGGGGCATGAGGTGAGGCGTGGCAGAGGGAAGCAGTTCACATGAGATCAGGGAGCAGATAAAGACAGTCTCCACTCTCCAGATACAAAATATATACCCCAAAGTCACGCCTCAATTCCCACCTCCTCCACCCACACCCTACCACTTCAGTTACCATTCAGTTAATCCCTAACAGGGGATTAATTCACTGATTGGGTTCAGATTCTTTGAACCCAATCATTTTGCCTCTGAACCTTTGGGGGGTACTTCACATCCAAACCATAAAAATATCTCATTAGGCAAGGCAGGTAAATAAAAGGTTAGACATGCTATATTCAAATTAGCCCGACATCAACAAGAAGTAGCAACTTCTAGCTCTTTTTCCTCACAGAAACACTGATTTAACACGATGACATGAAGATTAAAATACCTTGCTGGGAAGACAAATTTCCAGTTAAGAAGTTGTAGTACACAAGATGAGTATGACTAGGCCAGGCAAGTTGGCACATGCCTGTAATCCCAGAGGTTCAGGAGTCTGAGGCAGGAGGATCTGAGGTTCAAGGCCAGCCTCGGCAATTTAGAAAGGCCCTAAGCAAATTAGCAAGACCCCATCTCAAAATATAAAAAGGACTGGTGGTGTAGCTCAGTGATTAAGTGCCTGTGGGTTTGACCCTGGTAAACAAACAAACAAACAAAAAACTTCACTGAAGTTGGTAAGGGACAATTTACTTATCAGTTCCTCTCTTAAGATGACCCATCTCAGCACCAAGAGACATCACCTCAGTCTGCACCTTCTTCCTGGGTTGGCACCTGTCAGTGTGCCTCCTGAGGGGTTAGCTTCTGCCTCACCTTAGGGCACTGAGAGAACCTGCATAATCCAGTTGCCTGGGGCTGTTAGGAGAAAGGAAAAGGGCAGTTACTTCTTAAAGCCTCCAATGGCTCTTTGAGACCTAGAAAAGAGAAAGAACTGAGGCTTCTTTTTCAAGGAGAGCTAGAGGAGCAGATCCTGTGTTCAATATGCCCAGCCTTTTGTATGTCCTCCAAGGGGCTGGCTTCTGCTCTGCTTCACACAACCACAGAAGAAGTCAGGATGACCCAGATACCCAAGGGAGCTGGAAACAAACGAAAAAAGGCAGAAGGCCCTCCTACAGCCCTTGTGGCTCTCTGAGACTCGGAAAAGGCAAAGAAATGAGACTTCTCCCCGAGGACCCAGGGAGAGGAGGAGAGTGCTCTGACATCCAGAGCCTTTAAGAATACTAACGGAGGGGTAACTCACTCTGTCAAGGAACACTGAGACTGTCAAAATCACACACCTGAGGACTACCTCCTGATAGCAAGAAATAAAAGAACAAACAAAACCCAACCAACCCAACAAACGGCAAACCAAAAACTAGATGCCAGAAGACCTTGGTCAGCAAGAAGCAAAGAATCAAAATGTATAACTTGGCTGGTAGATGAAGGGATTTTGCAAGTCAAGGCCAGTCCACAGATACTGGGAGAGGTGTCTGTTTCTTCAAATGTGTAGAAAATAATACAAATCTATACAGAACCTTAAGAATCAGGAAAACACGTCACAATCAGAGAAACAAACTATATCCCCAATATTTGACTTTAAGGTAATACAGATTTATAAATTGCTTGACCAAAATAAAATAAAATTGTAAGACACAATCATATTAAAGAAGATAAGTGAGTTGTAAGAGGTAGGCAAATAAACTAAGCCAGGGAAATGACATATAAACATAATGAGAATATCAAGAATGTGCTGAAAAATTATAGAATAGAAAAGGGTGAAGAGAGCCTAAAGGAATTATCAGGCACCATGTAGTGAACCAATATTTGCCTTATGGAAGTTCAATAAAGAAAAAAGAGAGCAAAAGTGACAGAAAACTGGCTAAAATAAATAATGGCTAAAAGGTTCCCAAATCTGGAGAGGAAAATACACAGGCAGAATCAAAAAACTCACAAAAAACAAATATGATGAACTCAAATGAATCTATAGTGACACATGTTAAAAAATCACAATTTCTAAAGCCAAAGGCAAAAGAGAATTTTGAAATTAGCAAAGGGAAGACTTGTCACAGGAAAGAAGTGTACCTAAGACTATCAGCAGAGTTCTGACAGAAATCTGGCTGGACAGAGGGGAAGGGGACTTTCTTGAAAGCAATGGAAGAAAACAACTGCCTACCAGAAAAACTATCTTTCAAAATAGAAATAGATTTGCCTCCAAAAGCAAGTGCTGAAGCTTCCATCATCACAACATCTACCTTCCTAAATGGAAAAAGGAGTTTATCCAGATCAAATGAAAGAACATTAGACAGCAATCGGAAACCATGTGAAAGCCTAAACCTTGTGAAACATGTGAGAGCATGAAAATAAATATGTACACAAATAATATAATATTGCAACCATGGTATATAAAGCAGTTTTGCTACTAACATACATAAAGGTTAAATGTCCAGAGTATTAAAAACAATGATCAATACAATATTTTTAATTTTTTTTTATTTTTATAGACTGCATTTTGATTCATTGTACACAAATGGGGTACATCTTTTCATTTCTATGGCTGTGCATGGTGTAGATTCATACCATTTGTGTAATCATACATATACATAGGGTAATGATGTCTGTCTCATTCCACCATTTTTGATACACCCCTCCCTCTCATTTTCCTCTACATAATCTAAAGTTCCTCCATTTCCCACTTCTCAGTTTATACCCAAAGGACTTAAAATCAGCTTACTACAGTAACACAGTCACATCAATGTTTATAGCAGCTCAATTCACAATAGCTAGATTGTGGAACCAACCTAGATGTCCTTCAACAGATGAATGGATAAAGAAACTGTGGTATATATACACAATGGAAAATTATTCAGCAATAAAGAAGAATAATATTATGGTATTTGCAGATAAATGAATGGAATTGGAGAATATCATGCTAGGTGAAATAAGCCAATCCCAAAAAACCAAAGGTTGAATGTTTTCCCTAATAAGTAAATACAATATTTTTAATGAATATACACAATAACAAGATGTAAATTGTAACATAGCATAAATTGTGGGGGAGGGAAGTGAAAATGTAGAGTTATTCAATGCAATTGGAACTGATACCACCTTAAAAGGGATTATTATAATTTTTAGATATTTCCTGTAAGCCTCATGGTTTCCACAAAGAAAATGCCTGTAGCAGATACCCAATGAAGAGGAGAAAGGAGTGAAAAGATAGTACTATGAAAAACTCAGTAAATCATAAGGGAAGAAAGCAAGAAAAAACAAGATGAACAAAAACGAAATATCCATAGAAGTCCCCTACCTGCCAATAATTACTCTAAACACAAATTGACCAAACTCTTCAATCCAGATATAGGCTAGCATGGCTGAATGGGTTAAAGGAAAAGGAAGACCAGATCCAGTTATGTGCTGTCTATAAGATACTCACTTTAGAATTAAGAATGTTTATAGACTGAAAGTGAAAGGAATGGAAAGTGGTGCATCATGCACATGATAATAAAAAATGAGAGAGGTGGGCCACACTCAAGATAAAATACCCCAAGGAAAATACAATCACGAATGATAAAAAAAATCACTATTTAATGACAAATGGTAAATCCATCATTAACATAAAACAATTGTATTATACACCCACACCAGCAGGCCTAATATATAAAGTAATATTGATAGATCTGAAGGGAGAAATTGACTGCAATATAATAATAGTATGAGATACGAATATTCCACTTCCAATAATGGAGAGTCACATGAACATCCATCCAACAGCTGCAGAATATTCATTCTTCTTAGGAGTATAAATAATATTCTCTGGCATAAATCACATGTTAAGTCACAAAAATAATTAAAAATGTAAGACAAGTCATACCAACTGTCTTCTCAACCACAATGAGAGAAATCTAGAAAGGAAAACTGGAAATTACAAACATATATACTAATTAAACAATACAATCTTGAAAAACCAGTGGGAGAAAGAAAAAAAAATCAAAACAGAAAATAGGAAACAGAGACAAATAAATATAAAAACAAAGCATAGTGAAACTCATACAGTGAACACAGTACAGAGAAAAGCATTTATAGTAATAAACATCTATATTAAATGAGAAGAAAGATTTTAAATAAGTGCTGTGATTTTAAAGCTGATGGATCTAAGAAATCCTTCACTTATAAGGAAAATAAAATAATAAAGATTGAAGAAAAAATAGAAAAAAAGAAATAGAAAAAAATCATGGAAGTTGATTTTTGGGAAAGACAACAAAATTGACAAACATGTAGTTAGACTCAAAAACATAAATACTCAAGTAATCAATATGAGAAATGAAAGAAGAGACATCACAACTATTGCCAAAGAAATAAAAATAAGCATTAGGCAGTGTTATTAGTAATTGTATGGCAGCAAATTGATGAATTTGGAACTGGATAAATTCCTAGAAACTCATAACCCACCAAGACCAATTCAGGAAGAAATAGAAAATGTGAATAGGCCACTGATAATCAAAAACCTCCCAATAAAGAAAAGTCCAGGGCCAGATGGTTTTCATGGTGGATCTTACCAAACATTTAAAGAAAATAAATTCTAATCCTTCTTGAAAAAAGATAAACACTGAGGAAGAGAGAATACCTTCAAACTCATTGTGTGATATAGTTACTATTCTAATATGAAAGCAGTCAAAGTCATTACAAGAAAGTTACAAGCCAATATCTCTTATAGATATTGATGCAAAAGTTCTCAACCAAATACTAGCAAACTGAATTCAAACACATTAAAACAGCTAAGATATGAAAACTGCCTAAATTCCCATAAACAGATGAATGGATACAAAAAAAATGTGGCATGTACATAAAATGGAGTATCATTTGACCTTAAAAAAATGGCAGTCCCACCATATACATACCAAATATAACAACATGGTTGGATCTTGTGGACATCATGCTAAGTAAAATAAGCTAGGTACAGAAAGAAAGCCCTATATGATTTCACTTATGTGGAGTATATGAAATAAACAGAAGCAGAGAGTAAAATGTTGCTTTTCTGGGACTAGGAAACAGAAAGTTGTTTTTCTAAAGGTATAAGGTTTTACATAAAACAAGTAAGTTCCCAATATCTGCTATGCAACATTGTGTCTAAAAAATAACAGTAATGTATTGTACACCTAAAACTTAAGAGGGCAGATTTCATGGTAAGTGTTCTTGCCACAATAAAAATATATTTGTGTTCAAGTGCAATACAGAATAAGCTCATCATTTATAAAACATTTTGAATTTTTGCATTACTAGATTATTTTGAGCCATATGCCAACAAAAAACAGGATAATTGATAATGCCTGATAAACTGGGAAACGCAGGTGACAGCTAATGTTTAGCAATAGATCAAGTCTCTATCAGAGAGACCCAAATAGTTCAACTATATTCCATAAATTGCAAAATTATGACTACCTAGCAAACTGTAATAATTTACTATAAATCAGAGTATAATATGACAAACATCTTTGTGTGTCTGCATCACCAGTCTTAAAAAGATTCAGGTATCTATGGTAAGATGTCAATTTACTGTTATCATAAAGAACAATTTGTAATGTATATTTTGATGTCAAAAAATAACAAAAATGCATCTGAGAAGCAATGGTTTGTTCTAGATTAGATATATTCTCTAAAGGGCTGTGTATATTACACAAATAGTGCAAACTCTCAGTACTTCACTTTGTCTGTACAATGAGGAAAATTAGCAGTTTAATCAGACTCAAAATGTTACAGCAAATGTAGCAGGGAACTTGTAAATCAGGAATTCTATTAGGGATCATCATTACCAGAATAGCTACTATTTATTTCTACTATACAGTTAGGTAAAATGAAAAGTAGAACAAGGCAGAACAAAAGTTTGTCCCCTGGAACTTATGGAGGTATCACAGAAGTCTATGGTTCACTGCTCCCTTCCCCTAGGCGAAAGCAGGTAAGACCTTCTTTTTTGAAATGCTTTTAGTTGGGTGACTCACTATCTATCTCTGCTCCTTTCACAGTCTGTGAACCTCAAGGTCTTCAAGTCTGTGTTCAGTCTGTCTCCTAAATGGAATATTTGTGTAACAGTTTTGTTTTTTTTTTCCCAATAGGTATTTCTTAAGTACTAACTATAAGACAAGCTTCATTCTAGATATTATTGAACATAGAATAGTGAATAAAACAGGACATGTTTGAAACCTTATAGAGCTTACATTCCAGAAAGGACAGAAATAGTAAACCAGTTCTGTGATTGAGAAACATTGTGGTGGTGTAGGGAGATGTTTTTAGGTAATGGTGTTGGTTATTTTTATGGAAGTATTGATTATTACACAACAGATTTGTTTAGACTATTTACTGGAACAAGAAGATAACAGTGCTTAAATAGTATCTCTGTGATGTTTTTACATGTATTTCCTCATGAAAGATAGCACATTCAGTTCCAGCCATGACTAACTGTCACGCAGGAAGAAAAATAGAAAGAATAAATAAAATTTAGTTTAGTTTAGTTTAGTTTAGTTTAGTTTTCCTTAAAGAAACCATGACACAGCTAGTCACAGTGACACACACTGGCAATCCGGCGACTTGGGAGGAGGAGGCAGAAGCCAAGTTTAAAGCCAGGTTAAGCATCTTTGGAGTCCCTGAGACCCTGTCTCAAGACAAAAGATGAAAAGAGCTTGTATATAACTCAGTGGTAAAGCACCCCTGGGTTCTATTAAAAAATATATATATATATATAAAAATAAATACAACAGAATGATTTTTCCCATTGTAGCCACATGGGGTCTTTGAAGTGAGTCTTGTTATAGTCACTAAAGTGGAGGCAAGCAAAGAGAAAATGTGATTTGAAGCTGGAAAAAGAGATTTGGGAGTCTTCAGAATATGGTATATAAATTGTTTGAATCAATTCAATCCATTAATCTAAATCAGTGCTACAGAGTATAACTTTCTGCATTGTTCTGTACTTTTTAATATGATAGTCACTGGCCACATGTGACTCCTGAGCACTGAAAATAAAGTAAATATGATGGAAGAACTAAATTTAAATGTTTTATTTAAATTAAAAGTGAATAGTCCGTGTGACTAATTGCTACTATGTTGAACAGAGGAAAACTAGAGAGTATAGAAAAGACGAAGAATGATGAGCTTCAGTAAACAGAAGGATTTAGTAAAGAAATAAATAGCCAAAATTAGAATACATTTTATGTACTTATATGTTCACATATATGTATATATATACATCCACATGTTTTATTTATTTTTAAATAAATAATAAGTTAAAGTACTATCTGGAAGTGAGAAAGGTGGAAAGAAAATTAAAAAGACAAAGCATGAAATATTTTATTTTAAAAATGACAATATATAAATATACTAAGATTTCCAACAAGTGCTGAAGGACATTTGATTTCTATAACGATTTTAAACTGAAATATACTTTTCTGATTCATATGATTTTCTCCATATGTCAGCCTGTTTTGCACAATCCCATAAAAGATTCATTTCTGGGCTCAAGAATAAGATTTTTCAGCCAACTATGATGAAATCAGAGAGGGTCAAGAAGTATTGATTATTATTTAAAGAAAATGAAGAAAAGAAGTGACTCATGGAGAGCTCAAAAGGAAATTGGCAGTCCCAGTGAGATTAAATAATTATGTCACAGGTAGTGGGTCATAACTCTCCGTCTTTTCCCACACATTAAATCATTCCAATTGTTCAAGGGTAGGTTGCAACCCTGTTACTTTCTTCTACATTAAAATATTTACCTCTCCCATTTTTGAATTTTCTTGGTACTTAAACCTTGTTAATTAAATTTTCATAGAAGCCTTCCACTTCACTAATTTTTTTTCAATTCTTGCTCAACACATTCTCGGTTTCTCTTTTTTTTTCTTCCATTTTTACTGGTACATCATGGTTCTACATAATGCTGCGATTTATTTTTACATATTTGTACGTGTACCCAATATTAAAAGTGAATATCATTAACACAGATCCTCATGGCACTAACCAGATGATTATCATAAACTTTTCCCTTCCTTTACCCTTTCAGAAGTGTCTTGCCATTTCCTAGACTCTGAACATAAATACAGGTGTTGTTCTTCCTTCAACATAATACCGTCTCAATCTGTCTCCCATATTTTATAGAATAACCAAGTTTCTTTGAAGAAACTTCAAAGTATTGGTTTTTACTGTCTGTCTATTCACTATGGGTCATACACTGTGCTAAAAGTGCTTTATAGGTGTGATCTATTTTTTAGAACAAATATTTTTACAATCTATTATTTATTTAATGAAGAAGCAGATCCAGATATACTGACCATCTTACTTTGGAATAACCCTAGGTTCCCATGTTTTACTAGTGGGAGTAGTTCATGTTCTCAGCTATGTGCTTATAAAGCTTTAAGTCTAGGCCAGTAAACTACAACACCTAGCTAAACTCTATTCAATTTGGGTGCCCCTAATTCCTCTTCTGGTTACCTATTAAACTACAGGTCCTTAGCTATCTGGTCCTATTATCTGACTCTATTTTGATCTTTAACTAGATTGCATCCCTTTCTTCCTCACAACCTTCAGTCTTCCACTTATTTATATATTTTGTCCAACCGTATCTAACTATTTGTGTGTTCTGACTAGGGTATTCACTCCTTCTGTCTCCTTTTAATGATAGAGAATGCCCTTCCTATTCCTTTCTCATTCTTGCCTACTTAATGTGATCCTAATCATCCTTTCAGATTCAGACATGTGCTTTCATTAAATATGGGAGATTGTTCTCACACACTTATGTGAGTTCATTCCCAAGGCAACAGATAACAACAGAGTAGAGATGAAATAGAAACCCAAAGAATAAAGAGAGCAGCAACCAAGAGGAGCGGTGATTTCAGAATGCTTTTGAAGGTGGAATGTGGCAAAGCATATCAGGAGTATCGGGAAGTTGCACCCTGAAGCCTGCATATCCAGGCAGCATCAGGACCCTGAGAGGATGGGGGTTTGAGGAACTGTATAGTGTTGACAACTGAATGACGTTCTGAGATGAGAAGGATTGAGGCAAGGCCTTCTCTAGGAAATGACTTGATAGGCCCCATGTCCTCTCCATCATCTGGAAGAGTCTGGTGACATATTCATAATATGAATTTATTGAATTAGGTAATTTCCTGAACTTGTAGCAAAAGGCACAGCAGAGGTCAGGGAGAGTTGGGGGACTAAATTTGAGAGGAGAGCCATGCTGTGAAAGTAGGGCTCTGCAGTTCTACCTCTGAAACTTCAGTGGTCAGGAATACTTCTCCAGGTCAGATCTTAGGAAAATTGCTTTGAATATAAATGAAAGACCCTTTATAAAGATCTATAGATACGATATTGGGGAATCTATCAATAGAAGTGTAGACCCACACTTAATGACCCTGTGGAAAACCCTACCAGTCAACAGATCTGCCTAGCTGTGCTAAGTTCAGTTTTTAACCTCTCCTTTAACTGTGAAGGGAAATTAAGAATAAGCCTATTAAAAACAAAGCCTCTACCATGAAAAAGGGAAGACAAACTTAGAGGAAAGAAAGACAATATATGGGGGCTAGAAATATTAATGGACAAAATCTGTAAACATGTATAGATATGAACATTATCATTATTAAGAAAAAAGGAGAGAATTAAAAGGAGGTAAAATGATTCATCATTCAAGTAGTAGAAGTTTCAGAAATATAAACAGAAGCCCAAATTAATACTTATGGTCAGTCCTCCAAGCTGATCTGTAGACACAGTTTCTACTGCTGTTGGACACAGACTGCAGACTCTGTTGCCAGGATCTCCAGTGCCAGGCATGGTTTGTTAAACTGGAATTCCTGCCACTGGTGCCAGGGCTCCAACTGCTCTGAACTGCCTGGTGCCTGTTAACGCGTATCAGAGACTCTGGTTCCTTTTATCTGTAGATAGGTCTGATTCATGGAAACCAGCCTATGTGCCCATGTCCTTGTTGCAAGGGAGGTGAGGACATCCCTTATCTGGCCATTTCAGACTCTATGAAGTCTGGCTCATTAAGTGCAGTGTTTCACCTGCATAGGAAGGCTTCATGCTGAACACCAAACAGAATCACAAATGCCCAATACACAAGGGGACTAATGTTAAAAAAAGAAAAAAGAAAAACAAAATGAAAGAAAGAAGAAAAAACGGCCTCCTAGGGGAAAGGCAAATAAAAAACCAGGAGAATGATTGTGAGAAGGGGTGCAAAGCAGGAAGCCCACATTGGAGCAGGATGGTGGAAAAAACTGGGGTAACTGGCTCTGGCAACAAAGATACAAACACATCCTAACAGAAGCAATGTGGAAAAACTTAATTGACAGCAGATCTGCTATGTTCACATGTTGAGAAAATAATATTAAATGATATTATGCATTATATAAAAGGTAGTTCTTTAATTATTATGGTATATTTCAGATGAGTTCATTAAAGAAAAAAAAAAGACCCAAAAAACAAAAACAAAAAGAAAAAATTAAAATTAAAAATATTGAAAGAAAATGAACAAAATAAAAAAAGAAAAGAAATGAATTTAGTTTTCTACTAGATACAGTCATTCAAATGTGGCTTATCTAAATGTTGGGAAAGTGAAACAGGGGAAGTGGTGTTAATTAAAAGAAAAAAAAACCTCTGAATAGCTAATGTAAGTCAAAGGTAAATTGCAATGGTATCAGTAGAATTTAGAAAAATGAAGCCAGCAACACAGGAAATACAGCCTGTATTGACAGCCTGTAGGAAATAGGACTTCAAAATAAAGTTGACTACTGAGAAACTTTGCAAAGAACCAAAATAGATTTTTAAAGAGAAACTGAAATATCACCTCTTCCATGAGCCTCACCATTGTGAAGTGAGCTCCTTTCTTTATGTGTCCCCTCAGCACTTTATGTACATCTTCTTTATTGTAGTACTTAACACACTGAATTGAAATTGATTGCCTGTGTGTCTGTGGCCCTGGCCACCTTTAAACTCTCAGCTTTGAGTACAGAGTATGGTGTCTGATGCAAAATACTGCTAGGCAATATTTTTCCTAAAGTGAACTATATTAAACCCTTGGCATTCTAGCCCATAGTTTATATCCTTCCTTTCTGACATTTTCCTCCATTGACCACATGCTTTATTTCTGATGAATTTTATTTAAAAAAAAATCTTTTGTGTCCTCATAGAAGGAAAGTGTTAAGTTCTTACAGTTAATTTGAAATCTTTCCCCAGAAACCTCACTTTCTTCTCTTTGGATCCATCCTTTCATTTCAGTCTAAAATATCCAATGGGTGAAACCAGTTTGGTGTTTACTACCTATCTTCAATTGGATGGAATATTGATATCTTTTCTGTGAAGGTATATTGAACACTTTTCATACAGTAAAATCTAGATAAGGAAGGCATTATTCATTTATTGACTAGTTGTACCCATTATGGAAAACCACGAATAATCCATGAACATTTTTATCCACTCAGAGAACAGCAGATTATTGACAGTTCTGTTATAGAAGTCTCATTATAATCACAGGATAACAGAATTCCAACTCCAAATCATCACTTCTTTCCAGATTTGCAATTTTAAAATCATTTTTGAGCCAGAAAACACAGAATTCTCTTGTGGTCTAACAATTTGTAGAATAAATTTCCAAAGTTAGATTTCTTGTTCAATGTTTAAACATGAACATCTATTAAATGCTACACAGAGAAATTTAGCCAGTAAGTTTTAATTAATTTGGTCTTAAGCAAACTAATTGTCTATTGTTTTAGCTTTGGGCTGTTTTCTGAAAAAAAAAAATCAAATACTTATTTGGAAGAAATACTGCAAGTCATTTTCTTTGAGAACATGACTTTGGTTTGACAGGGGCTATTAAAAAGATTTAATGGAATCGCCACAACTTACTTGAAGCTCGCTTAGGAATATATTTTTTTACACAATCTACACAGCAATATTATTTTTTTAAAACACAGATGGAGATTTTCTTTGTATCCTAGGAAAGAGGAGGAAAAAAACTACATAACTTTCCAGTTATGAACTGGGTGCACAAAAGGTAAAAGTCTCCTAGGCAGAATAGGAGATGAAATAAAGTACCTAGTAGAGTTAAACAATAACGAAAAACAAATGAAAATAGTGGTGTAGTAAAGAGCAAAAGGAGGCACTTGTAGTGACCTACTGATAGAGGAATTTTTCAAGGTGTGCTTGAGGGCTGGCATGTTGGGTAGTTAACGGCTGTGTGGTATAAGGATAAAGTGGCCATTTCCATGCATATGTTTCAATCTTTTGGACTGACAGTCATATCATTAAAATTCGATTCCGAGCCTGGTGTGGTGGCCCACGCCTGTAATCCCAGAGGCTGAGGCAGGAGAATCCTGAGTTCAAAGCCAGGCTCAGCAAAAGTGAGGTGCTAAGCAACTCAGTGAGACCCCCTCTAAATAAAATACAAAATAGGGCTGGGGATGTGGCTGAGTGGCCGAGTGCCCTTGAGTTCAATCTCTAGTACCCTCCCCCCCCAAAAAAATTTTCAATTCAGGTTGAAGTTGGAATAACTCAAAATCTACTTATTTTACAGCTAAGATTTATTATTTGATACATTTTTTGAGGATAAATATATGCTGGACAAAAGAGAACAGATATTTTATCCCCTCTTCTAGGCTCATGACTTTTGGAATTTTTTAATAAAAAATCAACTTATCTTATTTAAGAGTAGCTGTGAAGCATCACATAATTTTAGTATAGTTCAGGTGTCCTAGAGACCAGAGTTTGGGTTACAGTATCCTACCGTGCTGTGACTTTGAACAAACCCCATTTATTTGTATCTCAGTTGCTCCAACTATAAAGTAAAAAAGTAGAACTAGGTGTTCTCTAGGCTTTTGTTCAACTTGAAAACATAATGTTCCTGTGTGGCTACAGGTGACAAATAATCGATCATTGGTTGGAGAGGAATAGCTCATTGAATACATCTTGTATTCTAGGTCCAACATTACATATTTAGTGAACCATCAAGATGTGGTTCTTATCTTGCTTTCTCTACTTTACCAGATACGTGATTTTAGGCAAGTTACCTAATTTCTCTATCTTTTGTGTTTCTCACTCATAAAATGACAATAGTTAAGTAACTAATTATGCTATAAAATTGGAATAATTAGTACCCATCTTATAATGTTATACAAAGATAAAGCAATTAAATATATATATGTGAAGTGCTTATAAGAGTTCTTTTCCTATACCTCACAGTCAATAAATATCAACATTTATTCACACATACATATATAATATTATATGTAACTATATATATATGTATATATACATATACATATATGTATATGTACATATACATATATATATATATATATACACTATCCATGTACACATATATATGTATGTTTCATTGAATCTTTGTACGGACAATCCACTCTCTTTTGCTGGAGATCAAACCCAGGGCCTCACACATACTAGGCGACAGCTCTATCACTGAGCTACGCTGCTTCCAACCCATCCTTTCTATAACTGAAAAAAAAAAAAAGAAAAAAACCTTCATTTATTTCTCAGTTAGATTTTGATATTTTAAAGTGTGTCAGAATTTAGAGTATTTTCAGTCACCGCTTAATAAAAAAAAAAAAAAAAAAAACAGATAAATGCCTGAAAAAACAATAGATTCTGAGTAGAGTGAAGAAATGAATGGCTATCTAACATCGAAGACTGTGTGATACGGAGCCTATTTGAGCAAAAGTGACAAAGATGAAAAAAGATAAATGTTCCAGAGCAGGAAAAACCTTCCTTTTATGTATCTTTACAATCTTTAGATAGTGGCATGCTCTTTATTCCTCTCTTTTAGATCAAAAAACCTCATAGAGTTCTCCAGTACCTTTGACCCTGATATTTACATTTACAGAAACTGCTACTTGTCTCCCAAGGCCCGTACAGTTATGTAATGTAGAATATACAGTTTTTTCTGGAAAAGGGGCTGAGTGCCCTTACTATATACATACTGTAGCATTACTATTATTAAAATAAAATCAGGGCAAGTTGGAAGTTACAATAAAGGAAAAAAAATCAGGATGAGTAACAGCAGTTTTGTCTTAATTTCAACCATTATTTGAATGATTAGTAAGAAGAGATTTTGAAATATTATTCAGAGAAAATGTAAATGTGGCAACCTCCTGATGGCCAACCGAAATTCTCATCTCTTTCTCTTGTTGCTAAGTTATGGTTACTATGACAATAGTCACTCAAGGTACCAATTTGATTTTCAGTAATAGGAAGCCATATTCTACACACTTGTGAAGAAAGAGTCTTCTCATTAAAATAAAGCATTATCAGTTTTCCACTGCTTTTAAAAATGTTTTCTTAGAGTATTAAAAAGAAATAAATATAACTGAATATTTAATGCTTGTCACAGTTGTTCAAAGTATCTGTGCCAGCCATTTATGGTATATTTTTTCATTTATCCTTAATGAAAATCCTAGGAATTATAGTACTTATCTCTGCAGATGAATAAAGAAAGACACAAGAAACTTGCATTGTTTCAAGTTCACACATCCAGCTAAAGATAGAGTGTGGATATGAATATCTACACATATATATATGATATATAATTAAATTTGTACTTTTTCCTAAATGTAATACTATTTGGATTAATCTTTGGGAAATTAAAGAAAGAGTTTAGTAAAATAAGAATTTGAAAGAACTTTGCAATGTATGTTTTAGTTCATTTTATCAGCACTGTTGAGAAATCTGGTTATAATCATATTCATGATTATTCATCAGTGCTTACTTTGTATCAAGTATTGATTCTAGCCCTTATAATTTTTATTTTTATTTACTTTAATTATTTGGTGTATACCTTAAATATACACAATAAAATTTACTTTAATCAACAATATATAAGCAGATCGAATGCAAAAGGAGGTGTGATAATCCAACAGTTTTCTACTTACAAATAACTGCACAAACCTAAAATACGTCACTGTTCTCTAAATAATGATTTTTTAAATAGTTACTTTCACTACTATGTTACTTATAATAAGAATGAAACAATTTAAAGAGTTTCCTCTTATTTCTCATTTTATAGAACAAATTGTTATAAATATTTACATCAATTTTCCCAGAATTGTGAAACATGTCAGTACTTGCATCAATATTTAAGTCAAATCATCTGACTACAGAGCCTACCATGTTAATCTCCATAGTGTATTACATCAGCCAAATCAGGAGCCAAGTATTGGGCAGAGACTACAGACTGTACAAATGAGGCAAAATTGGAGTTCAGTCTGATAGATGAGATGACAAAGAATCCAGATTATTGGTGAAAGAGTGCATCAGATTATTATTTCTACCCATCCAGCTAGTGCATCACTGAGAACTTACTCCATACTAGGTGCACACTAACTACCTTATAGTTATTGTTGTATTTAGCACTCACATGAAGTACATTTTGCAGGTGGTGGTAGCCTCACCCTAGATAGCTTCACGCTCTTAACCATGGTGCTATGCTGATGACAGTTTGATGCTAAATGTGCAGTTTAGAATGAAGACCTTAGTATAAATGCAAAACATAGCTAACCTGCCCTATGCAACGTAGACAATATAATAACTATGACCACTTGCACTGGAGCAGGCTGCGGAATTGCCCAGGTAAAAAGCACAAGCTGCTTCACAACTTTTCTAAGAGATGGCATTTTGTTTGTTTGAGCTACTCCTGAGTACTAATGCAAAAGAGTAGATGATAGACCACTGAGCTAAATGTTGAGATATCCCAAACAAGCATCAGACATGATAGAAATATTTGTGTAAGTCTATATAAAATCATAAACAAAGTCAGGCATGGTGGCTCTTGCCTGTAAATTCCAGCTATTTGAGATGCTTAGGTGGGAGTGTAACTTGAATTGACTGGGCAACACAGTGAGAACTTATCTCAAAAAAGAAAAAAAAAATAAACATATATATTTACATATATACACCCACACCCAGAGGTACCAAAAGTAATTTGTTCCGAATTCTGTATGAATATATGCTATTTATGCCTTAGTTTTGGATTTTATTTTATTTATTTATTTTTTGTGGTGCTGGGGATTGAACCCAGGGTCTTGTGCTTGGGAGGCAAGTACTCTACCAACTGAGCTATAATCCTAACTCCTACTTTTAAATTTCTGGTACCAGGGATTGAACCCAGGGGTGCTTAATGACTGAGCCACATCCTCAGTCCTTTATATACTTCTCTCTATATATATAGTACATATATATATGTATATAATTTTTTTGTAAAGCAGAGTCTTGCTAGTTTGCTGACTTTGAACTTTCTGTCCTCCTGCCTCAGCCTCCCCAGCTGCTGGGATTATAGGCACACACCACTGCGTCCAGTTTTTCTGCCTTCTTTGGAAGTCAAATGTTTTAAGGCAACATATAAAAAAGCGTATCACATAGCTGTAAAATAAACACGTAGGGATACTGCACCAAGTTTTAGGTGAACACAGAGTATTCTAGGTTGTAATGGCACTGAAAATACTTAAGGGCTGAAATCAGCAAATTTATATGCTATTTAAGGGTTTTTAAGAATCTGATGAAAGGAAATAACTAGCAGACACATTTACCCTGTACATGAAGCTTGAGAAAGCTCCAAAACGCAGTGACTTTTTATTAACAAATGTCTGCTGGGATGTAGGCCTTCTGTCTTTGTTGTTTTGATGTGTCACAAACACGCCCAAGTGTAGTGGCTTAATACGACTCCAGTTTAAGCATCTGGTGATTCTGTGGGGCAGTTGGGCAGTTCTTCTGGTCTGGGCTATCTTGGCAGATCCCTTCTGGGCTTTGCTCATCGATCTCAGTTTGCTGGGGGTAAATGATGGAGAATGACTCCAATCCAGGCTGACATCCAGTCCTTTGACCAGGATGAAAGGCTCCTGGCACACTTGGTGCTTTGTTTCCCCAGCCCATCCAATCTCTCAGGGATCCTGAGAGCAGCAAGTCCTTATGAATATGCGATCTGTACAGCCTCCCTCCCTCTAGTCTCAGTAGCCCAGTGTCATGTGGTGGGACATTTCCAAAGGCCATGGAGGCATAGGGAGTAATTTGTAGCCACCTTTTCAGTTGTATCACATCCTTACCCAAAGTTTTGATCGGAGCTGAAATCATCAGTTATCAGTATTAGCTAAACTTAGGAAGAAATATCAATTCCAAGGATGAAAGATTTCACTCTAATAGAGTCAATTGCTTATGAAATTCTTAGAGTAATAATGGTGAATATGTTCATTGATTACTTTGAGGGAGGCAGAGTAATTAACAAAAAGGACATGGAATAGAGACAGACAAAACCAAGTAGGTGCCTCATTCCTGACACTGGCTGAGTGATTCCAATCATTTAAACTCTCTAGGCCTCATTCTCTCTTTATTCTTGGTGGGGAGCGGGTGATAACTGGGATTGAACTCAGGGCATTTGACCACTGAGCCACATCCCCAGCCCTATTTTGTATTTTATTTAGAGACAGGGTCTCACTGAGTTGTTTAGCACCTCTCTTTTGCTGAGGCTGGCTTTGAACTTGAAATGCTCCTGCCTCAGCTCCTCCCGAGCTGCTGCAATTACATGTGTGTGCCACCAAGCCCAGCTGCATTCTCAATTTCAAAACCAAGTACAAAAATCGATATTATGAAGTATTTATCTTTTTTCTTGCTTCAATTTCAGCTGTAAGACAAAGAACTAATTAAGTTCTCTTGTAGCATTTTTTTTTTTTTTGTGAGGATAAATGAAGTCACCTACAAGGGTAGCCTTGATCATACACAAAGTAGGAATTTTCATTTTGAGTCATGCTATAGTATAGTGCTCTCTGCTTATCCCTGTACTGAGCTTTATTTGATATCATTTGATGTTTTTAAGCAACCATAAATCTAAAGTTGGGCAGAATGAAGGTAGATGAGAACAATTAAATAGAGATGGTTGAGTCTTTTTTTTTCACAATATTTTTTTTTTATTGTAAACTAATGGGGTACAACTTAGTTCTCTGGTTGTACATGAAGTAGAGGCATACCATTTCTGTAATCATACATTTACATAGGGTAATGGTGTTTGATTCATTCTGTTATTTTTTCTTCCCCCCCCACCCCTCCCACCCTTCTTTTCCCTCTATACAGTCCCTTCTTCCTCCATTCTTGTCCCCCTCTCACCCCCCATTATGTGTCATCATCCGTTTATCAGCAAGATCATTTGTCCTTTGGTTTTTTGAGATTGACTTATCTCACTTAGCATGGTATTCTCCAATTTCATCCATTTGCCTGCAAATGCCATAATTTTATTATTCTTTTTGGCTGAGTAATATTCCATTGTATAAATACACCACAGTTTCTTTATCCATTCATCATTTGAAGGGCATCTAGGTTGGTTCCACAGTCTGGCTATTGTGAACTGAGAAGCTATGAACATTCATGGGCTGCGTCACTGTAGTATGCTGATTTTAAGTCCTTTGGGTATAGGCCAAGGAGTGGGATAGCTGGGTCAAATGGTGGTTCCATTCCAAGTTTTCTAAGGAATCTCCACACTGCTTTCCAGAGTGGCTGCACTAATTTGCAACCCCACCAGCAATGTATGAGTGTACCTTTTTCCCCACATCCTTGCCAACACCTATTGTTGCTTGTATTCTTGATAATCGCCATTCTAATTGGGGTGAGATGGAATCTTAGTGTAGTTTTGATTTGCATTTCTCTTATTACATGCGTCTTATGTTGGTAAAACCAGTCAAATTGGTAAACTGTTAAATGTATGACAGTGATCATGTCCAAAGAGATATAATTTGAATAGAAGAGTTGCTTGATGCCTCCATTTGTCCTTCATGGTACTTAACTATTTTCTATTTTTCAAACATGCCTACTAATATCTATATCTATGTCTATCTATCTATCTATCTATCTATCTATCTATCTATAAATATATATACACAATAAATATGTGTTTATATGTCATTCATGATATAAAGTCAACTAATTCCATTCTTACCAGATCTGTGCCTTTGGATAACCTGCTGCAGTTTTCCAAGCTTCTGTTTCCTCATCTCTCAAAGGTATGCTTGATAGTTACTGAGTCATAATCATAGAGTCTATAGGTCTCAGTTGAGGAAAGACATTGACTTTATCTCTTCCCTTCCAGCTTCTCCCCTCACATTTTCCTGGTCAGACCTTGATGCCTTTCCTTTCCAGACTTGAGGCAGTGGTGATGAGAGATCCATGAAGAGTAAGTTAGAAGGGGAAGATGGTGTGCTTCCTTTGGACTATGCAGAGCTAAAAATGCTGTGTGAATAATTAGTGGAGACCCCAGTGGGCTAGGCCAATCCTACCTCAAAGAATTGAGACCAGGCCTGACTGCCTGCACATCCACCCCTGATTCCTCTGGGAAGCAAAATCACTGTTCTCCTTTTTTGAGTGCTGATTTTATAACATTGTGACATATTTCAACTCTGTTCTGACAATTTATTCAGCCCAATCAGAGATCTGTTCAATGTATGGTGAAATGATGTTGTTAAAAACGCAAAGCTTGGCTGGGCTGCTTGGAAAGGATGGCTCTCAGCTTGATTTCTATTGACAGAAGGCAGTTCAGGAAGAGGCATAAATAAAAAGTTACAGTGACTGAGAAAAAACTCAGAGCCTCCAGTTAGACCTCATTACTCTGAGCAATCAGACTGGAAAGGAGCTGTGGAGGAGACAGGATTGACTTCTCATCAGAGGCCAGAGTAATGAAGCAAGCCTGGAAGTGATCCCCAGCTCCCTGAAAAATCAGAAACAACAGCGGACATGTCAGAGGCCTAAGGAGGTCTCTCCTGGACTTAACACAATTCATGGCACAAAAATTGGGGGATGAATTGAGTCACACAAACTCCCAGGAAGGTTTGAATTATGCAATTTCCTTTGTGGATATTTTATTTTTAATTGGAGCTTTATAGTTATACATAAAAGTAAAATTCATTGTGAGATATTCACACATGTACTTGACATAGTTTGGTCGGTTTCATTCTGTTCTTCCTCCCCATCTTCCCTTCCTCCCCCTCATTCCCCTTCCTCTACTTCTCCCTTTGTGGGTTTTTGACTTCAACATTCTGCCTTCATAGAACAAGGGCTTTGAAAGTAAACTCTCCCTAAGATGTCTTTCAAATCTAACATTATTAGAAGAACAATTGTACCTTCCGCACAAAGGATAAGTGGAAAGACCTTTCCTTAAATAGGGGAAGAGACATTATTATGCTCAGTATTAAGAGCTAGAAGTTAGCATGCATTGTCTAAATTTAATCTATGTTAACCTTAAGAGAATAGCTACAGTTTTTCCCATTTTTTTTCGTGCATATTAGGAAATTGAAGTTCTAAGAGATAAGGAGTCTTGTTTCAAATTACATATTATTTAAATTTAATCTATATATTATCTTTACAGAAAAGTTATAATTATGCTTATTTTGCAGATGAGGAAATTGAGGTTCAAAGATGATAAGTGACTTACATCAGATCACCCAGGTGGAAAGACACAAAGCAGGGACTTGACTCTATTTTTATCAAGCATCAAATACTGAACTCATTACAGGGAGCCACACTAGCTCTGGGTATGACTACCCTGCAATGACAACAGCAGGGAATCAAAGGGAAACTTGAATTGACTTCAGTTTTTCAGAATCTAGCTTATGGAATTAAGAAGAGAAGTTTCAGGGAAGATGGAAGAAATATGTGATAGGTGAAGGATTGAAGGAATAAAAGGCAGGATGGAGACATGGAAGGGGAAGTAAGGAAAACAAATCTAACATCTGTTAGCTTCCTTCTATACAATGGGACCTGCACTTTTATGAGTTTTATGGAAGCATCATGGATACAATTTGATGAATTTGAAACTAAGAACTTCCTCACAGTTGATGTAATGACTATGTCATCATTAACAAGAATTTCCTTGAAAATGACTTATCCAGGTGGTGAGAATCTGTTTCTGTACTCTTCATTTTTGTCCATGTCTTTACACAAAAATCAGGGTATCATGAGTTCCATACTTTAAGATTAGCATTGAAATTGGGTGTTGTTAGTATCTTTTAAAAGTTGTATTGACTATTCGAGGTCTTCTGCATCTCTACGTACATTTTAGAATCACCTATACATTTCTAAGAAATTATTGGAATTTTATTGAGGTTGCAGAGAGCCCTCAGATCAATTTAAGGGGAACTGATGTCTTAATACTGAATCTTTACACTCACAAACATGGCGTACATCTTCATTAGCTTAAATATTATTTAACTTAGCAAAGTTTTATAGATTTCAATGTAAAGGTATATTATTTTTTGTCATATTTATCCATAAATGTTTATTTATATTTTGTTATTGTAAATAACATTTTAACTTTTTTGAGTTTCTGCAATGAGTTTTATTATTGATCATGTGTTCTGCACTTTTTAAAAATTCGCTTTTTTAGTATATCAGGTTTGGTAGATGATACTGGATTTTCTAAGTAGATAAACTTGTCCTATGTATAAAAATAATTTTCATTCTCATATTAAATTTAGATGCCTTTTAATATTACATTATTGTAATGATGACAACTTCCAGTCAATTGTTGAATAGAAGTGGTGAGATCATACATCCTAGTCTTACTTCTGATCAGGGAAAAATTTCATTTTTTTCCCCATTGTGTTGTCAGCTCTACATTTTTGAAGTTGACTTTTATCAGATTGTTCTACATATTACTATTTAATTTCTATTAGATAAGAGTTTCAACAGGAATGAAAATCAAATTTTGTCAAATGATGTTCTCTGCATCGATTGTGTTGATTACATGTTTTTCTATTTCATATTAACATAGTAAATTACATTGTTTTATTTTAAAAGGTTAAACCATCCCTGAGCACCTGGGATAAACCCACTTTGTCATTCATTTTTTAACATTCTTTTTTTTTTTTTTTTTTTTTTTTTTTTGGGGTGCTGGGGATCGAACCCAGGGCCTTGTGCTTATAAGGCAAGCACTCTACCGACTGAGCTATCTCCCCAGCCCCTGCATTTTTTAACATTCTTATGCATATATTGCTGGAATCAATTTGCTGAGATTTACATTGAACCTATAAATTTATTTTATGTCATATCTCCAGTATGGGATAGTAGAGTAATTAATATAAGAGTTGGGGAATATTGACACTTTTGAGAAGATTTTACTCCTTTACAATTTTCAATAGAAGTTTCTATAGACTTGTTATAATCTGCTTCTTAAAGCTGTAGTAGAATTCACCAATAGAGCTGACTGGGCCTGGAGTTCCCATTGTAGGAATGATTTTAACTATAAATTTGAGTGAACTTGGATATATTATATCTTAAGGAACTTGTCTGTATCATTATATATCATTGAAAATATTGGCATAATGTTGACAATTTTCCCTTATTGTGCTATCATGTAGTTCTTTTTCCTTTTTCATCCTGGCTTTAGTAGTTCATTTTTTTCTCTTTTGTCCAATCTGGTTACAGGTTAAACACTTTGTCTCTTAAAAATAGAATTATTTGATTTAGTCAACTTTTACTATTATCCACTGTTTTATTGATTCTTCTCTGATATTTATTATTCTCTTCTATTTCTTTTCTTTTTTTGGAGGGGTGAGGGTGTACCAGAGATTGAATTCAGGGGCACTTGACCACTGAGCCACATCCTCATACTTTTTGTATTTTATTTAGAGACAGGGTCTCACTGAGTTGCTTAGTGCCTTGCTGTTGCTGAGGCTGACTTTGAACTCACCATCCTCCTGCCTCAGCCTCCTGAGCCACTGGGATTACAGGCACGTGTCACCCACCATGCCCAGCTTTATTATCATTTTCTGTTACTTACTTTGTACCTGTTTTCTTAAAAGATTCTTAAACTTGAGGAAATTTGTTGGAGACCATTTTTTTCCTGACATAGTGTGCAGTGTCTCAGCACCTACTGCAAATTGTTAATATTACTTTTAATTTTTATTTCATTCAAAACAAGTCCTCATTTCCCTTTTGATTTCTTCTTTGACCCATGGTTTGTACCAGCATGTTATTTGTTCTCAAAATACTGAAGGGTTTTTCTGGAATTTTTTCCCTAATACTAGAGTGGTCCATAGTTGAATTTTAGTTTAATTCTGTTGTGG
Source organism: Sciurus carolinensis (assembly GCF_902686445.1). Classification (NCBI taxonomy): domain Eukaryota; kingdom Metazoa; phylum Chordata; class Mammalia; order Rodentia; family Sciuridae; genus Sciurus; species Sciurus carolinensis. The sequence continues at coordinate 83,874,601 of NC_062223.1, read as the reverse complement.
TCAGATAACATACTTTTACGGACATGGAACTTTTAAAATTTATTGAGACTCATTTCATTGCTTAGGATATGACTAATACTGCTAATTGTTCTACATGCCTATGTGCAATTAAAAAGAATGTGTATTCTGTTGCTGTTGAGTGTTATCTTCTACTGGTCTCAATTAGACCAAGATGGTTGATAATATTCCAATGCTTAATATTCTTGCAAACTTCCTCTCTGCTTGATAAAAGATCTCTGTCTATAATTGTGGATTTTTCTGTATTGCTTTACAATAGCATTGGTTATTCTTCATGCATTTTTTCTTTTTTTATTTGTTCTGATTTGTTATACATGACAGTAGAATACATTTTGACACCATATATAAATGAAGTGTAACTTCTCATTTTTCTGGTCATACATGATGTAGATTCACACTGGTTGTGTAATCATATGTGCACATAGGGTAATAATGTACAAATCATTCTACTCTTCTTCCTACCTCCATATCCCCTTTTCTCCTTTCACTCTCCTCTGTCTAATCCAGCATACCTTTATTCCCTGCACCCTGCTTATTGTGAATCAGCAGTCACATATCAGAAAAAAACATTTGGTCTTAAGTTCTTTGGAATTAACTTATTTCACTTAGCATGATATTCCCCAGCTCCATCCATTTACAGGCAAATGTCACAATTTCATTTTTCTTTAACATTGAATAATGTTCCATTGTGTGTATATACCACATTTTCTTTATCCATTCATCTATTGGGCTATTGTGAATTGAGCTGCTATAAACACTGATGTGGCTGTGTCACTCTAGTATGCTGATTTTAAGTCCTTTGGGTATAAACCCAGGAGTGGGATAAGTGGGTCAAATTGTGGTTCCATCCCAAGTTTCCTGAGCAATCTCCCTACTGCCTTCCATAATGGTTGCACCAATTTGCAGTTCCACCAGCAATGTGTGAGTGTACCTTTCCACCACCTCTCGCCAACATTTATTTTTGCTTCTATTCTTGATAATTGCCATTGCGACTGGAGTGAGATGAAATCTTAGAGTAGATTTGATCTACATTTCTCTAATTGCTAGATTTGGTGAACATTTTTTCATGTTTGTTGATCAATTGTGTTTCTTCTTCTGTGAAGTGTATGTTCAGTTCCTCAGTCCATTTATTGATTGGGTTATTTGGTTTTTTGGTGTTGAGTTTGTTGAGTTCTTTGTATATCTTAGAGATTATTACTCTATTTGAGGTGCATTTGGTGAAGATTTTTTCCTATTCTGTAGGCTCTCTCTTCACATTATTGATTGTTACCTTTGCTGAGAAGAAGCTTTGTAGTATGAATCCATCCCATTTACTGATTATTGATTTTACTTTCTTGTGCTTTAGGAGTCTTGTTAAGAAAGTCAGTTTCTAAGTCAACATGGTGAAGATTTGGGCCTACTTCTTCTTCAGTTAGGTACAGGGTCTCTGCTTCACACTTTATCATTTGAGTCTTTACATCTACAAACATTTTTTTTTTTTTTGTACCTTCCTCAGACACTCCAATTACACTACTCAATGTTGTCCCAGAAATAACTGGTACTTTATTTGTTTTCATTATTATATTTTCTTTACTGCTATATCTTCCAAGTTCACCAAGTTTCATCTGCCATGAGTTCAATCCATAATATTGTCTATTTCAGCCATTATGGTTTTTATTGTCATCAACTTAATTTTGTTCATTTGTAACTGTCATGTCTCCTAACTTATTAAACATATAGAAATTAATTTGGTAAATGTATAGATCTGGAGACTATCATGCTAAGTGAAGTAAGCCAATCCCAAAAAACCAAACATGAATGTTTTTTCTGATATTTGAAAGCTAATCCACAATGAAGGAGAGGGGAAGAATGAAGTTCAATGCATTAGACAAAGAGGAATGCAGGGAAGGGAGGGAGGGGGGAATAGGAAAAGGAAAGACAGTAGAACGAATCTGACATAACTTTCCTATGTACATATATGAATACACCACAGTGAATCTCAACATTTTGTACTTCCACAAGACTGGGGTCTTAATTAGAATAAGATGTATTCTATGCTGGAAAAACGGATTTTTCTGTCATATGTAACTAAAAAGAACCAAAAAAATAAGAAAATCAAACCTCATTAAATGACCTTGTGTCTAATTTCTAATAGCTGTGTTGGTTTTAATTGATTTAGTTACTTGTAAAGGGTTTTATTTTCCTCATTATTTGCATCACTCATCATTTTTAGTTGGATGTCAGACATTATACCTTTGGTGTTTGTTATTTTTTATATTCACACAACTATTCTTGAGCTTTGTCAACAACAGAGTTGGACAACTTGTTCTAGTTTTGTCCCTTCATATCTTGCTATTACTATTTTTAGTTAGGACTGGATTAATACAAATCCTATGGAGAAGTATTCCCTACTAATCAGTCAAGTTCCTTTTATATTCCACCTGTGCCCTGTGAATCATGAGTTCTTCATTCCAACTGATGGTAACTGGCACTATCCCTTCATTTCTGTCACTGCCAGGAACTGCTCCTGCTAATCCTTCGGGTGATTTTAGCCCAGTTTTGTGTATGTTGCTCACATTCACACATGAATCAGTACTCAAATGAATTATAGAGGGTTCTTAGAAGGTTACCCTCCAAAACATCTGGTTTTCTCTCTGTTCAGCACGCCTTTTCCGTTCTCTACTCTGTGAACCTTGGCTTTCATTCCCACTTCCTCAACTCAGTCTTCTGAGCTCTGCCTGAGTGCCCTCTTCTACCACTGAAGTCTGAGAACTATCTCAGGCTCTTAAACTGGAGCAATCATGAGGTGCATCTCAGTTGTTTTCTACTTCTTAGATATCACTTTCCTTTTTGCTTCATAATTAAAGTTATGAAAATATTTTGTTTTTTTCAAGCAAAAGTATAAGCCCAGTCTTTTTATCCCATCTAACTAGAAGTAGAAATTTTCCCATGATAGATATTTATATAAGGGGAATGACCATTGCTACCAAGAACATTTTGTGTGGGAGTATCTACTATATTGTGAAAAGGAAAAAATGTCTTAAGTCATACCTCCTCTTTCTGTCAGTAGTCCAAATGCTACTTACAAACATATCTATGCTTTCACACATTAATTCAATTTTTATAGCCAATTTTTAAAGATGGGCTAAGTTATTTTTTTTTTACTTATGGCTACTTAAAGAACCGAAGAAACTACAGGACTGCTTTGGAAACTGGAATCTGTGTACAACATTACCACTTCCTGACTGCATGGCCTCGGATGTTACTTGTTATCTGTTTACAAGCCTCGTTGCCATCACAGTGAAATGTTGAAAATAGCATCTTCGCTGCCCACCTTACAGGACTAGTATAAAAATACATTAAGAATATGAGTAAGATCTTTTTAATTTTACAGTAATATTAATACTTATATATTGATATGTCACACTATTGTTACATTATAATATGTATAATTATAATCATGAAATACTCTAACATTATATATAATACATATTATATATTATATGCTTGCACAATTATAATTCTATATTATATGAATTATATTTTTTGTATTTAATTATAAATATCATATTATATAAATTCATACATAAATATATATGGTGTGTCTTGTTGTGCTGCCCAGTCCAGATACAAACTCCTGGGTCCAAGTGATCCTCCTGCTCCAGCCTTCAAGGAATAGGGGTTTATAGAGGCATCACTGTGTCCAGTTATGATTATTTTTCATGTTTAAAATTTTTTTTTTGGTACCCAGAATTGGAAGTAGAGGCACTTTACCACTCAGCCACATCCCCAGTCCTTTTATTATTTTTTGTTTTTGAAACAGGCCCTTGCTAAGTGGCTGAGGCTTGCTTTAAGTTATGATCCTTCTGCCTCAGCCTCCTGAGCTTCTGGGATTACAGTCATGTGCCACCACACCTGGCTCCTTAAAAATATTTTAATGAAATGAGTTTTACTATTAATCAAATTTTATAGGTGAACACACAAGGGTTAGAAAAAATAACTTGTTCAGGAGGTATGAACTTGTAAATGTTAGACTGGGACTTGGACCCATGTTAGCTTGGCATAATTATTAACTGGGAACCCTTAGAAATTATAACTCCTTATTTTTTCTAGTGTTTTGAGCATGAAGAGGTGTTGTATTTTGTCGAATGCTTTCTATGCATCTATTGAAATAATCATATGATTCTTAACCTTAAGTCTATTGATGTGAAGAATTACATTTATTGATTTCTGGATGTTGAACCAACCTTGCAATCCTGGGATGAGCCCCACTTGATCGTGGTGCACTATCTTCTTAATATATTTTTGTATGTGATCTGCCAGAATTTTCTTAAGGATTTTTTTCATCTATATTCATCAGGTATATTGGTCTGAAATTTTCTTTCCTTGATGTGTCTTTGTCTTGTTTGGCATCAGAGTGATACTAGCTTCATAGAATGAGTTTGGAAGGGTTCCTTCCTTTTCTATTTCATGAAACACTTTGAGGAGTATTGGAATGAGTTCTTCTTTGAAGGTCTTGTAGAACTGGGCTGAGAATTCATCTGGTCCTGGACTTTTCTTGGTTGGTAGATTTTGATGGCTTCTTCTATTTCATTGTTTGAAATTGATCTGTTTAATTTGTATATATCCTGATTCAGTTCGGGAGGATCATATATTGCTAAACGTTTGTCAATGTCTTTGATATTTTCTATTTTGTTAGAGTATAGATTTTCAAAGTAGCTTTTCATTATGGTATGTATTTCAGTGGTGTCCATTGTGATATGTCCTTTTTCATCACAAATTTTAGTAATTTGATTTTCTCTCTCCTTCTCTGTTAATGTGGCTAAGGGTTTATCTATTTTGTTTTCTTTTTCAAAGAACCAACTTTTCATTTGTCAGTTTTTTGAATTGTTTCTTTTGTTTCAATTTCATCAATTTCAGCTCTGATTTTAATTATTTTCTATCTTCTATTACTTTTGGTGTTGCTCTGTTCTTCTTTTTCTAGGGCTTTGAGATGTAATGTTAGGTCATTTAGTTGTTGACTTTTTATTCTGTTCTTGAATGTGCTCCATGCAATGAATTTTCCTCTTAGTACTGCTTTCGTAGTGTCCTAGAGATTTTGATATGTTGTATCGTCATTCTCATTTACCTCTAAGAATTTTTTTTATCTCCTCCCTGATGCTTTCTGTTATTCATTCTTTAAACAATGGCATATTATTTAGTCTCCAGGTGTTGGAGTAATTTCTGTTTTTTCTTTTTTCATTGATTTCTAATTTCATTCCATTATGATCTGATAGAACACAAGGTAGTATCTCTATTTTTTTTTTTTTTTTTGCATTTACTAGAGGCTGCTTTATGGGATAACATATGGTCTGTTTTAGAGAAGGATCCATGTGCTACTGAGAAGAAAGTGCATTTGCTAGTTGATAGATGGAATGTTCTATATATGTCTGTTTGGTCTAAGTTATCGAATGTGTTATTGAGTTCTATGTTTACTTTGTTTAGTTTTTGTTTGGAAGATCTATCAAGTGGTAACAGCAGTGTGTTGCAGTCACCCAGAATTACTGTGTTGTGGTCTATTTGATTCCTGGAATTGAGAAGGATTTGTTTGATGTACATGGATGCACTGTTGTTTGGGGCATAAATATTTACAATTGTTATGTCTTCCTGATTTATGTTTCCCTTAAGCAGTATGAAATGTCCTTCTTTATCCCCTCTAACTAACTTTGGCTTGAAGTCCACTTTATCTGATAAGAGGATGGAAACCCCTGCTTTTTTACTGAGTCCATGTGCATGGTAGTTTTTTCCCATCCTTTCACCTTTAGTCTATGGGTACCTTTTTCTATGAGATGAGTCTCTTGAAGGCAGCATATTGTTGGGTCTTTCTTTTTAATCTAATCTTCCAGTCTGTAGCTTTTGATTGATGAGTTTAGGCTCATCATTAACGTTTAGGGTTATTATTGAGATATGATTTGTATTCCCAGTCATTCTGGCTTATTTTGGTTTTTAACTTGACTTGGTTTCTCCTTAGATTTGTTTTTCTCTAAGGTAGTTCCTCCCTTTGCTGACCTACATTGTCATTTTTCATTTCTTCCTCATGGAGTATTTTGTTGAGAACATTCTGTAGTGCAGGCTTTCTATTTGTAAATTCTTTTAACTTTTATTTTTCATGGAAGGATTTTATTTAATCTTCAAATCTGAAGGTTAGTTTTGCTGGGTATAGGATTCTTGGTTGACAACCATGTTCTTTCAGAGCTTGAAATATGTTGTTCCAGGCCCTTCTAGCTTTTAGGGTCTGGGTTGAGAAATTTGCTGATATTTGTATTGGTTTCTCCCTGAATGTAATTTGATTTTTTTCTCTCACAGGCTTTAAAACTTGTCTTTATTTTGTATGTTAGGTATTTTCATTACAATGTGCCTTTGTGCCATTGCGCCATTGCCCCAGCTATCCCACTTCTTGGTTTATATTCAAAGAACTTCACATCAGCATACTACAGTGACACAGCCACATAAATGTTTACAGCAGATCAATTCACAATAGCTAGATTGTGGAACCAGCCCAGATGCCCTTCAACAGAGGAATGGATAAAGAAACTGTTGTATGTTTACACAATGGAATATTACTTAGCCATAAAGAAGAATAAAATAATGGCACTTGCTGGTAAATGGATGAAGTTGGAAAATATCATGCTAAGTGAAATAGGCCAAGCCCCCAAAACCAAAGGCCAAATGTTTTCTCTGATAAGTGGATGATGATACATAATGAGGGGGGATCTTGCAGGGAAGAGAAGAATGTAGGAACTTTGGAGGGTGTGGAAGAAAATGGGGTGGGGTAAGGAAAGATAGTAGAATGAGAAACAGTATTACCCTATATGTATGATTACATAAATGTTGTGAATCTACATTGTGTACAACCATAGAAATGAAAAATTGTACCCCATTTGGGTACAATGAATCAAAATGCAGTCTGTACAAATAAAAAATATTTAAACTTAAAAAAATTGTAGCTCACATTTTGTCCTTAGCTATATCTTTCTAATGCATTCATTCAGACCTATGGACAATCACTTACCTCTTAAATGTGGCACTTTCTTCTTCTTCTTTTTTTTTTTTTTTTTTTGTTTTGTTTGTTTTGTTTTTGTGGTGCTGGGGATTGAACCCAGGGCCCTGTGCTTGCAAGGCAAGCAATCTACCAACTGAGCTATATCCCCAGCCCACTTTCTTCTTTGAGATGCATAATGAAGCATAGAAAGACTAAGAACAAAAGTCAAGTAATTCTAGATTACATCCAGTCTTCACTTTTGTGTCTTCTCTAAAAAAATAATACTGAGCTGTTCAGTTTTTCAATTTCTAAAATGAGAAGAGTAATATGAATTTTGTGTGGTTATTGTAAGAAATAGTTATGATAAACTGGGTAAATACTATAACTAATAACATGTTATGTATTCAATGGAAATTATTCCATAGTGTTATTAGAAAGGCCATGTGACCACAGTTTCATTGTAAAGGAATCTCTTCTTCTGTAAGTAAAACTAAACCTCAATCATTTTGACTCCTACCTAACTCCACTTTTTCATATTCTATTGGTTCAACAAATATTCCAGTAGGCTTCCAAAGTTCCTGCTCCCACAGTGATGCCCTTTTTGGTGACTCAGTTTCCTCTATCCTGTGTGTCATTGGAGCAGTGTCCTGATTAATTTCTGTCTGAGTTTTCTCTGTAAAAATCTGGTCATTACATTTGACCCCACATTTTGATATTATAACTCTATTCAGGACACACCACCAGCCAGGAAAATGTAATTATTCACTTCTAAATATAGCAAGGAATCCAAATTCTCTTTCTTAACATAAAGATTCTTTCTGAGGTGGTTACTGACTTTTGGTCCACATAATTCCTTGACATATCCCAGTGCCCTCTAGGCTGCAATCACTTTGGGTCATCAAATATGTAGCTTGAATTTATTGTTCAAGCCATACCCTCCTGGAATTGCCTCACTGTCATATGTATCAAATTTCCTCTACCTTTTATTAGGCCTTATTGAATGATAGCTACCTTTCACACAAGACTCATTATGAATCAGCCATTGTTTTTCTATTATTTTTTTAATTTTTGCAGACTGCATTTTGATTCATTGTACACAAATGGAGTACAACTTTTCATTTCTGTGGTTGTATATGATGTAGATTCACACCATTCATGTAATCATACACATCCGTAGGGTAATACTGTCTGTCTCATTCCACCATCTTTCCTTCCCCCACCCCCTACCACCCCATTTTCCTCTACACCATCTAAAGTCCTCCATTCTTCTCTTCTCCCCTTGCACTTCCCCTATTATGTATCATTATCCACTTATCAGAGAAAACTTTCGGCCTTTGGTTTTTTGGGCTCGGCCTATTTCCCTTAGCATGATATTTTCCAACTTCATCCATTTACCAGCAAATGTCATAATTTTATTCTTCTTTATGGCTGAGTAATATTCTATTGTGTACCAGCCATTATTTAAAAAGCATTATTTCATCTGCTCTTATACTTAGCATAGAGTACATAAGATATCATGTTACCCATATGCTTTTTAAATTAAATAATCAAAGCACATTTAAGTATTGTTTCTAAAGTAAGAAACAAGTGAGGGCTAAAGAGGGCTGTGACTTCAGTTTTGAATTCAAAGCGTGTGCTATGACCACTATACTAATGTCTGATCCCAGATTTTCCCAGATTCTCTCTTATTCTAATTGTCCAGTACTTACTTTTAATATATTGTGAATTTTACAATCCATCTCCCACTTTACTATATGTGTCCATCACCTCCTATATAAAGCACTAATATTTTCAGTGGCAAAGCCATATCTTATTTGTGGTGAAAATAGATTTTTGTTTTCAAACTGACATGAATTCAAGTTCCAGTCCTTTCATTTACAAGAGGACATGTCCTGAGCAAGTTATCTTTCTAACCCTTAATGCCCTCATCTGTAAAATGTGATTAATAGTAGTACTCATTTCATTAAGTTATTTCAAAGGTGAAGAAGAATTTGGTAGAATGCAGTTGTGCCACTGTGTTCCCTGTTCCTTGGGAGATGGAAGCAGGAGGATCACTTGAACCCAGGAGTTTGTGACAATCCTGGACAACATAGCATAATAAGATTCTTACACACAACGCACACACACACACACACACACACACACATGCATGATCATGCATGTAAAACACTCAGGATATTTTGAGGCATGTAGTAAGAGCCAATGCATTGTAGCAATTGTTATTACTACTATTGTTGATCACACTGATGCCCGTCTATTTCTCCAGTAGTAGAATACTTTATGTCTTCTTCAATCAACTTTGCTTACAATTGTGCTGTATGGGAACAGTGATTGATCTAAATATAAGGGAGCTGCAATTAGCCCTGACATTTTGACCTTACAAATGTTCTTCCAGATGTTGGATTTCATTCCCATAAGTGGTGATTTACAATAAATGACACATTTATGAATAACCCTCAAGGAAGAAATTTCTTCTGATAAGAGGTAAATGATGCTCCTATTGAAATACAAAATGACTCTGCTAAGATTAATGTTGTTCATAGAAATGCCAAAGTAATTAATAACAATTAGCAATTTAATATAAAATGATACCCACCACTTGGAAACAATAGATAAATGTGTGTAGGTGTGTGACTTGCTGTCCTTTAGAAAAGTAATTTCATTACAAATCAACTCTATTTATAAAAGCATCTATATTATAAGAAAAACGAGACAACCGAAGGCCAAAGAATAAGAAAGTATTAACAAGAACCCTACAAGCCAGAAGCTCAGAGGCTTACCTTGCCAATCCACCTCCCAGTTTTGTTGTTAGTAGTCCCTTTGAGCATGAGCAGCAACAAATACATGGAACAATGGACGTGAAGTGGTGATTGCTAGGTGATTTCCAAGTAATACACACACACACACACACACACACACACACACACAGTAAAAAAAAGTGAATGCTCTGAGAACAGAGCCTGGCTCAAAATTTACCCAAATAGATGTCCTTTTAAGGTGACCTATGTTTTTCGACAAAAACTTTTCTAACTTTCCTTACTGTAGCCTGATTCTACATAAGGTTTTAAACAAAAAGTTATCTACTGCAAATCTAATAGACTTATTTATGTTAAAAATATAAAAATACACAAGACAATAAAAATGTAAACTTGCACTAAAATAAACATTTTGAAGAAAAAAAAAGTAACAAACAACTGGATGATGTCATTGGTAGGGTAGAGGGAAAAGCAACATTTGCTATGCATGTAGAGAAGAATCAACTAACCCATAGAGATGGAGTAGCCAGGGAAGTTTATGGAAAGCAATGTGGCTTGAGTTGTCTGTGAATTTATAGCCTGTGCAATACATCTTACAGAAAACACCAGGTCAAATGTGAGTTTTAGGGCTGAATTACTCAGAAGGGTTTAAGCTGACCAAGTAGTTTTTGGAACTGCTGTAAATGCATTTCTTCTGCAGGTAGCTAGAGAAAGACCTGAAGCCTGGCTCCACCCCTTTCTCCTTGGGTTGCCTTAGGTGAACACATTCCATTGTTTGTTGTGTTCCATATGATGCTATTGATAAGCCTTTGCTAGCAGAGCTGTTGCAAATACCAAATAAGATAATATACCCACAGAACAAGGAACTTGATGTGCTAATCGGTGGTTTACCAAATCTTTAACTTGAGATGGATCTGAAACTTGATAAGCAGCAAGATCACCAAAAAGAGTACAGCTGGTTGTAGTGAAAATGCTTAGCATCACCCATCTGAAACATTTTAATAGTATTTTCTTTTTTCTGATCACTAAAATACCAATTATTTAAAATTCAGACTTGTATTAAAACTTATGTCTCTTATCTGTATGTTGAGATCATGATCAAAACACTTTTCAAACTTCACACAGTGTCAATGCATTTATATGCACCCTTTACTTCACTCAATCACTAATATGATGGATGAAAACAGTTTTTCTTTTTAAATAGTGCATTATAAATACACAAAACAGAAACATTTTCAATATTGTTTTAAATTATATTCATTTATTATTAGTGAATTAGATTTTTATATACTTATTGACCTCGTATGTTTTTTTTTTCTTTCTTTGCCCACTTTATTATTGGGTTTACATTCCTTTGTTGTGTGTGTGGGAGGCATACTTTTATTCGTCTTTGTTTTTAACAGATGCTGAATTTTGCCATGTATTTGGGAACACGTTTATGTTTGTTTATATTATTCTTTCACATTTTATTTATAGTAATTTTTGGTTCATAGAAGCTTTAATTTTTTGATAATTTATAGTTCAAATTTTCATTAGGAATATTTTTCTTCCTGAAAGTTTTGAAAGATTTCCCTCTAGAAAACATAGTCAGAACACCTAGTATCCTATGAAGCCATTAATGTTAATAGTTGTGACCTTGAAGAATCTTTTTGTGCTTTGGTTCCCTCATGCAGAGAACACAATTAATGAATACTCTATAATTTCTCAAGTGAATTTAAAATTTCCATGTGCTTAGAATCTGGCAGTGTCTCCATATTACAAAGAAGAGAGGAAACTAAGGCAGATAGAATCAAGTACTATGACTAAGTGACATGAACAATGAATGATCAAACCTATAACTACACACATTTCATTGAACCACTCAACTATACTGACAGACTGAGAATGCCCTTCACAAAATGTATTTAATTGCAAGGAAATGTCATGTGCCAAGATTTGCAAATGTCATCCCAATGAAGACATGGTGGTCATATTTTACTTCAAAACAACAAATGTTTCTGTGTTTGATAGCTATCTTTTTTTCCCCCCTAATATATATGTGGTGCTGGGGATCAAATCCAGTGCCTCATGTGTACTAGGCAAACTCTCTACCACTGAGCCACAACCCCAACCAGAGTGATCACCAATTTAAAAACATTTTTACAACTTCTATTATGGATAATAATCTTTTCAGATCACTGGGAAATAAGTGCACTAGGGCTCTTCTAGGGGTAGTGGTCATTCATTGCCCATGACAATTCTTCATACTATGCTTGGATGTGGACAAGAAAGGGATTTGATATCCTAAGTCTAGGATGGAGTTGTTTGCCAGAGTCACACCCACCTGCCTTCAGGTTAAGCCCTAAATTTACAAGGAAATAGGTCAGTCACTCAAGTGATAGGTCAATTGTTGATACTGTAAAAGAAATGAGAAAAGTCTCATGGTAAGGAATATAGATTTGAGGTGAAGTTAGAAATCAGGGGAACTTTGAATCCAGCATTCATCAGATACATGGTTCCAGGAAAATTATTTAACTTAGATTTATGTCGCTGTTGTTTATACATAAAATGAAGCCAATGACCACTATTCCATAGATTTGCTGTATGTGATATTGTAAATACTAAAGAGAAAATACTTAGATTATATAAGTATTTTATAATAGATAGCTTAAATTAGAAGAGCCCAGGTCAATTTCAAAAAAATTGACCAAATTATGCTGGGTGCATGTATATATATATATATATATATATATATATATATATATATATATATATACATGTATGTATATTTATATATATGTACACATATGTGTGTGTGTGTGTGTGTGTGTGTGTGTTATATACAGATATATCAAAGATAGGAGGGATCTTCAAAATTATAATCTGGTTTACAGATTATATCTATCTATCTATATATAAAGCAGCAATTTAAAAAATCAATCAATAAATAGAAGAATGACCAGTAGAATAAAGGAATGGGAAAGGGGAGAAAGAGGAAAATACTGTGGATTGAAATGGAGCAAATTATATTCCCTGGATGTATGATTATGTCAACATCGACCCACTATTATGTGTAACTACAATGCATTAGTAAAAGCATTAAAAAAGGCATACCCATTTCTCATTTGATTTTTTTAAATGTGACTAAATAGAACATTTGCAATTGCATTTTAGATGTTTTAATGGACATAAAAACTGTAAGTCATCAATCCTTTCTGATTCCTGATCTATAAGCAAGAAATTCACTTTCATTCCAAAATATGTTGTGGTTGAACACTAGGTTTATCTGCATATTTAAATTATTAACTGAGTACCTAAGGATTGGTTAACTAAGTAAACTCTGATAAAAAGCAGCACTTATACAGAAGAATTATTTGAAGATTAACTAATATAGCACATGCAAAATATTTAGTATAGTTCTGTGCACAAAATAAATACCCTGTGGATGTCATCTGATATTATAACTGTTACTATTCTATGCTTCCTCACCTTTTCTCCTGAAAGACTTAATAAATCTAGATGTGTTTGATTATAATTAATTATATGGACATAATCATAGAGGAAAATATTAAAGATAGGAGTGATTTTCAAAATTATAATCTGGTTTACAGATGGAAAACTGAGGTCCAGAAATTCATTTTAACTTGTCATTGTGACCCAACTACTCAGGAGACACATTACAATATTACTTAGAACAACTGAGCCCCAGAGACCTTTCAACAAGGAACTTACAAGCATTTTCTAAATACTCAGCTAAAGAAGTCTTTTCATTTTTACTATCATAGACTTGGTGACTAGTGATCTTAGTTCTCAAGAGAGGAATGAAAATTGGTGCTATGCAGGATGGAGTAATGAAAGCTATGCCTGGAATCTATAGGATCACTCATACATATTTCATAACTTTCATATACACAAATAATAAACATGAAGAACTGCAATCCAATAATGAGTATCACATAGGACTACAAGTCTGCGACAAAGTAGTTGCTTCATCAGGTTTAATATTTCTACTACTGAATTCTGTCAGAAGGTAGGAGTTACAGAGAAAAGTGAGTAGAATAATGATCTATGATTATCAACCTAATTCTTGTGACCAGCTGCAAAAGCAGGGACCACAGTAGGGATCTATTTAACTTTAATCATTGTCCCCATTCTCAACACACCCCACATAAATCTTCTCCAGCATTCTTATGTGTATAGCACAGATGGTGGCTACTTTTACAATTAGATTCCAATACAGTATGAATGAACTGTCTCTATACCAGGGAACACAGATGTGGTATGTGAATGTATGTGTGTATGTGTTTCCTACATAAAAGAACAAGAATGAGTATGGTGTTGTGAAGGATCTGCTGCTCCAGATTTATTTTTCAGTATTCTAACTTTGGGTTGCTTCAGGTGCAGTAAAAGCAGAAACGACGGAAGTTGGGAGAAGGGAAGATGCTGGGCTATTTATTTCCTTGCCTGGCCATGGGAGAGTAGTGACTTTGTAGGAACAGCAGCTATATTCCTTGACTTATGACCATAGATCCTATCAGATGAAAACTCTCCCCAGATCACAGCTTACAGAAAGGCTGCTCTCTTACACTGTGCTTTTGATCATGCAATTGGGTGACAAGAACTCCTGAAGTCAGTTAACTGCTTAACCATCCCTTGCTGATTTCCTTACCTCTCTGCACATCTTTATAAATAGTTCCTTCTTTAAACCTTTTCAATTAATATTTTGATTGTATCATTTGATTTTAATTAGGATACTAATGATTTAACAGGGGTCAATATTTTAGAGAAATGCAAGAAAATTTCCATTGGTATAATCTAATCAGAGCAGACAGCAGAGAAGTCATGCACAGTGTAGTGGAAGAAAAGGTCTTGGTTAGATTTTTGGTTCCCAAGATGTATCCCACCTTAACCATTTAAACTGCACTTCTAGACAATTTGTAGTAGAAATTGTTCTATACATATCCTCTGGTTTGATAGACACACATGAGACACTTTCTTTGCCTTGCTGAAATCTAGTATATTGCCCACATTTTAATTTCTTTCAGACTCTTGATAAACTTTGCACATAGTAGGGAGTCTTACAATACAGCAGTGAGATTCCTGAGCATAATTTGATAAACATGATTTAACCTTTTCAAATTCTTAAAAGAAAATATACAAAAGGAAGTAATGACAAGCCAGGCTCAGAAGGACAAGGGTCCAATGTTTTCTCTCATATGTGGAAACTACAGATATAGAGGAAAAAAAGGATTTAAAAAAAGCAGGATCTTAGGAAAATAGAACGGAGACCAACAGAGTAGAGGAAGGAGGTGGAGGAGGAAGGGGGCAATTGGGAAATCCTCGGGAATAAAGTTTATCAAGTTATGCTCTGTCCATGTACAAATATACCAAAAGGAATTATTATATATATATATATATATATAATTATTATATATATATAATTATTATATATATAATATATATATATAATTGCATGTACTAATTAAAATAATAAAAATAGAGTAATAATAATAAAAAGGTGATCAGTAGAGTAGACCAAGTAGAGATCATGGAGAGGGAGGAGGTAAGGGAAAGATACAGTACTAGGTAATGAGAATGATTAAATTATGTAATATGCATGTGTGGATTTGGCAGAATGAATCCCACTTTTATGTTTAATTATAATGTACTGATGAAAAAAGAAAGGGAAGTAATGTTTTGGGAAGAGGCAGAACTTTCCCACATAACATAATATTTCCCAAGTACTCAACAAAGAACTTAGTTATGGTAAAGTAATAAATTTTTGAATATTTACAGGTGATCTTTAGAAGTTTATGACTTACCAACTAAGACATCTTTAATTCAATTTTGATAGATGTTATTTCACATGAGAATTAAAGAATCTTTGAAATGAATTCTCTTTTCTGATTGAATCATTTGCTCTTTCAATTTCCCTTGAAAATGTAACTTTTTTTCAGAGATATTTAATTCATACCATCAAACAGGAATGAAATTAGTACTTCACAATTTTTTTAACATTATCAAAATACTGAAAAGGGCATCTTTACTATTTTTATGCCAACAACTAATTAAAATTTCTGTTTTTCCTTCATAGTAAAATATGATGGAATTATGAACAAATACTCAACTAGTAATAGTAAGCTACAGTTGTGTCCTGTAAATTAAAAACAAATGTTTATGTAAATATGCATTTATATAACCCATTTGAACTTGAAATAGATTTTAAGAGCTTCCTTTCCCCCCCCCCCCCAAAAAAAAAAAGATAGGAATGGTGTAGAAAGACATATTTGAACATTATATTACTTAAAACCTGGAAACTACAGGAACTTTTGGCTTTTTAATTTAACAGGAATCATTTACTACAGAAAAAAGAATTGCATGGTTTTAAGATATGACTCTTCATTATATCATAGAAGCCATTAGTATATTCTAACATTACATGTGTTCATGATATTCATGGTCCTTTTGTTCCCCTTCAAAGTGCAGGGACTTTAAATTACTGCTCAAGAGCCAGGAAGCAAGATGGGGCTATTAGATTTAGCATCATATATTTTCCCAAGCAGTATACACAGCACTTTTTAAATATGTATGCAGCCCGTTTTATACTGTAATCTCTTTTCAGTTATTTATACCACTGACGGGCTTTAGATCCTTATTTCTGACACTATAATTTAATGCCATGACACAAGCCCTAGATTTACAGTTTTCACTGTTGGCCTGAGAGTTCCATTCCACTTCTCTCTGATACACTGAATTCAGGGGAGTCACAGAAAGGAATTTCATTAAGGTTTTTTTTTTTTTTTCTTTACAATAAATTTTTACAGATTCAATGTTGACTTTTTTTTTTTCCTTTGGAGAGGTGCTCTGACCCTATCTTTTGAAGCACATTTAATTAATTTTGATCATTCAAAATTAATATTCAACTGTTTACATACATGTACATATATTGGTCACCAAAGATTTAACATAACCATGTATGAATCATTTAACTTCTACAAGCATTCATTTTCTCATCTGTAAAATGGACATAAAATAACATACTTCACAATTGTTGTTAGGAATAAATGATATTTTCTTAAAAAATTGGTGCATAATAATTTTATAGAACAGTGGGTTTCATTATTGAATATTCATACACATACATTGCATTAGTCGATCAATTCCAATCCCCAGGAATAAATGAGATTTTGCATGAAAATCACCTAAAACAAAACCTGCACATATCAAGAGACACTATAACAGAGGGTTAAGTGTTGTCAATGTGGAGGCTGTGCACTATACAACATCAGGGGACATACCCATAGATGATGACCAGAGTGATTTCTTCGGGAATCACTTAGTGTATTAACCCTTATTTTGACCTAGAATTTCTAATATTTTATTCCAAATAAAAAAGTGCAAACAGAATACATGTAGGGAGTTGTGTGCTTCAGTATCATTTGAATACATAAGCACAAACAATTTAAGCATTTACCAAGAGAGCTGCTTAAACAAATCACGTTGGATGCAAATAATGAAATATGTACTATGAAGCTGCTACAAAATGAGAAAAGTCTGTCCAAATATACCATGTTTTATATTAATTAACAAAAATAAACTGAAAAAGTACACATGCACCAAGATTCCATTTTTTATATATTAAGTACACAGGGAACTGTTGAATATTGATATAAAATTATTAGCCAGTGGTAATATCTGAAGAGTAAAATCACAAAATTTATCATATGCAAAGTATTATTTTCTTATTTTTTAAACCAAAGTACAGGTGTAGCCAAAATTTTGATGAATGTATGTATATCTGATAATATTTTTATTCAAAACCCTTTGATACTTTAATTAATGCTCAGTGCCTATAGAATTAGACTCAGAACTCTCATAATTATATCCTTGCCTGACTGTCCAGTTCTTCTGTCATTATCTATCCTGACACATATTCCCAAGTGATAGGGAATTACCATAGTTCCCATTAATCCTATCCTTGGATAACTTGTGTTTGTTCATGCTTGTTTTGTCTGCTTATGATACAAGCCTTTGTGAAAGACTATATTGCATTTGTCTGTTTGCATCTCCATCTCTCTTTATGTACTTTGACCTAGCTGATGGGAAAAAAAAAAGACAGGGTATCTAGCAAATAATACTCACTCAATAATTGCTTATTAAACTAAGCTTATTTACTATATTTATGTTTTGGCAGGTTTACAGACCAAAATAAGCTCACAGAAAATTTCAAGCAGTATTATTTTATAAGCTGAATCTTGATCAGAGCAATAGCAGATTGAGAGATTGTTAATTGCAAACTGTGATTAAAGTATACAATTATGATTATTGTTAAATACATGACATTATAATAATTCATCACTTCTGAGTAACTACTATTACAATAATACATTAAGCAAATGCAATGATACAAAAAGCATGAGTTGCTCTATTAATACAGGAATGAGTAGATAAGATTCTTGAATAAAGTTATAGACATTTTTCTGCTGAGGCTGGGGATGAAGGAAGGACCAGAAGTTAGAAGATAGAAGACTGGACAGACATAATGCAGCAAAATAATTGGAAATATATAATACAGCTTTAAAAGAAAAAAAATGTAACTAGATTGTGGAACCAACCTAGATGCCCTTCAACAGAGGAATGGATAAAGGAACTGTGGTGTATTTACACAATGGAATATTACTTAGCCATAAAGAAGAATAAAATAATGGCATTTGCTGGTAAATGGGTGAAGCTGGAAAATATCATGCTAAGTGAAATAAGCCAAGCCCAAAAAACCAAAGGCCAAATGTTTTCTCTGATAAGTGAATGAGATACATAATGAGGGGGGATTTGGAGGGGGCAGAGAAGAAAGAAGGAACTTTGGATGGTGTAGAGGAAAATGGGGCAGGAGGGGGTGGGGGAAGGAAAGATAGTAGAATGAGATAGACAGTATTACCCTATGTATATGTATGATTACATGAATGGTGTGAATCTACATTGTGTAAAACCATAGAAATGAAAAGTTGTACCCCGTCTGTGTACAATGAATCAAAATGCAGTCAGTGAAAATAAAAAATTTAAAAAATATCAGCAGAATCTTTTAAGAATACAGCTGCATTTCTTTAAATGGATTCATTTAAATGAATGCCTTAATATTTGGAACTATTTTGATTAGTCCTAACACTGGTTTTATTTATTTGGTGATATCCCTAACTCATTTTTCTGAAAAGAACATCCAGACCAAGAATGAGATCTTTAAATTTAAGATATAAGATTCTGGGGCAGAGACGATTTGACTACTTTGACCAGATTTTCAGTAGTCATTCATTGTCTTGACCAGAAAGATTCAATTATGTGTTCTGAATGTTCTTTCAGGGAAGTCACGGTGCTACAATGAAGTTTGAGGTAGGTGCTGTTGGATGTGGGAGGGCTGGCAGTATACTGAAAGCCATACTGATGATCATTAGGACATGCTGTTACTGTATTTCAGTTACTGTTTAGAAACAGACAGAGGGTAAGGGGAAGAGACATTTTGATACAAGTTAGAAAGAGCTATAATGGTTTCTTCCTATAGGTGTTAAAGCTCTGGGAACCCAGTGGACAGTTTAACTTTGCCCTAGAAAGTCCACAGGGTGAATTTATTTAAGGTGAGCCTTAAAAGATACATAGAAATTTTTAAAAGGAGAAAAGTCTTAAAGGGATAAAAGGACTTTATCAGTTTATGACATGGAGACAAACCAAGGATGGTGAGTTTGGAGGTGCAGCAGGAGTCCAGGGTGGGGTATTAGTTGATTGGTTGATGGAAGATTATGCAGGTCTCAGAGTTGCAGGTGAAAGAGTTGGAATTTATCGAGGATTGAAATCCTTTGTTAGAAGGGGAGGTACTTGGTTAGATTAGTGCTTTATTAAAAATTAATCTGCTAATTGTGGGGGTGAACTTTAGAAGGATGGAATGACAGAACAACCAAATAGGTGGCCTTATAAAAGCTTAAGCGACAGATGTAAGAGGTTGTCAGAAGGAAAATGCACTAATAAATTTCTCTCAGCGATTAGGCTTTCCAACCAAAACCAAACCAAATAAAAGAGAAAAAAAAGTCCTGGAAAGGAAGAGAGGTTTGTGACTTATGAGGTGTTTCCTTATAGCTGTGGCCTAATTAATTAATTGTTCTCTGATATTTAATTAAAGAGCTCTGTGTATCTTTGTAAAGGATGTGGAACGACCAATTAAAATTTTCAATATGTCCTTTAAAAATTAATTAACCATTAAATGCCACAGACTAACCTATATCACAGATATTTAAGGAAAAGGGGAAAATATTTGGATTTCAGTGAATCATGGTATCCAGCCTACATTCATATCTCGCAGGCAAAAGAAAAGTTCATCTGAGATATATCATTAGCCACTGTAATTCAATAAAAATTTCAGCGATAAAGAAAATGTTCTATATAGTTGCAGTTCAGTTTGGTTCACTTCTAGTCATTTGTGGCTACTGAGTGCTAGAAATGTAACTGGCACAACTGAGGATTTGAAATTTTGATATTTTAAAGTTACACTTCCTATGAATTAATTTAAATTAAAATTTAAGTAATGATGTGTAGCTAGTCACTGTGTTGGAGAGCACTACGGACCAGGACCGTAAAAAATACACAGATACAGTTGGACAATATTGCAAAGCGTAGCTATGAAAAAAGCAGAGCTGGGCAGCAGAAGAACAAGGTGGCATTTTACACTCAGGATGCTAATCAGTGAGCTGTGACATCTTAGAGAAAGCTCACACGTGACCTTTAGCTTCCTCACATATTCAGTGAAGCAACTGACTAAATAATCATGGCAACCCATTTAAGCTTCATGCTTCTGTAGAATTATGAGTGATTTGTTATAGTTCACCTGAATAAGATAGCATTAAAGAAAATGGCTTACTTTCTTCATCATTTCCTTGAGTTTCATTATGAAACTGCTCTTTTCTTATGAAATTGCTCTAGGTGTGAATTTTAGGTACAAATGTTAAGGGTTTCAGATTTAGGTCAGCTGACAATGCAAAAGCAGAAGCATACATTAGGTGAAAACTGTTTGTTTTCAACCTGGTAATTTATATATTCCTTACTTTTAATATTTATTACCTTCATGATAAGCAGCCTTAAGATAATTTCCAAAGGTCCTCACCTCCTTGAGTCCCTACCCTTTTTGTCTTCTTCCACAGAGTAGTAATGATGGTCTCTGTGAATATTTCAGAAGCCATGTAAAGTCACTTATGAGGTTAGGGTGTAAAAGACTGAGTCATCCTTGTCTTTATCTTGGCCTCTCTCTTATGCATGGCCTTTTGGAAAAGACTCTGTGATGAGGAACTGAGATTTCCCCCCAATAGCTAGTGAAGAAGTAAGAATTCCAGATAAGTCACGTGAATGATTCTTCTTGAATACAACTCCATTGCCAGTTATGAGAGCCCTGCACCACCTCTCTCATTTCCTGACCCTAGGAACCCACGAGATGAGAGAAGTCTATTTTTGTAAATCACTAAACCATTAAGATTTGTTACTCAGCAGTTAACAGCTCATGGACCCTTCTTATTATTTTCATGATTAATCATTCATAAGCAGTAGGCTTCATATAATTATCCATAGCCCCCAAAATGTTTCCCAATGTTTTAAACCTCCATAAGTTCGCAAATAATTTTCTTTTGATGTGGATCAACCTTCTCCTAAGAAATATCTAACACATATTGTCTCTTTAAAACTGACCTGGTGCCTAATACAGGGGACAATTTTATTTCATTTATCAGTAATGGCAGGGACTAATACTTCAAGTAGAATTGCTAAACTTAGGTTTTCTGGGTTCTATGAGGTATGACCAATATGAGGTGTGACTTCACCCATCTGGGTTACCCATGCTCAGCAATATTTCCCTAACACGAGGTGCCAGCATCTCAGCAGGTTACACTGTTGTGTTCATGTTGTTCCTTCACTCTCCATTTCCTAGACTCTGAGTTAATAAGGTTGAAAACTTAGTCTTGTTAATTAATTTGACATTTCAGTGCCTCGTATATTGTCTAGCAAAAAGAATTAGTTTGTTATTTTTTTTTTAATTAACTATTAAGAGAATGAGTAAGATCCCATTAAATACATACAGAAGGTCAGATCATATATTTAGGACATGTGAACAGTAGTTTCCTACAATGATTTATATTCTTCAATCTACATGTATAACACTCCCTCCAACCATCCTTGCATGCTATCCTAAAAAACAAACAAAAAATAAAAACCTTTAACAACTCTGTTTCCTTAGGCTGTTATTCTCAATTATAGACATGAGGCTGGTCAAGATCTCTATAAACTTAGTTCAGAAAATCCTTATGAGGTGTTTTCATTTGTTGTGATAAAAAACATATCTATCAGTTATTGATATCTGTTATTCTTTCTGCAAGCAATGGTGATCTGTGTCTTTCATCTCCAGTGTCTGGGGTAGTATATATACATATTTATTGATTATTACCAAACGCTTTCAAAAACATGTCTGTCCTATCCAAATATCATTTCCTTGTGACACTGGTTTCTTAGAGACTTCAGAAATGTAAATCACCTCCCTGAGAGGGAGGGGGCTGTGAAAAATGGTGGAATGAGACAGATATCTTTACCCGATGTACATGTGTGATAACACAAATGGTCTGAATCTACATCATGCACAACCGTAGAAACGAAATGATGTATCCCATTTGTGTACAATAAATCCAAATGTAGTCTGTAAAAAAAAAATAAAAGAAATAAAAATAAATAAATAAAATTGAAGATCATGGAGAATTTGGGCAGGAGTTCAAAATAAAGACAAGCAAACCCAACTTGTACCCCAGTGCTTCTCAAAATGCTCCAGCCAGGTAATGCCATGAGAAGAGTGAAAGCATGTCCTTAGGTAGACATTTATAAGTCTACATTCCCTTCGACATGGTCATCTGGTTTTAATGTGAATATTATTTAAATTACATATCATTCTAAGAATGGGTCACCCAGAACAAACACTATTTTTATCATATAATTTTTCAGTGTTTACACACTTACCAAAAATCTTCCTTTATAAAACAACTCATTCCATTTCATTAGCACATCTTGCTTTTATTTTAAGCCTTTCTTCTTCATTCTGTATTCTTCAAGGATTAATTCCTTTTGATGAAATTTGAGTTATCTTTTAAGTTTATGTCTTACATTCTTCAATTTGAGCTTTAGTATAGCAAAAGTACTTTGTGTACACACTTAAGCTTCCAAAAATATCACTTGGATTAGATGTTTTTCCTAGCAATTCTGACTGAATTGAGTATTTAGTCACTATCATTCCTAGTAAATGAAATAAAAAGGTGCCTTATATTAGTGGATAATGAAAGAAAAGGAAAGGAAAGTGAAAGGAAAACAAAATTCTATTTGATGAAAACAAGCCCACCCTTGACAGAGTTTTACTTAGTTATCAGCGTTGACCATAATACGCAAGGATGTTTAGTGGGTGTTCAAATAGCACACAATGGAACCAAATATCTTTAGTCTAAATTTCTCCTATCAGGAATGAAAATAATAAAAGTCAAAATATACACAGAGTACCCTGTAAATAAAATCACAAGGTTATCAATCAGCTTTCAGTGAGCGTTGACACACTGCCAGTTATTTGAAAAGGCTCTGCTTGACTGACTTCTCTCACAGAATATCAGTATATATTTCTTGTTTGTAGAAGCTGGTTGGCTTTCTGTCATTCTCTGGCACATCTCATTGTTGATGTAATAATGTGATAATAACTTAAAAGCAGAGTTAGTATATATTAGAGAGAGGCAGTGACTATTCTATGGTGACAGTTTTACCTTCTGTTCTGAAAAAGGTTTGTAATAGTATTAAGAAAAATTACCCAAGCTTCAGTAGAAAAATGAGGATGACTTTTCCAACAAGGTTTCAGGGACTACTGTCATTTCTTTCTTAACATTGTTTGTAGAAGGTAACTGGTGTATGGAGAAAGAGGACTGGTTTTAGTGTCAGAAGATGTGGAATTAAATCTTGTAATCTTTGTGACCTGGGGCATAATTGTTGGTTAATTTTAGTCCATTTGACCTCATTTTTCTATCGATAAGAAGAAATATACATTAATAAACAGAAAATACATTGCTTTTCTCATAATGCAGACTACAGTGTAGTAGGCGAGATAGGAAGAACTAGTAATTTGCAATATGATATTTGGGGGGAAAGAAGAAGGATAGGATGAAATGGGGTGTTTAGCAGGGAGAATTAATCAGAGGGTCAGGAAGGCCATGGTTGAAGATGTGATAGGAAAGCTGGATCCTTAAAGATAAATGGGACCAAAATAAACAAGAGCAAGCAGGGAGCAGGTGAGGATAAAATAAGTCTTCACATTCCTGGGGAAAAAAAAAAAGAACAATTGCATGGCCTTTCCTATAGCCATGATAACAAACACCCACCAGAAACATGTAAAATCTTTTAATCCAGCAATGGGGATCACTCACCCCAGTACTCCTGTGGGATGAGCTAATGAATCAGTGATAGTTCCTCACATTTAAAAATCTGCCAATCGAGGCCGGATATATATGATAAAATTCTTATAAATGTCAACTAATCAAAAATAGCTCAAACTATTTAAATATTTATAAACAATATCAACAAATATAATTCCTTGAAAATTAACCAGTCCCTAAACTGTACACGTTCCTAAAGTATAATCTCAGCAATCTATTCTTCTCACGGAAACTATGTCTGAGCAGCACAACTCTCCCTGACTAAAAGAAGCAAATGATAGCGTTTTATTTTCCCAGATCTCAGATTTGGGTCTCATCATCCCTTGCTGGGGCGATGGTGGTGTATTTGAGCAAGTGCATAAAAATCCCGCGCTGAGAGGTGGTTGGAAATGGAGAGAAAATTCCTAAGGGCTTAGAGAGCATTGTGACTGTGAAAGAGTTTATGAACTATGCAAATAATTTTGGATTTATCTTAGAGCAATGGAAAGTCAATGAAAATTTTTGAACTGTGGGTAATATAATTGTTTTCTTTTTCTGGCAGGATTGTGGAGAATGGTATAAAGAAAATGGTCTAAATGTTCTTTTGCAGAAAATCCAAGAGGAGGTGGTAGTATTTGGGGTGAAAGCCAATGAAAGCTTATACTGGTGGCCAGAAGTGAAACAGAATAAAAGGGGGAAATTAAAGAAATGAAGAAGAACAGAGCAAATTCAACATTTACTGGATGCTTTAGAGTGTCCAGGAGGAGAAAGCAGTCCAGATTTCTGACCTGTGTACCTTTAGGGAGAATGGACAGACCTGTCAGAAAAATACTGTTGTGAAGAGTTTGATGATTTAAGTTTGGAGCAAGTTGAGCTTGAAATATATGAAAAGAAACCAATGTGAGACACTTAGAAGGGAGTTGGAGCTCTCAGAAGATTTGATTGGAGATACAAACTCCAATTTGTATCACACTCCAGGTGTAAATAGAATATTTATATATTCTTATATTCAGTTCTAAAATTTTGTAACCATTGAAAACTTTGTTGTTCTGGGTAAGCAGTATCTGGAGATATTTCCTAATAATTCCCAGTAGGTTCTTCCACTGAGTAAATAAGTTTTCCTCTTCCTGTTTGTTCTTTTACAATCACACAGTCTACTGTGGAAGTTGTAGCCCATTTGAACTTGTCTGACTAAAGCTGAGCCTCAAAGAGACCTGCAGATGTGTTGGAATGCAGGTCCTCTCCTTGCTGTGGTTGAAGGCCTCAAGACATTCAGAGTGGCTCCCAGCATCCTGTTGGTTGATCCCATAGTACTGAGTAAATACTGTGTAATTGTCTACACTTTCCAACATGGGAAGATAATTGGGGAGAATTGCCAAAGTCTAATGAATTGAAAGCTCTTTATTCTTCAGTGTTCATTCCTGATTGGAGCCCTAATTTGGCAAGGACTTGAACTTCCGGACTAAGTAGAACAGGAAAACGGTTCCTTTCACTAACTTAGTGGTTAGTGAAGACAAGCTGAAGTAAGAGATAGGCACTGTGATCAGAGAGGAGAGATCAACATGCCAATAGGACCACAGAAACTCAGACTGGATTTGGTCCTTCTTATGATGCTCTCAAATTTGTATGAAATGTAATAAAGTTTATAATGTGCACGGTATGAATGGATTCCTGGTATAAATTGGTCAATAGGCTTAGTTCTTGCCATGATGTAATAAAGGAACATGAGCCACACTGCAGATATCGTTTTACAGAGAAGACATGGGAAGGTCAGCATGAGAAATCTGAGGAAATTACAGAGTTTTGGGCTTTCATAGATTGGGAAACCAAAAGTGGAATATTAGTTAACCTGTCCTAGACTGCTCTTCTCTTTCTATTTTGTTTGTTTGTTTTTGACTTAGTGTTTAGAGTTGAACCCAAAGAAAAAAAGCAGAGCTTCATTGTAACAGTTGATTTATTCCCAAATGGTTTAGATTTTTTTGTAATAAGATCTTGATGCCAATATTGTTCCCAGCCACAAAGAGCTGTCTAAGATTAAGAGGCTTGTCTTTTGACATTATAGGATTTTCTTATGAAAGCAAAGCCTTTGGGAGGGATTTAAAAGTTCCTCTGTCCAGCTCATCTCAAGCTCATTTGGTGCATCCCAACATTCCCTTCAGAGTGTGTGTCTAAGACATCTTTTCCCTTGGGTGTCAACTATAGAGTGTGAAAAGCCTGAAAAGCCTAATGTCCTTTATCTGCCCAAGGAAAGCCCAAAACACAGCTTTCAAACAACTTTCCAAATAGAATATTTTCTCTTGAATTTCAAATAAGAAGGAAAGAAATTAACAATATGTTTTCTAAATAAAAATCAAAAGAACCCCAAACTCCAAATTAAGTGACAAATATTTTCTCTACTGAAACACAAAGATAAAAGATAACTGAATTTCAAGAGAATTATAGAACAAAACTGATCAAATAATGACTTCATAAAAACTAGCATAACTTATATTTAGTGTTAAGTATTATTTCTGGGATTATATTTTCCCATTACAGTTTTTGAAGAACTTTTTGCATCATATTAAAATTTTAACATAAAATCAATTTATTGACATGTATAAATCTTTTTTACAATTGCAATTGTAAAATCAAGATGTCTCTTTCTAAAAAGAATTAAAATCATATTAGCTGTTTTATTCATATGACTAAAGAAAATATTTCATCTTTCTTTTCATATAAATTATAGTATTTTAAAAAATGATGGCATTCAAAGACCTTGAAGGAAATAGCAGTACCTTTATTGAAACTTTGCACTATGGAATTCTTACCGAGGTGCTCGCTATTCTCCCTTTATTGACTTTTTCCGTTTGATCTAACCCTGTCCCCAGTTCCTACCATTTGATCAACAGCCTCTTGTGGAAAGGAAGCCACGGCGCTGATGTTTCTCAGCTCAGACTGTCTGGAGCCTTGTCCCATCAGGCAGTGACTGTGACTTAACACCTTAATGGTCCCCACACAGGGACAGAGAAATGAAGATCTTCTGAGGTGGGAATGATTAAAGACAGACACGCAAATGCATTTGGTGCCAGATTTTATTACCTCAAACAAGTAAAAGTAAAGCAAACATTTTATCATCTCCAATTACACAGCTTCTCCTGAGGATAATTAAGACAAATGAGTAGAACACACTAATGCAATACCGAGTTCTCAAAGCAAACGAACAATGCACAGTCAGAATCACATTAGATCAGTTGAAGTTACCGTTCAGTTACTAGAGGAGGCTAGAACAATCCTTTGTCCTCTTCCCCTTTCTTTCCTGATTATAGACACCACTTAAGCCTCCTTTTCTACTTGAAGCCTCCTTTAAATATAAATGCGACTTACATGGAGGTAGCCTGCATTAGCAAGATAAAATTGGATTTTGCACTTCAGATAAGCTGAAATTTTTATCTTATTGGCTAGATGATGTTAAAGCATTAAATTTTCTGATTGTATATCTCTTTGTTTAAACTATAGAAAAAACAAAAATACACAATAATCTCACAAGATGGTTGTGAGTAGCCAATGTAATAATGTAAGTGACAATGTTCAAAAGTAGTAGAGCATCTTATAGAATTTAATGATCACTGCCAGGCACATGGCACATGCCTATAATCCCAGCAGCTCAGGAGGCTGAGGCAGGAGGATTGCAGCTCAAGCCAGCCTCAGCAAAATGAAGGCACTAAGCAGTTCAATGAGACCCTATTTCTAAATAAAATACAAAATAGGGTTGAGGATGTGGCTCAGTGGTCGAGTGCCTCTGAGTTTAATCAATCCCTGGTATCAAAAAAAAAAAAGAATTTAATGATCATAGATGTGGACCTCTCATTTTTTGATCTCTAATATTTTATCATATAAGAATCATATAGAAAGTAACTCATTCTTATGATTGTAAAATCATAAGAATGTAAAATCATAACTCATCTAAAAGCATTGACTTACAAGTTATTACATGAACCACATAACTAAAATGTGTGAGCTCTAAATAGGTGTGGTGCCCTGTGCCAGGGCCATTTATTCAGGTAACATAAACATTATTCATTTTTATGTTTCAAATATTTTTCCAGCACATGGCATTTATTTAGCTGTTGTATAAATAGTTAGAAAATGGAAATATTATACAACAATAAATGTTTTCATTGATTGATTTTAGTAATAATCCTAGATATGTAAAATATATTACTAAGAAGAAAGCAAAAAGTAAGAGTTTAAACAACATACTTGGGGATATAGATAGAACTGTCAGTGATAAAATGTTTATCATGTTAAATCAATGTAATAAATTGCTAAAATATTGTTTAAATTGTTTTGACTGGTTATACTTTCTACTTAGAGTAGGTTTCTACTTATCAATGTATAACTCAAAGTGAACAAAATGAAATATATATGGAAATATTCTAGTCTTCAGCATGCAAATGAATATCTTGAGTTTACATACAATGCTGCACATGATCTAGAATATCTAAAATATGGAGACATCTGGCTTTGGACCAGGAGAATTTTCACATTAAAGCAAACCCACAAAATTCATTACTGTTTTGCAGAGTTGCTGTACACATTTGTTGAAAACACCGATGTCCTGTGGTCATTTTAACAGAGAACATTACAGCGTGTAAATGAAGACATCAGTCTGCCTTCATGCTGGCATACTGAATTCTAAATACAAACACTACTTGGTCAGGATGGCTTGGTGAAGATTAACTAGTATGTAAAGATGCTAAAAGTAGAACCTGGTATCTCTGATTATTCTCTTTCTTTTTATAAACTAATTCCCAAGTACCAAGTGCCTTCCCTTTAAAACGCAGGCTCTGTCTCTCCAGGATGCCTCACTGTTCACTGTGACACCAACATACCAACAAAACATTGCTGTGATCCCAGATCTTACTTTATTCTTTTCTTTTAACATCCTGACTACATTATACCACCTGTATCCAGACCTTGCTTGTGATAGTGCTAGTAAATTTAACTATTGTATGCCTTTCAGTCTATTTGCTTCCTGTTCATTCATGTATAATATGAAAGAGGGTTGAACTTAGTAATTCTTAAGGTCTCTTTCATTTAGATGTTCCTATGCTTCTATAGTTCCACTTTGAAGATTGTCTTAATGTTTCTTCCTTGCACTTTCTCATTTTATGAATGAAGAGAAGGATAAAATTTGAAGGGAGTTTAGAAGTCATTTGCATCTTTGACTCCCCCAATTATCATATCTGCATTTAAATTTTTTTTTTTTACTGATAGAAAGACATGTTCCCTTATAATAAGGATATTTTAATTTTCTGGTAGATCTAATTACTATAAGTATTAACTAATAGAGAATTTGGTATAACCCCAACCTCTGCTCCTATACTTTCCTCCATCTGTAGGAAGGCCCTTGGGAGACTAAAATAACATTGAAGACAGTGCTTATGGAGGTTTCTCCTATCCAGGCTCAACCTCTATTCAGGTGGAATCATAAAACGCAACACTCTCTAGTTACAGGAAGCAGTGTGTTACAATTAGATGGCACAGGGTCAGAGTCTGTATCTGAAATACAACTCTAGGTAATAACTGCTTTACCAGGAGCTTGCTATTTAGTATTTGAAAGTTGCCTACTTTAATACCTACAATATAGTCACTAGAATATTTCTTTTTATCCCAAAGCACAACCAGTCATTTCTTTTGCAAACTTTCATGGTTTTATGTCCATATCTCTATCAGAGAGATAATCATAATACATTGTAATTATTATTGTCTTCTGCATGAGTCTTTACTCTGCATCATCTTCTAGATTTTGGGTACAGGAGCTCTACTTTTTTTTTTTTTTTTTTGCTACTGGGGATTGTACCCAGGGGCACTTAACCACTGAGCCACATCCTCCAGCCCCATTTTTGTATTTTATTTAGAGACAGGGTCTCAGCTGAGTTGCTTAGTGCCTTGCTAAGTTGCTGAGGCTGGCTTTGAACTCGCCATCCTCCTGCCTCAGCCTCCGGAGCTGCTGGGAGGAGCTCTACATTATTCAACCCTGGGTCCTTAGTGCCTGGCACACAGCATATTCTTAATATATGTTGAATAAAAGAATGTGATTATAGATGTCACTTCTGATACTAGATGTCATATAGCCACTTCAGAGCAGCATACAAAGATACTTTCCAGTCCCTGGACTTTGTACTTCTCTTCATGCAACATTGAACTCCTAATCATTTCAGATCACTAGGGCTCTTTTACATGAACTGCTGTGTGGGTTAAGGGAAAAAAATGAGAGCCATTGTTTCGCAGTGTCTTGCCATTTGGGGTGCAATATTTGGTGATGTATGGCATATGTCTTTTGTTGAAGTGACAGGATAATCACAGGCTGACTTCTCAGCAGCCTCATAAACTCGCTGCAAAGCTGAAGTGTGGCACGAACCTTTCCAGACTGGCATATGTCCCTTCTTCATTCTGCTGAGCTCCTGCACACACATCTCACTTTCTCTCTCTCTCTCTCACTCTCTCTCTCTCTCTGTCTGTCTCTCCCTCCCTTTCTCTCTTTCTCTATCTCTGACACACACACACACACACACACACACAATTTTCATGTGCTGCCTCAGAAAACAGGACAAACAATACCGGTGACATCATGTAGCATTTCTAAAACCATTTTGCAGTGCTGTTTGTATTCTCCTGAGTCCTGATCTGGGGATTATCTTTATGTAGATATAACCATGTTATTATGATATTTTATAACCACTAAATTTTAGCTGGCTTGTTGAAGGAAAATAAGAATTAATCACATTAGTTGTCTAGAAAACGAAAATAAATAGTTGTTTTGGATTAGGATGTAATTAATAGTTACTGAGTAATAACATACACAGCAGGCAATTTTACATTTTGCAATAGTCTCCTGCCTTCTGTCTCAACCCTTTCAATCTATCAACCCTTTTCTAAGGAATACTTCCAAAACGCAAATTCAAATATGTTCTTTGTTTCTGAAAATGTGTTTCATCCTTGCTTAGGTCCTTAGCATAAAGTACTAGTAAGTTAACATTAAATAGAAGTCCATTACCACCTACATCTAGTCCTTCTCTTCGTCTTCCGAACCCCAGAACTTCACACACACACACACACATGCACACACACAGCCCTATATCTTATTCATTTTCTTCTCACCCAAATAATGTTCATTGATTCTTCACAACTCATTTCAAGTGTCACCTCCTTGGTGATTATTTAGTCACTGGTTTGTGTATCACAGTGTGCTACTTTTTGGTTCCCCTCCCTTTCTTCAAGATAGAGCATGAGCTGCTTTCTAAGAATGTGAGTTGCATCATTTTTATCTTTTCATTAAACGAATATAGGCCTTAAATCAGGCATTCTGAATTTAAATCCAGATTTTTTCCATTATCAGCTATATGACATAAGAATTTCTTTTTAATTTTTAGTGTAAGTCCCTTTATTCATGTACATACCTATACATATATTAGAAATGAAGCTTATTACACTATGCCTTTATTAATTTATTATGAACATTAAATGAGGTACAGTTTAGTGAAGACTAAGTGGTGGTTTTCAGCTGTTTACACATTAGTACATATAAAGTGAATAACACATCAGACAGTAGATAAACAGTGAGAAAGATGATACAGAGTTCCAAGAATATGTAACTTGTGAATCTTTAAGATTCACATGCATTTCCAAAACCACATAACATGTAGTAGACACTGTCATATCTTAAAAGTGTCAGGTCATCTGTGTTCTGGTAAGTCCATTCCTTACCTGACCTTTCACCAGGAGACTTGAAGGGGTGTGTTTGGAATTATATTTACTACTGTTGAGATTGCTACATCTCCCATATACATGATCTTTGCTCATCAAAGCAAGCTACACTTCGTAGGAGTTCAATCCCTCTCCATGTCTATAATTAGAGCTGATTGCCATCTTCCTGTGAATGACCATTAGTACTGGCTTCATAATAAACTACAATCCTTTTCCTCTGTTACCACACTGAGTCTAAGCCATTCAGGTCAACCCTGACCCTCATTCTTTATCTATGACTACCTCTTCAGTATTCTGACCTGATAGATCAGCCAGGTGCTACTTGACGATGATCCTTTTCATGCAGTCAACTTTCTCAAATGCTGTGATCCCGGAGGGGTGAGTAGGTATTTCCTTTGATTCTCATTGCCACTTCCTGCCACTTTTCTTTCCTCTTTGTGAAAAGTCTTTCCTAGACTTTTCTACAGAGTCTAGGAAGCAAACACCATCAAACCATAGCAAATGCTTTTCTTCCTTATTGCAGCATGCCTCCGGGAGCACAATGTATAATATCTTCTACTATTGTTGCTTATATTCATCATGGAGAAAAATGCTTCCAACCAGTACCTTAGTGGTGTTAAGGTTAGGGTATTGATGCAGCTACTTTTCCTGGCAGAGAACTCTTCTAATAGAGATGTTGGCTGAGGACCTCCCTATTGGACTTGCCCATACATTTAATAACTTTTCACTTTAAGCTAGCTTTAGCCGATCCTTCTTGTTTGCTTTTATCTTTTCACAGGAGCTATATCTGCATCACAGTCTGAAATTTCTCTTATGTGGTTTTGATTCCTTCCTCTTTATTTTAAAAATTCACTTCCTTCAGCATATTTCTTGTGCATATAATTTTGTTTTAGCAATGCTTATTGGAGGCCAAAGTTTATACAAACCTCCAGTCGTGTAGCATAAAAACCAACATCCTTATCATTGCTTACACAATAAATTATGATATAATCTTATAATATAATCTGGCTATTGTTTACCCCCCATAAGTCATCTTATCTCAGCTAAATTACTTAGCATCAGCTTTCCTAGAATCCTAATGATTCCTTAAATATGCCAAGTATGTTCCTGCCTCAGGGTCTTTGAGTCTGCAGCTCTGAAAACGGAAAGTCCTTTTCTCTGTTACAAACTTATTAGGTAATGTCTTCCATTCAAGTGCCACATAAAATTTGTCTCTTGAGAATCTTTTTCTCTGCCAGTTTAAAATATTCATCACTCAGTCTTCTTAACCTTTTATTTTGCTTTTAAGTATCCATTGTCCTAAGATTATGTATCTGTTTTTCTAGAATGTAACCTTCATTAATTGATCTATTTTTAATAGACTAAATTTTTCTATTCTATTCTTTGTTGGATACCAAGCACCTAGAACATAAGCTTGCTAGTAAGGACTCCAAAACCCTGGGCTTCTGAAATTATCTCCCTATTGCACACCTTATAAAATAATAGATCTTGAAGTGATAAATTTCTCTAGCAGATTGTAAATTTTTGCTTATGACAGTATGAGGTGTAAGTACAAATATGTATTTTGAGTGCTTATTATTTATCAACTGCAAGACATTATGCTTTCATTTTAAGTTGTAAAGACAATGGAAAATAGTGGTATTATTCATTTTACACATAATAAAACTAGCTTACAGAGATTAAATTAAATAGCCCAAGTATGCTCAGTTATTAAGAAGTGGACTTGAAGTCAGATTTGACTGATTTTAAACTCTTCATGTAATATAGTGCTTAAATACAATGTCTGCAATTAGACTGCAAGAATCTACATGTTTTACTAGTACTGTGACTTTGAACCAGCTCTTAATATCTCTTTGATTTATTCTTTTCTATTGTAAAATGGAAATCATAACATCTATATCAGATGACTATTGTGCCAATTAATATTTGTGAACAGCATAGAAGACTACATGGCAAATGTATATATTCGGCAAATGTTAGCTATCAACTCTGTGTTCCTTCCATTAGCTCTCAGTACCTCTAGGAACAGAGAGAAAAGGGAAAAGAGGTTCTCATTGTTTCTCGTATCTGACTACGTATCTTTGGGAACTCAGGATCTTTAGGAATATCACAGAGTAGATATTTTCTGAATTGCTTATTTGGTATATTGACATATATAAGGCATGTGGGACTGCCTCCAGAAGTGCAGATGACTCCGTGAAGACAGAAGGGAGTTCATGAGTGAGCTCTCCTTTATATCCCACTCTCTACCCTGTCTCCATTGAATCCTCAAATTCCTTACTGGTTTTACAAGAAGAGTGAGGTTAAGTACAGCATAGGGAACTAAAGTTTGACAAGATGGTCTCTCTGGAAGAAAAATACAACAAACATCTAGCTGGTGATTAATTACTAACTCTACACTCTAATTAAAGAAGTCAGGAATTACCAATGTCAATGACTCTAATAATGTCCCAACATTTTGGAAACTGTCACTATCCTATGTCTGTGACATGTCACTTCTCTCTCATTGCTTCTAGTGGTAAAAATGGTAAAAGAGGCTGAGGGTGACTGGTAAATAAGCAACACTTTCAAGTTCAAACATTAGAAAAGATCGTGGGTCTTTATAGGCTTCATTTCTCTTTTCACTCAATAATTATTTTTTTATTTTCTTGCCACTATTCTAATTGCAATGAAAAAAATCTGTAAACCATCATGAATTTTGCATTTTAATTGATGACAGTGATAATAAAATATACACAGATAAAATGTAATAATAGAATATAAAATAACCTCATTGAAAGGTGTAGGAGAAAGGTAAAAAGGAATGTTGGAAATGACTGAAAATTGTAAGATTAAAGGTAAAAGAAAATTGAAAAAAAAAAAAGTTGGACTCCAGTTGGTAAATTGTTTTCTCACAGGGGTATATGTTAAAAATGCTGAAACCACTGGAGATTAATATTGTGAGTGAGCAAATATGTAAATGGACAATAAATGGCTGAAGTCAGACTTATTACTGTTGGAATGATAATTTCTAGATAAGAAAGTATGAAGACTAGAAGGATCAAGGTGACCATGGATTACATTAAATACATCACTATGAAAGCATATTTAACAGTAGTTATAAACGATGTCTACATAATTCTAAATATATGTATATTTATGGGTTTACATATAAACATGAGCACACATGTTTCTTATCCCTACTCACTGAAGGACTAACATGATAATAAGCAAACCTAGTGACCAAATCTTCAATTCTAATACCAATTTAAATAAAAGAAAGAAAATCAGAGATACTTAATAAATGCCTAATTTTTAATCTTGAAAAGGTAATAAACTAAATTATATTTTAGCATTGTATAGTTCCAGAAAGTAGGAAAGATATTTTTTAAACATCCCACAAAGGTATGGGGAGACAAATAAAAGAGTTCTCAATGGCCGAAATTGCAGCAATTTGTGCAGAAAGGTGAACAGCACAGTTTTGCATTATAAGCAAAAATAATAATAATAATAATAATAATAATAATAACGAATTCAAACTAATATAAATAAAGTAATAAACAAACCAATTTGGCCAAAAAGATAAGTCTCCCAAGCAAGTGAATTCCAAATAATTTATGTAGATACTCCATCCTCAAGAAGTGGAGAGGAGGAGGTTCAAGATGGCGGACTAGAGGGCGGCTGCATTTCATGTTGCTCCAGGACTCAAGATTCAAAAGAGGAGATAGTGACTTGGGACCAACTCAAAGCCACCGGGTGAGTTTCTCCCATAGGGGAGGCGTCCGGATGGGGCAGTAGCCCCGGAACGCAGAGAACTTTGTGAAGTAGAGTGACTCGGTGGGTCGCCCCTCCCCCGCCAGAGCGGTAAACACGGACAGCGTAGCGGAGCGAAAAATGGCGGATTGAAGTTTCCAGGACCGCGGGCAGATTCTCTAACCTAAGGAGACTCGTCTGCGAAGGGTGAGGCTCCCAAGCCCAGGAGGGAGGTCCGGGCCCCTGGGAACGTTGCCTGCGAAGGCTGCCCTGTCCAGGTGGCAAGACACACCTCCCCCGCCGGAGCAGTGAACTCGGAAAGCGGGGAACTTTGCAAAGGAGGTTGTGCGACACACCGCTTGGTTTTGAAGCGATCTGCCAGGGCTCCAGCGGCTGCCAGAGAAAGAGTGGCTGCCAGAGAAAGAGAACGTTGCCTGCGAAGGCTGCCCTGCCCAGGCGGCGAGTTGTTTGGATCCAGCAACAGCCTGAGCAACGAGGAGGGGACTGCCCAGAGGAGGTGGAGGTACGCAGTGAGTGGCTTGGTCTCCAAGCGCCCACACAGAGCACCGGGTGGCTGTCTGGAGGAAGAGACGAGCGACGGGTCACTGGGGCTTGGAACATATGTACGAGGCTCCAAGTGACTGGTCAGAGTGCGGGTCGCATAGCCAGGCGATTAGGTGCATAGCAAGGTCCGGTCCAGGGACCTAGGCACCTTTTCTTGAATGAACTACACAGAGACAAGCTGAGGGGCGAAGTGAAGGTTCCAGGACTTCGGGCAGCTTCTCTAAGAAGGGACAACCTAAGGAGACTCGTCTACGAAGGGTGAGGCTCCCAGGCCCAGGAGAGCTACACAGAGACCAGCTGAGGGGTGGAGCGAAGGTTCCAGGACTTCGGGCAGCTTCTCTGAGGAGGGGCCACCTAAGGAGACTCGTCTGCAAAGGGCAGGGCTCCCAAGCCCAGGAGGTAGGTCCAGGCCCCTGGAAACGTTGCTTGGGAAGGCTGCCCTGCCCAAGCGGTAGTTGTGGACTGAGGGGAACCTCTAGGAGGGGAACGGACTAACAAGACCTCCCCACCAGGTGGGTCTTCCCCGAGGAGTGAGGTTTTCCCACAAAGACGGTAAAACCAGAGACACAGGCCCAAACAGGCACTGCCTCAGCCCGCAGTCTAGTTCCCCTTTGGATGACCATTGGTCAACAAGTAGAGGCACCTCTGCCCTCTAGCAGGGAATATACCCCACCTGAAGACCACCACCCCTAGAGAGGCAGCTACCTAGGGGAACACCGAAGTATCAACTTCCTCTAAGACTTCAGGCTACTGCAGGATAAGAGGGGATACACTAGCAATCTTCAGGGACATTATAAGTCAATAGAGGAAATCTGCAACATCTCTGCAGTCCACTGATACCTGAACAATATGAGAAAACAAGGGAAGAAAATGCCTCAAACAAATCTGGATGTTATATCAATAAAATCCAATGACAGCATGGCAGAAGAAATGTCAGAAAGGGAGTTCAGAATGTACATAATCAACATGATAAGGGAAGCAAACGATGAAATGAAAGAGCAAATGCAGGCATTGAATGAACGCACCAATAGACAGTTAAAAGAGCAAATACAGGAAGCAAAAGACCATTTCAATAAAGAGTTAGAGATATTGAAAAAAAACCAAACAGAAATCCTTGAAATGAAGGAAACAATAAACCAAATTAAGAACTCCATAGAAAGCACAACCAATAGGATAGAACACCTGGAAGACAGAACCTCAGATATTGAAGACAAAATATTTAACCTCGAAAACAAAGTCGAACAAACAGAGAAGATGGTAAGAAATCATGAACAGAATCTCCAAGAACTATGGGATACCATGAAAAGGCCAAATTTGAGAATTATTGGGATT
The DNA here is from genome assembly GCF_902686445.1 of Sciurus carolinensis. NCBI lineage: Eukaryota > Metazoa > Chordata > Mammalia > Rodentia > Sciuridae > Sciurus > Sciurus carolinensis. The sequence goes on along the minus strand of NC_062223.1, from coordinate 83,837,015 downwards.
GAGGAAGGCTTAGAGAAACAAACCAAAGGAATGCACAACCTATTCAATGAGATAATTTCAGAAAATTTCCCAAATCTGAAGAACGAAATGGAAAATCAAGTTCAAGAGGCTTACAGGACTCCAAATACACAAAATTACAACAGACCCACACCAAGGCACATTATAATGAAAATACCTAACATACAAAATAAAGACAGAATCTTAAAGGCTGTGAGAGAAAAGAACCAAATTACATTCAGGGGGAAACCAATACGGATATCAGTAGATTTTTCAATCCAGACCCTAAAAGCTAGAAGGGCCTGGAATAACATTTTTCAAGCCCTAAAAGAAAATGGATGCCAACCAAGAATCTTATACCCAGCAAAACTTACCTTCAGATTTGACGACGAAATAAAATCCTTCCATGATAAACAAAAGCTAAAAGAATATACAAAAAGAAAGCCAGCATTACAGAACATTCTCAGCAAAATATTCCATGAAGAAGATATGAAAAACAAAGAAGCAAATCAGCAAAGGGAGGAGATATCCTAAAGGAACTCTCAAATAAAGAGGAACCAAGTTGTGTCAAAAATAAGCAAATAAATGAATAAAATGAGTCAAATGACCGGGAATACAAATCATATCTCAATAATAACCCTGAATATTAACGGCCTGAATTCATCAATCAAAAGACATAGACTGGCAGATTGGATAAAAAAGAAAGATCCAACAATATGTTGCCTGCAAGAGACTCATCTCTTAGAAAGAGATACCCATAGACTAAAGGTGAAAGGATGGGAAAAAACTTACCATGCACATGGACCCAGCAAAAAAGCTGGGGTATCCATCCTCATTTCAGATAAAGTGGACTTCAAGCCAAAGTTAATCAGAAGGGATAAAGAAGGACATTTCATAATGCTTAAGGGAACCATAAATCAGCAAGACATAACAATCATAAATATCTATGCCCCAAACAGTGGCTCACCCATGTATGTCAAACAAATCCTTCTCAATCTCAGAAACCAAATAGACCATAACACAATAATACTAGGTGATTTTAACACGCCTCTCTCACCACTGGACAGATCTTCCAAACAAAAATTGAACAAAGAAACCATAGATCTCAATAACACAATCAATAATTTAGACTTAACAGACATTTATAGAATATACCATCCAACGAAGAGTGAATACACTTTCTTCTCAGCAGCACATGGATCCTTCTCTAAAATAGACCATATATTATGCCACAAAGCTAATGTTAGCAAATACAAGAAGATAGAGACACTTCCTTGTATTTTATCAGACCATAATGGATTGAAACTAGAAATAAATGAAAGAGCAAAAAACAGAAATTACTACAACACCTGGAGATTAGACAATATGTTATTATATGAGGAATGGATAACAGAAGATATTAGGAAGGAAATTAAAAAATTCTTAGAGGTAAACGAGAACAAAGAAACATCGTATCAAAATCTCTGGGACACTATGAAAGTGGTACTTAGAGGAAGATTTATTTCATGGAGCGCATTTAATAAAAGAAGTAAAACTCAAAAAATAAATGACCTAACACTACAGCTCAAAGCCCTAGAAAAAGAAGAACAGACCAACACCAAAAGTAGTAGAAGACAGGAAATAGTTAAACTCAGAGCTGAAATCAACGAAATTGAAACGAAAGAAACAATACAAAAAATTGACAAAATAAATAGTTGGTTCTTCGAAAAAATAAACAAAATTGATAAACCTTTAGCCACACTAACAAAGAGAAGACGAGAGAAAACCCAAATCACCAAAATTCGGAATGAACAAGGAAATATCACAACAGACACGACTGAAATACAAAACATAATTAGAAGCTATTTTGAAAATCTATATTCCAACAAAATAGAAAATTTCGAAGATATCAACAAGTTTCTAGAGACCTATGAATTGCCTAAACTAAACGAGGAGGACATACACAATTTAAATAGACCAATTTCAAGTAATGAAATAGAAGAAGTCATCAAAAGCCTACCAACAAAGAAAAGTCCAGGACCAGATGGTTTCTCAGCCGAGTTCTACAAAACCTTTAAAGAAGAGCTCATTCCAATACTTTTCAAAGTATTCCATGAAATAGAAGAGGAGGGAACCCTCCCAAACTCATTCTACGAAGCCAATATCACCCTGATACCTAAACCAGACAGAGACACATCGAGGAAAGAAAATTTCAGACCAATATCCTTAATGAACATCGACGCAAAAATTCTCAACAAAATTTTAGCAAATCGCATACAAAAATGTATTAAAAAGATAGTGCACCATGATCAAGTGGGTTTCATCCCAGGGATGCAAGGTTGGTTCAACATTCGGAAATCAATAAATGTAATTCACCATATCAACAGACTTAAAGTCAAGAATCACATGATTATTTCAATAGATGCAGAAAAAGCATTTGATAAAATACAGCACCCCTTCATGCTCAAAACACTAGAAAAAATAGGGATAGTGGGAACGTTCCTTAACATTGTAAAGGCCATCTATGCTAAGCCCATGGCTAATATTATTCTTAATGGTGAAAAACTGAAAGCATTCCCCCTAAAATCTGGAACAAGGCAGGGATGCCCTCTCTCACCACTCCTATTCAATATCGTCCTTGAAACTCTAGCCAGAGCAATTAGACAGACCAAAGAAATTAAAGGGATACGAATTGGAAAAGAAGAACTCAAACTATCCCTATTTGCTGATGATATGATTATATACTTAGAGGAACCAGGAAATTCCACCAGAAAACTCTTAGAACTCATAAGTGAATTCAGTAAAGTAGCAGGATACAAGATCAATGCTCATAAATCCAATGCATTTTTATACATAAGTGATGAATCTTCAGAAAGAGAAGTTAGGAAAACTACTCCATTCACAATAGCCTCGAAAAAAATAAAATACTTGGGAATCAATCTCACAAAAGAGGTGAAAGACCTCTACAATGAGAACTACAGAACACTAAAGAAAGAAATTAAGGAACACCTTAGAAGATGGAAAGATCTCCCATGTTCCTGGATAGGCAGAATTAATATTGTCAAAATGGCCATACTACCAAAAGTGCTATACAGATTCAATGCAATTCCAATTAAAATCCCAACGATGTACCTTACAGAAGTAGAACAAGCAATCATGAAATTCATCTGGAAGAATAAGAAACCCAGAATTGCTAAAGCAATCCTTCACAGGAAAAATGAAGCAGGGGGTATTGCAATACCTGAACTTCAACTGTACTACAAAGCAATAGTAACAAAAACGGCATGGTATTGGTACCAAAATAGACAGGTAGATCAATGGTACAGAATAGAGGACACGGACATAAACCCAAACAAATATAATTTCCTCATACTAGACAAAGGGGCCAAAAATATGCAATGGAGAAAAGATAGCCTCTTCAATAAATGGTGCTGGGAAAACTGGAAATCCATATGCAACAAAATGAAAATAAACCCATATCTCTCACCATGCACAAAACTAAACTCAAAATGGATTAAGGACCTCGGAATCAGACCAGAGACCCTGCATCTTATAGAAGAAAAAGTAGGTCCAGATCTTCAACATGTCGGCTTAGGACCAGACTTTCTCAACAGGACTCCCATAGCACAAGAAATAAAAGCAAGAATCAACAACTGGGATAGATTCAAACTAAAAAGCTTTCTCTCAGCAAAGGAAACTATCAGCAATGTGAAGAAAGAGCCTACAGAGTGGGAGAAAATCTTTGCCAATCACACTTCAGATAGAGCACTAATCTCCAGAATCTATAAAGAACTCAAAAAACTCAACACCAAGACTACAAATAATCCAATCGACAAATGGTCTAAGGAAATGAACAGACACTTCACAGAAGAAGACCTACAAACAATCAACAAACATATGGAAAAATGTTCAACATCTCTAGTAATAAGAGAAATGCAAATCAAAACCACCCTAAGATTCCATCTCACCCCAATCAGAATGGCGATTATCAAGAACACAAGCAACAACAGGTGTTGGCGAGGATGTGGGGAAAAAGGTACACTCATACATTGCTGGTGGGGTTGCAAATTAGTGCAACCACTCTGGAAGGCAGTATGGAGATTCCTTAAAAAACTTGGAATGGAACTACCATTTGACCCAACTATCCCACTCCTTGGCCTATACCCAAAGGACTTAAAATCAGCATACTACAGAGATACAGCCACATCAATGTTCATTGCTGCTCAATTCACCATAGCCAGATTGTGGAACCAACCTAGATGCCCTTCAGTTGATGAATGGATAAAGAAACTGTGGCATATATATACAATGGAATATTACTCAGCCATAAAGAATGATAAAATTATGGCATTTGCAAGCAAATGGACGAAATTGGAGAATATCATGCTAAGTGAGATAAGCCAATCTCAAAAAACCAAAGGAAGAATGATCTCGCTGATAAGTGGATGATGATACATAATGGGGCGTGGGAGGGGTTAGTTTTAGGGTTAGAGTGAGGGTTAGGGAGGGGGGCAAGAATGGGGGAAGGAAGGACTGTATAGAAGGAAAAGAGGGATTGGAGGCGTGGGGGGAAGGGGAAAAAATAACAGAATGAATCAACCAACATCACCCTATGTAAACATATGATTACACAAATGGTATGCCTTTACTCTATGTACAAACAGAGAAAGAACATGTATCCCATTTGTTCACAATAAATAAAAAAAAAAAAAAAAGAAGTGGAGCTTAACTTCCCAGTGGTTACCCATGGGATACGTATAATGACTTTTTTCAAGGAGTATACTATAGGAAGGGAGGAAAAGTTTTTCAAATGGCTAAGTCTGTCATCCTATAGGCAGGGAATCAAGATTAATATCAACTTGGAAAGTTATTTTGATATTATGTTTATCAGTTAAATCATAAAAAAAACAAACAAAACAAAACACCAGAAAACCCTAAAGGTATTCTGAAAACAGGTCATTCTGTAAAAGACTTAACCTGTGCTCTTCGAAATTTTAAAGTATACTTTCAAAAGTAAAGAAAGACTAAAAACCCAAAGTACTCAAGTTGGTTTGCTAAATGGGCCATGGAACAGAAAAAAGAATATTAGCGAAAAAATAATGAGATCCAAATAAATTACGAGCTTAGCAAAGAACAGTGACCCAACATTGGGTCACTAATTGTGAAAAATGCACCATAATAACATAACATATTAACAAACTGGATGTGGAGGTATGCAGGAACATTGAACTGTCTTCACACTTTTCTTATAAATCTAATACTATTCTAATGTGTGTGCATTTTATTATATATATTTACATAAAATATTACACAGATTTTAAAAGTGAGGACTTTCTATTTTTAGTTTTTATTTTTTTTTTACTTGTTCTTTTTTGACACTAGAGTGCATTTTGACATATTATTCATACATGGGATATACCATTCTAATTAGGATAACTTTCTTCTTGTTGTACATGATGTGGAGTTTCATGGGTTGTATATTCATATGTGAACATAGGAAAGTTATGTCCAATTCATTCTACTGTCTTTCTTATGCCCACCCGCTCCCTTGCCTTCATTCCCTTTGTCTAATCCAATGAACTTCCAGTCTTCCCTCCCCTCCCCCAACTTATTGTGTGTTAGCATCCACATATCAGAGAGAACATTCAGCCTTTGGTTTTTTGGCATTGGCTTATTTCACTTAGCATGATAGTCTCCAGTTCCAGCAAATGCCATAATTTCATTCTTCTTTATGGCTAAGTAATATTCTTTTGTATATATATATATATATATCATTTTCTTTATCCATTCATCTTTTAAAAGGAACCTAGATTGGTTCCATATTTTAGCTATTGTGAATTGAGCTGCTATAAACATTGATGTGGCTGCATCACTGTAGTATACTGCTTTTAGATCCTTTGGGTATAAACCTATGAGTGGAATAACTGGATCAAATCATGGTTCCATTCCAAGCTTTCTGAGGAATCTCCATATTGCTTTCTAGAGTGGCTGTACCAATTTTCAGTTCCACCAGCAATGTAAGAGTATACAGTTTTCAAAAAAATGGGGATTTTCATAGGTGGTTTGTAGAGAGTTAATGGGTCAAGACCAGTGAGTATTGAACAAAGCCTCTACTCAGGATCGGACTTGTTAGCAGCCTCTCCAATCCTACATTCCAAACTTGTAAAATGCCTTTGTGCAGAGGCAAGTGAAAGTAAAATGTCTTGATGAGGAAAATGTTTGCTGTGATTAAAGAACTGAGAGGAGATGAAGCTGTCTTGACCAGTGAGAAAAAGAGATTGGGAAAGAAAAATGATGGAAATTTGTCAAAGGTCCCATGATAAAATGTTGAAGGCCATGATGTTTACATTTCATTATAAGGGGAATAAGAAGGCATTGTGGAATTTTAATCACAAGAGCGAAAAATTGCTTGTTTTCATTCTGCAATTGTGTGGTTAATGAAATAAAGGAATCCCATGGTAGAGATTTGGATTGCAGTTACTTGAAAGTTGTTATAATCTAGACAAAAACTTGATAGTCTGAGTTAGGGCAGACATGGGAGGCAAAAATTTTAAAGTAAATTTTGTCGATGCAAAGAGCAAGACATAGTAATATAATGATAGGTAAATTTATTATTATTATTATGGTTTCTCATTTTCTATACAAATACAAATGAAAGTTCTAAATTTGAAATGCATTTCTGAGTCTTGGCTATTTCCTCATTGTTTTTTAAGAGATTGTGTTTGATTATGTTGCCAAAGCTAGCCTCAGGAACACAAGAGGGGACAGAGATGGGTGCCTCTTCTTCTACTGTTATTTAGATGATAGAGTCAAAGTTCTTCTTGCTTATTCTTCTGTCTAGTCCCCTGAACTGCATACTAAGCCTGGCAGAGCAGGACACTGAAAGTATCTCATGGACCCACCACTATGGTAGTGCTGCACCAGTTCTAAATCCAGCTTATTTCTGCACGTTCCTTCCGAAAGTAATACTTCCCTTTTGGATAAGCCACCATTAAGCATTTATATAGAGTCAAACCCAAATTCCTTTTTAAAATATCCTTAAAATTTTTTTATTGATTCTTTTTAATTGTACATGATAGTAGAATTTATTTTGATGGAATTGTACAAGCATGGAATATATCTTATTCTATTTAGCACCACTTTCTTATGGATGTCCATGTGGTGACATTCACTATGCTGCATTCATATATGTATATGGGAAAGTTATTTCAGCTTCATTCCACTGTCTTTCCTTTTCCTATCCCCGCTTCCCTTCATTTCCCTTTATTTAATCTGCTGAATTTCTATTCTTCCCTTCTCCCTCCTTATTGTGGGTTAGCTTCCACCTATCAGAGAAAACATTGATCTCTGGAAATTACACCTCACTGGGAGCTGTGGCACATGCCTGCAATCCCAGTGACTCAGGAGGCTGAGACAGAAGGAGCACAAGTTTACACACACACACACACACACACACACATAGACACACATACACACGTGTCTGTGTGTGTGTGTGTATTATTGGGACCAAGATTACAAGAAATTAAAATTTTATTTATAGGAATTAGAAAGAATGTGGCCAGGTACTCATTAAACAGTCATCAAACTCCTTTTATACAGGAGACACTATTCTTGGAAATAAAAATACAGCAATAAAACACTTTCATCAGTCAGTGGAAACTGTTGCCCATCAATCTTATTTTCTTTTTGACTTCATGAAAAAAGCTGTTTTAAAATTAATTGTTTCCTCATTGGCCATAGCAATATTATACTTCCCATGGCACTTCCATATTTATCTTCATTATTTCCAAGTAAGTCTGTATTTAAGTACTTAGAAGTAAAACTTATTAGCTCTGTGGGCTTGAATTCTTAAAGACTACTTCCTATCAAAGAGTTCCATAAAATTCTCCAACCCCCATACATGTGTGCTTTGTCTGCCTCTAGAATTCTTTCATTACAAGAGTGTAACACTGGTATCAGCCTAGATTTGGAGTGCTGTTTTTGCACCTGCAAACTTTTAAGGAACAGGTGCTTTGTTAAGCACTTCAAATATGCTGTGTCCTTGATTCTTTATACCTAGCTTATGAGGGAGGTATTATTATTAATTTGATTTTACAGATTAGATAACTGAGAGATGTTCAACTGTTTGACCAAGTCACATTTCTTATACATAGCATGCCTTCAAACCGGGTATTGTGCTCTTTCTGCTTTACATTATATCTTAACTTCCTACCTCAGAGTGAACATCATTCCTTCCAGTTTAGTTAAAAGCCATAAAGTAGCTGCAGAATTAGAGTAATGTGGGTGAGATGAAGGGTACAGATTTCTGTTTCACCTTACATAGTTTCATGTTTTTTTTTTCCCTTGATTTGTCAATCTCTTTTAGAAGAATAGAATAGAAGGAGGATCAACTTTGGTCACATAACATGTAGGGTCACCTTCCATTTCCTTGTCTTTGTTAGCCGTGTGACCCAGCAGAGTTACAGGTGGTTTGCTACTGACTTAGTGCTTGATAGGAATTCTTATTGGAAAGGGATCTGTGATGATTAAGGGAGAGGTATGTAAAGAATCTAATGCCATATCTGGTACACAGAAGGAACTTGGCATGTTGTGACTGTTAACATATAATCAGATATATATTTCTCTCAAAATAGGTTCCTGAAGTTTAAAATTGTGAAATATTTTTTGGAGAGAGATGGATGTCACTTTAGAAATGTAATCTAAATGCTGTCTTCACAAAATAATCTTTATGCTATATATGGATTCTCACTGAGATGCAAATTTCATAATTTATGATGAGATTCTCTAGCTTTCAGCATAAATCTGAGTTTTCTTTTAAACTGGCTATACCTGTTGCAACATGGAGATCTTGATCTAACTGGCTTGCAAAATTGATCAAGTTGTTTACACCTATAAGCCCTCAGTTTCCATGTCTGCAAAATAGTGCAAATGATAATATCAGCATTAAGGTAGCCTTGTGAGAATTAATGATATAAGTGTTGGCATATGCTATTTTTTTTAATTCCAGAAGCATTTAACTCCCTGAATAAATATTGAAAATCATAAGAAACCATAATTTCCCCTAACAGACTAAACAAGCTGGGTAGTCTATAAAATTATTGTTTATTATTTTATTTGTCTCTCCCCCACACATTAGGAAAGAAATGAATCTGCATAAACTAATGAATTAAACTTTGAGAAGAGACAAAACCTTCATAACATATATTGGGTCCTTGGCAGCTCTTATCTCTGAATAAAGTGGAAGGAGGAAGAAGAATCTGTTTGGGAGGGTAAAGGGAATCCAACCTTGCATTTTCACAGCTGAGTGTGGATGGTTATGACAGGATAGCATCCAAACAATCACAGATAAAGACTAAGTTACCCTTCAAGATTTGTTTCACCAATACTGACCAATTATTGGGGATAAGGATAAAATCCCAAAAACATCAGTGAGGAGAAAAAGAGAAAATTCACTTGGTATTGGAGCTAAAAATTTGGGGAAGGAGTAGAAAATTGGAGAATAAATCTCTAGGAACTTAAGTTATTCACCTCAGAGTAATTGTGTGAGAAGAAAGAGGACTGAGTTAGCCAAACCCTAATCCCCCTGGATATTCAGGCTTTGATTTCCCGTGACTTAGGGCTAGGGGGAAGAGCAGAGAGAAATTCCTCCAAATTAATTACAGTCTACTCAGAAAGTGGGGAAGTGGCAGCAAAAGAAAGAAGATAAAAATTGGGGTTAAGTCTGGAGAAGGGGGATGTGGGAGACAGAGAAAGGACTAGAAGATGTCATCTACCTTGTAAAGCAAAGAGAGCTCTTCCTTGGATCAGATACAAGGCATTTGGGATCTGAAATCAATGCAGATCCTTCCCAGAAAGGAAATTTCTAACCCTACTTTTGCAATGGAATCTAACTAAATCTGCAACAAGCCCCAAACATCTCAGCCTTAATTAGAAAAAAAAAAAATAGCCTATACACTAGAAGACTAACAATCAGACTACTCTTTCCTGAAGATAGGTAATTTTTTTTTTACCTCAATCTCTACCAAATTATTTTGAAAATACTCAGGATACAATTAAGGTGAATAATAAATAAAAAAATCAGTAATATATGACCCACAATCATGAATAGAAACAGGGAACATCCAATTGCAGTGATTAAATGAGTTTAAACCAAACATCTGCAAAAAAATCTACTGCAAAAATCCTAGGGGATCTAGCAGTAAAGAAGATGGTAACACACAGGAAGGTATGTGAGAACTTTAGCAGAAACATGGATACTGAATAACAAAAGAGAAAAAAAGGAAATTCTAGAAATAAAATAAGATTATGAATATTAAGAACTAAATAGATGGATTAAAAACAGACTGAAAATACAGATGAAATGTCAGTGAAATTGAAGATGGGACTATAGATTGTATGCCACATTAAATACAAAAAGAAAGGAGTTTTGAAAGAAAAAGGACACATCCAAATTCTGTACAATGTGATATATACAATTACAGCTCCAAAACAGGAAGATAATTAGAATATGAGAAAAAATTGAAAATATTTGGAATCAAGATAAGTCAAATCAAAGAAAATATAATAATTTGAATTTCCAAGAAATTTCATGTCTAAAGCAGGGTAATTACAAAAATGAGACATAGTAAGAGCACATCATATTGATGAAAACAAAGACAGAAAACAGATGTAAAAGGCATTCAGAAAAAAGACCCATGTATACAGGTGACGATGATTGTGGCCTTCTCCTTAGGAACAATGGAAGACAGAAATTGATAAAATTCAATTATTAAAGTTCTGAAGAAAACAAAAAGCCAACTTAGAGATCAATATCTTTGGAAAACATTCTTTAAAATGAAAACTGAACACCCTACAACCAGATTTTGATTTAAAAAATATTTTTCCCCATTAAAAGAATCCAGAACTTCTCAGAGAAAGAGTTGATTCCAAGAATGACAGAGGTTAAGAAAATTAGGCCTGCCTAATTTTTAAAAAAGAAGCCTATTATTCCACAATTTCAACACAGTAGTTTTAATTTTTTTTTAAATTTTTATTTGTTCTAATTAGTTATGCATGACAGTAGAATGTATTTTGACACATCTACACAAACGGAATATAACGTCTCATTCTTCTGGTTGTACATGGTGTAGAATTACACCAGTCATATAGTCATACATGCAGATAGGGTAATAATATCCGATTCATTCCACTGTCCTTTCCACTTCCATACCTGCCCCACTCCCTTCACTCTCCTCTGTATAATCCGAAGTACCTCTGTTCTTTCTTAGGACCCCCCTACTTACTGTGAATTAGCATCTGCTTATCAAAGAAAACATTTGGCCTTTGGTTCTCCAGGATTGGCTTATTTCACTTAGCATGATCTTCTCCAGCTCCATCCATTAAACTGCAAATGCCATAATTCCATTCTTCTGAAGGCTGAGTAATATTCCATTGTGTATATACACCACATTTTCTTTATCCAGTTTCTGTTGAAGGACACCTATGTTGGTTCCATAGCTTAGCTATTGTGAATTGAGCTGCTATCAACATTGATGTGAATGTGTCACTGTAGTATGCTGATTTTAAGTCCTTTGGGTATAAACTGAGGAGTGTCATAAACAGATCAAATGGTAGTTCTATTCCAGGTTTTCTGAGGAATCACCATACTGCTTTCCAGAGTGGTTGCACCAATTTGGAGTCCTACCAGCAATTTATGAGCGTGCCTTTTCCCCCACATTCTCGCCAACATTATTGTAGCTTGTATTCTTGATAGTGGCCATTCTGACTGGAGTGAGAGGAAATCTCAGTGTAGATTTGATTTGCATTTATCTAATTGCTAGAGGTGTTCAATATTTTTTTTTAATTATCATTTTTTTATTTTTACAGACTGCATTTTGATTCATTGTACACAAATGGGGTATATCATTTCATTTCTATGGTTGTGCATGGTGTAGATTCATACCATTCATGTAATCATACATGTGCATAGGGTAATGATGTCTGTCTCATTCCACCCCTTTTTCTACTCTCCTCCCTCTCATTTACTTCTACATAATCTAAAGTTCTTCCATTCTTCTCTCATCCCCCACCCCATATCATCATTCGCTTATCAGGGAAAACATTAGGCCCTCATTTTTTTGGAATTGGCTTATTTCACTTAGCATGATATTCTCTAATTGATTCATTGATCTGTAAATGCCACAATATTATTATTCTTTATAGCTGAATAATATTCCATTGTGTATATATACCAGTTTCTTTATCCATTCATCTGTTGGTTCCATAATCTAGCTATTGTAAATTGAGCTGCTATAAACATTGATGGGGGTTACAATATAAAATCTTTTCCACACACACTTCAAAATTTATAAAGAACTTACAAAACTTTACACCAAAAATACAAAGAACCCAATAATAAATGGGCCAAGGAACTGGACACTTTATAGAAGAAGACAAACAGGTGATTAATAAATATATGAAAATGTGTTTAACATCTCTAGTAATTAAAGAAATGCAAATTAAAATAACTCTAAGATTTCATATTACTCCAATTAGAATGGTTATTATCAAGAACACAAACAATAATAGATGTTGGTGTGGATGTGGGGAAAAAGGTACACTTTTACATTGCTGGTGGAGTTGCAAATCGGTGCAGCCACTCTGGAAAGCAGTGTGGAGAATTCTCAGAAAACTTGGAATGGAGCCATCATTTGATCCAGTTATACCAATCTTCAGTTAATACCCAAAGGACTTAAAATTAGCATACTACAATATCAAAGCCACATCAATGTTTATAGCAACTCAATTCACAATAGTTAGATTGGGGTTTTCAATATTTTTTCATGTATTTGTTGATCAATTTTATTTTTTTCTTCTGTTAAATATCTGTTCAGTTCCTTACCCCATTTTTTGATTGGGTTATTTGGTTTATTTGGTTTTTTTTTTTTTTTTTTTTTTTTTGGTGTTAAGCTTTTTGAGTTCTTTCTATATCCTGGAGACAGAACATTTTCTATCTAAGGTACAATGGTAAAGATTTTCTCCCATTCTGTAGGCACCCTCTTTTTGTTATTGATTGTTTCTTTTGCTGAGAAGAAGTTTTTTAGTCTGATTCCATCCCATTTATTGATTCTTGACTTTGCTTCTTGTTTTTTAGGGGTCTTTTTAAGGAAGTCATTTCCTCAGCTGGCATGATAGAGATTTGGGCCTACTTTTTCTTCTATTAGGCACAGGGTCTCTGTTCTAGTGCCCAAGTCCTTGGTCTACTTTGAGTTGAGTTTTGTGCACGGTGAGAGATAGGGATTTAATCTCATTTTGCTACATACAGATTTCCAGTTTTCCTAGCACCATTTGTTGAAGAGGCTATCTTTGCTCCCATGTATGTTTTTGGCACCTTTGTCTATTATGAGATAACTGTATTTATGTGGGTTTGTCTCTGTGTCTTCTATTCTGTACTATTGGTCAACATGTCTATTTTGGTGCCAATACCATGTTGCTTTTGTTACTATGGCTCTGTAGTATAGTATAAGGTCTGTTATTGTGATGCCTCCTGCTTCACTCTTTTGACTTAGGATTACACAGAAGTTTTTTAATTAGTGATATAAATTACCCAAAATATGAAGGTTTTAAAGCAACAAAGACTCCATCTCCTAGTTCTATTAGTAGGACATATGGATACAACACAACTCAGGTGGGTGTTTTGCTTAGTCTGACAAGATCCAAAGAAAGCTTTGATACAGTAGTGTTTTGCTTGTTTATGGAGGTTCTGGAGATGAATCTACTTTCAGGTTTGTTAGGTTTCTCATGAACTTGTTTAATGAGGTCGCTGCCTTGGACCCATTTCTGACCTAATGTAAGCTACTAGACACCTACTCATACCTGCCATCTTTGGCTTAGCTAAACCGATCATCTCCTGTAGTATAGCTCTCCTATGCATCATCGCACTGACCCCAATTCCAACACATCTCACAGTTGCTGACCATGACAAAACCTAATGCTTAACACCAAAACTATGTTCCATGTTTCCCTTCTTTGTGTTTTTAAACTCAACATCCCACATCCCATGATTCTGAGGGTGACCCTTGGGGTAACACTCAGGGACCTTAATAAGAGTGTGTCCCCACTGTCACTCTCTCCTCTTCTGATATTAGGGCACTCTACTGTCTCATGGGCTCTTGTGGACACCACTGTTCTCTGTGAGGAATAAAATGCTACTGTTATTTTATATGTGTTTTCTGTGTCACCTGCTCTGCGTTTCACCTAACTGACATAACAGCCTGGTCAGGCTGTTCCTGGAGAGTGGCTCTCTTGATAGAAACAAATGGGGAACAGATCATACAACAGCCACAAGATGTTTATGAGTATCAATGGGCTTCCTCACATGAACAAGTTTCCTGTGATAACACCTGGTAACAGTCAGACAGGGCAGACCCTGTGGCTGCAGACTATTTACCAGGATTAAAAAGGATCCTGTGAGAGGCAGGTGCCAACACCCATGATCTCCTCCCCTGGTGCCCAGTCAGGGCAGGGTTAGAACTTAAAACCACTCTCCAGAGACCTCCAGATCCAAGTAGAAAGAAGAAAGTACTAGAGAGAGTGCTGCCCATAATCAGTTCCTTGAGAACAAGACAGAACTGTTACTTGCTGTTTATCTGCTAGGGGCAGTCTGTGCTTCCAGAGGTGACCCACATTCCTTCTCCTGCTTTCATGTGCCCCGCCTCCAACAGTAGCATTTCTAGTCCTCTCAGACCTCAAATGTCTCACTTCTGCTGTACCCCCTCACTCCTGCCACAGAGAGTTCTGTTTTTGAGGGATTACAAGGGATTAGATTGGACCTGCTTTAGCAAACCAGGTTAACATTGCTAAGGAAAGGTCTTTACTCTTAATCACATCTGTAGAATTCCTTTTTGCCATATAACATATTTACAATAGTCCAGAGATTAAAGCATGGAATTCTGTGGGGAGGGGCTGTCTATCTATTACAGTCAATATTACAACAGAAAAACTGTGCAACTATTCCAGATTAAAGGAAGCTAAAGACACATGTCCATTAAATTTAATGGCCCACCTGTACTGTAATCTGTACTAGAGTGAGAAAATATTATTAAGAACATTACTGGTTCAATTAAAATAATCATCATACTTGACATAATAGTATTGAATCAAAGTTAAATTTGCTACAACTGACAACTGCAATATGGTTATGTTACAACATTCCTTTATTTGGAAATGAAAAGAGAAGTATATAGGGATAAAGGACTATGATGTATGCAACTCAGTTTGTGGCTCATAAAAAATAAACATAGGTAGGTAAATAGATGACAAATAGCAAGTGATAGAATAATTGGAGGAAAATTTTAACAAGGGTAAATGTGAGTAAAGACTGAAAACATTATTTTGTACTATGATTTTTGTGATACTTATGAACCCTTAAAAACAGATTGGAAAATTTATAAATATTCATTTTTTTAAATTATGATGAAACAAGGGCATTGCTATTTTTTTATATTTTCAGTTATAGATGGATATGCTACTTTTATTTATTATTTGTTTGTTTATTTATTTATGTTTTATTTGGTGCTGAGGATCAAATCCAGTGCCTTACTCATGCTAGGCAAGCACTCTACCACTGAGCTACATTGTAATATTTTTTAAAAAACCCAAATTGTTATATTTTTTAAAGAGTTGAAGTAGTTTATCTCCAGAAAAAAAAAATCTATGATACTTCAAAGAAATTGAATAGGAAAGGCCTGGGGATGTAGCTCAGTAGTAGAGTACTTGCCTAACGTGCGTTAAGTCACTAAATTCAATCTCCCATACCATAAAACAAAACAAACAAACACCAATAAGTTATAGAAATTGCATAGGCAAAAAAAAAAAAAAAATAATGCCAGATTGAACCTCAGGTATGCAGAAGGGAAGAGAACTAGAAATGGTAAATATGTGGGTTTAAATAAGGAAGCATTTTTTTAATGTCATAACTATTTTTATATAATTTTCTTATAAGATTTAATTGTAAAATATTGGCTGCTTAAGACAAATTAACAATGATATTTTTAAAGAATATGTAGAAAGAAAATTGAAAACAAAAGAAACAAAGTGTGGGTAGGTGTTCAATGAATTAATTTGTATTAAAATTCTGCTTTTTTTGTTAAATTGTCTATTATTTGAAGGTATACAGTAATAGCAAAAATTCTATAAAGGAAGCATTCACACACAAAGAGAGTTAAAAGACAGAATCTTTAAAAATCTCTTTCAGTTTGTTTTTGTGTCCTCGGATCTGCAAATATTTATTCTGTGATGTCTAATTTGCCATTTATTCAAAGTAATGTATTTTCCCGGTCAATTGTAGTTTTTATATATTTCATATCTCTACATGTAAAATATATTATACCTTTTTAAGCATATTGAAAATAACAATACATTACTCTTTTACATTCAATTTCTTTTTTTAATTTTTAAGAATTTTTATTGGTTCCTTTTAGTTATACATGTCAGCACAATCCATCATGATATGATTATAAAAGCATGGAATATATCCTATTCTAATTAGGACCCCACTCTTGTGTGTGCGCTTGATGGTGGGATTCATTTAGGTGTTTTCTCATACGTACATAGGAAAATATGTTAGATTCCTTCTACTATCTTTCCGATTCCTATCCCCCACTTCCTTCCCTTCTTTCCCCTTTGTCTAATCTACTGAACTTCCCTTTTCCTTTGTCCCCTTTATTGTGATTTAGCTTCCACATATCAGCAAAAACATTTGACCTTTGTTTTTTGGGGGTTATCTTATTACATTAAATTTCTAACATCTCTGTTAGTTCTTGTGGATTTTGATTTTTTTCTCATAATTTGGAAACATAGTTCTCTGTTCTTTTGAATGCCTGATAATTTTTTATGCCAGGCATTACAGATTTTACAATATTTAATGCATGCTGCATTTTTTATCATATAATTTTTAAATATTTTTTCATGGGATACAGTTAAGTTACTTGGAAAACATTTAGTCCTTCTAATCTTGTTTTTATAATTTATTATATGGGACAAGAGCAATAATTAGTCTAGGCATGACTATTTCCTGTTACTGAAAAATTTCTGGAGTTCTCTACACAATGTCTTATAAGTTGCATGTTTTTCCAGTCTGGCTGATAGATGACAATATTCTTGGCTCTGTGCGACTGCTAGGTGCTCGTCCTTATGATTATTTATAATGTTTCCTAGACATTCATTTTGACACATATATTCTGATCACTACTTGGATGAATACTTAGAGGATGCCTGTGTAGATTTCCAAAATCCTATTTTTTGGGAGGGCACGGGAGAACTGGTGATTGAATCCAGGAGTGCAATATGACTGAGCTACATCCTCAAGCCTTTTATTTTTTACTTTGTGATGGGCTCTCACTAAGTTACCTAGGCTGACCTTGAACTTGCCACCCTCTTGCCTCAGTCTCCTGAGTCCCTGGGATTATGGGTGTACGTCACCGTGATCTTCCCAAATCCTATTTCTTTTATTTATTTATTTTTTATTTTTTTTAATTGTAAACAAATGGGATACATGTTGTTTCTCTGTTTGTACATGGCATAAAGGCATACCATTTGTGTAATCATACATTTACATAGGGTAATGTTGTCTGATTCATTCTGTTATTTTTTCCCTTCCCCCCACCCCTCCCACTCCTCTTTTCCCTCTATACGGTCCTTCCTTCATCCATTCTTGCCCCCCTCCCTAACCCTAACTCTAACCCTAACACTAACCCCTCCCACACCCCATTATGTGTCATCATCCACTTATTAGCAATATCATTCGTCCTTTGGTTTTTTGAGATTGGCTTATCTCACTTAGCATGATATTCTCCAATTTCATCCATTTGCCTGCAAATGCCATAATTTTTTCATTCTTTATGGCTGAGTAATATTCCATTGTATATATATACCACTGTTTCTTTATCCATTCATCAATTGAAGGACATCTAGGTTGGTTCCACAGTCTGGCTATTGTGAATTCAGCAGCTATGAACATTGATGTGGCTGTATCTCTGTAGTATGCTGATTTGAAGTCCTTTGGTTATAGGCCAAGGAGTGGGATAGCTGGGTCAAATGGTGGTTCCATTCCAAGTTTTCTAAGGAATCTCCACACTGCTTTCCAGAGTGGCTGCACTAATTTGCAAACCAACCAGCAATGTATGACTGTACCTTTTTCCCCACATCCTCTCCAACACCTACTGTTGCTTGTATTCTTGATAGTCGCCATTCTAATTGGGGTGAGATGGAATCTTAGGGTGGTTTTGATTTGCATTTCTCTTATTACTAGAGATGTTGAACATTTTTCCATATGTTTGTTGATTGCTTGTAGATCTTCTTCTGTGAAGTGTCTATTCATTTCCTTAGCCCATTTGTAGATTGGATTATTTGCATTCTTGGTGTAGAGTTTTTTGAGTTCTTTATAGATTCTGGAGATTAGTGCTCTATCTGAAGTATGATTGGCAAAGATTTTCTCCCACTCTGTAGGCTCTTTCTTCGCATTGCTGATAGTTTCCTTTGCTGAGAGAAAGCTTTTTAGTTTGAATCTAACCCAGTTGTTGATTCTTGTTTTTATTTCTTGTGCTATGGGAGTCCTGTTGAGGAAGTCTGGTCCTAAGCCGACATGTTGAAGATCTGGACCTACTTTTTCTTCTATAATCTGCAGGGTCTCTGGTCTGATTCCACGGTCCTTAATCCATTTTGAGTTTAGTTTCATGCATGGTGAGAGATATAGGTTTAGTTTCATTCTGTTGCATATGGATTTCCAAATCCTATTTCTGTGCAGCACTTTCCTATCTGGTACTCTGTTCAGCAAACTCTGACCACCATCTGTCTGGACTCAGCCCTGTGTCCTTTCCTCAATTAATATGGATTCTCCATTTCAATGCTGCCATCTGGAAATTAAGCAGAAGGAAGTGTAGGTTCACCTTGTTTCTATTTCTTAGGTGTCATAAACTGGTTTAATATGGTTGCTTCTTCAACTCCAACAAGTTTGGCATGTTTTGTGAAACCCACCACTATCTTCAGCTTAGTCAAATCCTCCTCTCCTTGTGTGGTTGTTTACTGTATAACTGCCTGTGCCCCATCTCACCCCAAACTCAGCACGTCCCGTGGCTGTTGTTCAGGGTAAGACTTCATGTTAAATATGCAAATCAGGTAAATATATTCTCTTTATATGTGTTTAAACTCACTAATGCACAGCCCATGAGACAAACCCCAAGAGTAACACCAGGGATCTTACCAGAGACACACAGACCCTCTGTTCCCTTCTCTCAGCCCCATCTGCTCGAGGAGCTCCCTACTGCACCTCTGAACATTACACTGGCCACCTGCTGGCACACCTGCCGTCTCTGGCAGTGATAAATTTCTTTTTTAGTATGAATTTTAGTTTCACTCTCTGTGTCCCACCTTTAAATACCTAAATATAACACACTCCTCCACCAATCAGGGCTCTCCTGAAGAGAGGCTAGCTTGGTATACGACCACTCTTGAGAGAAAGACTCCAAAATCACATTACATTAGAAATTACAGCATAGAGAATCACTCATCTTCTTGACTCAAGTTCAATATCCTAAATTTTTCCCCATGTATTTTACCTGATTTTTTTAAGTTTTTTTTTTAGTGGTTTTAAGTGAGAAGGTAGGCCTAATCTTATTTGTTGCCTGCAAGCAGAAGTCTGAGTCATTCTATTGTTATGAGACTTATGGATGACAAAACTAATCTATCTGATTTAAATTAGAACAAGTCAGCCTGTGGGAGAGAATTGACTTAAGGGACACAAGCAATTACTTCACAGTGATGTGAAAGTCCTGTATCTTCCTGGATGGTAGTTGTGTGGATATATTACAATTGCCGGAACTCATGGAAATTGACACCAAAGACATGTGGTTTTTTTTTTTTTTTTTTTTTTTTTTATAAAGTGTACAACAAAATGCATATGATTTCAATGCCTGTATTTGATCTTGCCTCATTTAACTCCAGTCTTCATATTGAGTTCATGATGAGCCCAATGTACACGCCTGTAATCCCAGTGGCTCAGGAGACTGGCTCAGGAGACTGGCGCAGGAGGATCATGAGTTCAAAACCAGCCTCAGGGAACACGAGACACTAAGCAACTCAGTGAGACACTGTCTATGAATAAAATACAAAATAGGTCTGGGGATGTGGTTTAGTGGTTGAGTGCCCCTGAGTTCAATCCCTGGTACCCTCCCCTGACACCAAAAAAAAAAAAAAAAAAAGTTCATGAAAGAGTTCATGATGGCATTCTAGTCCATGGAGACAAACTTTGTTCTCCATTTACCGAACACCCTCCTGAACACCCTATTCCCCAAACCCAGAAATACTGTTGTTTGGGTTCACTCTTATCACAAAAGATATCCTTATTCTTGAATACCTAGCAGAGATGTAAGCCTTTCAGGTAGAGCCTATGCCAGTGTTACAATGTATGGAATGAAACATTCATTTATGTTGTTTGATAAAAGCTAACTCAGTTTGTCTTCTATCTTTAGCGGGACAGGGAAATATATTACTTTCCTTCCCAGTGTTTATTTTAAATATCCTTAGCATTCACTTTCACAAAGTTGTCCTTTTTGAATGCGTGTTACCTATTTCCTGGTTTTTATGGGACAGATTTATTACTGCATCAGTGTTAATGGTTTCTAAGAGTTGTGATTTTTGTTCCAGGGATACTTGCTCCTCAATTGGGTTTCATAGCTGGCAGTTAGGGCTTCTTAATTTATTTCCATACAAGTTATGGTTTGCAGACTTGTTTTTCAATTCATTATTACTCCCTTTAAAATATCTTACAACCTGTCATTATGATAAACAGGGCATACGTATGACAAAAACTGGTTTTTCAGAAGAATCCTTGCTTCCTTTATGCATTTTAAAAGATGATATAAAATAACGATAATTATGCACATTGGTTGTGCCTTTTATTTCTATATTAATGGGTGGTTGATAAATGAAAATAATTGAATTTGAAAACTAATATTACAAGTTTTGTCATTTGAGGCAATAACACTGATGTTATGACCAAAATTTAGAGGTCTAAAGCTGTGTCTCCAACAAGGTAGAAAAGCACAGAAACATCAGGCAGGGAATCTGGGTCTTGGTTCTCTTGCTTCTCATTTTAATCTCCAGTTGGAGCAAAATATAGCCTAGAGTGGCAGTAAAGAGAATGAGGTAGTAAATTCATCCATTACCTGTTACTGCAACAAAATACCCAAGGCTGGGCAATTTGTAAGTGGAAGAAGTTTATTTAACTCTTCAGTTTTGGGGGTTCAAAGGCAGGGTGCCAGCATCATTTCAGCTCTAGTGAGGACTTTTTCATGGTGGTGGCATCAAGATGGGAGCACAAATGCAAGGGGTCCCTAAGCGACAGGAAGTCAGAGGGACAGACAGGGAAGGATCCACCTTGCTTTTGTAACATAATCGTTGAAAGACCTACTTGGGTTCCCATGAGAATTACTCAGGTCCTTCTTAGGGCATCAACCACGGGCCCCCATCTGTTTAAGATTCCACACCATCTCCTAACTCCACCTGAGGACCAAGAAACCACAATCAAACCATAGCAGGTATTATGTATATAATTATTCACTAGCTTTGGTTGTGAAGTATAAACTTCACCTGTGAAGTCTTTAGACTTTATTTTTTAGTCATTGAGACCTGAGTTGCCTCATATTTAATATGAGATTCATTACTTTCATGAAGCTCAGGGGCTGCACCAAATAGTCATTATGTGATATATTTTACTATATATTACTCCCTGTGACCCAGTCACAGTGCAAAATGCTAAGGATGCAGTTATAACAAGTAATTTCTCAGAGGTGCCTGCGCAGTCAAATTTAATATAGGCTATAGGCTTCCCTCCCTATGATCAATCTTAGGAGAAATGATAGATGGAAACAGGGAATCAAAAAATATTGCCAATAGCAACAGTAGTAGAAGCAAAATAAGCCTGAGAGACCACTGGCAAGACAGAAATCTGTTTGAACTTGTGTGTTTGCAGAGTGGTGAGGGATGGCTACATCCTGAGACAAGAATTTACTGGTTAAGAACTGTTGGGCCCCACTTCTTTTCTATTCCTCTGTATTATCTTTGAACTATCATTATCTGTCTCCCTCAGAGCTAAGATCTCATGTGCACAAAGATAAGAAGGGTGCAGTGAAAAGGTCCTTTGGGATGAATAACTAGGAACATAAGGGTGGTGGAAATGTTGAAGAGTCCTCCACATTCATTCTTTTACCTTCATTCCTCCAAATATCTAGGCCTGTTGAATTACATTCCAGTGAATTAGCATCTTTGTAGTGGTACTTATAAGTCTCATGCCAACGGTGAAGCCATAACCAGAGTCACTTGCTAATGTAATGCTATTCTTTCGTTGGGCCTGTAATTTCCCACCACAGGATCAATCTTGCTCCCTTTCATTGAACTTATCCAAGTTAAATGCAGAGCAAGTTCTAACCTCCCATGACCCTGTGTAATAATGAACACAAACTATGATCTCACAAACCAAAACACGAGGTACTATCATAGCATCAGCTATCTCAACTGAACAAAGCAATAATTGGATGACACACCATTTGATTGAGTACTATATGAACAGAAACACCAAGATTTCAATAAGCATAATAAGTGCCCTTAAAATATGAGAAACTATATTGTTAATAAAAAACAAAATAAATTATTGTAGGAAACAAGTGAAAATATTAGAGATTAATTACAGAGTTTTTTGTTGTTGTTGTTTAAAGATGACAACATCAACAATATAAAATGGATAGAGTTAACATAAAATACTAAATTGCGGGTTTATTTTGAGAAATTCTTCCCCCAATAGCTGGGAAGAATTAGAACTAGAAATAGAATTAGAACTAAAGAATAACTATAATTATAACTATAATTATACTATAACTAGAAAATATTAAAGGAATTTAAGGATATAAAATACAGAAAGCATAGCAAGGAAAATAAGTTTTAAAGAAAGAGAAAAAGAAAAAGAAATATTCAAAGAATTAGTAAAGATATATGTCCAAAAACTGAAGAAAGATGAGTGACCTCAGTTGAAAATCTTGCAAATTCCTAAAGGAAGAGTTAATAAAAAAGCTCACGTTGCAAACATTAGTGCTATTTAAAAGCACCAAAGTGAAAAATGATATTTGAAAATCTTGCAAAAAGAGAAAACTTCACTATCATAAAAGGTATCATACTGACATTACCTTCTCAAAAACAGTGCTAGGTGGGAAAAGACAAGAAGATAATCATTTAATGAAAAATATTTTCCCTAGAATTTATTAAAAAGTATAATTACCACTATAATTTTAAAGTTAAATAACATTATTCTCATAAGAAAAATACCTAAGGAGTTTTTGTCCCTCAATTGCACACACTAAAAACAATACTGAACACAGTGTTGAAATAAGGTCAGAAACAAATCCAGGAGACATTGCAAGAAATAAACACATGAGAGGCAATCAAATATATTATAAAAGTTTGTTGTCAAGCCAAAGTCATTCACATAGAGACATATATATATGCACACACACAAAAAGAGACTGACTCTAAGTCAAAATTACAGTTATCTGTAATATCAAACCTAAGAATATTTTCTTTTATTAATATCTTCAAAATGTCTTTATTATTTTACCCTATTGAATATTTTGGCAAGTTTTTAACACTCATATTATTTAGTACTCTAAATTTTCCTTTTATTTTGAGGTAGCTTATAACATATATGCTTACTTATGCACAGTCTCTAATATATATTTATAGACCATAAAATATATATTCTGTATATGTGTTTTAAAAAACTTCTTTTAAATATTTATGTGATCAAATGTCTTAATGATATTAATCAAACCTAATAAATTCTGTCATGTATGTAATCTTGGTTTATGTACACACAGAAGATGTTTACTAAAATCATCTCAGGATGATAAGCTTTATTTATTTTTATTCTATTTTATTATTTGATTATATGCTTTAGTTAGTGCTTCATCTTTGTGAGTTATGTGATTTATTTGGCTAGTGACCTTCTCTTCAAATGAGTTTTGCTTTATATTTGATAAAACATCAGTTTATTTTTGATTATTGTTTGCTTGATATATTTTTCATCCTTTGACATTTGTTTTATTTGTGTTCTTATAATATAGATGTATCCACTTTCTATAACAGAGCTGCTTATTACTCTAAATTTATCTGACTTTCAACTGAGCATAACAGTTATGGTTATTATTATACTGGTATATTTAGATGAACTTTTGTCACTTTGCTTTTTTATTTTTAACTGTCCTATTTTCCTTATAATTTTTGCTCGTACTTTTTTACTGTTTTAAAACTCCTGCTTATATCCTTTCTCCAAATGATATGATTTCAACATTCTGTTCCTTATCTACCCCATCTTCCAAATCTTTATCATGAAAAACACATGAAAAATAAATTAGGTAAGGTCAATACCAGATTAGATACAGAAGAATAAAAGAACAGTAAAAATGGAGACATGGACTATTCAAAATGAAATAGAGAAAAGATAGGCTGGAAAAGAAAACAAAGTATCAGTGATATGTGGGATAACCACAAGCATGCAATATTAGTGAATTTAGAAAATCTAATGTAGAAAAATATTTAAAAAATAATAGCTGACATTTTCTGAAATTGGTGAAATACTATAAGCCTATAAGTCAAACAAGAATCAATAAACAAGCCCAAGTAACATGAAGAAAGCTACATCAAGGAAATTGTAATCATATTTATTAAAAACATTTGATAAAGAGATAATTTTAAATTAAAAAATGAGATAAATACAAATTAACAAAGATAAGAATATAAAAATCGTTTATTGGAAGCAAGCTAGAAATACCTAGAAAAACATTTGTAAAGTGCTGAAAACTACACCAGAGATGTAAGGAGGCCATGCCTGGGTCAGAAATGCTGCATAAGACAATATGAGAAATCAGCTGTGCAAATATAATAAATCCACTATGTTAATTATGAAAAATAAATGACAGTTCTACATGCCTGTAATGATGTAAAACACATTCAAAGTAATTTTTATTTTAAAAAAATTGGCCAGTACTGAATGGAGGAACTTTGGATTGCGTAGAGGGGAATGGGTTGGAAGGGGTGGAGGAAGGAAAGATAGTGAACTGAGACAGACATTAGTCTATGTGCAGTATGATTACATGAATGGTGTGAATCTACATTGTGTACAACCATAGAAATGAAAAGTTGTACTGCATTTGTGTACAGTGAATCAAAATGCAGACTGTAAAAATAAAAAAAAATAATTAAAAACATTAAAAAAATAAAAAATAGGAAAAAATTGGCCGGTTCCAACATAAAGGAAAATGCATTATTTCCAAGTGGATTGTGCATTTCCAACACTTTTGATCAGGTGAATTGCATCTTATTCTCTAAAATAAGGTAACTGCTATACTTTCCGTCCATGTTCATTGCCAGATCCCATGATCAACAAATTTATAAGCTTATCTCCTTTCTTGAAAACAGCCCTAGAATTTATGGAGGTACTACATTTTGTTATCCATAAACTGAGGCTCAACCTTGTTAACTGAAGCTGGTAAACAACACAACCAGATTTTGAATCCACATCTTCAAAATGAAAACTGCCTTCTTAGAAATTCTTGCTCATTACTGACTGTCACCATGGTTACAGATTGTAATGCACACCAGGTCTCTTTTCTCTTCATTTCTCCTATCTAGATTTCAGTCTTTCTGCTTCTCTTGGACCCCAGCATTTTAAGTAATTTCCAAACTATTTGGTTCTTTTTACATTTCCCTGTATCTCTTCTTCTTAGAGGTGGACCTTTGCCAAACTCAGCCTGATGGTTTCAAACATACCACCTGTTTACATTGCCTCAAAGAAAATCATGCTCCATCAGTGTTCTCTCAGATGGTTACTTTGCCTTGGTACTTCCTCTAGACTTACTCCCTAAGTGTCCCCTCTCCTTTATCTGGCTCATCTATTTCTAGGTTTTGGTACCATCATCTTTCATCTGAAATACAACGAAAAGAACATAGATTTAGGAATTATAGCCACTAACTTCCAACTCTTGGTTCTGCGATAACTATATATTAATATTCCTTGAGTTTGAGTTTCCTCACAATTAAACAGATAGTGTCTGCCATATAGAGCTATTTGAAGTATTACATTCAATGAAATCAATAAATTTTGTATCAGAATGCCAGTAACAGGGTAGGTGTCTAAAACATTGGGGCTGATGTTATCATGATTACAATAAAATTTTCTTCATTTGTGATCCCAAATTCTTTGGGGGAAACTCAGTGTCCCTTGGTTAATGAGTTTTGACTGCCTTCTTTGAGATGTGAATAATATATGAATATTAAAGGAATTGTGGTTTTTCTTTGATATTTATATTTTAAGATTATGAGTAGTCACATAACAAAAGAAACTTGGAAAATCTTATCCTCAGAAAAGTCATCAATTGTCTTCCATTTGCTCTTCTGAATATGGAATTCATGCCACTGGCAATAACATTTTGTTAATTTATAGTGGCACTAGAGTAACCACAAAATAAGTGCTATAGGTCAGGCTAATAAGACATGTGTGTTCAAAGACAAGAACACTGACTAATGATGAAATGCCTAAAGCAAACATATATAGTGAAAAATCATTTCAATTTTATAACATGACAAGTTTCTCAAATTTCAAACTAGGTATTGCTGGAAGGTGGAAAGTCAAGTTTTATTAGCATTTATTTTTCCACTGGGAAATTTATAGATGCTAACAGTTCTAAGCCAATTGATAGGGATATAAAATTTTGTTTAGTTTCAGATACAAAGACCAAACTACTAAAATTTCCTTTATCATTGTAACTAAGAATGTCAGAGAAATTTTCCTAAATACAAATTAGATCATGCTTCTCATTTATTTGAAAGCATTCTATAGGTGTTTCAGCTTAGCATAAAAAATCCACCCTATAATTGGTTCCTTACTTTGTCTCAGTCACAAGTCCTTTTGACACTTCATTTCAGTTACTGTGAACAATTAGTATATGCCCAGAAAAATTTATTCTGGGAATATAATTATAAATATAAATATCCTTACACAGGATTATTTTTCTTTTAGAGCTTGAAATGCCCTTTTCTCCCTTTATTGCTCATTTATGTTGTTTTTCTTCAAATTTTAGTTCCATTAAACACTTTATAACTATGGAAAGAATCTAGAGTAAACCCAACGTTAGAAGAGAATCTAGAAAAGTGACAAAACAGAAACAAAAAAGCAAAACAAAAAAGGAGCCCTTTTAGTAGGAGTGGTATATGGACATGTACAATAATGATTTACTGGTTCCTTAGAATGGTCCAACAGCTTAGAGTCTCGGCTAAGGCACAGCCTCAATGTGCATTCAATTAAATTCTAGATTCAATGTGCATCCTAGTATTAGTCAAGTACATATTATTTTTTTTTTCAGTTAACATGGTGGCAGGTGGAGGAAAAATCTATTGTGAGCTTAATGTAGATGAAAACATTTTTGAACACAGTACTTCATTGACAAAGTGACATGAGCACAACTTACAAATATATCTAGGATAGATAGATAGAGCCTAGATATTTATATATGAACTCAAATATAATCAATATGACATTGCCGTGATCATTGTTGGCACAGTGGCTCAATGAAGCTAAGTTTCTTAGCATCTAATTTAAGAAGTGTGTTCTAAGTGTTTTCATTTCAGAAAAGGACAAGTTTTAAATTTCTAACTTTATTTATAAATGCTCTAACTTTATTCTGTGAAAAAGGAAGAATCTATCACTTCTGCAGGTAAATATCATGCTAAAGGGAAACATTCTTTAGTGTTGTGGCCCAATACACCATCCATTTATCTCTAAACTCTTTAATATCTTTCAGCAGTTACATCATTTACCAACAGGAGTGGGGCTTAATACAGTCTTAAAAAGGAAATGGTTTCCAGTCTGTAGTTTTTCTCTTTACTGTGTTGATTGTTTCCTTTTTACAGTGCAGAAGTCTTTTAGTTTGAGGTCATCCATTTGTCAGTTCTTGCTTTTGTTTCTCGTGGACTCCTATCCAGGATATCATTGCTTATGCAAGTATCTTGAAGCCTCTCTCCTGTTTAATTCTAGTAGTTTCAAAACTTCAGGTCTTAATTAAGGCCTTTGATGCATTTTAAGTTTATTAAACAGGGTGAGAGATGGGGCTCTAGTTTCAATTTTATCATGTAAATATCAGGTTTTCCTAGCACCATTTGTTGAAGAGGCTGTTCTTTCTCTAGTATATATTTTGGCAACTTCATCAAGGGTCACTTGGCTGGAGATACATAGATTTGTTTCTGGGTCTCCTGTTTCTAATTTATGGGTTTGTTTTTATGCTAATATCATGCTGTTTCTTACTATGACTCTGTATGTTTTGAAATCAGGTATTGTGATGCCTCCAACATTACTCTTTAGTCAGGATTTCTTTGACTTATGATGTCCTCTGTGTTTCCATGTGAGTTTTAAAATTGCTTTTTCTAGTTCTGTGAAAAATGTCATTTTTTTTCCACAGGGATTGCTTTCAATCTGTAGATCATTTGGGTGGCATATCCATTTTAGCAATATTAATTCTGCCTGTCCATGAACATGAGAGTTCTTTCTACCCTATAGTGTCTCCTTCAATTTTTTACCTTTGATCCTTTGTAATTTTCATTGTAAATCTCTTTGAAATTGTTAGTTTTGTAATAGGACAAAATCTTAACTAGCTATTTATCTGACAGAAGATTAATATCCAGCATACACAAGTAACTCAAAAAACTTAACACCAATAAATGGGTAAACTATTCAAATAGACACTTTACAAATCTGAAGTAAAATGACCAATAAATATATTAAAATGCTCTATTTTTAAGTTACTAAGGAAATGCAAATTAAGTCTATAATGAGGTTCAATCCCACCCTATGTAGAATGGCTATTATCAAAAAACTACAAATGAAGGTTAACTTGTGCAGAAAAGGGAACCCTTATACACTGATGGTGGGGATGCAAATAAATATAGCCATTATAGAAAACATTATGGGGGTTCCTCACCATACTAAAATTAGATATGTTATGTGATACAACTACACTACTTCTAGGTATATATACAAAAGAAATGAAGTCAGCATAAGAATGAGATATCTGCATACATATGCTTATTGTGCCACTATTCACAAGAGACAAAATGTGGAATTAACCTAGGCTCATGTCAATAGATGAATGAATAAAGAAAATATGGTATAGGTATAGGTATAGGTATAGATATGAATATCTCTCTCTATAGATAAACAATGAAGTTGCATTCAGCCATAAGGAAGAATTAAATTATGTCATTTACAATAACATTTCAGTCACAGTATAGTAATTTTTAAAAAAACTAATCATTTTTTTTTTCTTCTCTATCTTTTACGGTTTAGGTCAAGATTAACTGAGAGAAAAAAATCACATGATTATCTCAATAGATGCAGAAAAAGCCTTCATTGAAATTCAATACCTGTTTGTGATAAGAAAAAAAGGAATAAATTAGGATTATAAGAAATTTGACTCAACAATATAGTGGCTATAATGTCAGAAACAAAGCCAACTTCAAACCGAGTAGAAAAACTGAAAGCATTTCCTCTAAAATCAAGAGCAAGACAATATCCATTCTCACCACTTTTATTCGATATGTTACTACAAATTTTAACCAGCACAGGTAGGCAAGGAAAAAAAAATGATACAAAGAGTAAAGTAAGAAGTCAAATTATCTCTATTTGCAGATGATATGATCCTATAGTTATAAGACACTTAAAGTTCCACCAGAAGAATTCTAGAGTTGATAAATTCAGTGAAAGTAGCAGGATATAAAATTAGCATACAAAAACCTTCAGCTTTTCTATATACCTACAATGAATTCACTGAGAAAGAAATCAGGGAAACAATACCATCCACAGTAGCCTCAAAAAATAAAATAACTAGGAATAAACCTAACCAACGAGGTAAAAGACCCCTATGATAAAAATTGTAACTTGAAGAAAGAAATTGAAGAGAAATTTAGAAGATCAAAAACCTTCCATATTCATGAATAGGCAGAATTATATTTTTAAAATGGAAATATTATGAAAAGTGACTTATAGACTCAGTGCAATACCATCAAAATACCAATGATGTTCTTCACATAACTATAAAAAAATCTTACGATGAATATGGAGGAGCAATAGACACAGAATAACTCAATGAATCCTGAACAAAAAAAGCAATTGCTAGAGGCATCAGAATACCTGATTTCGAATTATAATACAGAGCCATAGTAACTAAAATCACAGTACTGGCTTAAAAACAGACATGTAGACCAATGAAATATAATGAAAGACAAAGACAAATTCACAAAGCTACAGTCAACTGATTCTGTAAAAAGTTGCCAAAACTTTTGCTGGAGAAAAGATAGCCTCTTTACCAAGTTGTGTTAGAAAACTGGACATTCACATACAGAAGAATGAAACCAAATCCTTATCTCTCACCCTGTACAAAAGTAAACTGAAAATAAAACAAAGACCTCCGTGAAAGACCAGAAACTTTGCAATAGTTAGAAGGAAAACTTGGGGAAACACTTCACTATTTGGATGCAGGCAAAGACTTCCAGAATAAGACACCTATAGCTCAGGAAATAAAAGAATGAACAACTCAATAAATTGAAAGGAATCAAATTAAAAATATGCACATCAAAGGAAATAATTACTAGAATGAAGAGACAACTGAGAGAATGGGAAAAATATTTTCCAGCTACTCTTCTGACAGAGGACTATTATCCAAAATATATATGAAATTCAAAACACTAAATATTAAAAAATAACCCAATCAATAAATGAGCAAATGAACTGAACAGATGTCTCAAAAAAAGAAACAAAAATGTACAACAATTATATTTTAAATGTTCAGTATCTATAACTATCAGGGAAATGTAAATTAAAATATACTGAAATTCTAAAATTCTATCTTGTTACAGTTAGGATAGCAAGAATCAAGAATACAAATAATGACCTCAGATAGAGTATTAATCTCCAGGACATATAAAGAACTCCAAAAGCTTAACACCAAAAACAAACAAACACACAAACAAAAAGAAAAACCCCTCAATCAATAAACAAGCAAAGGAACTGAACAGATACCTCACAGAAAATATACAATTGAGAAGCAAAATATGAAAAGTGTTCTACATCTCTAGCAATTAAAAAAATGCTAACCAAAATTACTCTAAGATATCATGTCACCCCAGAAAAAATAACAATTATCAAGAATACAAGCAACAATAAATGTTGGCAAGATGTGGGGAAAAAGATACACTCATACGTTGCTGGTGGGACTGCAAATTGGTGCAACCATTATGGAAAGTAGTATGGAGAGGCCTCAGAAAATTTGGAATGGAACCACCATTTGACTCAGTTATCTCACTCACTTCTTGGTTTACATTCAAAGGACTTAAAATCAGAATACTAAAGTGACACAGTGACGTCAATTCACAATAGCCAAACTATGGAACCATCCTAGATGCTCTTCAAAAGATGAATGGATAAAGAAAATGTGGAATATATACATAATGGAATATTACTCAGTGTT
Source organism: Sciurus carolinensis (assembly GCF_902686445.1). Classification (NCBI taxonomy): domain Eukaryota; kingdom Metazoa; phylum Chordata; class Mammalia; order Rodentia; family Sciuridae; genus Sciurus; species Sciurus carolinensis. The sequence goes on along the minus strand of NC_062223.1, from coordinate 83,805,438 downwards.
AAAGAATAATGAAATTATGGCATTTGCAGGTAAATGGTTGGAGCTGGAGAATATCAGGCTAAGTCAAATAAGCCAATGCCAGAGAACGAACGGCTGAATGTTTTCTCTGATATGCAGAAGCCAATTTACAATAAGGTGGGGAGGTGGGCTAGGGAAAAATAGAGATAGTTTGAATTAGGCAGAGGGGAGTGAAGGGAGGAGAGGGGGTTTGGATTTGGAAGGGTAGTAGAATGAATGAGACATTATTACCCTATGTACATATATGATTACACAACAGCTGTGATTCTAAATCATGTACAACCAGAAAAATGAGAAGTTAATACTATTTTATTTATGACATGTCAAAATGCAATCTACTATCATTAATAACTAATAAGAATAAATTAAAAAAAGACATTCTGGTAAAAAAAGAATACAAATAATGATAAATGTTCACAAGAATGTTGGTGGGGAGAAGGAATTCTTATATTCTGTAGATGGGAATGTAAATAGTACAGCCAGAATAGAGGTTACACGAAAAGCTAAAAATAGATCTATCAAATAACCCAACTATACCAGTCCTTGGTATTTATTCAAAACAATCAAAGTTAGCTTATTTTAGAGATACAAACAAACCTATATTTATTGTAGCACAACCAATAGCCCAATTATGGGACCAATCAAGCTGTCCATCTAGAGATGAATGGATAAAGAAAATGTGGTGCATCTAGACAATAGCATTTTATTCAGTCACAAAGAAGAACAAAATTATGACATTTGCAGGAAAACAGATTGCAGGAAAATAAGTCACTCAGAGAATATTATTGTATGTTTTATTTTATATATGGAAGCTAAAAGGGAAAATGTTGAGAAAAAGGGACTCCATTAAATTAAAAAGTAGAGCAGTAGACTGGAAGAAGGGAGGAGGAGAGGATGGGGGAGGTATTGGAGTGAATTTGATCAAATTATGTATGGACACATATGCCACAATAAAATCCACATTTCTGTGTAATTAATATTTACCAATTTTTTAGAAAAAGTAATATTTTCTTTAGTTGTCAAATTTGCTGTTACTTAGAGGCAATCTTTGGAGCACCTTTTTTAGAGAGTAATTATTTTGGTAATATCTCTAAAGACCTTAACCTGGTTACAGAGGGCTTGCTTTTCAGGAGGGGAATCAAAGTACTATCAAAACTGTTCTGAGACAAGGCATGTGAGTGAAAATTAGTCCCTCAGGCACACTATCTTTCCATTAATGAGGTTAATCTAAACTGTCTTGTTTTACATGAAGTTACATCATCTTAACTCTTTCTATAGTATAGTTATCTTCATCTTCATTTACCTATGTTTTAAATTATTGTCTGACTTTTATTAAATTCTACTATAAAAATATCACAGTGACATTCATTTTTGCTGCAAAACTATCCCTTGAAGACATTCATTGTATCTACCACAAAATTTCTTTGGGAAAATATATCTAGTATGTAATACTTGTTAATTTTTTTTCCTCACTCCAGAAAATGACTCTTCTTTCTTATTTTTACAAAAATCACATTACAGTTTCTGTTTAGTGACTATCCTAGAGAGTTTTTAAAAATCAGTACTACATTAATTATTAGAGTATGGAGTTGGTGTATTTACTTTCTTTTTTAACCTTGGTCTTGAATATTTTCTCACAAACTAAGTGTTTTCTTTGTATATTTTCTGAAAGCTACTTCAAGTTCTATTTGAATAAAAAGGTTGTTTTCATAAAATCACTGAATAAATGAATCTGTAATTAAATGAAAATAAATGCATGGATAAATGCAAGTGGCATCTTATGCTTTGTTAAATCTAACAACAAAATTGAATCCTTAGTGATTAAAAGATTATATTACAAAATAGACATTTTATTCCTTATTAAGTACATCTCCAAAATAATAATTGATAGATTTTAGTGTGTAGAGGATTGGATTTATATTTGATTAATGTCCTATAGTTTTCCACAATGAATTTTCTTTTTAAAAAATTACCTGTGTGAAGAGTGACTTAAAATAACAAACTTTGAAGAACTGTAATCACAAAAGAGAAGCTACTAGGAACAGGCACAATGTCACCTTCTTACTTGCCTTGCTGAAATCAAAGGAGCTTGCCACTCTAATAAAGACAGCAATGAGAAATAGGCCAGGAACATCACTGTGACTATTTGTATATAATTTGTATATAATGGGAGTAAACTCCGTATGTAAGTTAAAATATGACATATTACTTTATTTTTCCAACTCTTAAAAGAGACACTGTCAAATACAGTTTGGATTACAAAATGGTGGATTCTATGAGACTGTAGATTTTAGACTTTCTTCTCATGAGAAATCCTTCTTTTCCTGCATATGAATTTTAACCACATAAAACAATACAAAAATGGAAGGAGACAATTGAAAAAACAGTACATATCTTTTCTCTACTGTTATACAAGCAAAGACTTGACCAGTGATAAATAGATTTGTGTGGGGATAGAGATCCCCACCATGTGCTATGCATTACTAACCTGGAGATTATTTTAAAATTATAGAATGCATGGCTATTCTCCTGAACTATTTGCCTTATAATGTTTTAAGAAAGGAAGCTAGAAAACTGTTTTATGATTATTATTTTTAGTTTAATTAGATACCTTACATAATTTTGTAGCAGCTAACTTTTAGATACCAGCCAAAAATATATTTCCACTTTTATCTCAATGGATCCACTATTCTGTGACTTTGGATTTGATCAGATACCTTTCTTTTCTATTAATACTTAATATTCCCTTCTGTAACATTGTCCATACTACTTTGTTAACTTTCATGACAACTGATGTTCCTGATTCTCTCGGCTAGTGGGAACTAGATTAAAGCATCAGTCTTAGTGTGTCTTTTGTTTTCAGGGAGTGAAGACCCAGTTAAGAGGGTGAAGGACACATTTTTGTATTGGTGAGGATATATAGATGCTGCTCCTAGACATGAGATGAGATTACACCCCATTAAACTCATCATACTGTGAAAATATCATTGTCAAAAAGGCATACAATAGACCTAAGCTATATAACATCATAACTTAGTGAAACATTACAGAGTGTTTATTGTTTCTCTTCACGATCCTGTGATTGAATAGGTGCTCTAACTCACTGCTGCTGCCCGCATCGGAAGAGTACCATATCACATATTGCTAACTTGGGGAAAGATCAAAATTCAAATTTCTAATGAGTGCTTATCACTTTCACATAATCATAAAGTTGAAAACTTGTGATTCAAACTATCATAGGTCAAGAGTCATCTGTATCAAGAATTGACTTTAAGAAAGATGCACTATTACCATTTTTCTGTATTTGAAGGTCACATATGTTTGAGGTAATTTTTATATACTGTGTGGAATTAACATGAAATTAAGGGTTTAATTTTGTGAACTTTTATAATAAGCAAATTGTATTTGAAAAAGAAAAAATAACGACCCATTGTCCTGAAAACCACATTTTTTCTCTTTGTGAAAAAAAATCACTTAATCCTATTATTAGAACAAGTTATATTTATTCCCCTCAAATGTAATAAGAGACACAGAATGAGTTCGTTTACTATTATCAGTAATAAATTTTTCAAATATGTACAAATATATGTAAAATTTAACTTTCATAGCTACTGAATTTGGTAGATTTCAAAACTAACCAGAATGATTTATTGCTATTCCTTTTCCCATCATGAAAATATCTGCATTCTGGATTTCTCCTCCTCCTCCTCCTCCTCCTTTCTCTCTCTCTCTCTCTTTTTTTTTTTTTTTTTTTTTTTTTTTGATAGGTTTGACCAGTGGCTTTGTTGGAAGGAGAAGACATTCCAAGCCTATGCCTAGAGATGCTTTCTAACTTCTACTTTTTCTAATCATACAAATTTTCCACCGTGAAAACAGTTCAAGCCTCCCTTGTTACATGATGAGAGACATTTGGTGCTGTTACTGTAATAGTCCAATAGACAGCTGTTGTACATGTGAGAGCGGTCTTGCGGGACCTGTCAGTCAGTCCCATGCCAACTCACAGTCTAGGTGTAAGTCTTTCCTAGAGCACCTGAGGTTGGCCCAGACCAGAAAAACTGCCAAACTAAATATAGAATTATTGGTTTAAGACACTACATTTTAGTGCCCTTTGTTTTACAGCAATATAATAACTCATATAGAAACTTTTCAATCACTGCTTCATATAACTCTAGGTTTTGTAGAAAATATTTACTATTCATATTTCAGAGTCAGATTATATAGTTTTGATTTAAACTTTCGACTTTTAATATTTTGTGGTAACGACTATTTTGGAAGAAATATAGTATATAAAAATATATACATATAAATAGACTAAATTGGTTATAGCAAAGTGGTAGAATTGCAGTATCTATCAGCTATGATTGGCAACTACCACTGCCTGATTTAAATATTCCCTTACTGTAATACAAGCATCTTAATAAAACTACATAGATGGGGTTCCATGCTTCCATGTAGCACATGCAAAACACTCCACCTCAAATACCATACTTTTCCCATTTGGTTCTATTAGTTCAAATCTCTGATGAAATATTACCTTCCTTCAAAAACCTTTCCTGTCTCTTCTGCTCATAATATTTCCTGCCACCACATCTCCATATGGAGTTGATTTGTATGTGTAGTGACTTTATAACACTTTATATTCAATTATAATGTCGTCATTCTATGCCCCAAACTCCCCCAGACATCATGCCAAATGTGGACTTTTGAAAGGCAGGTTAATCTGTCTAGAGACTTCCTCTTGGCCCTCAGCAGAGCTATTAATCTTTGACACAGTCTCAACCATAGCAGCCACAGAACCTATTCCACACCATCCACGAGGAGTTCACTGTAGGTTTTTGACCCATCCACCTAAATTGTTAAGCTGCTCATGGATACACAGTCCAATTTGTTCTCTTTCTTTTTCTCATTTCCCCCATTCACTAATCAATCATGCCTGGGATCACCACCTAAATCAATCACTTGGATTGAAGAATTTTTTGTCCCGATTAAGGTTTTGGAGGAACCCAAACTAAGAACATGAGCCCTCATATGTTGAATATTAATATCTTCTAATAAAGTGTGCTTTCAAGGAGTGCAAAGTTCATACCCTACTATCTTTCATTTGTTAAACTATCGGGAATATTAGTGTTCGACAAATTGGGGCTGAATTGAGAAAAAGAGATTTTTAGTTTCTTTTAGCCTTATAATTTATTTTAAAGTACTTATAGAAATCAGTTATCATTTGTATTATTCTCTTCCCACCCCAATTCACAACTGGATAAGGAATGAATGCATTTAAAAGATTTTCAGATGTCCCGGTGAGAAGGATCATCTGCCTCCTTATATTTCCAGGTAAGTCGCTTTATTTTTATTATTGCAAATGCCAATTTTCAATCTATTGTGTATGTCTTCCCTAGGACAGAGGCTGTTTGCCTTTCATTCAAAAATACAAATTAGGCCACTGCTATAGAAATGGTAAAAACAGACATATATTAAAGTGGTTAAGAATCTGATTAAGGGGTTGGGATTGTAGCTCAGTGGTATACCACTTGCAGAATGTGTGAGGCAGTGAGTTCAATCCTCAGCACCACATAAAAATAAATAAATAAAATAAAGGTATTGTGTTCATCTATAACCTAAAAATATTTTTTAAAAATCTGATTAAACAAATATATACTATTCATTTTTAAACCCTGCTGTTTGCTAAATATAATATTATTTGTGATACCATATCTGAACTTAAACTTTTGCATTAGCCAAATGCAAAACAAAGTAGCACTTACCACTTGTAATAGTTAAAATGAAGTGATATAAGGAAGTCAATACAGTGTCTGGTGCACAGTAAGTAATCAATGCATATTAACTGTATTAGGGGAATACAAAAATAAAATCAGAAATGAATTTGGCTCTCAAGAAGACTTGTTCCTGATAAATAAGGGTAAACATTAATATCACTTGTAAATGTAAGTCAGAAAATAAGTATGTAAGAGAGTAAAAAAGAAGATACTACCAAAGTTCATTTGCTTGCATGTAGTAAATTCTAGGACACTTCCTGGAGGAAGAGTCACCAATGCTCAACTTGTTGGACAATTTGGACAGAATGGATGTATGGAAAATGTGTATCCCATTGAGAAGATGTCTCAGCTCTTTTTATGAAATATTCATCTAATAACTGTAAAATGAATAGAATATAATAATATATTTTTGAGGATAATAAATATATCATCATAGAATATTTATCTGATAAGTATTTCCTATTCTTCTGTGTGTTTTCTGACTTTTGAGGAACATTCAAAATAATGACTTATTCTACCAGGCAAGAGTATACATAATACTGAATAAGATAAGGAGAAAGAAATATTTCTATTATTTACAATGGCCCAATAGTTGATCTCAGATTTAGTGTCTTTAGTGTCTTTGAGGCATCTAACATGTCTTGCCAAAAGACACAGAAAGTTATGCATAAGTTTTTCAACTATTCTGGCTACCTAATGTTTGATATTATGTATAACTGACAATGATTCAAGGCACCGACATTTTTTTCAGGTTGTAATTTTTTAAAGGGAGTTTTAGAAGTAAAGCATATTAACTAATCAGACATCTATTCATCTTTTAACATGACAGACTTGAGAAAAAATCCTTTTAAAGAACTAAAAAGTAGTAAAATCCCAAAGGACTGAGATTTCAGCTGAAGATCTTTTTTAATATATCTCAAATGCCTGTCACTGTGAATTTTAGATTGTTTTGTTGTTGTTGTTGTTTCAATTCAGGTTGTTTTGTTGTTGTTGTTGTTGTTGTTGTAGTTTGCATTTTGGTTCTGGGTGTTAAATTCAGGTGCACTTTACCTCTGAGATTCCCTCATAGAACTTCTTTTTTTATTTTTAACCTTTCAATTATGTTTTGTATATTTTTATTGGTGCATTATAGTTGCACATAATGTTGGAATTGGTTGTTACATATTCATACATTACACAGTATAAATGTATAATTTGGAAATACCATTTCTCAATATTTCCCCTTTTATCTCTTCTCCCACTTCCCCCTGGTCCCTTTTCATGAGATCCCCCACCATCCATCACCTTTTTTTATTTCTTCCTATCTTCCACATACGAGAGAAAACATGACTTGACCTTCTGAGTTTGGCTTATCTCACTGATTATAATGGTCTCGAGTTTCATCCATTTTCCTGCAAATGACATAATTTCTTTATGGCTGAATAATACTCCTTTATGTATATACATATTTTCTTTATTCTTTTATCCACTGATGGAAGCAGACTGATTTGCATAGTTTGTCTATAGTGAATTGTGCTGCTGCAAACATGGGTATGTGTATTGCTATAGTATGATGACTTATTTTTTCAGGATAAATACTGAGGAGGGTAATAGCTGGATCATAGTGTAGGCCCATGCCTAATCTTTTCAGGAAACTCCATACTTATTTCCATAGTGGTTATACTAATTTACAATCCCACCAACAGTGTAAAAGTGTTCAAAGTGTTTTTTTTTTCCACATCCTGTCCAGCATTTATTATTATTTGCATTTTTGGTGGCTGCCTTTCAGCACAGTCCAGAATTTTACAGGTGAAACTCTGGAATAGATTTTTTTTAAATCCTTTGTAAAAAAACAAGAATGAAAGTATAACATAGTGTTTGATATATTTTTTTAAAAAAAGAATTATAATTATAATACTAGATAATATTGGATATTATTTTTCCTATTATGCCATTATGAAACACATGAAACTAATGTTTTATAATCATGAAGTGAAATATATAAAGGAACTGTTAAGTTCCTCATTTTAAAAGTAAGAAAACTGAAACTCTGATGAACTAATAAAAGGGCCAGGCCCACATATGATAGCTGGGAATCTGTCTGTAATGTAAAGAGTTCAAAGTCCAAGATTTGGGTTTTTCTAGAGTCCTGAATAAGGATTCTGAGACTGCCATTTGCTAGCTGAAAATTTGGTCAATTTTCTTCACTTCTTCATATTTATCATAATGTAGTGTAGGAAGTACCTACTTGGGCTTGTGGTTTCTCTCAAGGTTCTTTGGTGATTTGTTGTCATTGTTAAAATAGTTTTACTCAAAGTATAGATAGGTATTCTCTGTAGATATATTTCAATAAAGGAATGAACATAGTAAACTGTTAATAAAGAAATAAAGACTAGATGGAACGATGGAACAAAAGAACTTAACATTGCTTTTTTTTTTTTTTTGCAGTACTGGGGATCGAACTCAGGGCCTTGTGCTTGAAGCACTCTACCAGCTGAGCTATCCCCCCAGCCCGGAACAAAAGAACTCATTGGTGTCACCATTAACAGTTACAAAATGTAGCAAGAGTTAGGTGAAGTTGTGAGGAAGAGTTGAGTGTAAGAAGATCTCCTGTTTCCTGACACCTCTCTCCTCTGGACACCCCTCTAAATATAGCAACTGTGAAGGTACTGATGAAGGAAGTAGCAAGATGTGGCAGAAAGACCTGCCACCCAGATCTGAGGAGGCAGGATAGGAACTGGATAGGAACTGCTCTAACTCAAGGAAGAAGCCATGCAGAGGGGCTGGGATTTTCTCTTCTTCCAGTCTTGCTCAGGCTCAAGGTAGATCTAGAGCCCCTTGAGAGGGAAGAGCTGCAAGAAAAATGAAGTGGAAAAATTTTTGTTATTGAGAAAGGTTTTATAGGAAATACCAGATGCCGAAAGAATCTTTCTGACTTATTGTGACCTGGTGTGATCGACTTATTTCCATGGATTACTGAGATGGTTAGCCCAACATTAGTTGCCAGGGTTCAAGGTAGAGATGGTTCAGCATATTGTAAGAATAATATATTTTAGGTATCTCATACATGGCAAAAAAATCCTTAAATAATGTTTCTTTAATAATAATTTTTCTCTAAACCCATGATCTAGTTAATACACCTGCTCCCTGCTTGGATGAACCCTATGCTTATAAATCCACATGACATAGCTCTTCACAGACCCCCTACAAGTTAATGCATAAATCTACAGATGCTGCATAGTCTTTCATGAAAAATACAGGACTGGAGATAGATAGAAAATTAGGTTAATATTAAAGAGAGTGACATGTGACAAAAGGCACATTAAAAAAACAAAAACAAAAACAAAAGACAGTAAAAAGGCAATGAAGATTGTTGCTGAATCCTTGTCAAGTGTCTCCTAGGTTCATTCCTGGAGTGACCTTGCACTCACCCTGCAGTTTGGTCAAACTATTTGCTATTTCACATCATCAGTCCAAGAATGCCATGTGAGTCCACTGTAAAACGTTGCTTGCCCTTCTTGTGTGCCTTGAAAACCACAAACAAGCAAACTCACACAAAAACTAGCTGGAATGGATATATAGGAAGCTTCCCATTCCCATGTCCCAAGTAGAAGTAAGGTCACTGTTATTGCACATGGAGGACCTGAATTGAATAGTGAGTCTCTTAAACATCACTGACCTCCATTTCCTTGTTCTGAAAAATGAAGAAATGATGCTTCAAAACATTGTTGTTGAAATCAAGTTGAAGGAAGCTTTCAATATAAGAATCCATAGCACATTTTATGATGAATTAGAGTTCAACCCAGCTTTATTCAGGTTTCAAAGCAAAGTCCCAGGGCCAGAAAGGAAGTGGGTTTATTTAGGAAGTCTTCCCATCTCATATCTCCAAATTCCTGATGATATCTGAGCTGTTGACCCGACACAGAGGACAAATGTTGCCCTTCTGGAGACCTAACCCCCCTTCTACATCTTTGCCCTCGGTCTCTGCCTTCTTACCTGACTCACTTGCTCTTCTGCTCAGACCTCAGCTCAGGCATAACCTCTTCTGGTAAAATCATATAAAATTTTGACATGAGTTGAGGTGTTTCTTCTATGGGCTCCCAGAACCACATCATCAATTATTTTATAGCATCAATTATTTATGTCAAATTGAGATTTCTAATTCACCTGCTATTTCTCTAGTCTCCCACCTTGACACTAGAATTTTTAACCTTTCACCAATTAATCTGCAACTCCAAGATGAAAACTAGCCCAGAATAGATGTTTTGCAAATTAAAATTAAAGTATTTGATGACAGAAATGAATAAGGAATAGAATACACCAAACATCCTATTTCAAGTAACTTACCTCCCACCAGGTTATTGAAATTACTTAACCACTTACGACCAAGTGGGTTCACATTCTATGAAACGGTCAATTCAGTCTCATGGCAGTCTTTATTGACTGGGTGTTTCTGATAAGCTTCATTTCAATATTTCTCTTTGTATTCTAGTTTTCACTAAATGTATGATGTGACACCCTCATTTCTGATTGTTCAAAAATTACACTACTTTTTGTACTGACATTGAAATGCTGCTGTTGCCATCCCACTGCACTGATATCTCTATAAATTTTGTAGTCATGAAATGAATCTTGCAGGCTTAAAAGAAACACACTTTTACAGGAAAGCATAGGATAAACAACTGAAGAATATTAGCAAATTCAAAATAGTTTCTCACTGTATTTGGTAATGTATTAATTTGTCTTTTAACATATTTAATTTTATTAATGTGAAATTCAATATTTTTAAATGTTATTAATGTGAAATATTGTAAACGTAAGCCTAAAAACCATTTCTATTCAATTAAAAGTGAAAATTTTGGAGAAAGAGATCTATAGGACTGATCTATGATCACTTTTCTCTTTATTTTCCTAACATTTCTTTATCATTTGTCACAGCATTTTTTCAAATAAGCAAAAGCAATCAACTGCTTTGGATTTCACTGTCCAGAACTCAAACTTCTCTGGGTCTGTTTTGCGTGCTGCTCTTCCCTCTGGAGACTACTTCTTAGCATCAGCGGCTGAGAAATCAATTGAACAGAGACTGTGACATTCACACTGTCTGTCTCCTCCGTCCTGCTCTTGGAACTTAAAAGAAAGTCATTTATCCTCTTGTGACTCTGTTGCCAGCGCATGATGAAGGCTTTGCAAAGCATCACTTAAGTGGGACATCCATCACTTGCAGTCTGGCTCCTTGGTTTTCCAAAGACTCAAACTCCAGTACCTGAGATGTAAACAAAAATAATGCATTTGATTTTCATATTGATCTTGTCCATCTTAGAACGTGGTTCACTGCGGGGGTACTCTATCCAGATTCAGTGGCCTTCCACTGACCTTCCCTAATTCAGCCCATGACACTTGCTTCCCTGTCCTTCCTCTGTGAATGGAAATGTTCCCACTTAGGCTTTCCCTTCCCTTTCAATATCCCTATCTCCAACAATACAACTAGTATAATTCTTAATTCAAGTGTCATCTAAGGATTTATAAAGGGCTTTTATTGAAAATTAAGTGTATATAGAAAGATTAGTAGTATCATATAAAGAACTCAGATTTTGAAACCAAAAATCTTAGGGACTTGAAACTTGTTTCTATTATGTATTTCTTTCATGTCTAGAGAAGATTATTTGAAATTTTCTTTACTTATAAAGTGCAAATTCACCTCAGAACTTATTTAGATATATAGGCAAGTATTTATGCACAAGAAATGTGGAGCATCAGCAGGATCTGCAGTTGCTCTCCCTTCCTCCTGAGTCTTTCTTTCCAACTGCTTTCCTGTGGACAGCCAGCTAAGATTCAGCCCGTGGTTACAGCTTGTTTGTCATCTGCCCCTCCTGCTGTCTTCCTGTGGACTTCAGGTTTGGTTATCTAGCTGGTCCAGTTACATAAGCCAGTTTTGCAAGCACTTTACATGTATTCATTTAATCCTCAAAATCACTCAAAGAATGCTATTATTATCAATTAATTTTATGCATTAATACTTTTAGGTTAAGGTACTTGAGTAATTCTCAAGGGTATATAACTACTAAGGGGTGGAGCCATGATTTAAACCACTGCTTTTCCCACTACCCCAAAGTGTTCAGTGTTCTGGCATTAAATGTCTGCTGATTAAATTTGCTTTGTCTCTCTTCCTCGAGCTCCTTCTGTTTCTCTTTTCATTTTCTCTGTCTCCGTCTTCACTTGTTTCTCACCCTTGTGATAGGATTTTGTATAATACCTGGACCGTAAATGATTAAAGTGACAATTCTAACACAAAAAGGAAATACGAATCTTGATTTAGAGCTATTGTTTAAGCATTTTGTTCTAGTATAGAAAACTCTGGGTCTAGGGAGTGTGCACACTTGTTTTTAAATTCATTACAAGCTGGGATTCCTCTCTTAAGGCTCAGATACATGAAAAAAACAGTTTGTTTTTTATTCTTTGTGAGTCATCCCATCAGACTGAAGATGGTTACTGTTAGCCTAGTCAATAGCAATGAAGGTTCACAGCCATTTGAATTTCATCCTAATCTGTCTTGACTTCTCATAACAATTACTTCTATTTCTGTGATGGGGCACATGCAAGCGTATCTATTTCATTATCAGCAGGTTGTAATACAATGACTGAACAAATATGTTCTCATCTGTACATTAAGCTTTTGAAGTAAACCTTTTATGTGATGTATGTCAAAATATCCTAAATGGGACATTCTCTGCCTAATATCCAGAATAAACCTCTAACAAAACTGCCTGGAATGAATTTATTATTTTTTAAAATGTAAATTTCCACCTTATGACACTGTATTTCAATGTCTTGGAATATTTTTTAAAATTAAAATGACCTGCTTTCTACTCAGCTGTGAAGTTCCCATTCTGTTCCTTCTTTTGTATTCAGATGGATTGTTTTTGTTAATAACCATTCACACAGTTACTGAAATCTGAACACTATGGTAGAATCTAAGGATATGTTGAAACCTAAAAGAATCTCCTCCTCTAGAGCTACAGGAAAGGAAACAATAGCTAAGTTGCTCAGCAGGAACATTTCAGTAAAAATTTCTATTCCCAGGTGCTGTGGTGCTCAGAGGAAGAAGTAAAGACTTTGAGATGTTGAACTCTGAGCCAAGTCTTGAAGATGAGGCCTCCACACTGAAGAAAAGGAGTTAAGCAATGTGAAGGCCACAGAAACAGCATGAGCTATGAAGAACCATGAAGTGTCCTTGGGATTGATAGAACTTTGTGTTGAATATGAATTGAAGCCTAGAAAATAAGAAGGAAAGAGTAAAAATCTCAAACTTGAAACTAAGGCAGGGGAGCAAGCAAACCAGGAGTTTGGTATTGAACGTTCAGAAAATAGGAAACAACTTGAGAGATTTAGGAAGGAAACAAAATACAATTTGTGCTTAAGATTATTGAGTTGCGCTCGAATATTGCATTTTATTCTCAATATCTTATACAAGGTATATTACTTTCTGAAAAGAATGTACCCAACAATCCCGATCTCCAGAATAAGATTTATACATTGATTCATATACTGCACAAGAAGTTAAGTGTGGTGCAACAATAGAATTCTTTAAATTTAACCCTAAGTATATCAATCACTGACTTTCCAGGATGAGAAGCAACCAGGGAGGGGTTGCATTGAACTCAGCTTCCCACAGCATCAGCTTCTCTTTAACTGGTATTCTCAAAATATTCCTACAAAAACTATTACCTAATCCTCAAAGGTAGGAAAAAGGATTGGGGGAGTGTTGAGGAGAAGGATGATTGGAGGAGAAAAGTCTGGCCTGGATTTTGTAGAAAAAAGAATGAGGTGGGTCATTTTAGGCAGAAATGGCATTTCTGTCATTCACAGAGACAAGGATTGTGACAATTTGACATGTTTTGAAAGTAGGTTATAAATGGACGATATTGAGGCCCTGAAATTAAATATGTATGTGCTAATAATAATATGTATCTAATATAATTATATGAAATCAGTTTCTCTTGAGATATTTTCTTCTAGTAACTTTTGACACAATGCATATAGAAGCATCTTAGATAAATGTTGCACATGATTATTTTAGTTTTATTTTTATAAAATTATAGAGTGAATGCCTATTATGTTTTAATCATTGTGAAAATTAAAAAGATAAATCATATTCTATACTTTCCCTCAAGATTCGTTTGATTAAAACAGTTTACAAATAAGTGTTTACAAATAATATTATTACAATAATCCAAACAAGAAAGGCCTAAAAAATATTATGAATGCCCAAGTCATTATAGACAAAAGAGCAGGAAATGATTTGTTGTGTGGAAGGTTGTCAGAAAGAACTTCATAGAGGAGGTGACTTTTAGGGCAGGTCTAGGAAGATAAGTAGGTCATAAACAAAGTGTCACTGTGGAGAAAAAGAATAATTTTAGTTATGTCTGGAGGATATTACCTTTAATAATTACAACTTGTTATGTTCAGTCCCTGTCTCTGTCTTTGTCTGTCTGTCCATCTCTCTCCTCTCTCTCTCTTTCTCTCTCTCTCTCTTTCTTTCTCTCTCTCTCTCTCTCTTTCTCTCCCTCTTTCTCACACACACACACACACACACACACACACACACACACCACAGTATGATGTTAAAATTATAGGGTACACTGAGGTCAGTTATAAATAGTATGCTGGGAGGAATAAAAGTCCATTATTTTAGTCCAAGCCTAACTATTCTTTAGACATCTTCTAAGACTTGATTTCTTTGGCTGTAAAATGAAGATAGTCATGCCACTTATTTTGTCATTGTGAGGACTAAGAGAAAAGATTCAAAGCCTGACACACAGAGGCAGTAAACCTATCTCACACATTCTTGGTCTGTCTCAGCCTCAAAGCAACAATCAATTAAGTATATTTTTCTTTGTTGCCATTACTTGGCTTATCACAGATGTAACTTTATTTTTTCTAACCCACATAAAAATCATGCATATTTGGGGTACTATGGAATGTTTTGATACATGCATGAAATTTATCATGTTCAAATTCACATAGGCACAATTGTCTTTCAGACCTCATTTTGTGGTGAAGACATTCAAAACCCTTTCTTCTAATTTATGTGAAATATACTTCACTATTTATTTATTGTGAAACATATATTGCTATAACTATCTGTAGTCATCCTACTATGCAATACAGCACCAGACCAATTTTCTTATCTAACTGACTTATAAATGGAACTAGAAAGTTCCATGAGCAAAATTCTGGACTAAATTACTGAAAGCTAATCAATACTTATTTTATTTGTTCAATCAGTTCCTAATCAAACTTATTGTTCTAGCTTTTGTTCACAATTTGTCTTTTCTACAGGGTGGTCAGAAGTGACTTCTTTAATGATCTTTCTGAAGTCCGGCTCCTCTATGGTTCTGTGAATTTTTTATCCATTTTACAGAATGTTTGTTCCTGGGAAGAGATTCCTCCCATCTGAATAAGTCACAGCATGCATCCAAAAGCAATGTCATTTTTCTTAATATTTCATTCTCTAATCTGTCATTCTTTCCTGCTGACAGTTCAAAAACTGTGAGATCTACAAATGAAATTCCTTTCAGAAGAAATTCTAGAATTTTAGAGGAAAACTAATGATATACCTATTCTTTTTCAACTTTTATTAAACCAAGACATATTCCATTATTACCTTGATATTTTCTAATTCAGACTACTATATTCCATGACATAAAATTCATGAAAATATCAGAAAGGGATCATTTTGTCTATAATGTAAAAGTAATTTTGTTTACTTTTATGGTCTATAGCAAAACATAAATACCAAATATTATCCCACAGAAATTTAATAGATAGTATTTAATAATACAAATCTATTATCTTTTTCTATGAATTTCTTTTACTTTTCTCTACATGAGATTTAGTGAAGCTCATACAAATATATGTATTTCTCCCACAAAATCATCAAGTTTACATTAACATTTCATACAATAGGAATTGGCACTTAAGACTCATGGAAAGAAGTATAGATGAATTATTTACATCTTAAAAAATTCAACTGGGGAAATAAAACATTAAAATGATTTGCAATCTGCAGTTATTCTACAGAAGCAAAATCATCTAGTATGAGGAAGATAAGAATGCAAGGAAATAAATAGCTCAATTGATTTAAGGAATGTTTTTGCAGTACCCAAATTTTGAGAAAAGGCCTGGATAGATCAAAAAGTCCCATTAATGTCTTTCATATTGAAGATGCTGAAATTACTTATTTTATTACCATTTTGACTGCTATTATTGAATCATATTTTCCCAGGGGCTAAAATCATTCTCTGATTAAAACTCAGAAGGATTTTTAAAGTTTAATTAACTTTGGGACAACTAAAATGCGGTTTAATAAATTATCTTTTTGACATCCTAAATGGCAGAGAGCTCAATGTCACAAGAGTCAGAATGGGTGTCCAAAATAGCCCAAAAAAAGCAATGAATCACCTGTGAGTGATAGTAACATGAAATCAAATGCACATTGCAGAACCTTCCTTCTCTGAAAGAAAAAATGGCTGAGTGTGACAGAAAGCATGCTGGCCTAGAAAATCAGCAGCCCGATTCTTTGTTCTGGTCATGTTCTTCATCCATGGACAAGATAACAAACCTCACCGAATCTGACTCAAGAACCTCAGGGGGAAAAAAAAAGGTTTTGTTATTGAGCCTTGTGTGGAGCACCTAGAGCTTCTCCTGGAGCAAAGCAGACATATTCAAAATTATGTTCCTTTTTAACCCCTACCTATCACTTAACTTTGAAGTAACTCAACATCATGAGCAGCATTTCATTTCCCTTTTGCATTCCAAGCCCACAGGAATTAAAACATGTATGAGCATCACAGAATTGAACAAAAAGCTGTTTATCTGGAATTCCAAATCAGGTAGCCAGAATACAATGAGTTTAGCTGTTTCAGCACCCTTTAAACTATGAAATGCTGTGAACACAACAGTTATTTCATGTTGACTGAGAGGACAGAGTATTAATTTCATATAGTGATTGCTAGACTTTTTGTAGCTCATTTATGTTAATATTAATATTATAGATCTTATTCATTAAATAGAGTTTTTAATGTTCCAGATAAATTTATTTTATGCATTTTCTTAATTAAACTTCTCAGCAGTCTGAAAGGATAAATTCTATTATTTCCCTTTCTTTAAAAACAGGGAAATTAAAATTTAACAATGATAAGACTAAGAGCAAACATTTAGGGAAATGCACAGTAGGTTCTTGAATTCAGGTCTCTCAAATCTCATTCTGTTACTATTAGAAGAAACATCAAAATTTCATAAATAATTCATGTCACACAACTGACAGTGTCATATGTGGAATTTATTCCCCAAAGAGTTGATCTTATAATGGATTATTGAAGAAAGTGATTCCATTTCTGCATTAAAAATTTTCATTCTATGTAAAAATAGTTATTACTTAGCAGACACCTGGTTCAGACAGGAATCAGGAATGAAGTATATTATAGAAAAATCGATGTACGGAGAGCAGAGCAACTTTGACAGCATCATGGATTTAGAAGGAGCAAATTTGATGTTAGAGCAGAGGGAGAAGAGAGAAGAGACAGAAGAAAGGAGAATGAAGAGAGAGTTATCTGGGGACTATGATCATGCAGTGTGTGGGATGAATGTAGGGGAAGGTCTCCATGATGATTATGATGATAATAATATTCTTGGGAATGTTATGACTACTGATTGAGATAAAGCATGCAAAGTATAATAAACAATGCCTGACACATAAAAGATATTCAGTAAATATCAGGTATTTATTATTATACCTGTTATAATTATAGTTAAGACACAATTACATGGAAGATTATGTATATAGCAGGAAGGAAAAAAAGGAGAAGGGGAGGGATGGAGGGAGGGAGTAAGGGAAGAAAGCAAAGCAAATCCTTTCAAGAAAGTAAGACATTAGGAGAAAGATGCAGTCATGAAGACTTTGCTATTAAAAAATAGCCAAGTTTAGTGTACACACAATCACACACACAAAATTGCACATGTTGAATATTATGTTCTTTTCATTTTGCCTTTTACAATTTGCAAATATTCTCAAATGCATTTCTCAGTTTGAACTCTCATGAAATCTGAAAACTGCTTAATGACTATCCTCATTTAACAGATGAAGAAAAAAATCTGATAATTAGGACAACAAATGTTCTTAAGTTTTCCTAGTAAGGAAATATTAGAGTCTAGACATAAAGTCAACCTTGAGATTCAACCACTACATTACATTACATCATGCTTCCATATTCCACAGGAGGAAAATGCATAGAGGCTGGGAGAGAAGAGTTTCTCAGACACTGATAATGTAAAAGTAGAATTAATCTAAAAATGGAGACAGAAAATTGATATTCTATTGAAAACTGCCACCTGCAGAGACTATTCACAGATTTTTGGTTTATGCAATATAACTCCAGATCCGATGTTTATAAATTCTACCATAGTATAGTAGCTTATTCTCAAGTTATCACTTTGGGTTTCAATTTCTAATTAATGAAATTTAATTAGTTCTGGTAGAAAAAGTAGGGTCATTAATTACAAGATTAGTGTCCAGGAAAGCAGAGGTTGCACATGGTCTATTTTAATTTCTATTTCAGTCAATCAAAATGATCAACTCAGGCTGGGTGTGTATTTGTATATGCTATTGTCTATTGAATAACAAGTCAGTAATTTGGGAAGGAATTAACTGGGTATAGTAACTGGATACAAATATTACTCATTTAGTGTTTTTATTAATTTTCATAGAATCACCCAACCCTGTCTTTCTTAGGAGATCTCATCTCCAGTATAGAGAAAAATGGAGGTTTCAGATATTGCATACTTTCTGGAAAAAGAAAGGTCTTTGGTGATGTTTTATATATATATATATATATAGATAGATAGATAGATAGATATATTATATATACTTATGTATGTATATATATATTCTAATTCAAAACCAATATCTTACTAGACGTCAACCTGCTACTTAAGTACTAGACACTTTTTTCATTTATCAATTAAATTACAAATAATATAGAGGGTTAATTTGAAAATTTAAGATACAATATAAAGTACCAACCAAATTCAAATTAATTATTAAAAAGTCTCAAATTCAATAAAATCTCATTTTTTAAAATAGTAGCTAATAAAAGAGGTGAAAATATAGGGCGATTGCTGAATCCTTACTATATACCAGACATTCAACCTTCATAATATCATATCAAACAGTTATTATCCCTGCTCAGTATGAGACAAAAAAGAGAACAAGGGGAAATTTAGAAAATCATTATTCAGTTTTACTGCATCTACCAAGATTTTTTCTTATAAATTATTTTCACAATTCTTTGTTTTAATTAATGGTGTCACAGCTGACATTGAGAACTTTTAAAAATAGTCTCTTTTGACAGGTTCTTGGAATCACAGCCCAGTTGTTCTAGGGAGGTGCTATATGTTTCTGAGAGACCCCAAAAAAATAACCAGAGAAGCATTCAAGGTTTATTGAAAAATGTTTATTGGGACAGTCCACTGTTGAAAGACTGGTCAGATGGCACCTATGTCCTTCACAGTGCTTTGCTAAATAGTGCCTATGTCTCTTGTCGCACTACTCCAGAATGTCCAGTGGTGACATGCACTGTCAAAGAACACCTCCTTCGCACATGGTGCTTTGTCCAGTAGTGGCCAGCTGGACGAGTAGAACTTATCTTCTTCACAGTGGCCTGCCTCAATTCCTTGCCAGTTACCACAAGACAGCGTTCTGTATGTCAGGATACAGGAGCAATGACTTCATCAGTTTGCTTAGTTTGCTTTGTTCCTTGTATTATCAGCATTCCCAGAAGCCATACTGAGGAACATGCAAGAAAGCAGCTCCTAACAGATAAAACTAGTTTGCCCTATTTATTATATGTGATAAAGGGAGAGTCAATGTCCTTTAAGATGGTATTTTTTTCTGAACTTTCTGGTCCTGGTCCACTTTTATTCTTTGGAAATGGAAAAGGGTGTTTCAGGGACATGCTGCTTTACTGCCATCTCTTTCTTTAAAGATGACCCACAGGAACTCACAGTATTTTGAGGGGAAGACATTCAAGTAATAGACAATCCCCAAACAGAGTAAGAAGTGTCATGATAGACAATAACAGTGGGTAATAACGTGAAACAATGTGAAAAAAATTCTGAAAGAGCAGGCAAATATAAAAAACATAATTGTAGAAAAGTAAATTCTTAAAGCCTGTGATACAGGATGGTTTTCAGTGATTGAAATTAAATGTGTAACCAGAAATTTGATGATGATGAGATTTTTCCTAGGATGGAGATACATATTTTTCCTAGAAAGTCTAGACTTTTAATTAAAATTCCCATAGAACATCTTAGATGCAGATTTCAAAATCATTACCATGTTTTATCCTGTATCATTTTAATTCTTTAAAATAACTGATAATTTTAGCAATAAATTTCATGTCATTTTGATAACAGAAAACCACTAATTATAAAAGTACAAGCTGGATGTGATGGTGTATGCCTATAATCCCAGTGACTCAGGAGACTGACGTTGGAGTAACACAAATTTGAGGCCAGTAAGAGCAACTTAGCAGGACCCTGTGTCAAAAAAACAAAAAACAAAACAACAAAAAAAAAAAAAAAAAAAAAAAAAAAAAACAAGGTCCGTGAGATGTAGTTCAGTGACCCCTGGGATCAATCCACAGTACCAAAAATGAAAACAAAAGCAAAACCCTAAACATATTCACCAAAATATCCCTGAAACTGGCATTTTATAGATATGTGGATGCCAAAGTGTATGTAGTGGTCATACTGTTCAACAAATTAAGTATGCATTTTAAAATACTATAGTAATTTTACATATTCTGCCAATGTCAAGCAAATATTAATAGACAATGAAAAAAACGAGTGGACCATGATAAAAGTGATGGTGTGCTGTATAAAATTCTATAAATTTTTTCAAATGATATATAGATAATACTACAATACATAAATACTTCTTAGTAGTGATATTACTACAATATATACTTCTTAGTATTGGTGGTATGTACATTTGTATAATTGCCAAAAGACCACAGGCTTCCTGAGAATAGCTACTGAAAGTGGTGCATCCTCATTGGGCTGAAACTGGGTGTGGATTCATGATGCTTGGTTTTGATGGGTGGCATAATGAAGCCATCTTTGCAAGGAAAAAAATTAACAGAAATAAAGGATTGATATTAAAAACTTAGATTTGACTCATCTCTGCCACTTATTTTCTTCAATTTTTATCCAATATTTTGCCAGGATACTTATTACTCAATTTCTAACTCTAAACTTGGAAAAAATGATGCTTTTTGTTAGTTTGTTATGAGAACTAAGAAATACATGTATATATATATATGCACACTCATGCACACATACATATTCAGACATATATGCCTATATTTTACAGAGCTAGGCATACTGTAAGTGCTCAATAAATATTTCCCAAATACATGAATAACAATTAAGGAATAAACCAATACAATCTTTTAGAAACTTAAGAAATTTGGATGTAAGTGTAAAGGGATTATACTTTAGTAATTGAAGACTTGAGGAACAGATAAAAATAAGATACTATAATGGCTAGGAAGTTTTGTTTTAAATATTTTGTGAATAATTAAGTTCAATGAATTCAATAGTCTATTTAGCAATATTATGTGTTCAAGTCAACTATGTGAAACAAAACCATTGTTTTAAAAATAGATAAAAATTCTATTATCCTCAATTTCAGAGAAGGCATATTTGAAGATTCTGTATAACTTCATGAAGCCAGCAAGACAACAGAGTAATATTCTAGGTAAGTTGTTCTTTTCCAATGCTCTTGTTTCTAAAATACTTTTCCATTAAGTGGCAACACTGCCTTTGCTTCCATGTGGTTGTTTAGAGTTGAGGGACTCTGCTCTTTTCCATAGGAATAGTACTATGCTCTTGGGCAAATTGGAGAAGCCATTGCCTGAAATATTTCCTTTAGATTATTCTTGGGATAGTGTATGTCCATGCATAACTACGCAGATATTTTAAGATACTAGATAGCCTGAGAGAAAGAATCTGTGGATTGTTAGCTAAGAAGTTAAAGTCCTGGGATTGGGTGTGGCCAACTGTGCTTTAACCTGTTGAAAGTGAAACCTGGAGCAACACATAGAAAAGAAAGAGAATGTTTAAGAGTGCAGGTCACTTAAATTCAACTCAGGTGTGTCTTTTATAGAAGCTGATGAGTTCTCTTTTGCTCTTTCTTTGAGTTGGGTTTCCAAATGTAAGAAATAGCAATAAGGTGATTATTTTTCTTATATTTAATATTTGACTAAATAAGTTACATGAATTCATGGTACATTAAAGGGACCTATGAATGGTAATTTTTATACGGATTAAAGAAACTGATTCCTGATAAGACATAAGCTATGTAGGTGAACATATTAAAAACATTCACCTTTAGCTCAAGAGCAACAAAGAGTCATAGTGTAAGGTTTTATGAATAATTGCAACATGGTCAGATTAAATACTTTTATTGACACACCAAGGGTCAGAATAGATATTTCTTTCACTAAAAACCTTAGGGGAAACAGAATACCATTGCTCCTGTATTCATGTTCTAATGCATTGATTGCACAACAGAAGGCTCATATACCAAGGAATAGTAATTTCCCTGTATGATCACCACCAGTTTGATTGTGATTAACAAAAAGATACCAATGATGCAAAACACAAATGATTTGCTTTGTCTGTAAAATTTTAACAATCTGATTTTTAACAATCTGATGGCAACCAGCTAGTGAATGGAGGGATTTTTTGTAAGTTCTTACAGTCACCTCCACCTATGCCCTTTCCAGGGATGAGGATGAGTGGTCTTTATGCCTCCCTGGTCTTTCTCAATGGTTAAAGGGAACATACAATAGTTGCATTTATCACATTTCCTGGTGATGTAGCACAGATTGGTAGAAAAAGTAAACCAAGGATACCAAGGAATAAGGACAGCATAGACTAGAATTAATCATATAAAATGTCTATTCAGCATTTATGTGTCAAATATGATCTAAGTTGTACATATATAAGTTTTCTAAAAACTTTAAAAGTCATCGTTATTCCCTAGTTTGCAGTTAAGAAAACTGAGACGAATAAATGACCTGAGCAGAGTCACACAAACTGAACCCAGGGAATCTGGCTCTAGAGTATGAACTCCTTAACAGCAGGTTTTACTGACCCTATACCTCATCAGATCGAGAGAGAAAACATGAGTCACTATCACAACACTTCTGAACAATTAATGCAGAAGTCTGTACATTAATATCTCAGGAAGAACAGAGCTCCATGCTTATATGAATTCCTCTCACCATGGGCTGTACAATCACATAACTTAAAATGAGAAGCTCTAAATACAATATAGATTGAATTAGTTCCTTATTATTAATGGCTGTATTTCATTTCTATCATTTCTTACAGAAAATAATGCAGTTATTGTTATTATACACCACTTTACAGACAGGATCATTAAATCTTCTGAAAATACTTTGTCATATTTTATCTTCAGACCCTCCTCAACCTGAATAGGCTTATTATTCTGTGTAATAGATATTAGCTTGCATATCTATCCTCTCATTAGTGGAACTAAAAATAGTGGAAAATACATTATGTTTCAGCAAGAAGTAAAAGAGTGAGAGTGACTGGATCATTTGAAATATATAGGGAATGACAGCTCTCTTTACAGTGATTTCATTTCCAATATTGAAAGAACAGGGGAAATGCCTTGGTAAATAAGGTTTCTCACAATTTCCATCTGTAGATGCAATTGTTTCTCCCAAAGGAATAAAGATAGTTCCTGGTCTCTCTGCGTACTTGATTCCTTTTGCTTTCTAGTAATTTCCATGTCACATTGCTTGACATCATTTGAAATGTGTTAGTTTAGAGCCAACGGCAGTTGTGTGAAAACAGTAAAAAAAATTAGGGAGAAAAAAAAACTAAACAAAGGTTAAAGGAAAACAAAACTTAATCTTTGTAACTTTTTCTGAAATAGGTAATTTCTACTTTTGTTCTAGCTTTGTGGTTTTTATTTCTAAATTATATTTTATGAGACATTCTATTTAGAAAATGAAAATAACTTGACAACTAGAATTAAGTACTTGGTATATGTAGAAAGAATCTTATAATTGCTATTTTGCAGTATTTTTCAAATAGCAATAGAAATTAGACATTAGGGTTCCCATTTTATAGAAGATTGTGAGATTTGAAAATGATGGGGCCATTTATAAAGTTACACAGGCATTAAACCATAGAATATGAAATATACGTCATCTGACCCAACTGCAGAACAACTGATATCACTATGACCCCATTACAGATGGGAAAAGTTAAATTTCTCTAAGACCAATATGTGGAGTATAATACATTTTTATTCTATCTTGCTATTTTGTATTAATAAGTATGTAAAGATCTCATATTTCCTCCCACAAATGCAATTCAATATTTGCACAGATTGATTCCTTGATATAAGTTGTGTTTCAAAGATGATTTTTCTTTCTTACAGTTACTCTTTACTCAGTACCTAGTGCAATATGATGATTTCATTACATTCTTGTCTCCCTGGTTAGTTGTTTATTTGTTTGATCTACAGATATAAAAGATTTTTAATTTCATTTTTATTAATCCTGTTGTAAGAAAATATAATTCCAGTAGATAAATTGGCATCTAATTGAGTGCAATCTGTAAACAATGTTCTCTGCCCTAGCAGGTAAATAGAATCAAGAGGAGAAAGGAGTCTTTTTTAGACATGGTACTCCATAGTACCTCAAAATCCATAATTGCAAAACTTTGGCCATATCCTTTGTTAACAAAGGAGATAATTATGTAGTGATATTGTCTGGAAATAAGTTAATTCAACTGTAGTAGAATATGGGAGAAATTGTATCTTTCTTTCTAAGATGCAGAGATCAGATAATAGAGACAGAATAGAAAGGAGAAAATCAAAAGATTGGGAGAAAAGAGGAGAGAAAGACAGAGAGAAAAAAGATATTAAATCCCAGACCTCTGTATATTGGAGATAGTGGTCTGAGCTGATTAAGTGATTAAGAAATTTCTTTTTAGGGCTGGGGATATAGCTCAGTTGGTAGATTGCTTGACTGTCAAGCAAAAGGTCCTGGGTTCAATCCTCCACACCACAAAAAAAAAAAAAATGAAATTCCTTTTTTATAATGCTTTTTATAGTATGGTCATATTAATTCTGCCTACCCAAGAATATGGGAGATCTTTCTATCTTCTAAGGTCTTCTTCAATTTCTTTCTTTAGCGTGGGAGTTTTCATTGTAGAGGTCTTTTACCTCTTTTGTTAGATTGATTTCCAAGTATTTCATTTTTTTGAGGCTATTGTGAATGGGGTAGAATTTCCAATTTCTCTTTCAGTGGATTCATCACTGATGTATAGAAATGCATTTGGTTTATGGGTGTTGATTTTATATACTGCTACTTTGCTGAATTCATCTACTAGCTCTAGAAGTTTTCTGGTGGATTTTTTTAGATCTTCTAAATATATAATCATGTCATCAGCAAATAGTGATAGTTGGAGTGCTTCTTTGTTGGTGAGACTGCCAATTGGTGTAGCCACTATGGAAAGCATTATGGAGATTCCCAACAAAACTTGGACTGGAACCACCATTTGACCCAGCTATCCCACTCCTTGGTTTACACCCAAAGGACTTAAAATTAGCATACTACAGTAACGCAGCCACATGAATGTTTATAGCAGCTCAACTCACAATAGCTAAACTATGGAACCAACCTAGGTATCCTTCAGCAGATGAATGGATAAAAAAAAAAGTGGTATATATACACAATTAAATATTACTCAGTGTTAAAGAAGAATGAAATTATGGCATTGCAGTTAAATTAATGGAGCTGGAGGATAACATACTAAATGAAATAAGCCATACCCCCAAAACCAAATATCAAATGTTTTCTCTGATACGCTGATACTGATTGGGCAGAGGGGAGTGAGGGGAAGGGAGGAGGTGGGAGGTGGGGAACAGTGGAATGAGATAGACATTATTACCCATTATTATACGTGTATGATTATACTACCAGTGTGACTCTGCACCATGCACATTCAGAGGAATGAGAAGTTGTGCTCCCTTTGTGTACTATGTGTCAAAATATATTCTACTGTCACATACAGCTAATTAGAACAAATTAAAAAATAAAAACAAGGAATTCCTTTTTAAAATTTTTTTAAAATGTAGTTTTTATATGTTTGCTTTAAAAACAGGGATAAAAATATCTAATATGCAAATTAAAATTTTATTTCAAAAGAGAGCCCTCTATCTTCCCCAAATCTGGACAAATGAACTTTATACAAGAATCCTTGGCAGCATAATTCTTTCAGGAAATAAATAAAAAGATATGTGTTTGCAATCCTGATTGATATGGTGGGAAACAACAATGGTCCACATATAAATAGTTAGGACCCCCTCAGTGAGATGTCTCAATGGAATCCAAGTAGAGAACCAGGGCTGAGGATAAAAATGAGTATCCCACATGCGTGGAAAGAGCTGAATGTTCTGTGCATCAGACTTTCTCAGTATTATAAGTAAAAAAACAAGATGAGTAGAGAATCCATATTGACAACAAGATAGAAGTCCAGGAAAAGTTGTGAGGAAAACATAGCAAGCAGAGAGGTTGATAAAATGCAAGTTAAATCAGCTACTGGCTTCATGAAAAGTAATAATGGCCATTTATAAGGGGAAAAAATGAAAAGAAAAGCTTTATGTCACAAGAATGGTAACAGAAAAGAATGTGTGAAATGAGTAGTTGGAATGGACAGAAAACTTACATGTTTAATACTGTGATTATGTGTTGACTAGCATGAAATTTTTTAGAAAACCTTATAGGTCAGTTTATATTTTCATAATTTAAAGAAAAATACAATTAAAATATATACCTTCTAACCAGGAAAAAATAATGCAAACAAAAGAGGAAGTAAGAACTAGAGAAAGAAAACAGGTGGGATGAGCAGAAGGGAAGGAACACACGAAGCAACTTAGAAAAAGAGAAACATCCTAGTATCTAAGCTATTGAAATATAGTTAAATGAACTTAATAAATGGGGAGAGAATTGAGTTTACATGTTTAAAATCTAGCAGTATTCAATCTACAATATACAAGCAGAAAAAGTGACAAAGAGAAACTGGATAAATAAATAAATACCAAAAGATAAAGTATTACTAATCCAAAGAAGACATCTGATTTCTGATTTGGGAATGTAAACATCAAGCAAATAAAATTTGAGACAAAAATCATGAATGGGCAATAAATTACACGAAAAAGAAAACTCAGCACAAACAAAAATAAAAATCATGATTACAAACTTGAAATAAGGTAATTTGAAAATAGTGGTATGTAAACAAAGAACTAAAGAAAATGGACAAATTCACAATTATAGTAGGAATTTTGATATAATGCAATAAAATGATAAATTATTAAAATACTAGAAATAATAACTTTGCATTAACTAAATTGATTATGCCAATAATTTCACAATATGTGTATATTAAATCATGACCTTGTAAAGCTTAAATTTATACAATTGTATAAATTTGCTAACACTAACTCAGCAAAACTGATATTTTAAAAAAACTTAAAATAATTGAACAAATCTCAATATACCATTTACCCTAATGTTGATAGATGAGACAATGTAAACATATACATCAACTTCTTTGCATTTATAGAAATATATATATATATATATATATATATACACACACACATATATACATATACATTTTTTGTATATGCATAAAATCTTTTAAATAACTTTTAGGGCATTAAAAACAATATTGCTTAAACCAAACTATATAAAACAACTTAACACATTTCAGAAAACCAGTATACTACAAGAGTTCGATCAGCCTAAAACAATGAAATTGTAGATTAATAGTAAAAATGCAGCATAGAAAAAAAATGAAAACAACAGATAGAAAAATATTCACCCTAATTAACAAATGAAAAGACACATTTGAATAAAAATGATTTTATTATAAACTTAACAACAAAATTACTATATATCAGAATATTTGAAACACAACTAAATTAAAATTTTCATTGAAAATAAATGAAATAGGTGTGAGGAAAGAAATATAAAGTATCAAGATTAGAAGGGAGGAATTGAAATAATTTCTGCAGATAATATAATACCATGTATTTAGCCAATTTTTCCAGCACCATTTGTTAAAAAGTTTCTCTTTTCTTCTATGTATGTTTTTGGATCTTTTGTCTAGGATCAGATTACTTCAGATGTGAGGGTTTGTCTCTGTATCTTTTATACTATATCATGGTTGGTGTATCTAATTTTTTTGCCAGTACTGTGCACTTTTTATTGCTATAGTTATGTAATATAGTTTGAAAATAAGGCACTGTGAAAACTCTAACAACTTCAGAAAAATGTACCATTAGAACTAATCAAAGAATTCCAAAAAAATTGCAGACTATAAAATCCACGAACAAAACTCACTTTTATTTCTTACACTAACAATGAACTATCTGCAAAGGACATTAAGAAACAAATCCAACACAGAGACGAACCCACATAAAACAGTCATCTCATACTAGATAAAGCTGCCAAAAACCTACAATGAAGAAAAGACAGCCTGTTCAACAAATGGTGCTGGGAAAACTGGAAATCCATATGCAGCAGAATGAAACTAAACCCCTATCTCTCACCCTGCACAAAAATCAACTCAAAATGGATCAAGGACCTTGGAATAAAGCCAGAGACCCTGCACCTTACAGAAGAAAAAGTAGGTCCAAATCTTCATCATGTTGGCTTGGGATCAGTCTTCCTTAACATGACTGCCAAAGTACAAGAAATAAAAGCAGGGGTCAATATGTGGGATAGATTCAAACTAAATAGCTTTTTCTCAGCAAAGGAAACTATGAGCAATGTGAGGAGAGAGCCTACAGAGTGGGAGAAAATCTTTGCCACTCATACTTCAGATAGAGCACTAATCTCCAGAATCTATAAAGAACTCAAAAAACTCTACACCAAGAATACAAATAACCCAATCAACAAATGGGCTAAGGAAATGAACAGACACTTCACAGAAGAAGATCTGCAAGCAATCAACAGATATATGAAAAAATGTTCAACATCTCTAGTAATAAGAGAAATACAAATCAAAACTACCCTAAAATTCCATCTCACCCCAACTAGAATGACAATTATCAAGAATACAAGCAACAATAGGTATTGGCGAGGATGTGGGGAAAGAGGTATACTCATACATTGCTGGTGGGGTTGCAAATTAGTACAGCCACTCTGGCAAGCAGTATGGAGATTTCTAACAAAACTTGGAATGGAACCACCATTTGACCCAGCTATCCCACTCCTTGGCCCATACCCAAAGGACTTAAAATCAGCATACCAGAGTGACAGAGCTACATCAATGTTTATAGCAACTCAGTTCACAATAGGTAGATGTGGAACCAACCTATATGCCCTTCAATAGATGAATGAATAAAGAAACCGTGATATATATATACAATGGAATATTATTCAGCCATAAAGAAGAATAAAATTATGGCATTTGCAGATAAATGGATAGAGTTGGAGAATATCATGTTAAGTGAAATAAGCCAATTCCAAAAAACCAAAGGCCAAATAATGATGATATATAATGGTGGGTCAGGGGTAGCAAGAATGGAGGAAGGATGGATTATGTAAAGGAATATGAGGTGTTGGACAAGAGTGGGGGGAAGGAAAGAAAATAGAATAAGACAAACATCATTACCCTATGTTTATATATGATTATACAAATGGTGTGAATCTACTTTGTGTACGACCAGAGAAACAAAAGTTGTACCCCATTTATGTACAATGATCAAAAAAAGAAATAATCCAATTTATGATGACATCAAAAATAAAAAAATCTTGGAAATTACCTTAACAAAGTGGGTGAAAGACTAGTGCACTGAAAACTAAAAACCACTGATGAAAGAAATTAAAGAAGAGTAAATGGAAAGCTCTCCTGTGTTCATCCGTTTATAGACTAATATTGATAAAATATTCATACTACTCAAAATGATCTACAAATTCAATGCAATCACTATCAGAATCCCAACTACTTACTTAAAAGGAATTGTAAAATATTTCTCAATTCATCTTTGCAACTGCAAAAAAATCCCAAGTAGAAAATTTATCTAAGAGAATATAGCTGAAGACATTGCAGTTTCTGATTTGAAATTGTATTATACAGCAATAGCGATTAAACTTGTAGCAGTCTTAAAAAGACAGATTCATAGATCCATGAAACAGAATAAAGTAACCAGAAATAAACATGCAAACATAACAAATAAATGTTTGAAAGATAAGACCTAAAACTGTAAAACTTTTAGATTAAAATATATGGGAAAAACTTTGTGTCATTTGTTTTGTCAATTTCATGGCAATGACATTAAAAATATACAAAACCAAACAAAACTAGACAAGTGGGACTATATTGAAGCAAATAATTCTTGTATCTCAAAGGAAAGAACAAAGGGAAAAGGAAATTTATGAAATGGGAAAAATATTTGCAAACCATATGCCTTATGAGAGTTGTTAAAGTAAACTAATTTGGACTAAACCTGCCTCCATATGATGTATATTTTAACAGGTAAACAAACTGCAACCTAATCTAGGAGTTTATCTTGTAACCTAGTTGTTATGATTTAGATACAGTGTCCCCCAAAACCTCACATGTAAGACAATGTGAGAAGGTTGAAAGGACAAATGGTTGGGATGTAAGAGTCTTAAGCTACTCAGTGAATTAATCTCCTGATAGGAATTAACTGAGTGGCCACTGAAGTGGTAGGGTGTGGCTGGAGGAGAATGGAATTGGAGTGTGACTTTGGGGTATATATTTTGTATCTGGAGAGCGGAGACTCACTCTCTCTCTCTTCCTGATGATGTGAGCTGCTTCCCTCTGCCACGCTCTTCTGCATTGATTTTCTGCCTCACCTCAAGTTCCAAGAAATAGAGCCAGCCTTCTATGGATTAAGACCTCTGAAACTGTGAGCCCTGAAATAAACTTTTCCTCCTTTAAAATTGTTCTGATCTGATCTTTTAGTCACAGCAACGAAAAACAGCTGACCAAAACACTAGCCTTGACCAATCCTAGCAGTGGAGTTTGAACCAATCACTGAATATAAACTTCTTAAGTATACCAAAATAAGGAAAAATCCAAGTTGAAACCAATCAGGCTACTTTTCTATGTCATTTTTTTTTTTTTTTCCTGTCTATAAATACTCACTGACCACTTGGCTGCATGGAGTTCTAACAATTACTGTTCTGGGGTTCTAGCTGACTCCTGGATCATTTCTTTGCACAAATTACTCTGCTAAATTCAGTTTGTCTAAAAAAAATTTAATAGGAATAGATATCCAATATTTATCAAGAAATTTCTACATCTCAATAATATATAAACAAAAAAACTAATTAAAACAAGGATAAAGAACTTAAATAGATATTTCTCCAAAGAAGATATATAAATCTTGAACAGGTATATGAAAAACCGTTCAGCATAATTAATCATAGGAAAGTAAAAATCAAAACTATAATAAGATATTCCCTCACATCTGTTAAGATGACTGTTATTAAAACACATAACATCAGAGATCCAAGATGGCGGACTAGAGGGAGGCTGCGTTCCTTGTCGCTCCGTAACGCCGGTTTCAAGCAGAGGATATCTGTTTCTTGGTGAGGCAGTCTTTCCTCCTTATCGATCCCCTGGTGTTTACCCATTTGTCTGCTGTGATCACCTGCAGTCTGTCAGCATATCCACACCTTTTTTGAGAGCAGATTGCTCACTGTCAGGCATCTATCATCCGCCATTTGCCTGCCTCTCGCCTGTCCATCACCTGCCTTACTCCTATCCATCACCCAAAGCTCGAGATTCACCTCCCGATAGTCCGACAACAGTCAGCAAACTGATGGCCAACTGCCAGTGGAGCACCAGCTGCCTGCTGCTGCCTGGAAGTTCACTGTTACAGTACCTGAGGTTTGATTACATGTGGCTGCCGCCATTTTGAGACAACAGCCAGGCCCCATAGGACCCCTGGCCAGACTGACTGAGCCCCGTCTCCAGGATCCCTCAGCCTGACCTATCACTCCCTGCCTCTGGGGCCCTCACATCGAATGACTGCTCCTTGCCGCCAGGACCCCCCAGACCAACTGACTGCGCCCTATCACCAGGAAAACAGACCAACTGATTGCACCCGGCCTCCAGGATCCCACAACTACACCAAACACACCGGACCTCCAGGAACCCTGCCGGACCAACTGCATCCCGTCTCCAGGACCTCCAACTGAAAACATCCACCCCTGAGCTGCAGCTCCCCATTTGCCAACACATTTCGAAGCCAGAGTGGACATCTTGGATAATCCTGGAAGCCATAGCTTCGATTTTTGGGTGGGGCAAATCCCATCCTGTGACACCTGCTGGAGGCTTGAAGCTCATTTTCAGGTACCTCTCATGCATCAGGCTACTGAAGGCTGGGAGATTTCATCAGTATATGCCTGTTATACAGTAGATTTTCTTTTTTCTCCTTTTTAAAAAAAATTAAGTTTTTATTTCTTTACTTTTCTTGCTCTCTTTTCCTTTTGTTTACCTGTTCCCTCAGAGTCTCTTTCTCCCTTTTTTGCATGCTAACATCCGATTTCTTTTGATTACACTCTCACCCTTTCTATTTTCTAGAACTTCTGTATATTCTTTCCTTATACCATTAACAGTCACATTCTACATCCCTCTGCATCCTCTTTGTCCTCCATTAGAAACTGCAGACCTTATTGCAAACCTGTTTGTTTTACCGAAGATAATATTTGAACTCATTCTGTTTACTATGACAATTTTGTTATTGTCCCCATAGGGGCTATTTGGTCTAGGATTGCATAGTGTCTGATTTGGGCACTGCTAATATTGATCTCCATTTAAAGAAAGGGTTTTGGAAACCTATAGGGCCACTATAAGCCTATAGGGGGAAATCTGCAATACCCCAGATATGCACTGCTAGAGGGGAAGACACATGAACAACATGAAAAAACAAGGGAAGAAAATGATCCAAACAAATCTAGATTCTATAGTAATAGAATCCAATGACAGTATGTTAGAAGAAATGTCAGAAAAGGACTTCAGATTATACATGATTAAGATGATTTGCGAAGCAAAGGATGAGATAAGAGAGCAAATGCAGGCAATGAATGATAATACCAATAAACTGAAAGAGCACCTGTAGGAAGCAAAAGAAAATTTCAACAAACAGATAGAGATTCTCAAAAAAAAAAAAAAAAAAACAAACGGAAATCCTTCAAATGAAGGAGACAATAAACCAAATAAAAAACTCAATGGAAAGCATCACCAACAGACTAGACCACTTGGAAGACGGAACCTCAGACAATGAAGACAAAATATTTAATCTTGAAAATGAAGTTGCCCAAACAGAGAAGATGATAAGAAATCATGAACAGAATCTCCAAGAACTATGGGACATCATGAAAGGACCATATTGAAGAATTATTGGGATTGAGGAAGGCACAGAGATACAAACCAAAGGAATGAACAACCTATTGAATGAAGTAATATCAGAAAATTTCCCGAACCTGAAGAATTAAATGGAAAATCAAATACAAGAGGCTTACAGAACACCAAATGCACAGAATCACAACAGATCCACACTAAGGCACATTATAATGAAAATGCCTAACATTAAAAATAAAGATAGGATTTTGAAGGCTGTGAGAGAAAAGCATCAGATTACATATAGGGGAAGAACAATACGGAAAGCAGCCGACTTCTCAACCCAGACTCTAAAAGCTAGATGGGCTTGGACCAACATATTTCAAAGTCTGAAAGAACATGGTTGCCAACCAAGAGTCCTATACCCAGCAAAACTAACCTTCAGATTTGAAGATGAAATAAAATCCTTCCATGATAAACAAAAGTTAAAAGAATTCACAAATAGAAAACCTGCACAACAGAATGTTCTCAACAAAATATTCCATGAGGAGGAAATGAAAAACAACAATGGAGGTCAGCAAAGGGAGGAACTACCTTAGAGAAAAACCACTCAAAGAAGAAACCAAGCTAACTTAAAAAACAAAAATAAGTCAAATGACTGGGAATAAAAATCATTTCTCAATAATAATCCTGACTGTTAATGGCCTAAACTCATCAATCAAAAGATATAGACTGGCAGAATGGATTAAAAAGAAAGACCCAACAATATGCTGCCTGCAAGAGACTCATCTCATAGAAAAAGACATCCACAGACTAAAGGTCAAAGGATGGGAAAAAACCTACCACACACATGGACTCAGTAAAAAAGCAGGGGTTTCCATCCTTATATCAGATAAAGTGGACTTCAAGTGAAAGTTAGTCAGAAGGGATAAAGAAGAACATTTCATACTGCGTAAGGGAACCATAAATCAGGAAGACATAACAATAGTAAATATTTATGCCCCAAACAATGGTGCATCCCTGTACATCAAACAAATCCTTCTTAATTTCAGGAATCACATAGACCACAACACAATAATTCTGGGCAACTTTAATACACCGCTGTCACCACTAGATAGATCTTCCAAGCAAAATCCAACCAAAGAAACCATAGAACTCAATAACACAATCAATAACATAGACTTAATAGACATATATAGAATATTCCATCCATCAACAAGTGGATACACTTTCTTCTCAGCAGCACATGGAACCTTCTCGAAAATAGACCATGTGTTATGCCACAAAGCAGCTCTTAGGAAATGCAAAAAAATAGAGATAGTGCCTTGTGTTCTCTTAGATCATAATGGACTGAAAGTAGAAATCAATGACAAAATAAAACAGGGAAATTACTCCAACACTTGGAGACTAAATAATATGCTATTGAATGAAACATGGATAACAAAAAACATCAGGTAGGAGATTAAAAAATTCTTAGAGGTCAATGAGAACTATGATACAACATATCAAAATCTCTGGGACACTGTGAAAGTGGTACTAAGAGAAAAATTCATTGCATGGAGCGCATTCCAGAAAAGAATGAAAAGTCAACAAGTAAATGACCTAACATTACAACTCAAAGCCCTAGATAAAGAAGAACAGAATAACATCAAAAGTAGTAGAAGACAGGAAATAATTAAAATCAGAGCTGAAATCAATGAAATTGAAACAAAAGAAGCTATTCAAAAATTGACAAAACAAAAAGTTGGTTCTTTGAGAAAGTAAACAAAATAGACAAACCCATAGCCACACCAACAAAGAGAAGGAGAGAGAAGACTGAAATTACTAAAATACATGATGCAAAAGGAAATATCATGACAGACACCACTGAGATACAGAACATAATGAGAAGCTAGTTTGAAAATCTGTATTCCAACAAAATAGAAAGTACCGAAGACATTGACAAATTTCTAGAGACATATGCTCCTCCCAAACTGAACCAGGAGTACATACATGATTTAAACAGATCAATATCAAGCAATGAAATAGAAGAAGACATTAAAAATCTACCATCCAAGAAAAGCCCAGGACCAGACAGATTATCAATCGAGTTCTACAAGACCTTCAAAGAAGAACTCATTCCAATACTTCTCAAAGTATTCCAGGAAATAGAAAAGGAGGGTACCCTACCAAACTCATTCTATGAAGCTAATATCACCCTCATACCCAAACCAGGAAAAGACACTTCGAGGAAAGAAAATTTTAGACCAATATCCTTGAGGAATATAGATGCAAAGATCCTTAACAAAATATTGGCAAACTGTATCCAAAAACATATTAAGAAAATTGTGTACCACGATCAAGTAGGGTTCATTCCTGGAATGCAAGGATGGTTCAACATTTGTAAATCAATAAACGTAATCCATCATGTCAAAAGACTTAAGGATAAGAATCATATGGTTATTTCAATTGACACAGAAAAAGCGTTTGACAAAATACAACACCCCTTCATGCTGAAAACACTAGAAAAAATAGGGATAGTATGAACATACCTGAACATTGTAAAGGCTATTTATTCTAAGCCCATGGCCAACATCATTCTTAATGGAGAAAAACTGAAACCATTCCCTTTAAAAATAGGAACATGACAGGGATGTCCTCTTTCACCACTTCTATTCAACATTGTCCTCGAAACACTAGCCAGAGCAATTAGGCAGACTAAAGAAATTAAAGGGATACAAATAAGAAAAGAGGAACTTAAGCTGTCACTATTTGCGGATGACATGATTCTATATTTAGAGGATCCAACAACCTCCTCCAGAAAACTTCTAGACCTCATCAATGAATTCAGTAAAATAGCAGGCTATAAAGTCAACATGGATAAATCTAAAGCATTTTTATATTCAAGCGACAAAAGTGCTGAAAGGGAAATGAGAAAAAAAAACTCCATTTGCAATAGCCTCAAAAAAAAAAAAAAAAGAATACTTGGGAATCAATCTAACCAAAGAGGTAAAAGATCTCTAAAATGAAAACTACAAAACATTGAAGAAAGAAATTAAGGAAGACCTTAGAAGATGGAAATATCTCCCATGTTCTTGAATAGGCAAAATTAATATTGTCAAAATGGCCATACTACCAAAAGTGCTATACAGATTCAATGCAATTCCAATTAAAATCCCAATGACGTACCTCACAGAAATAGAGCAAGCAATCATGAAATTCATCTGGAAGAATAAGAAACCCAAAATACCTAAAGCAACCCTTAGCAGGAAGAATGAAACGGGGTATCGCAATACCAGAGCTTCAACTATACTACAAAGCAATAGTAACAAAAACATCATGGTATTGGCACCAAAATAGACAGGTAGATCAATGGTACAGAATAGAGGACATGGACAGAAACCCAAATAAATACAATTTTCTCATACTAGACAAAGGTGCCAAAAATATGCAATGGAGAAAAGATAGCCTCTTCAACAAATGGTGCTGGGAAAACTGGAAATTCATATGCAACAGAATGAAACTCTAAACCCCTATCTCTCACCCAGGACAAAACTCAACTCACAATGGATCAAGGACCTTGAAATCAGACCAGAGATTCTACATCTTATCAGAGAAAAAGTAGGTTGAAATCTTCAGCTTGTTGGCTTAGGATCAGACCTCCTTAACAGGACTCCAATAGCACAAGAAATAAAAGCAAGAATCAACAACTGGGATAGAGTCAAACTAAAAAGCTTTCTCTCAGCAAAGGAAACTATCAGCATGCAAAGAGTTAGCCTACAGAGTGGGAGAATATCTTTGCCACTCATACTTCAGATGGAGCACTAATTTCCAGAATATATAAAGAACTCATAAAACTCTACACGAAGAATACAAATAACCCAATCAACAAATGGACTAAGGATGTGAACAGATACTTCACAGAAGACGATCTACAAGCAATCAACAAATACATGAAAAAGTGTTCACCATCGGGCTGGGGAGATAGCTCAGTTGGTAGAGTGCTTGCCTTGCAAGCACAAGGCCCTGGGTTCGATTCCCAGCACCACAAAAAAAAAAAAAAAAAAAAAAGAAAATGTTCACCATCTTTAGTAATAAGAGAAATGTAAATCAAAGCTACACTAAGATTCCATCTCACCCCAATTAGAATGGCGATTATCAAGAATACAAGCAACAATAGGTGTTGGAGAGGATGTGGGGAAAAAGGTACACTCATACATTGCTGGTGGGACTGCAAATTAGTGCAGCCACTCTGGAAAGCAGTGTGGAGATTCCTTAGAAAACTTGGAATGGACCCATCATTTGACCCAGCTATCCCACTCCTCGGCCTATACCCAAAGAACTTAAAATCAGCATACTACAGAGATACAGCCACATCAATGTTCATAGCTGCTCAATTCACAATAGCCAGACTATGGAACCAACTTAGATGACCTTCAATTGATGAGTGGATAAAGAAACAGTGGTATATATATACAATGGAATATTACTCAGCTATAAAGAATAATAAAATTATGGCATTTGCAGGCAAATGGATGAAATTGGAGAATATTATGTTAAGTGAGATAAGCCAATCTCAAAAATCCAAAAGATAAATGATCTCACTGATAAGCAGATGATGACACGTAATGGGGGGTGGGAGGGGGGCAAGAATGGAGGATGGAGGGAATGTGTAGAGGGAAAAGAGAGGTGGGAGGGGTGGAGGGAAGGAAAAAAATAACAGAATGAATCAAACATCATTACTCTATGTAAATGTATAAATATGCAAATGGTATGCTGTTACTCCATGTAGAAACAGAAACAACAAGTATCCCAGTTGTTTACATAAAAAATAAATTAAGAAAAAAATAAAATGCATAACAGATTTTGGCAAGGACCCTTTTTATGCAGTGGATAGTAATTTCAAATGGTTCAATCACTGTGGAAAATTATGTAGCACTTCCTCAAAAGATTAAAAAGAGAAATACCTAGTGATCCAGTTTGGATATGATGTGTTGCCCAAAAGCTCATGTGTGAAACAATAGAGAAATGTCCTGGTGGTAAGTGATTAGATTATGAGAACTGTAACCTAACCGGCCACGCTACTTTGACTGAAATAACTGGCAGATGGGGCATGGCTGGAGGACGTGGGTTACCAGGGGCATACTCTGGGAGAGCCCATTTTCCCCGAGGCCCCTGTCCCTTTTTCCTCCTCCACTTCCTGACTGCCATGAGAAGAGCACTCACCTTGGTCCCATCCTTCCTCTCTGTTGTGCTTCCTCATCAGGCTCAGAGCAATGGAGGAGACCCACCAGGGACTGCACCTCTGAAACCGTCAACCCCAAATAAACATTTCCTCCTCTAAGTGGTTCTTGTCAGGTATTTTGATCCTAGCAACAAGAAACTGACTATCACATCTAGCAATTCCTGAATTTTGATAAATTCTAGATATTTATATTTATATTTATATTTTGGTAAATTCTAGGTATTTATCAAAATAATCTGTAACCAGTATCTCAAAAGGATATTTACACTCTTATATCCATTGAAGTGTTATTCCAATGGCCAAGATGTGGACACAACCATTTTATCAATGGAAAAATGGATTAAAAAATGTGCTGTGTACACACAATGGACTATTATTCCATATTAAAAAAAGAAATCCTGATATTTGCAGCAATATCGCATATGATAAAATATGGAGGAGGTTACGCTACTAAGTTAGGCACTAAAGAATAAATATTGCATTATTCCACTTACATGAGGTACCTAAAATAGTCAAATATGTAGAAACAGAGTATAATGATGGCTGTCAGAAGATACGGAGGGAGAAATGGGTTGTTACTATCCAGGTCCTATAAAGTTGCAGTGATGGAAAAAATGATTAAGTTCAAGAGATCTGCTCTACAGCATTGTGCCTCTAGTCAACCATGCTGTATCATTGTATCACTTATAAATTTGCCAAAAATATAGATCACACGTTATGTGTTTTTACACCACCAGTTGAAAAAAGGCAGAGAAGACACAGTTAATTATCCCAACCTGGAGTCTCAGGTCCCCACCATAATGCTTATGGGCTGGTGGGCTGGTGGCAAAACTCAAAAGACCTCAGGTTGTGCAATATTTAACTTGCACTGGCAAAGGCTGCAAGGCCTCAGATAAAGGGGCAGAGACAGCATTTGGGAAACACTGTCCTGCCACAGAAGTGCAAGTCCCACATGAATCAGCGGTTTAAGAGTTCCCCATCCCATTTTTGTCTTCAAAGTTTGCACTGACAAAGGGATTCTATTTTGAAAGTGCTTTCTCCCTTTTGAGTTGCTTGGCTGAAGATGAAAGAACAGAATGTTTGAGATTGTGGTCAAGTTCAGAGTGCGACATTCACGGTACCCTGCACTGAAATGCTATTTAAGGATCAAAATCCTTATCATTGCCCATTTTATTAGCCAGAATAAACACTGAAGGTGCTGAAGCTGGGGTGATGTGTTGAGTTGAAGGACTCTCAGGAGAACTAGTTATGATAGCTCTTTGGGAATGCTTGGCCCTAAACCCCAAGCTTGATGGTTAGATGAGAAGGAAGTCGAGAGCCATGTTAACATCCAGGGATGCTGTGGGATTCTCTGCATTCCAGGAGAAGATAAAAGCTAGATGAAGAAGTTGTTTCATCCCAGGCTTATGACCTGTTTTTTTGGTCAGCATCCTCTGAGGCTGAACCTCATGTCATGTGCCACAGTCGGAGAGAGCTGGCTGAGAAAATGAGAGGCGATAGGACGTTAAATAGTGATATTTCAGGTTTTCCAAGTGATCCCAGAAGCTGAGCCCTATTGCAAAAGGCTTCCCTCTGTATGGTAGCGTTAGATTAAATTCATAGGCAGGGTAGCTATCGCTCCAGAGATAGCATATGAGACCCAAAAAGAGACTGGGATGCTCAATTTGCTCATAAAGCCGTAGGCTTCTTTTGTGTTTCAGTTAACTCTTCCAAGATGTTTCAAGAGACCAACCCTCATAATGGTATGCTTTCTCCGCTTTGCTGTTCTGGAAAAGGACTCTGTAGACATTGATCTGTTCTCATAGTGTCACCAAACTTAGATTCTTGGATCCAGAGTAGGTGGAGAGGAAAACTGGATCCAGAAAGAATTTAAGCACAGTTGTCTTTCTTAGGGCTTCTGTTCAAGCAATACCCACTAGCAAGTTTTGCAAAAGCAAAATGTTGAGCAGTAGACATTTGAGTAAATAAAGGTAAGAAAAAGTGGTATAAATTTTAATGAAGAAAATAGATCAAATGCAGAAATATGAAAGAAAAGATTGCAATTTAAAATAAAAAATAACAAAGACAAGACAAAGTAATATTTTCTATTTATTTTAAAAGGTAGAAACAAGAAAAAATAATCATAAGCAAATGAAAAGAAAATGTTCGTACATTACAAATGTCATATTTAAAAGAGATTTTAAAATTATAAAACTATAATTTTTTAAACAATTGAATTTTATAATTTCCATAAAATGTAAAATATCATAATTACTACATAATGAATACAAATGAACCAATGATCCCTTAACAAATCCAATAAGTAATGAATCTCTCAAAAGATGACCTCTGCATTATTTTTAAAAAATTATAAAACTGAACTCTATTCTCCTGATTTTATGAGGCAAGTAAAACTTGGTAGCTGAACCAGAGGAAGAGGACATCAGAAATAGTATTTACAGTTGAAGGAAAAAAATGAAGGTACCCAGGAATAAATTAATTGAATATGTGCAAGGCATTTGTAGACATAAGGATAAAATATTACAAAACATGCCACTGGGTTATTAGTTAAATTCATAAGAATACTGCTTTTTCCCTAAATTTGTGTACAAATTCAATAAAATTCTAAAGAATTACCCATAGTATCTTTCACAGAATTTGATAAGGTGATCTAAAATCACCAGAGTAAAGGAGTAAAATTAAGCCAGATGATTTTGAAAGAATTTGTGAGAAGGGAGAGATATACTAACATGATGTTGATGTAATGCAAATCTAGAACAATTAAAAGAAAATAGAATTGACGCAGGGATTAAAAAAGATGAATGAAATAAAATTGAAATTTTTATAAACTTGTAAATTTTAGCAAATACTTTGTTGAGTAATGGAAGAATCTTTAGAAGTTCAAATACCTATGGAATGAAGAAGAAATTCCAATTCTGGGTGCAGAGCTAGAGAATATGTACAAAAGGGAAGAGACAGAAAGAAAACTCATTATTAACAAATTGTATTCTTCCAGACTATCCACTAGTAACAGAACAAATGCCTAGTGTTTTCTTCATAACTACTGCATAGCAGTTATAATTATGTTTATCTCTTCATTTACCCAAATTTTGAAAGCACAGAGTAGCATAATTATGCAAAAATTTATTGATAGTATTATCTTTTATGTTTAATAAATAATAACTATATTGTTTATGAAACTATACATTAGAAATATAAAACATAGAAAAGAATAAACACAATTTTCAGGACTATTATCACCTCTGAGAACAGATAAAGGTAAATGATGTTGGACATAGGTAATGAGAAAACTCCATTTGTAATAATTTATTTCTATTTTAAAAAGTATCTAATGGTGATGTGGAAAATGTTTTTCATTCTCTTTACTTACCAACTACTTAAAAGACTTCATTACAAAAAGCAAATATGTATCCAGAAATTATTTTTATTCATTCGTGCATGTATACATTCATTTAGTCATTCTCCAATTCTGCACTTTGTATCCAGCCTAATACCAGGCACAAATGATAAGTAGGAGACCATTTTTCTCTTCAAGGTGATCTATTCCATATAATTCACAACAACCTAACATCACAAGTTCACATTGGAGTCCATACTTTCTGAAAATGTTTAAAAGATGTGTCTTATCAGAGATAATTTAGGTAACGAAGGTGATTCTGGGAATGACGTTGAAGAAACTTGACAAGAGAGGATGAAGGAAGAGCATTTGCAGTCATGAAATGCTACTTCTCAAATCATCTGAAAGAGAGGAATTTTTTTGATGAATGGTGTTTTTCCAGGCCTCTGGTCCCACTATACAGATACACTCTCTTATCTATCATTGTAACCCACATATCTAACACAGTCCATGGTTTATGGGAAGCATCTGTGAGTATTCAGTTAGTTGAGCACAGCATTCTATGCTTACCCTTAGACTGTTGCTTCACTGCGCAATCACAGCTCGGATATTTTCCCTGTATAGAATCTTCAAGAGACTATCATTTTCTCATTTTCACTTGAGGTTGCAACAAACATTGACCCTTTGTCATTTTCAAGGCCATTTCAAAAGGTTACAAATTTCCATTCATTTATATTATCTTGCAAAAGTGTACAGTTGACATTATTTCTCTTTTTCATTTAAATGAAAACAATTTGAACTTCTTAATATAAAACATTCCTACACAGATGCTTCCCACTATGATACTTTAAAATTCTGATGCATTTAGAAACTAGGAATGAATATACCTTGGAATTTATAGCTGCACTGGTATATTTCAATCAACGATTTTAAAATATTATACAAAACCCAAAGAAAGGGTATACTAGTTATTGAAATAATATAATATAATGAAATAGATATTTCATTATGTATTCAATGAACACCAGCTGAATGTTCTATGTATGCTCAAGTAGAGATAAGATGACTAAGATTGGTTCTAGGAGAGCCTAGAATCTAACCTGAATGAAAAGAACAGATAGGAAAACAGGATAAGGACACAGTTGAGAAACACTGATTCTGCTGGAAATCATCTAGAGAATGCTTGATTGTACTTTGCGTCCTCACACAACAATATAAGAGTCCTTGCAAGCCTTGTGAAGAATTCAGAATCTATCATGAA
Organism: Sciurus carolinensis; assembly: GCF_902686445.1. NCBI lineage: Eukaryota > Metazoa > Chordata > Mammalia > Rodentia > Sciuridae > Sciurus > Sciurus carolinensis. Next base: position 83,762,356 of record NC_062223.1, on the reverse strand, counting down.
GACAATTAAAACCATAATGCAGAGTTTCTTTTAATTAAGTCAAATTAAGAATAGGGCTTTAAGCTTAATTCATAATGACTAAGCTATGGAACAAGTCTAGGTGCCCTTCAAAAAGATGAATGGATAAAGAAAATGTGGTACATATACAGTGGAATGTTACTCAGCCATAAAGAAGAATGAAATTATGGCATTTGCCAGTAAATGAATGGAACTGGGTACTATCATGTTAAGTGAAATAAGTCGATCCCAAAGAACCAAAGACTGAATGTTCTCTCTGACATGTGGATGCTGACTCACAATGGGGGAAGGTGAGGGGAATTCACTGGGTTGCACAGGGCAGAGTGGGGGGAAGGGTGGAAGGATGGGAAAGGGATAGACAGTAGAATGAATCGGACATAACTTTCTTATGTTCATATATGAATACAAGACCAGTGTAACTTAGATCATGTACAACCACAAGAATGTGAAATTGTACTTCATTTATGCATAATATGTCATAATTTGACATTCTACTGTCATGTCAAAATAAAAAGAAAAAATTAAAAAATGAAAGAAAGAAAACCAAGAAACAATAAGTGGAGTGGCATCAAATTAAAAGCTTCTGCACAGCAAAGGAAAGAAGAACATGAAGAGAGAGCCCACAGAGTGGAAGAAAATCTTTGCCAGTTACTCTTCTGACAAGGGATTAATGTTCAGAATATATAAAGAACTAAAAACCAAACAAAATTACACCAACAAAAACTAATAAAAAACAGCATAGGGTTTAGCAATTCTTGCCAAAATTTCAAATCTTATTGACAAAGTTATTATGTTGTTGTTATTATTATTTATTATTATTATTTTAGTGCTATGATTGAACCTAGAGATTCTTAACCACTGAGCAACATCCCCAGTCCTTTTTATTTTTTATTTTGAAACAAGGTCTAGCTAATTTGCTTAGGACTTTGCTATGTAGCTATTTTTAGTCTCCAACTTGCAATACTCCTCTGGAGTAGCTGGGATTACAGGCATGCACCACCATGCCCAGTGAAATAGCTATTTAATCACATTCAATTACACAAAATATGAATAAAGCCTTTTGTCATTATTGCCTTCTTTTAAAGCACTCGTTTTCACCCAAATATGCACTCTTTATGCTTTGACCATAATTATTGATTTACAGAACACTTTTTGTATTCCAAAGCTTTAGGAATCTCCCAGAAGCTCTGTCAGAAGAAAACACATCCTTTGTATCCATAGAAATGCACAGGAGCATGTTGTTTCCTTGGTTTTCTGTGAGAGCTGAGCAAGACTTCAGAACATTTGGTGCTCTGTGTTTGAGATATGAATCCATAGAGCAGAACAAGGACAGAGTGCTGCCCTCTGCTGAAAAATGCCCAGCGCACAAGCTGGTCCCTGGAAAGCAAATGAAAGTAAGAGATGGTTTGAAAAGTATCATTTCCTCAATTTGAATAAAAAAATCAAAGGAAAATATGATGAACTTAAATAGTTTTAAAAATAGAACTATCTACATTAAAAATACTTAGCAAAAAAACAAATGATAACAACTGTTATGGAAAAATATTTTCACCACACAGGACAGATAAATAATTTCTATAATTTATGCAATTTAAATAAAGCAACGAAATGCCCAAAAGATAAATAGGAAAATAATATTGGAGATATGTCACACAGGAAGGCATGTGAGTTGTAATATATGTGTGGTAAGATAGTCACACTCCATAACAATTTTAGAGTTAAAATGTACATCTAAAAGTGTTTACACTCAATGCTGTTGAGGTAGCTATGAATGTATGCACATTTTAAAGCTGTACTTTATAAGCTTACAAGGTCTTGTAACAATGTAGTAAAATCTCTAAGAGCACATATTTCTTCACAAATGATGCCATTTCTTGATACTTGATTAAAGGAAATAATTTGGCAGCTCTAGGTAAGAAGACACCACATACAATTCAAAATAAAAAGTTAAAACTAATATATATCCTCAATACATTCTCTAATATTGCGACATGTCAAAATGATTAAGTGGTTCAAGGTGATAGGTATTGTGGTGCCCACCCCCAATATGTCCACATACTAATCAATGGAACCTCTGGATATGATACCTCACATGGCAAAAGATATTTTACATACTTAAGGTCAAGGACCTGAAGATAGGGCATCATCTTGTATTATCTAATCAGTTAAGTGTTTAAAATCAGAGAACTTTATCTAATCACAGTAAGAGAGATGATGTAGAGTACAAGGTAAAAAACAAATGATAGAAATTAGAGGGTTATAAAGTACACGTGTACAAATATGTAATAACAAATTCTACCTTTATGTTCAAGTATAAGGCGCCAATAAAATGTGGGGGAAAAAAAGAAATTAAGTGAGAGAAAAAGAAGTCAGAGATTTTCCATGTATGACAAGGATTTTTGATGTGGCATCCCTAGCTCTAAGCTATAAAAAGCACCATGCAAAACATAAAGAAAAGTCTCTAGAAACAAAGAATGGCATTCCTGCTGGCTATCAGCAAAGACCTGCAAGAACCTCTGGTAGGGAGCACATTCCTACCATCACCTTGATTTCAATCCTCTGAGACCCTGAGCATAGAAACCAGCCCAGTCCTAGCTAGGCTTCTGACCTACAGAACTTGAAATAATACATTATCTAAATTTATTTTACACAAATTTGTAAAATTTGTTAAAGAAATAATAGAAGATTAATATGTGTATGAAGATTATGTAGAAAAATATGAAGCATTTATGATAATATATTTAGATAAAGGACAGTATATTAATAGGCACATGTGCACATAGGCACAGGCACACACAAAGTAAAATATCCGTTTTTTAGTTTTTTAACCTGTGTCCCAATATTTGAATTCCCACCCTCTCCCTGTGTAGTTAATTAGGTGGGTATATAAAGGCGTCCACCTGTCACAGATAAGAATATGATCCAGCAAGAGTCAGCTGTGACAAGTATATAAACTGAGATTCTCCAAGGCAGACAAAGGTAAAGGAAAGTTAAATTCATATCCCCCAAAGGGGACTTGAGTTGAAGAATTAACACAAAGTAGGATAAAGATGAGGGAGAAAGCACATGCAGAAGGATATCTGGAAAGAGTCGGTTGAGTTTGGGATGATAGACCTAAACACTGGGTTTTGGAACTGTGTCTTAATTGGCTTGCAAGCACACTGTATGGGATCGAGCCACATGTCAAGGTGAGCATTTGTCTCAATAACCTGCCGGGGACTCCAGCTCCTCCAGTCCTTTGGCCACGCTTTGTTTTCATCTGTCATTTGTGGTCATGGAGTTCTGTTCTCAGTTGTTGATCCCGTGGTCAAACATCACTGCCTGTTGCGAATGCCTGCGTAAGGCATGTCCCCTGGTGTCCTGGCCAGCTGAAAATAAATGCCAGAAATTTGTTTTTGAATCAAAGCAAGCAAAAGTCAGTAGGGATGCTTAGTAGGAAGGCAGTAGTCTCCACCATGCTGCTGCGTCTCCTCTGATCTATGACTGTGCTGTTTCTTTCAACTTCCTTTAATCTTTACCATTGCAACACAGGCTCTCATCTTTCCCCCCTCCTCTGAATCTGTCAGAGTTTAAAAGTAAATGCTTCAGAAATTAGGGTGGGAAAGAGACATAAAAAGACACAAGAACGTCCTTGGGGGACAGGGAGAGAAACCCATCTTCCCTATAGCTGTGAGTGGGTTGAAGAGGTTGTGAGGAGGAAATGGACAGAATAAAGACTGCTCAGGAGCCCACCTGTGTCCCTTAGTGCTCAGCATATGAATCAGAAGTTGGCAGCAATTTCTGATGAACTGACTTAGTGCTCAATTTCTCTGTACTCAGAAAAACAAGGGGATAAAAAAAAGAATGAACAGAAACTTCTGGGATTACAAACAATTATAGCCACTATTACCTTAGTCCAAACCACTATTTTTTCATTTGCATAATATAATGCTAACAGGCTTATCTACTTCTACTTCTCCCCCACTCTAGTTTATTTTCTGCATAGTAGCCAGCCAAATTAATGCATTTAAATGCAAATAGGACTGGATGCAGGGGTTCATTCCTGTAATCCCAGTGACCCCAGAGTCTGAGGCAGGAGAATCACAAGTTCAAAGACAGCCCCAGCAATTTAGCAAGATCCTTACTCAAAATAAAAAAATAAAAATGGCAGTAGATTCAACTCTGCTGTAATATGCCCCCAGGTTCAATCCCTGGTACCCAAATAAATAAACAATAAAAAGCCATGTAAATCAGATTATACCATTCTCCTAAGACACCACAGTTGCATTTAGGGAGAAAAAAAATCTTTTCACAGTGACCGGTAAGAACCCGTAGAATGTGGTCCAAGTTAACATTAAGATATCATTTCCAGTCATTCCTATTATACTCATTAAGCTCTAGGTAACTATACACTCATCATTTGACATACTCCATAATTCTTAAAAGTATTATTTTTTTAAAGACTGAAGTACTTATTTATTGTCTATTTATTACTTGCTATTGTCTCTTCATGTTATCCTTCTCCACTCATTGATTCTAAACTAAACTTGCCAAGTACCTGGAATTTTATAACAAGAAACTAGCACAAGGTCTGGCACACAGATGAAGCTCAAGAAGTACTTGTTAACTGAAGAAATGGAGAAAGTGAGATCTCAAAAATAACTTTAGAAATCATTTAGATGTGGTAAAATAAGATGTGGAGTGCCAGGGCTTGGGTCATAATCCCAGCTTCACATCAAGCAGGTATAATTTCATAAACCTCCTTTCCATAGGTGTAAGAGGAAAATGACATTCTAATACTCAAAACTAGTAAAGATGAATAACAAAGCTGAATGTCTCCATGACAACTAGTACTGGCTATTTTTTAAGTGTATTATTTTTGAGTACATGGTAAATCTGAGACCATGTTCTACATTCATAGATATCCCTCAATGAATGTAACTATATTGTCACAGGATCAGTTTCCATAATTTGTGTCAATTTATCTATTTTAAAATCTGTATTTTATCTTGTTAATACTCCAACTGGTTGAACACAAATATAAACTAGTGTTTATTTTAGTTCTATTTAAAGTCTAATTGAAGATCTACAAGTGTGTATGGATTCATGTAGATGTGGAGCATATAAAGACTATGAGTACGTGCTTGAAGATGACAGGGGCCAGTGAGCCTCAGAAGGAGGGTTCCTATGACTGTAAACAAGGGCAGAGTGGATAAAATCAAAATGTACCAGGAACTTCTTAGCAGATTACTTTTGCTAAGGTCTTAGAGTATTGAGTGATATTACTATTTTGTCAACAGTTTCATTAGTAGTTGTTTTTACTGAATATAGAGCTGAATATTTTGGATTCTTCCAAACGTCTGTCCCAAGCCCATGTGAAACAAGTTGCCATCATGGTGAATGTTGCTTCAGAGAGCATTCAGAACACAAGGAAGGGGCTAACATCTTGACACTGGCTTTGGGGCAGATGCTTCATCTCTAAAATAAGAATGAGTACCTGTTTTAAACTTCCTTAGTATGAGGATAATGTGTGATCACACATGTGAGAGAGCACGAGATACTGAGATGTTTTCCGTTTTGCTGTTCATTAAGAACTATAAGGAACTAGGATGGTTTGAACCCCTACCATCAGACATAGCACTGATGGGTGGGGTGTTCTTTCCTGTTACAACTGCACAGCTTTGGAGTCTACGTGGGTTAAATTAGTTAAGTACAAGTAGCCTCAACAAAGTGGAACCCACTGGATGCCTAACAACAGAACAATGGTACTGCCTTAAATATTACATCATTTACAAACTTCTGGGAGAAGCCTGTGAGATCTTTTAGCAATGCTGATATTCTGAAAAGGCTGGGATTCTGCATGGATAAGTGGAAAAGGAGCCAACAGTGTTATAACTGCTGTTGTTAATTATATTCCTCTTGAATCTTTCCTTGTATTATATTTTATTGTTTTCCCTAGCGTCCCTTTTCCCACACCTACAACTATTTCACTTAGCACGAAGGTTTTGGGAACAAAGAATGATGCTAGCTCATTTTTCACCTTCCACCCCTGTCTTTCAAACTATGATAGAAGAAAGGCCACTTTAATGAAGGAATGCTCACCTGACTTCTAAGAGAGCAAATTCCTAGAAATGGATTTGTTTGGACTGTGGACAGTGACTGGTTACACAGGAGCATAAATTGCTCAAATAAGAGAAGCCTTACAAGAACCTCCAAGGAGCTGAAATGTACTAACATTGTGGAAACTCTGGTTAGAAACTTAGCAAGAGAGGAAGTGTACTGTAGTGAGATGTAACAGAAAAGATGGAAACAAGCATCATGCAAATGGCTCTTACATCCTGAACCTCACGTTATACGTTTGTCAGCAAAGGAAAGACCCTAAATCAGCATCTCCAAGGGGGCTCCATGTAAAATTGTGCCCTAAATAGATGCATTTTAATAATTTTCCTAAACATGTTGTAGAGTCTTTCACTAGTTTGTAAAAGCATAACTTCCATGAGCAAAGGAAAACCTCTGAGATATTCTATAGTGACTGAAATATTCAAATAGTGTTTCTTTGCTTAATTTGTATAGAATCAGTGATTACCCAACCTGATTAAGCAGGGTCTTTTAAAAATGTCCTATAAAACTGATGTTGTGACAAACACACTTTGCAAAACTTCATATTAGTAGTCAAATTTTACATGAATTATTATTTACTATCTACCAATTTCTGTTTTCAATGCCTGGCTGGTCATCTTTTAAAATTGAGAGCCTCATTTTCTTTGATGAAGTTTTAGCTGACACTCTTGGAGGAGTGAGGCATTCTATTTTCTGACTTCTACTATAGCCACTTTAATATTTTTCTACAGTTTCTATAACAATGTATTACATTTATTTATTTTTGTTTATAAATGATTATGACCTCAGTTAATATAGTTTTGTTTTCCCGTATCCAATCAATTATTATTCTGGCTTAGAATTAAGTGACTGAGATTTTTTGTTGTGTCCATGAGAAGTATGCATGTGTGCATGTGTGAATGTGTGTGCAGCTAGAGTGTTCTGCGGTGGGAAGGGTGGGCTAAAACTGAATCTGGTACATTAGTTCCAGTAAGACAATTAAGAGTACAAAACCCAAACCTATACCATGTGCTTTATTTATTTATTTTTTTGTGGTGCTGAGGATTGAACCCAGGGCCTTGTGCTTAACCAGCAAGCACTATGAGCTGAGCTATATCTCCAGTCCTATACCATATGTTTTAAAACCCAGCTCTACCCACTCTATGTTGTGAACATTGACCCGGTGACCTCTTTGTACCTCTGTTTCCGTAACTACAAAGTAGGTAAAGTAATAGCCAACATCTGATGGGTGTTTCCTATGTGCTAACTAAGGCTTTACTCTATATTGATCTATTTAATCACTATAATTGTGAAATAGGAGCAATTGGCATCTCCTTCCTTATGTTGTTTGTTGTGAACATAAATAAATATGTTCAACAATATGCTCAACAGTTTCTGACAATTGTAAGTATGGGATGGGTGTGAGTTATGATTGTTTGTTGAACTCTATATATGTTGAGTTATATTTGGAAATGAAGATGCAAAGAATAACTCATTCCTATTTTCAAAATACTCAAAGTAGAACTACAATCAAAATGATGAAAAAATTAAAATCTTAACAATAGAAAAATCAGAATAGAACATAGACATTAACTTGATGATTAACCAGGCACCAAAATACAAGAGTTAGATTGTGAAGTTCTAACAACTATAGGAGGAGATTGGAAACATTGTTGCCAATGTTTCTTGGCAATTGTTGCCAAGAAAGAAAACCAACTCTCAGACTACAAAATAACTTGAATTTCTGTTCATGGCATCTTTCTTTAGAATGGCATATCAACATCTCCCACCATTCTTAAAGAATAGTGCCAGATTGCGTTGGAAAAGGTGTGAAGTGCTTTGTCACCAAATGGGAAGGGGCTCATGAGCAAGCGAACCGTACATACTCTCTGTCCTCTAAGACACACGCTCCTGGGTGAGACTGAAAAGCCAAATGGAATACATTAAACCCTTTTCTAAGGCCTCAGTGTTGTGATTCTACTTAAGGGCTCCAATAGAACATGAGTTGGGCTTTTCTGTATACCTGTACTTGATATTTAATATACATCCTCATATTCCATCCTTTCAACAATCAGGTAAGGTAAATTTAATATTCCCATCATATAAGGAATAGTAGTCTCCAGAAGCTGAGACTGGAAAAATTACATATTCAAGTAAAAGTCACAAACTACAGAGCAAACTGGGAACCAGTGCTTATTCCTGTGCTCATTCCTGGACCACTTGACTGGGTAGAGAGGAAACACACATGAAGGAACTGGAGGAACATAAGACGTTGCATGGCCATCCTCTATTTCTATTCCATTTGCTTCAGTTGTTTTTAAACTGTTCCTTTCTCCCTCCCAGAAAACACAGATTAGGGCGCATTTATTAAAATACTTTTAGCTTCATTCTGTCAAAGGTGGAGTGGGTGTTAGCTCTGGGATTAGTTGTAACCTCACTCTTACATTCTTTCAGGTTGGCTTTTTACCTTTCCTACGAATCAGTTATACCTCTGCAAGTAACATATACACTATTATAAAAATTAATCTAAGTATCTTATATAATGTCATTAATTTTATCATTCACATTGATTATTACAGAGTAATTAGGCACTAATGCATCTTTCCAGTGATTTTGGTCCATATGAATCAAGGAACACAGACTGGTCTTCTAAATGTCTCCCTCGATTAGCAATGATCAATAACACTTCTTTCCTAATCCTTGGTTAGGGAACAATAGTGCCCCTCCCTTCCATCTCAATTTCATCATATTTAAAATCTTAAAAGGAAGTGATTAGTATTAAACAACACAAACACACTCACATACAGTTTTTGTTTTGTTTTCAAACAGAAGTGCTCTGATTTCTAGAACCCATACTCATTTGTTCTTCCTTAAATTCTAGATATGTAGTATGAACCAAGGGAGGTATGTTTGCATTTTTGTTATCTCACTTGTCTTTCTTTAGCTTCCCACATCCAGGTCAATGCACCCTGCAAGCAGAAAACATTTTCCAAATCTCCACCCCCAACCCCTGGTTAGTTAGGTACATAGGAAGCTCTGCACACTTGCTATGCTTTATAGATTCATTTTGACCATATGTAAGATATTGATAGAATCTTAATTTTTCTTCTAGTTTGAACTCATCAGATGGCTATCATTTCCAGATTCTAGAACCCATATAAACTCAAAGTATTTCTATATATAACTGTGTATTTGTTTCATCTGATAACTCTGTTAGAAAACATTTTGACAGCTTCCCAGTATGAAGAGAAAGGATTTTTGTTTAATTAATGAATTTTCTCTTAGGTCCAGATTTTAGTCCTTTAATGCACTCTCAGTTGTTAGAAAGATACTATTAAAATGTCTTAGCTATTGACTAATGTTTAATTATTCTCTTTCTGGAGTAAATCTCATTTTTAATGTAGATTAATCCTTGGCTTTCTTAGCAGGAAGTCCTTTCGCTTAGTAATATATCAATGATTTGTGTTTATTTTCCATTTCTCCTTGTCTAATTTTCAGTGAAAGGTTTGCAATGTATTTTGCTTATAGAAATATATTAGGTAAGCTGAGTTTAACTATAGTACTCAGAAAAAATGTGGTGAACTAAATGTAGCCAGATGACCCACCTCCTTAAAAATTAAAAGATTTGTTATAATGTCTGAGGTATATAGTACATTTATTTATATGCTCTATATTTTACAAGTATATTTTGTGTACTTACATATGGTATATTTCTTTCATTTGATGAAGTCAAATAATCTGAAGTTCTCAATAAGATCAATTTTCATTCAAATATGTTAAGAAATGAATAATCTGATTATTTTAGATACTTGTATTTGTCAAAAGAACAGATATTTCTCCAACAAAAAGTTGAAATTGGGGGGAGTGTAAACATGCAATAATAACTCAAGATAAATATTCTTCCAGATATTTGTTCGAATAGTTCAGGTGGCAAGAACTTTAAGATATATGCACCTAAACTATAAAAAAGAAGATGATTTTTTGATCCAGTTTAGTAGATTTCTAACAATTTCTAATGCAAGTAACAACAATCTTGCTTTCAGTGAAGTGCTGAAACCAACGATGTGCACCTCTGCCCATATTCATATCCAGTGATATCTAGTCAGCAGCTTGAAATTAGTCATGAGAAAATCATGTGCACCATGCTGGAAATGAGCACTCTGTTACCTACAAAGATTCAGGTGCAGGACTGGGGATATAGCTCAGTTGGTAGAGTGCTTCCCTCACATGCTCAAACCCCAGCACCGTACACACACACACAAAAGATCCAGGTGCAGAAATGCAACAGCGTACTAGACTAAAATATTCTTAGTTCATCAAGCTTGCCTACTTATGAAGGAACTATGCCTCAAATAACTTATCAAAATAATCACTAATTTATGACATAATATATGATGGAAAAACAAATAGCATGATATTGGAAATGATAAAAGATTGATTTATTATTGTTGTTGTTGCAGGATTAGTTTGGGGCGGTTGTATAAGGACAAGTTATTCGGAGGAAATGAAGTTAACACTAAGACTAGATTGATGAAAGAAAGAGATAGTTTGATGAATCCAAGGCTAAGAAAGATATGTTGGAAGGAAGGGCACACACAAACATGCTGGGGTAGGAAATAACACTGAGACGCTAAAGGATAGAAGAAAATCAAGGCAAAAGAAAAAGGGTGATAGTGAGATCGTGTCACAGACAGAAGGAAAGACCAATTCAAGCAGGGTAGGGTAGTGGTTTTTTTTGTTTTTTTTTGTTTTTTTTTGTTTTTTTTTTTGAGTAGAAAGTAAGCTTTATTTAAAAAAGTAAAGTAAAAGCAGACTTCTCCCCAGTGGAAGAAGGGGACCCAAAGGCGGAATCCATCAGATTGAGCAAATCTTGTCCTTTTATAGGTTTTATTCTCTCATTTTTCCCCCTTATCTCTTTCCTTCCTGCCTATATGGTTAGGCCTGGTTTTGCATAAAATGAGAAGCAATGGGCAGAGGGAGGGCCAAGGTGGTTCAGGCAGGTAAGGGCCCAGGGGGCATCAATTAGCATCTCCTTGTCTGTAGTCCCTGACAAGGGCAGGTAAATTTGGTAATCAATGGGCTCTGTGAGTCCTTGACATTCCATTCTCCCAGGGCAGTCTCCAACTTCCAGAGGCAGATGGCTTTCATGGCCTCCATTTCCTCCATCTGACCCTATTCCCTATTTCTACACTAACTGCCTATCCCCAATTCTGCCTTCATTCCCAGCTCTAGTTTTAGGAACTCCTTACTGCTGTAAGCAAAGGGGGTGACAACCATTCTGGCTGCTTCAAGCTGGAAGGGGACAGTGTGGGGCAAGCAGTTTGGAGTTCCCTTTTAGAAATTGGGTCAATTGAGGGGTCCATGGTAAAAGTCTGGTTGAGAAGTAATAGGCTGGAGGGTCATTTGAGAGATGGGTAGTCTATAAGAGAAACAAGAATTTATGAGTATTGGGATAAGATTAATGCAACAGTAAATGCCACAGCATAGGAACACACCAATGAGTATGATGGTGATGACAGAGAGTAATAATGTTTTCTACCAGGACCTGTTGTTGACATAATTGAGCTTTCTTTTGTGAGACTTTATAACTCTGATTGGCTAAGAAGTTTACGAGTTCTGAAGTAGCCTTTTGACATTCCTCCTGGGTGGAGGCACATAACAGGATGTCATCCACATATTGGAGAAAAATTGTAGATGTCTTATCTCTGAATTTTGTTAAGCCCTTAGCCAGAGTTTGTCCGAATGGGGAGGGGAAATATCTCTAAATCCTTGGGGAAGTACTGTCCAGTTAATTGAGATTCCCCTATCTGGTTCCTCAAAGGCAAACAGATACTGAGACTGAGAGTCCAGAGGTATGTAAAAGAAGGCATCTTTTAAATCTAACACAGTCAACCAAGCAGCAGTTGCTGGAATCTCAGATAACAGAGTATATGGAATAGGAACTACTGGGTGGAGGGGACAACTGCTTCATTAATTATTCTGAGGTCTTGGACTAAACGCTATTCCCCATTTGATTTTTGAATTCCCAAAATTGATGTATTGCATGGACTGTTACAAGGTACTAAAAGTTTCTACTATTTGAGGCTCTGGATGATCTTTAATAAGCCCTTTTTTGCTTCTGGGCATAGCAGATATTGTCTCTGATGTGGAAAGACAGAGGGATCCTTTAAGACTATTTTAATTGTGATTGCACTTTTTGCCTGTTCAATTTTGCCTTCAGTGACCCATACTTCAGGGTTTATATCACATTCTAATAGAGGTAAACATAATGATCTTTGTGGTCCCAAATTCATTGTATTGGAAGTCTGAAGTTTTGAAAGTAAGTCCCTTCCCAATAAAGGGGTAGGACATTCTGGGACTATCAGGAATGCATGAGAAAACATCATCCCATCCCACTCACAGTGGGGGAGTAAACGGTCTGGTAATAGGCCATCCAGACACCCCTTGCACCATTACAGTATTAGAGGAAAGAGGTCAGGATAAGAGGTGAGCACTGAAAAACTGGCGCCAGTATCTTCAAGTTGACCTCTTGGCTCCCTACGGAGAAGCATACCCGGGGCTCACGTGTAGTGATAGAAGTTATGGGAGCCATTAGAATCGGCCCTGGGCCCCCCATCAGGCCTGTGTGGAAGAGTCTGGCTCAAGGACCTACACCCCTGAGGACAGTCACTTTTCCAATGATTGCCTTGACATTTAGGGCAGGGCTCCAGGGGTGGCCTTTTGGTTCCAGGACATTCCCATTTGAAATGTCCCTCTCTCCACAATGGAAAAAAATCCCTTTTGTGGCCTGAGGTACATTCTGCTTTCCTCCTTTTTCACTTGGGAAGCTAACTCCTCTTAGGGCTAAGACCAGCGCTTCAGCCTTCTTGTCTGTATGCTCTCTTTCCTTCTTTTCCTCTACATCTCGATTATAAAAAACGGAAGTTGCAAGTTGGAGGATATCATCTAAGGATTGATCAGGACCATATGCCAGTTTCTGTAATTTCCTCTGAATGTCTGGAGCCGACTGAATGATAAATTTGTCCTTTAAAAGTAAATGGCCCTCTGTGGATTCAGGATCCACAGTGGTGTGTTTTCTCATTTCCTCCCTGAGCATCTCCATGAAAATAGCCGGGCCTTGCTGGGGACCTTGTATAATTTCAGAAACCTTGGAACAGTTAATAGGCTTCTGTTTGATTCTCTTAAGGGCCTCAAGGACTAACATTTGGAAGCGTCTGATCTTCCAAGCACCCTGTTCATTATTCAGATCCCAGTCAGGATCATTTCTGGGAACTGCCTGTGCTCCCAATGGATAGTTGGGTTTAGATCTAGTTTCGGCTCCTGGGGCATGAGCAAGGTATAGGTCATCCCCAAATTGTTTGGTTACTTTTAGGGTGACTTCCTTCTCATTGAAGGTTAAAGTCTGGTTAAGTAACAGTACAATATCTTTCCGGGTGAGGTCAAACACCTGGCATAGGTTTTGAAATACCTTAATATATTTATCTGAAAATATATATCTGAAATTTATTTTTCTGAAAATTTTCCTAGGTCTGTTTTTATCTGTCCTAGGTCTTGGAGGGAGAAAGGGTTGTATACTTTAATTGGTCCAAATTCTCCTCCTGGCATCTCCTGGAGAGGTAGTATATTTGATCTGTCCATCAGGGCAGATGGAGAAAGGCCAGGGTATGGAGGACAGGAGGCCTGCTGATGGATATTAGCAGAAAATGGAGCTTTGGGGAGGTCCCCATGATTCCTTTCCCTCAGTAGGTGATTCTTTAAGGTGTTCTTCCCTTAAGGCAGTGGTTATGGCTGAGTTTACTTTACATTGTTGGCATAATTTGTGGTTTTCCCTTATGGTAAAGCAGGTTGAACATAAGATACCTCACACCACTTTCCTTCCCTTTTGCAAAATCTGTCAAGATGTAGAATGGTATTAAAATTTATACTTCCCTCTGGCGGTCAGGATTTTCCATCAGAGAGTGTGTTCTGAGGCCAGGACTGGCAGCAAAAGAAAAAGCCTGGCGCTTTTTCCTGAGTGTCTGTGGGTCAAATTTGTCCCAGTTTTTCAGCATGCAGGCTAGTGGTGAACCTGGCAATACTGTGGAGAGTGAAGCTCCCTTCTGAGTGAAAGAAAAGAAAAGCAGACCTCAGGTGCCCGTGCTGGAGACCATTTTTAGGGATGTCTCCCTAAGTTTGAGCTTCAATACGGTCCAGAAAATCGTCTCTCGCTACCTGGCTTTGCCAAAGTGATTTCTGGCCTTCTTTGGCAAAGTGCTAGGGTCCCAGTTTGCCCTGTGCTAGAGACCCTTGGAGGATTCAGACTTAAGGGCATTACTGCTTTCCTCCCTGCCACTATAAATTCCTAAGTAAGAGAGACCCACAACAAAAGAAAAATTGCACATCTTCTTGCCTATTTTGCAGACTAAAGGAATCTCCAGAGGGTAAAGGGACACCTATTGGTTGTTAGGCATACAATACCCTGTTCTCTGAGGGATTCAAGGGAGGGGTTGATTTAAATTACATCCTCCTTGCAGCTTAGAACACAGTGAGCACATTTAAGCACAGGAAAATTTTAAACAAACTAGCAAAGGCTAAATATGCAAACAAAGGTAACCTGGGCATTTTATTACTAATTGTCCCATGTCTTTCTCTCATCCTACCATCTGAATGCTTAATGTCTGATTGGTGAGTGAAGGGGAAACATCCAGGAGGGAGTGGATGTGGGGGGAGTGCTGTATGGCCCATAGGGAGGCAAAGGTAATTGGCTCTTTCCCTCAGTGCCATTCATCAACTGATCACCCTGGATACCCCTTAGGGTGGTTGGGAGGGCAAGTCTGGAGAAGGAACCTCTGGGATCCACCCGAGAATAGCCCGGGCCAGAGAACCCTGCAGTTGTTCCAACCTTTCCTCAGCCTCCACGCACCTGGGTAGATCAGGACTAGGGACACTGTGTACTGATGGCAATTGCACTCCAGGCCTGGAAAGAAAAGTAGGAAACGACTTCCGCAGAGTTTTTCATGCCTGGTCTGTAAAGAGCAGGTGATAGGAAACTGTCTGGGTCGGGAAACCTCTCACCCAAGTCTTGAGAATGGTGGCTGCACTAACTGCATTTAAGTAGCCGACGGGTTCCCATTTTGCCCTCCAGAAAGAAAGAGACAGAAAGATGCACCTCAGACAGATGTGGGGTGCATGGAGAGAGAAATTCACTTACCTTGGCTTAAATCTCAGTGGAACCTCCAAATCTGATACCGCCGTTGACCAGTGATGAGACCTGCTTCCTCAGGTGTTGAAGTATAATGCCAGAGAAGCACACCTAGGCAAGCGTAGAGTAGAAAGTAAGCTTTATTAAAGGAAAGTAAAAGCAGACTTCTCCCCGGTGGAAGAAGGGGACCCAAAGGCAGAATCGAAGCAGGGTAGTTTTGATTGATTTTTATTTCCTTAATTATATACAAACTATTGGATAATTTTTAAGCAAGGTATTAAGAAAATTATATTTGCATTTTCTAGAGATTTCTTTATTCCTAGGATAAGAGCAATGGCAAGAAATCAGGTTCAGAAGGGTACAGTCATGATTCAAGAGGAGACGAGTATGTAAAGTTGGTGATGATGCTAGAGATGACATGATGTTTGTATTTAAGACATAATTTAGAAGTTAAGCTAAAGATAGCTCAGTTCAATTGTAGCGATAAAGGATCAGGATCAATATTGCAGTTTCTAATTTGAAAGATTGGGTAAATCACATGTGCTCCAATTTATTAAACTAGGAAGGAATAGAAGATTAACAGATTCATAGGAGGTATGAAATGACTTATTATGATCACTTTGGTTAAGACATACCTGTGAGACATGTTTAAGCAGGCAGGTAGGCAAATAGTTATAGTCATTTGAATCAAGAAATAATTTTTGAGTGGTATATGTGATATAGATCTTATAATTCCAACTATGTGAAAACATCTAATTACCTGGGGAAAGTATAGTAGAAGAGAACTTCTAGGACTGATATCTCAGAATATCTAACACAAGAGGACAGAAAACAAAAAGACAAAAATATTTTGAGGATGAAGGAATGCTCCATAGTCAGATGCTAAAAACTCTATGGGAGTTCTTAAGGGAAATGAGATTGAATGAGTTTATTGAACCAGAAACATAAGACAGGATAGAATAAATATCTGTGCCCACAGTCTTTTTCTAGTAGAGGACATAAGAATAAACTTCCATAATTTCCATTTTGTTCTACTGAGTACAGTAATGAAACATAAATCATACGCTCAACAGGGGCATGGACATATAAAAATTTTTTTACAAGTAAATTTAGTCACTTCTGTGATAGGGATGGTATTAACATATACTGAACCTTATTATGTGACATCAGTCTTGAGTGTAATCAAACTCAAATTTTCAATTCATTGGGAATGTTGGCATTATGTCTATTCTGTGTTTGATGATAAAGACATTGAAATACTGAAGTAACTTGACCAAGGTGACATTACTAACAGGGGACTTATAGTTACTTATGTATACTACACACTTACATCCACTACATATAAGAGAAAGAAAGAATTCTAGAGAGGGATAAAAGGATCTAGAAAGAATTGATGTGTGCAAGTGAACAGAGATATGGAAATAATTGTCATAATCTGGGGAAACCAAGTAGTTCTGTGTGATTGTGGAGTAATGGTGAGAGGGAAGGTGAGAAAGAAACATACCCAGAGAGAGGGAGATAGATTGGAAAACTAGAAATTAAACCCATATTCTGATATTTGTGAAAAAGATATTCTGGAGGTGCCTAGAGTCATGATGCCATCTAAGTCTGATCCATTAAGTACTTACCTAAACAACTGTTCTGTGTAGCACATTTTTATATAGGAATATGTTATTTTCATGAGGCTATAAACTGAACAAAAGGAAAGACTATAATTTTCTCAAACATTTTCTGTCACATATCAAATTCACTAAGTTTCTGTGAGGGAATTAATAAAAAGTATTAAATAGTTATGACATTGGTTTTTATGCTGTAGGTCAAGAAGTCATGTCAGTATGTGTAACTTGAATAATATGTTCATCATAGAGAACATTTCAATGAAATTGTGTATTATGTGGATATACATACATATATATGTGTGTGTGTGTATATATATATATATATATATATATATAGCCTCTGTTGGTTCATGAATTATCTTGTCACTCTGTATACCTTGTTATGCTTTATTGTGTGATGGAGATTGCATTTGGAAATGTATTTCTAGAAAAATTTGAGGCCTAGTGTGATCTCACTTTCCTCCCAAAATGACATTTTTAAAATTTGGTTTTGGTATGCCATATGCCTTGGAGAACGAATGAGCCATTCTCCAATGTGATAAACTGTGGAGTGATATCATAAGAGGTCTGAAACAAAATAATGATAAAATTCTACTGAGCAGATTCTGACCCAACCAAGATTAATTAAAATATTTTTGTAAAAAAAATGAAGAATTAGGCATCAGCAGATTGATATAAAATAAACACCAAGAGTTTTCTTGGATAGACCAAGAAAATAATATCATGTATAGACTCCGAAATGAGGGAGTCAAGTACTATAAGAGATAGAAAGAATCATTGAATAAGTATCCCAAAGCATGAGAGGCTTTAAATGTTTAATGAAACCCAAATATGAAAGTAAATGTATAACTATAAACATCCATTTTAAAAACACACAAAAAAAGTTCTTAATATTTTTTCCTCCTAAAATTTTGTCATTATACTTCTCCAGAATTTAATCCTAGGGTAACACGTTTTTATACTTGAATGTCTTTTTCCCTTGTGGGTCATCCTACTTCTACAACAGAAATGTACAACTCATTTGTTTTAGTTCCTACAAAATTTTATAATTTAAAAAAAAGACATTTTAGACCACATTATAGTTACAATTCTTAGAAGTATTGTTGAGCCAAGCTACATAAATTATGGTAATTTTTAGCATAAAAATGTTTAATTTTATTGGAAATGTGTCTTATACATTGTCATTTCTGGCCAATGCATGGTGGTAAATTCTAGATGTTTTCAGTGTCATATATTTTTATATTTTAGTATGAGAGAAAGATAATTTTAAAAAGGAAGAAGTAAGGTCAGAGAAGAGAAAGAACCACAGGTATCGCAGGCAAATCAACTGAGGACCTGGAAATAAGGTTTTATAGAATATTTCAATGTAGCTCCATTATGCATGAATCTAAATTGACATTAACACCATAAACAAGTGTCTTTTAAATTAAATCCTCTCCTGTATATCCCTAGTAGATAAATCAGTGGTAACCTTCATGCCCACTCTCCTTCCCAATGTACTATCAGAGTCTCCATGAGAATTGAAGTCTTATTCATAGCCTGGAACACAGAAATAATATTGAACTGATACACTGAATAAATTCAATATATCAGTTTAATATTTAATTGAATTGGATTAGGATTATATGGTATTTGCAAGAACCCCATATATGGATAGATAACTATAGATACAGATATTATATCTATGTATCCATATTTCATTAAAAAGGGGTTAGATATAAAATGCTGAAGTCAATGCATAGTGTTCAAACCTCAATTTTTTCTTTTAATTTCAAACAACACTTGGTGTTAACAAGAAGTGAGTCAAGTCTCTGAGCCACCAGAAAGGAGCCAAACAAGGGGAGAGAGGAAACAAAATAAACAGCAGATGGCAATTTAAGCCAGTCGCCCACTCTCTCTATAGGCCCTTTGAAATTTGGCGATCCAACTTGCATTCCCCATTCTGAAGTGATTCTGCTACTTTAGGGATGTATCCCTGATTTGGCTAGCCTTTCCAAAGTCATTTTCCAGGACAAGAACAGTGGAAGATATGGTGAGTTAGAAAAATCAGGCATATTTAGACCATCTCCTTTGATTTCCTACATCCAAAGTTTGCCTTGTCTTTTGGTTTCTTGAGTGTTCTGGTATCCAACTTATTGAGTCTCACATTTCCTTAGACTCTTCAAGTTTGTGTTTACTTCAGAGACCAGGGCTTTTCTTTCCTCTGAGAGAATCTTATCTTCCTTTCCTCTATAGAAAGCAGTCATTGCAGGATCCTGCTTTCACTTTAGGATGGACTATACATCTCAAGACCATTCTCCATTGAATTCATTCTAGAAAGCTGGAAAAGGTAACCAAGGCAAAAGGGCCATGCCAGGGCTGTTAAATGTTTTCTACTGCATTGTTTCATAAACCAAGGGGCCTTTCTGTAAATGTTGTTTTCTAGTGGATTTTACTTTTATGAACTGCTTGTACTATAAAAGCAAAATGAGAGCTGAGTTCAATGTAGTAGTGTCATTGCAGAAAGATGGCTAATCATTTATAAAGGACTATTCATCAACTTGCCCTTATTTACCGAGATTATTTAATTCTTTCATGAATACTTATTTGTCTCCATATGTGTATATTTTTATTTTCACTGGCTTCAAGTTAAAAGAAGTGACTTGACTCACTTCTTGTTAACACCAAGTGGTTGTTTGAAATTAAAATTAAAAACTAATGACTTCTGATTGGATTCAGGGTTAGATATTTTCTTTCTTTCATTTTCCATCATCAAGCAACTAAGATGAAACTCTTCTTTTTTAATAGACTGGTAGATATATATCTTTTGATGGATCCGATAGTGCTGATGCGAGTGGTGACTATTGTATCTACTCTCTCTTTTTCCCTTGTGTCTTCACAATATGAGGTTTTAAATAAGGGACAAATTGTGTTGGACCCAAAAAAGACTTTTTATTTGAATTTTAACACAAAAACAAAATGGTAAAATAGCTCTGTTTTGTGACCCAATTTCCTATTATGTTGCCAGGAGCATCGTGATATTTATAATAGCTACTATAGTGCTCTAAGTTACATACCATTTTCCCCAGCTTACACATAAAGCAATTGAGGTTTATGAAAGTTAAATCCTAAAGTTAAGGAAGTTTCAATGGCTGTTCAGTATGAGAAACACTCTCACCTGCCCAAACCCAGAGAATGGAACTGTGGACATAGGTGCAGCAGAAGCAGGAGTTTAATGATGGTCTTGCAAGATTGGGTGTCCGGTGGTCAGGTGCACCCAGAGCAGTTATTCCCTTTTATGCAAAGTCCCTCCCCTGGCTCCTTATTGGATGAGTATTAAGGGGTGCACAATCTTCCCAGACTCTCGCCTAGGCTTTACTATTTCCTGTGGTTATTTAAAGAAATATGCCTTTAGTTGTCTCTACCTGCTTTTGTTCTCTTCTGGTGGGAAGGCCTTCTTGGGGTGAGTGCATTTTGGCATATATGAAGTTATTACTTCTTTATCTAAGTTATTGTTTTTTAATACAGATATTTCTATCTCTGTTGGTCAGACTGAACTCTTCCCCACTTGCTGTTTTTCAAGGTACGTGAAACTTGAATCTGCCACATCCATAGGCTGTTGTGTCATTGTGTGAGTTAACTGCTGGCAACTTTCTACTCTGCTCTGTTTCTCCTCTGGCTGTTTGTTGTACATCCCTAGTAATATTACATTTAAGGCTAAATGCTGCATTCTGAAAATGGACCACTGGACTTTCTATTTCTCACATAAGGATATATAATTACATGGTCAAGATCTGGAGACAGAACCCTTTTAGTTATCTTCTACTCTTTCTATGCAATGTAAGTCAGTAATTCCTCTATCTACTTCCCTACTAAAGCACTTAGGCCCCTTCCTATATAGAATATAAATATTTAATTATCTGTTAATTACCTCTTTAAAGCCTTTGTGTATCAGTTTATGCTAACAGCAGCAAACTCCTGGGGAAAGGGTTAGGATTTAAAAACTGCCTTTGGATTGATTGCTGCATGTCTAATGAAAGATTGGCACCTCTGGCTGTAATGTTTTTCACCTGCACAAAAGAAAAAGAAAAAGAATCTGCTTCCTTAGGAATCAAAATTCTTCCATATGATGAAATATCATTTTGTTGGTCATAACCTTTACACAATGTGTAGGTGATTAATACCAAGAATATAGAAGAAAAATCATAGTAAAATATTGACCAAGAAAAGCAAGGAAAAGGGGACAATTACTCTGCATTGGCATAATATGAGAGACAGCTAATAAAACAATGGGAAATGAATAGCAATTTGTCTCTGTATTGGCACTCAGTTGGAAAACTGTAAGCAAAAATCACAGGATATCTAACATTGCCATATTATTTTATGTGACCCTACTGGACTCCAAGTTCTATAAGAGCTGGGCATGTAAGTCTGTTTGGCAATAGTACATTTAGCTCCTAACCAAGTCTCAACATAAAGTCTACATTAGAAATATTGCAAGTGAATGGCCATGAGTGACCATAAACAATTATATAGTCAACATGTATTATTTTTTCAAGATTCTATGATATCCCTGGGAATGAAAGGGGAAATGAAGTCACTGACAACTGAAGGTTTCCCATTGGCAGCATAACACATAAATGAAAAATTCAGTCTTTAAAAATAAGAGTATTATTTTTTCTTTTCAATAAACCTACATGACTCAAAAATGCCTTACTCACAGAAAGATCACTGTCTGTAGGTAAATTGAAAACGAAGAGACTCATGGATAAAATAATGAATTTTCTACACAGAAATAGAATAAGCAGTCTCAGAAGTTGTATTCCCTTTCCAGGGTAGTGACTAAATGAAGTGGTAGCACCACTTACCAAAACAGAAATTGTAACAATGTAAACACAATAAAACAATGACAAAGCTAAAATAATAAAAGTAGTTCAAATACTGTATGTTAAATCATAGGCATTCTTCTTAGTTAAACATTGCACCAACCTATGAGGTGAAACTAATTTTATTTGCTTCTTTAGAAAGTATTACACATGGAAAAACTGAGGTTTAAAAGTAATGAGTCACTTGTCTGAGTTACAAGTAAAACATAGTTAATAGGTAGAGAGATAATTATTGCCAAACAGCAAATGTGAGTATAATTCCGATTTGGAAAACCAGATTTAAATTCACGTTCACATAATTTTAATGCTGAATGCCTCTAGAAAAATAATTATTACATGGAATGTTCATTTGGATTATTAGAATAATGTATGAGGCTTCTAAAATTATCTCCAGGTGCTATGTGTTTGTGTATATATGGATATGTGTTTAAGTGTGTGTGTATCTGAGTGTGTTTGGAAGTTTGGCAGATACTTTTGATGTATTTCTATCTTAGAATAGTGGTTCTCAATCATTTTTGTCTCAGTACACATTCACACTCAAACATTTTTGAGAACTACAAAGCAGATTTGTGAAGGTGGGAGAAATACAAAATCATGCATATACATAGATGTATATATAATGTAGAAATCAATATACATATATATATCATTGAATTAATATGGACATTTTTAAATATATATTTATTTTTTAATTTGAAAGTAACAACCACAATACATGTTAACAACTTGGTTGTTAAAGTATGTATCTTATTGATTAACAATATAGAAAGTGAAATGAATATATAGTAAAAAAAGTTGCACTTTTTGCATTTTAGTAAATCATACTACTTTGGTGCTA
Organism: Sciurus carolinensis; assembly: GCF_902686445.1. Taxonomy (NCBI): domain Eukaryota; kingdom Metazoa; phylum Chordata; class Mammalia; order Rodentia; family Sciuridae; genus Sciurus; species Sciurus carolinensis. The sequence continues at coordinate 83,739,757 of NC_062223.1, read as the reverse complement.
AACAGAAGATATTTGAATTCTTGTAACTGTTCTGCATTCACATTCTAGTGTGACTTGTTTGGGTTGAGAAGAAAATAGGAATTCATATAGATATCAAATTGGAAAGGGAGGGGAATATGACTTCTAAAAATGCTTTGTCTAGTGCATTATAGTTATGCATAATGGTGGGGTTCATTCTGACATAATCATACATGCATGGAATATAATTTGCTCCACTTCAGTCCCCAGTACTTCTTTCCTTCCTCTCTTCCCTCCCCCTCTACTTGTTTTCCTTATATTTATTTATAGATTTTTAAAATTGGAGATTCATAGATACACATAAAGGTAAAATTAACTGTGGTACACTCACATGTGTACATAGCATAAATTGATGAATTTTATTCCACAGTTCCTCTCTTCTTCCATTCCTCTTCCTCTAATACACGGATCAATCTTCTATTTTCCTGGAATTCCACTTTTCCCACTCCCCACCACCTTCTCCCTTGTTTTGTTCTGCTTTCTACATATGAGAGGTAACACTTAACCCCTGACTTTCTGAGTCTGAGTCTAACTGGTGAAAGTAGGTCACTGAAGGTGTGCCCTGAAAGGGTATATCTTGTCCCTTATTCCTTCCTTGCTCTCTTTCTTATCAGCCGCCATGAGGTGAGCAGCTCCGCTCCCTGGGTGTTGCCCATCATGATGATCTGACTCACCAAAGGCCAAAAGTGATTTGGCCAAGTGACCATGAATGAAAACCTCTAAAATGTGTGACAAAATAAATCTTTCATTTCTGAAGTCAATTTTCTGTTATTTTGTCACATAGATGAAAAACAAACCTGTTTATTATTTTGTTATTTGCAAAACAGTGGTTGTAATTCATGGGTTGGTATATTTCATTATAATACCACCAATCACATCAGGAATGTCTTAATTCAAGTTTTATCATGGGCAACAAATGCTGTGATTTCCTTCATTAGAAATAGAAGACTCACTTCATACTTTTTTTAGATAGTTTCTGTTAATTACTGAACGTGAATAATCACAGTTTGTCACTTATTATTTTAAGTGAAGAGGTTTTCTGTGAATGGAACAACTATTCTGGCTCACAGTTCATGCAACTACCCAGTAATTTTCCTCAGAAATTACTGGGTAGAAATTTAGATATATACTGCTATATATCTAAATGCAGCAGAAAAATTTTATGCATGCTTTTTATTTTGTCACCTACACTATCAAAAATGTAGACTCAAAGGTTGACCTTTACAAATTTGTTTTTGTGCTTCATCAGGTCATTGTTAAGTAAAACTTCTACTGCAAATGTGAGTAGCATTGAGAAACACAAAGACCGACAGTAGGCATAATGCTTCTACTGACTTGAGCTGTGCAAGGGCATCAACAGTTTTACCTTTCCTTGCTGTTACATCATCACTACAGATACCCTCACTGTAAAAAGCAGGTAGCATTGCACATTTATGATGAAAATAGCTTGTCTTCATGGACCTCTTGAGAAAGATTTGGATACCCCAAGTTTCAGTGGAAACTTTTGTTAATTGTTATCTTGGATGTTCATAATCCTTTCTGGATTATGACATCCTATGATTTTGCTTAAGTTCAGTTTGATGTTTCTTTTGCCTTGGATAAATCTGATAAGATCCTTTGAATGCTTCCATTTGATGTATTGAAATTGAGTCACATTGAGTTATGAAAAACAATCAATCCTGGGCAGTTTTTTCTCAATTCTGAATGTGGTTCAGTGATGTGTTTGTCACTTAAAATGAGCAATTATGAAAGTACTTATAGGACAAAACTGAGAAATTCTGCATAGATTAGAGCATTTTGTGCCCATGAAGTCTGATGTTAAACATCTGTCCCCATATTTGGATGTGTCTCTAATAGCTCTTACATCATCACTATTAATAGTATATTAACCTCATCTTAGAAGACTCTTTAAATTTGGATGCATGCAAGCAGTTCAGAGATGCACCTGCCATGGGGACATTGTGATGATTATGCCTTGGGAAAACCCACAATTTTCTTTTGCATTTATATTTTTATGTCAGTTGTATTTAACCAAGATACAGAGAGAAAATGCACAATGTTTTTAAAAATTCATACCTCTGGGTCTGTAGGCTAATTATTTGCTTAATTGTTAAATAAACACTGAAATTTTAAAGATTCCAGGTGTTATGTCTCAGTCAGTTGTTATAAGCAGTGTTTTAGCATTTTAAATAAAATTTTTTAAATTCCCAAATATAGACTCACAACTACAATCACTCACTTAATTAAGAGAACTTGTAAATAAACAATCACAGTAGAGTATATTAATAATAATTATTGCTGATTAGTAATATTGTTCCTTGAACGTGTATGTAAAAAGCACAAAAGGTGCTATCTGTGAATTAATTCTTACCTTTGGAAGTGGATTCACAGAGTGATCCTACTTAAGTGAGTTAACTTTTCTGAGATTTTGGATCCATATTTTAAATATGGCAGGTACTAGGATAAATCATCCCAAATATAATGTTTACTTTATTTTTCTCCTAGTTAGTGCCTTGTCATTACTGAAAAATCTCCTAGTGTGCTGCCTCTGTAGAGAAGCATCCCTTGATTTTCCTCTATTAGAGAGTGCACACATCTTACATTTTTCATATATTACTGTGAGCCACTTGAGGACAGGGTTGGCGCCTTTCATCTCTGGATCTTCAGGGCTCAACACAGTGTAGATATTTGATAGATGTCTGATGGGTATATAATTGAAGAAGTATTTTTGATGAACCATATTCCATACTTCTCTGGGTCAAGTCCTTTATTGCCTGCAATTTCAAGACAATAGATGATATAGATAAACGATCCCAGTTCATTGTTATTACCAAGTCAGGCATATGTTTCTATTTTAAAACAATAGTTCCTTTCTTTTGCAGATGTCTGTAGAATAGACATAGATGGACTCTGGGTAACTAATGAGTCAAAATTGAGGCCTCAGACACATATTCACACAATATGGACAGGTACTGCCTGAATATTTTTTAAAATGCTTTTAGAAAGTCCTTTATTACAAGGATTTTTTTTTCTTGTTAGTGCATTCAAGATTAATGGTTGCTTTACTGTATTCATGTTCTGTTTGCAGAAACAGATGGAATTTTAAGCATTAGAGCTATAATAAAATTTGTTACTTGCTATGACAAAATATTCATTACGTGCTATCAGAGGAATACGGAATTTGGAAAGTTGACTTTTAAGTCATTTTCAGGCATAAATGCTTGATTTACTTGTTGAGGTAAAAAGTAATGGTATGAGCTATTGCAACTGTAAACTACATTCCTATTTGCCTCGTATTCCCTTTTATTAGCCATTAACAGTAGATGTGTGGGAAGACACATTAGTTCAACCATAGGAGGGATTCTTCTTTATTAAATGCATGCTCTCAAAGAAGAAAGATTGTTTACTTTTCACTGGAAACAACCACAGCTTCCACTCAAAAGTAAATTTGTTCTCAGGGCAAGGATATTAAATTGATATTAATAGGCATTCTATTCTTGAGCAACTGATTCTTCTCGTTCACTTTCTGCTACCTTGGGGAAACTGCAGAATCAATGACCTAAAAGGTTTTTTAGTCACTAATATTTATGGTTTGGATTTTTAGTACCTTTAACAAAAAGTATACATTTTTCCTCTTTACAAGGTTTACTATGTTTTCTCTAAGGTTTCACAGCTTTGAAAAAGCTCTAAATTGATAGTAAAAACAAAGAGCAAATTATAGGTTTACATGATAAAGTATATCAGAAAATTCAAAGAAACTAAAGGTACAAGGTTTTAGTGAAGATAGATTACAATTTTTGAGATAATTTTTTCAAAGTCACTTTTACATGATGTACTATCCATTCTTTAAATAATTTTTATCTAAAGATTCTGAGTGATAAAGTAAAATGAAATACATAAGAATCTCCAAATGTAGAAGACATAAGTAGCAGAACTAAGAAGCTCTGCAAAGAAAGCAGGCCAATCATTGCTAGACCTACATTTACTGATGATCATAAAGCCATGGAATTAGTTGGTAAGGTACTACAAATTCCAAACCTAGGGAATAGACCTTGAAAGAAGAAGAAAGAAGAAGAAATGCAAAGCATATTGTGAAGAAGTCAGGGGAAGGGGTAGAAGGGAAAGCTTTGGCAATAGACACAAGGTTACAAGTAGCTAGAAGGAATAGATCCTGGTGTCTTATGAAATAGAGTGAATACAGTTAACAATATTGCACTGCATGTCTCAAAATAGTTAGAAGAGGTTTGTAAATGCATTTGTTATAAAAAATGGTAAAAGCTTAAGGTGATTGGTAGACAATTATCCTGATTTGATCATAACCCACAATATACATGAATCAAAATACCATATTGTACCTCAAAAATATGTACAAATATTGTGTCACTCAAAAAATAAAACTAATAAAATTAAAAATTAGGAAAGGGATCAGAAAATAGTATCCAACTGAATAACATTATCTTCCCTTACTTATGTTGAGCTACTCCACAGCAATGGAAGAAAATCTCTTCGTTAGTGTGAATCTCAATATTAGAGCTATGGATTACGTTTTCAAATACTATGAGGTTCTTCATGGATTTATTATTACTCTTCAACTTCAACTGCTCTTTGGCATCTTGGAATCTCTTAAGTTCTCAAGGTTTAAAAATGTTCCAATTTTAAAAATCTCTAAAGAATATTAGACTTGGAAATGCTAGGCAAATACTTTCCCATACTGGTGTGTTGGTGAACAAAAAACTAAACACTATTAGGTCTATAAAACTTAATGTAGTCATCTGTAAAATGAGAATATATTTGCCAAGTTGAAGTTTGTTATGATGCTTCTGCTAGATGTTTAGGATGCATATAATATTGATAGCATGTTGTAGTTTTTTAATAAATATTTAATTTCTTAAAATCAGGTGAAATATATTTGAAACTCTCTGTTTGGTCCAAATTTTCAGACATATTATATACTCGTAATGGGTGTCTGTCTGTCTGTCTTTCTCTCTCACTTTTCTTTGGTTGTTGTTATCACTGTTGCTTAAATCCACAGACCAGTGTGCTAAACATGGGAACAACAGATCAGGAAGGACTTTCAACAGTGACTATCTTCAAAGAAATATCAGATACATATATGCTCAAGAGGTTTAATTTCACAAATAATTGTATCTGGAACTGGAGACCAGAGAAACTGGTCTTCACCACAATACAACAGAATTCTTTGGTAATAAAATTACTCTTACGAAGCTCTGAGCATCAAGTCTAGTATATAATGCATGTTCTATGTATGTTATATCTCTTTATTTCTTCTCAGTACTTCTTGAGGACAGATCCATATCTTATTCCTCTCAAGCTCTCTGATGCCTAGTATACAGTATATCTTAATAAACACTAAAGGAGCGGGAAGCAAAGCAATCTGACATGAGAGCAAGGACAGGTTGAGTTAGATCTTATGTAAATGACAAACAGTCCATAGAAACTAAGAGTCTGGGAATGAAAAGTGGAAACAACCAGGGGAGATGAGATGCATGAACAGTAAGTAGTACCCAGGGTCTAGTTGTGGTCCACCGACATGACCCTACATTGAAGTCAACACCAGGAATGTGCTCCTCATTGTCATCACCTTGGGACCAAGAAAACTGAAGATAGACTCAGATCTAATGGAAGAATTGTCCCCAGACTAACCCCTCTAGGGCTAGTTTTATGTAAGGTAGAGTTACTGTTGAAGATAAGGTCATCTTATGCGTAGCCATGTAAGTTTCAAAATTTAAGTTAATTCCATTTAGCTTCAAAGACCATGTTGACTGTAGAATCCTGCAAGATACTACTGTTTACTTAAACTTAGATGACTTTTCCAAAATTAGTAAATCCTCAGACAGCAATAAAAAGCTAAATATTAAATTTCAGCAATTAGTGAACATCTCATGTAGCTAAAGGCAAATTTGGTTTAATATTTAATGATGGATTTATATTCTGTGAGCAACAGAAAGGTCTTTTTAAAAGAACTGTTTTATGCAACCTGTAATTTATATTAGCTTGGGGAAGACTCATTTGGGTATATACTTAGATAAAAATTTTATTTTACTTTATAATTTAACTATTGTTGTTTGAATGTAAGCATGTTTTTACTCAGTTTTGTATCTTAGCATAATGACATAGTATTTAGGCTTTTAAAAATGCATTGAGGAGAGTTCATTTGTATTTCTAGCCATAAAGAACATACCGTGAACATCTCATCCAGGGTATACAGCAGAGATCCTATGAGGACTAGCAACTTACCAATAGCCAAGCCCCCCATCTCAGAGATTTATTGTTTGTTTTATCACTTTTATCTAGGAAAATTAAATGGAATATATGCTATAGAATATTCAATAATGGTTAGTCCAATAAACAAAGTTATGAATGAATGAGTAATAAACAGCATGCAGAATCCTCAGGGCAGAGAAAACCATAAGAAAACCTTTGTACATGCTCTGTTGTTTTAAAAACACACACAACCACTGCTATTATTTTGCACTCTACTAAACAAGGACTTTTAGACAAGCCCACAGAGGAAAAGGTCATCCCAGAGGATATGCTTGAGTTCTAAAAAATGTCAAGAAAATAATACATGACAGGAAAATTGCAAAATTTGGAAATATTGACAACATAAGAAAAAATGGAAAGAGAAATTATAAATCAGTTATAACAAGTAATATTAACCAATGAATGCCCCATATATTGTGTTGACTTTCAGATATTTTAACAATTCCTTTTGTAAAACTTCCCTTAGATGATTTTAAAGATGGCAGAGACCTAGAATGGATTAAATTTAATACCATTACTCAAAGGCATCATCAAAAGGACTCATATAATGTTTTAAGAAATTCTTTCAAATACCATGTGACAGAAGATTATTGTCTTTAAAATATATAAAACTTGGCTTACCACTAAATGTGACCTGATATTTTCTCTTGTGGATTTTAAAATTCTATTCTTTATTCTGTGCTCTAGGCATTTATATTATAATGTGTCTTGGAAAGAATCTTTTTGATCATGCCAATTTGGGGTTGTCTTCAAATTTCCATCTCATATCTAAGATTTGGGAAATTTTCTGATATTATTTCACTGAAAAGTCTGCAAATTTTCTTAGTATGTATTTGGAAGCTTTCTAAAAAAATGATTCTTAGATTTGGTATCTTAAAGTTATCCCAAATTACTTGAATGTTCTCATCATATTCTCTTAACATCTTTATATTATTGCTGACTTTATTTTCAAGATTATATACTTTGCCTTTGCCTTGGTTTAGATATGAGCTGTTCCTGAAAAACTTATGTGTATGAAAATGCAAGAAATTTAGAGGTGAAATGATTGGGCTATGAGAGCCTTAACCAAATCAGTGCATTAATCCAATAAAGTGGATTAACTGGGTAGTAACCATAGGCAGGTAGGGTGTGACTGGAGAAGATTGGTCATTGGGACATGTATCTGGGGTATATATTTCATCCCTGGTGAGCAAAGGAGTAGCTTTACTTCCTGGTGGACATTTACTGAGCTGTTTTCCTCCTCCACATCCTTATACCATGGTGTTCAACCTCACCTCTGGTCCAGAACAATGAAGTCAGTCACCTATGAACTGAGACCTCTGAAACCATAAGCCCCAATAAACTTTTTCTCCTTTGAAGTTGTTCTTGTCAAGTCTTTGGTCACAGCAGTGAAAATGTTGAATAAACAGTTTTCAAGTCCTGAGAATTTGTTTTCAAAGTGGTTTAATCTGTTGATGACATTTTCCATTAAATTTTAAATTAGACTTACTGAATCTTATTTCCAGACTTTTCATTTGGTTCTTTTCAGAATTCTTATTCATTGAAATGACTTTTTCACTTCCTGTATTTTCTTTTTAAGTTGTTTCTTTCACCTTCTTTTACCTCACTCAACATTTTAACTATGAAAATTCTAAATTATTTCTATGAAATTTACATGGATCTCAATTGACTTCTTATCCCTGACCCTAACCAAGATTTCTATATTAAATAATACTATCATTCAAATTAAAGATGAAAAGAAAACCTTCATTGATAAGAACTAAAGAATTCACTACCAATAAGCCTGCACTATAGAACATACTCAATGAAATATTTCATGCAGAAGAAATGAAAAAAAAAAAGAAAGAAAATCAGAAATAAGGATGAATCTCACTAGAATAGTTAGTTAAAGAAGTATAAATTCTGAATTAAGCACTGGAAATAAATCAAAATGGCAGGAAATAAAAGCATATTGCTATAATAACATTAAATGTAAATAATATAAATTTGCTAATCAAAAGAAAAAGACTGGCAGATGGGAGTAAAAAATAAGACCAAACCATATCTTGTCGAAAAGAGACCCGTCTTATAAGCAAAGACATCCACAGTGTGAATGTGAAAGGAGGGAAGAAGGTATACCATGGAAATTGAAGCCCAAAGGAAGCAGGGATAGCTACTCCCATAAAAGAAAATACAGAATTTGAGCCAAAATTACCTTGCAGAAAAAAAGAAGATCATTTCATACTTGTTAAAAGAATCATCCCACAATAAGATTGTAAATATTTATACCACAAACAATGGTGCACATATATACATAAAGCAAACCCTTTTGAATATAAATCAAATAGTACAATAATACTGAATGACTTCAACACATATTTCTCAAAATTAGATAGGACAGAGATAAACTAAGAAAATTCTCTTCAGAACTAAAAAGCAATAGTCAGTGAAATGGACTTAACAGACGTAAAAAATAGTTCATCCATCAACAACTGAATTTACTTCCTACTCAGTGGCACATGGAACATAGATAATGTTTTAGGGCACTAAGAATAACTTAGCAAATACAAAAAATAGAGATAACTGTATGCCAGCAATCATAATGGAATAAAATTAGAAATCGATGACAAGATAAAAAATTATCCTAACAATTTGAAATTAAATTATATACTCTTCATGAGGCATAGATCACAGAAGAGTTAAGTGAAGAAATAAGAAAATGCTTACAAATAAATGAGAATAAAGATACAGCATATGAAAATATCTGAGAGTATGAAGGCATTTCTAAGGCAAATACTTCTGAGTTCCTACAATAAAAAATAGAAAGATACCAAATATATTATCTAACATTACACCTCAAGGCCCTAGAAAGGAAAAGCAAATTAAATCCTAAATGAAGAGAAGACAGGAGATAATTAGGGAAGGAATAGATATTAATGAATTTGAGAATAAAAAAAAGTATACAAAGAATCACAAAGACAAAAAGTTGTTTCTTTGAAAATATATAAAAAATTGATAAATCCTTAGCCAAACAAACCAAAAAGAGTGCAGACCAAAATCAACAAAATTAGTTATGAAAAATGAGATATCACCTATAGACACTTCAGAAATCAGAAGATCATTTGAAACTATTTAAAAAATATATATACTCCATGAAACTAGAAAATCTAAAAAATGTGGACAAATTTTTAGGCATACATGAACTACTCAAATTAAATAAGGAGGATAGAGACCAATATCAAGCCATGAGATTGAAGCAACAATTAAAAGACTTCCAACAAAGAAAACCCCAGGACCAGAGAAATTCTCAGTTGAATTCTAGAATACCTTTAAAGAAGAACTAATCCTCCTCAAATAATTCCATGAAATATACAAAAAGGGAAAATGGCCAGATTCAATTTTTAAAGTCAGTGTCACTCTAATACCAAAAACCAAAGACACAACAAGGAAAAGAACTTCAGGTCAATATCCCCAAAGAACTTGGATGCAAAACTCCTTAATAAAATTGGCAAACTGCACACAAAAATACATCAAGAAAATAGCACACAATGATTAAATGGATTTCATTTCAGGGATGCAAAGTTGGTTCAACATATACAAATCAATAAATGTAGTAAACCACATAAATAGGGTAAGGACAAGAATCACATGATTTCCTTAATAGATACAGAAAAAAATATTTGCCAACATGCAGCAGCCATATTTATTTAAAACCCTAGAGAAACCAGGGATAAAATAACTTATCTCAGCAAACCCAAGGCCAACATCATACTTAATGAGGAAAAGTTGAAAACATTTCCTCCAAAATCATGAACAAGGAAAATATGTCCACTTTTACCACTCATATTAAACATAGTCCTTAAAACACTGACCAGAGCAATCAGACAAGAGAAGGAAATAAAAGGGATGTAAATAAGAATAGAAGAGCTCAGATTGTATCTACTGATGAGAGATTATCCTGCATTTAGAAAACCCCAAAAACTCACAATAAGACTTTTAGAGTTGATAAAAAAATTCATCAAATTAGCAGATTACAAGGTCAACATACATGAATCAACTGCTTTCCTAAACTCCAATAATGAATCTGCTCAGAAAAAAAAAAAATCAGGAAAACTATGCCATTCACAATAAACTAAAAAAAAAAAAAAGTAGGTAAAGATGACTGCAATAAAAACTGTAGACCACTGAGGGAAATAATTAAAGGAAAGAAGAAGGAATGATCCCTGTATTCTTGGACCATCACAATTAATATATTCAAACTGGCCAAAATATGAAAAGTGTTATATAGATTCAATGCAATTCCAATCAAAATACTAATGGCATTCTCCACAAAACTAGGCAAAACAATTCTAAATTTCATTTGAAAGAATAAGAGGTTCAAAATAGCCAAAGCAATCCTGACCAAGAAGAAAGATGATAGAGACATCCCAATACCAGACCCTGATTTATACTACAGAACTAAACCAGCATGGTTTACTATAACTAAGCCAGCATGATATTGGCACAAAATCACACATGAATATTAATGGAAAAGAAGAGAAGACCCAGAAAGAAATCTACAGATATAATCATCTGATACTTGACAAAAATGACAAAAATAAATGTTGGAAAAAAAGATAGCCTTTTTAACAAATGGTCCTGGAAAAAGTGGATACCCATATGTAGAAGAATAAAAGTTGATCCATACATTTAACCTGCATAAAAGTCATCTCAAAATGTATCAAACACTTAGGAATTAGACTAGAAAATATGCAACTGCTAGAGGAAAACATGGACTCAACAATCCAACTCTGGAACAGTGGCCAACTTTCTTAATAAGACTCCCAAAGTGCAACAAATAGAACCAAAAATCAGTAAGTGGGCATTAAAGTAGACATTTTCCACACAAGAAAAGAAACAATTAATAGCATGAAGACAGAACCTACAGAAGACCTTTTCCACCCACCCCTTTGACATGAGATCAACATCCAGAATACATAAAGAACTCAACAAACTTAACAAAAGAACAAATAACCTAATGAACAAATGTGTAAGAAATACACAACAACCAAAGAGAGAAATACAATTGACAACAAATATGAAGGTATGAAAATGTTCATATCATTTGCAATCAATGAAATGCAAATCAAAACTACATTTAAATTTTAAATCACTTTATTCAAAGGGGCTATCATTATGAATACAAATAATAATAAATACTGACAAGGACTGTGGGGAGAAATGTACACTCATACATTGTTGGTGAGACTGTAAATTAGTACAACCACTCTGGAAAACAGTATGGAGAGTATTCAAAAAACTAGAAATGGAACCACCATATGACCCAGTTTTCCCACTCCTTAGTATTTATCCAAAAGAACTCAAGGCAGCATACTTTAATGATACAGCCATATCAACATTTATAGCAACAATTCACAATAACCAAGTTAACAAACCAGTCCAGATGCCTGTCAACAGGTGAATAGATATGGATAACAAAAATGGAGTTTTCTTCAGTCAATAGTTTTTTTACTCAGCCACAAAGAAGAATGAAATTAAGATATTTGGTGGTAAATTAATGGAAGATATCATGCTATGTGAAATAAGCCAGACCCAGAATACAAAATGGTGAAATATTTTATCTCATATGTGAAAGCTAGACCAAAATAAATGGGAAAAAGGCAGAGGCGTGGTCCCATTAAAACAGAAGAGAGATCACTGGAATAGAAAAAGGGGATTGAGTGGGTAGGAAGAGGAATGGAAAGTGAGAGGGACAGTGAAATGAAATTGACAGTGAATAAATACACCACAGTGAATTTCATCTTTATGTACATCTATATAACACTAATTTAAAAAAAAAATCTGTAAATAAATAATTGAAAGACCAGTAGAGTAGAGAAAGTAGAACAGAGGTTAGGAGGAGGGAAGAAACAGAGAAAGTACAAGGGACTGAATTGGTGCAAATTCTATTCCATTGCTTGTATAATTGTGTGAAAATTAACCACAATATTATGTATAATTACAGTGCACTAATAGAAATACATACAATTTTTAAAAATTAAGACCATAAATACACAAAGTAAAAGTTTCCAAAGTACTTGAGTAATCCATTTGAAGAAGGAACAATCAATAAACTTAACAAATATTCAATAATCAAATTAAATCAGATATCATATGAAAAAATGTTCAACATCTCTAGTAATAAGAGAAATGCAAATCAAAATGACACTAAGATTCCATCTCACCCCAATTATAATGGTAATTATCAAGAACACAAGCAACAATAGGTGTTGGCGAGGATGTGGGGAAAAAGGTACACTCATACATTGCTGGTGGGGTTGCAAATTAGTGCAGTCACTCTGTAAAGCAGTGTGGAGATTCCTCAGAAAACTTGGAATGGAACCACCATTTGACCCAGCTATCCCACTCCTTGGCCTATACCCAAAGGACTTAAAATCAGCACACTACAGAGATACAGCCACATCAATGTTCATTGCTGCTCAATTCACCATAGCCACATTGTGGAACCAACCTAGATGTTCTTCAGTTGATGAATGGATAAAGAAACTGTGGCATATATATACAATGGAATATTACTCAGCCATAAAGAATGATAAAATTATGGCATTTGAAGGCAAATGGATGAAATTGGAGAATATCATGCTAAGTGAGATAAACCAATCTCAAAAAACCAAAGGACGAATGATCTTGCTGATAAGCAGATGATGACATATAATGGGGGGTGGGCAGGGTTAGCGTTAGGGTTAGGGTTAGGGTTAGGTTTAGGGTTAGGGTTAAGGAGGGTGACAAGAATGGAGGAAGGAAGGACTGTATAGAGGGAAAAGAGGGGTGGGAGAGGTGGGGGGCAAGGAAAAAAATAACAGAATGAATCAAACAACATTACCCTATGTAAATTTATGATTACACAAATGGTATGCCTTGACTCCATGTACAAACAGAGAAACAACATGTATCCCATTTGTTTACAATAAAAAAACAACAAAAAAAAAACCAACCAACCAAAATAAATAAATAAATAAATAAAATCAGATATCAATACAATTTTTTGAAGTTTAATTTGAAAGGGCAAAATGAATGCTAATGTTTGGTGTTAGAGACAGTTTTTAAAAAGGAAATAATTGGCAGTGAAAGAATACCTTAGGGAGTGCCTATGAGAAGCATAAATCTCTTCTCACTTTTTCACTGCTTTTTCATCCTACTAATATTAATAATCATGAATATAAAATAAATTTTCAAGAGTATTTGTCTTAATGTTCTTATAATCATGACAAACTTTGAAAGTGGAAAATTGATGATTGTATATCTATTTAATATCCCATACAATATAATCTCTATATTTTATGTTCATTTTCTTTTTTCATTTTTGTTTTGGTACTTGGGGTATAACCTAGAGAAACTTTACCACTGATCTAAATACCAATCCCTTTTCACTTTCTCTCTTGAGGCAGGGTCTTGCTAAATTACGTAGGACCTCACTAAGTTGCTGAGGCTGGCCTCAAAATTGTGATCCTCCTGCTTCAGCCTCCTGAGTTTCTGGCATTACAAGTGTGTGCCATGATCCAGCTTTTTAGTTCATTTTCAGAGTTTGTCAACAGAAGGAAAATTTTATATGGGCCGAGATATACTGCAACCTCAACCGGATACGACATGTTGCTCAATTAAAACATTTCCCAACACTTAAGTATTCTGTAATAACACACCTATTCATTCCTGTTCTAAATAGTGAACTTAAATTTTACAATCAAGTAAATAGTGCACATTGTATGGTATTGTCACATTTGTCTTAATGAACCTAAACTATTAGACACTTTTCTTCATGAAAAAGTAAGGAGAGGGACTCACAGGTATTTATAGTTCAGGCATATCTTCTTAACTTAGTTCCTTAAATATTTTTTTTTGTTGATCTCTGTGACCACAAAGAGATTTAACAATGGATTTGTCAATCTATTTCTTCTGAAATGGTAAAACTTTTGTAATTTAGTCACTTAATTTACTGATGTATTCTATCCTGTGATCAAAATTTATTTAAAAATTCTGTGATGTTAGACTGGTCCTTAACAGAGTATAAATCTTCATAGACAGGGATTACATTTATTTTTATCTTCTGTTTTCATTACAGGGGCTGGTACAATGCCTCATATGTTTAAGAAATATAATCCCGGTTGAATGCTAACTAAATGAATAAAATAATTATTTGAGAGACAAATCAACAGTAGCAGATGGCTTAAGAGTTTATTTTAAATCTCTCCTCCATTTATTATTAGCCATTCTACCTTGGATATTACTTAATTTCTGTTTTCTAAATTACCTCATTTGTACCTGAATATCTGTCACATGGAATGGCTTTATGTAATACATTGTATATAACACACACTTCATTTGGTGTGCAATACATACTATACAACAGATAGTTATGTTGTCATTCATTGTTATTGCTATATTTTTGCTGCTTTTACTCTCATTATAGCTTTCTTATAATTACTTAATCTTGACTTTGATCAAGGTGTAAATGGGGAATAAAGTGTGGAAAAATATAAGATGTTATGTTTTTGTTCATAATCTTTCAGAAAGACACACCCATGATTCATAACATAGCCTAATGTAACATAATGGCAATGCTAATGCTTTTCATTACACATGTGGCAAAATGGGCTTTGCGTACAGGCTGAAGTTGGTGGGCATGTCCCATTGATCCACCCACTGCATTATGCTGGATCACAAAGGTAGAGTAGAAGTTGAAAATGGTGCTGACTTTAGGAATAATTTCAAGTATCTGCAATCTTTGGATCAGAAAGCGCAAGTCTCTTTAGAATAACTGTTTATTCCCAGAACCTGGGCATTAGATCCAGCAGACATGGCAGTTAAAAATGTAAACTCAGTTGTGGCTGTTGGGATGGCAAGGGAAACACTCAAGAGTGAGGAGAATTAGTGTCACTAAAACGTAATGCAAACCTAATCCTGCTCTGGTTACTTCAGGCTCAGACTTGACCAAGAATGAGTCTTCTTGAAGGGCAAAGAAGGTGCAGGGCCATCTCTTATTTGCCACTCGAGTGTCTTTTGTCATAATTGTTTAACTAGTAATATTCACCTGATTTCAATAAGATCCATTTGCCCTTGTGAATACACAGCCCTGGTTCTCATTTCTGCTTATCCTCCTACAGCACACTTTTTTTTTTTCTGTTTCAATTTTTGCTTCTATGATCTAGGCTTTACTTTCTGTGTTAAAGACTTTGCATTCAACATAGAAGAAGTATGTGCATTTAACAGTTTAGCAATCAGCATGGTGTCCAAAATAAAGCCATCATGTGGGAGGGGTCCATAACTTCTGAATAATTTGCACCTTGGTTCTAATTTCTGATTTGATTAAAAAAGACAGAAGATTGAATGAAAGGTCATAGGGAGACTTGGATTTAGAAGCTGTGGCATTTATTTATTCTTTCTGAGATTTATTTCATCTAGCTATAAGTCAGGCATAAGATGAGAAGGTTATCCCTACGTCACAGGGACCATGGTAGCAGGATTAAGTAAAATGAGGCACGCAAAATCAATTTTAGAACTAAGATTTGCTATATAGATGCAAGGAGATCTCATTGCTACTTTTATTTTAAATGATAACTAATAGAAAAAAATGAAGTAGAAGCACACCAACAATTACTATTTTTGTTTCTTATAAAGGGCCTTCAATACATGTGTTCACTAACTGGAAGAACTCAAATGTATATGTGTGTGTGCATATATATATATATATTTACATATTTATACACACACACATATATACATATATATTTACATATATAGATTAAAAAACTGTGCTGTTATTTGTATGTTGTTTTGTTTTTTAAAATCATTTTTGTCACATTAGTCTCACTCATTTCTGAGCTCTGAGATTAAGAACTAATTTTAATTGAAATGGTAAGGTAATATAACTCTTTTTTATATTAATATATTTTGTTTAACCAAATACATACAAAATATCTCAACAAGCAATATAACTTTTACACCATAAATTTGAACATCTAAAATGCTCTATGATACGAAGTTAGATATCTATCTTTTTAAATATAGTAAAACATGACATCTGCTCTAGGTAGCTTTTAGTGATCATTCCTAGTTAGATTTTAGGATAACTCATTTATTTTTGCAAATAGGGAGGTGAGGATCAAAGAGGATGAATGATTTTTCTCAAGGACACTGAATGAATGACAAGATCAGGATACTGTATCCTGATAGATGCAATGGTAAAATATGCTCTGTAACTTGGTCAAAGCCACTTAATGTCTTAGTTTTTTGAACTGTAAAATTAAGATAATAGTATGTACTTGTAAAGGACAAGGTAGGGGTCAGTTTAGGTCTGTCCTTTGAAGATGAAATGTATCTACACCAAAAAGTACATTTTAAATACTTTCTTTTTTATTCACTATTATTTTTATATTAATATAATGTGCACTCAAAATGTAAAAACAGAAACATAATGATAATATGACGTTTCCTTAGCAAATTTACTAAGCCAAGTTTCATTATAATCATTCTTTGTAATAAGCCATAAAACATTTATGGATGGAAATGCACATATCATGAAATTTTAATGTGTACATGCATATTGTAGAGTTTGAAAACCTCAAGGATATTAATTTAGTAGTATTGGAGACACCACTAAATTAAATATCTCAATTTAAACCTCAATATTGTACAATGTCCAGTGAATTTACTGAGTGTGAAGTTCAGCATTTATTTAATTCTTGACACTTTTGTAAACTCAGTATGAAAAGAATGAAGCAACATATGTACTGAAGTCAATGATGAAACATAAAATTTCTTTTTACATTCATTTACATGTGTATAACTATATAAATATATATGTATATATACACACATATATATACAGAGATATGTATCATTACCTTTCCTTCCATTTATTCATTTTTCTCATTTTTACTAGTCTTGTGTAGTTTTACTTCCATATAGTTCTTTATGTCTAGTCCATATAGTGGGTCCCCAATGAATATTTGTTGAATGAGTGAATGTTCCAAAGTGTTACTCATTCTATTCAAATTATTTCAAAATTCAGTTCAAATATGCTTTTATCATGAAGTGTTCAACAATTATTCTTTTCTCCTGCCAGAACATTAAAAATACCTGCTTTCTATTCCATACTTGTCATTCCAGTCATTTATTTGCTGAATTATTATTTCAAACTTTGAGTTGTACCCTTAGGCTTGCAGACTAAGGGAAGAAAAAGGCTTGTAAATCAGCAACTGTAATGTATTTTGGTAAATGTTAGTATAGGTGTGTTGAAAGAACTGTGCAAAGACAAGATAGGACAAGAAATTTGTTGATGTATTTATTACTTCTCTCTTCAAAGAAAGAAGTCATGTGATCTGCATCTTATTAAAGAAGACCTCTAACAAGTGAAAATTTGAGTGAAGTTCATTCATTGTAGGAATCATATCTCTTATGTCATTAAGAGACAGCAGGCAGGGGATACTGTGGATATTTTGAATTTCCTGCTAATTTTATAATTTGCATATATAAAAAGTAAGGACATAATATTCTCCCACCACCCTCCTTCCCTTTTGAAATTTTTACTTATTTTGTATCCATCCTTTATCATTTTGGAGCAAGTTTTTTTTATACACAACTCCCAGTGCTGTAGAACAATGAATTTGGAGGGTGTTTTGGTTGTGTGGAATTTAAGACTGTATTTTCTGACTTCTCTTCAGTCACCTGCCATATTGTAAATTCTCAAAAATAGGACAGGAATCATACCACAAATTTAACTTGAGGGACTGGGGATACAGCTCAATTGGTAGACTGCTTGCCTCGCAAGCACAAGGCTCTTGGTTCAATCCCCAGCACCATAAAAAAAAAAAAAAAAGAAAGAAAAAAAAAGTTCACTTGATAGTGCATAGCTGATTTTTCCTCCTCTTCTAGATTTTAAACCTTGATAGGGAGTACTGATATCATCTCCCTGCTTCTTCTCCTCATCAAAGCAGGAGCTCAACAGTTGCTGATTGAAGAACTTATTTTTGTTCTCATTGCACCTTACAACTTAGCAACACTGCTGTTATTGATTGTAATTTTTACAAAGAGAAAATGGAAGACCTGCAAAATCATGCCAATTGTGCCAATAAGAAATAGGATCACATTAGATACAACTCACTGCAATAACACATTTCAAAATATTTGTATAAACAATAACCCATTTATCCCTGCATTAGTTTGCTAGGTCCTTATCCAAGTGCCACAGACCAATAGCTTAAACAATAAAAATTTATTTTCTTCAAATTTTGGAGGTTGGAGGATGGAGAGCAAGGTGTCAGCCGGGTCACATTCTCCTAAGGGGTTTTTTCCTTGACTTGCTTATGGTCTTCTTTTTCCTGTGTCTTCAAATTGTCCTTCCTCTGTGTGTATTTGTGCTAATATCCTATTCTTTAAAGACACCAGTCCTAGTGGATTAGGTTTTGCCCCATGACTTCATTTACCTTTAATTACCTCTTTAAAGAACCTATCTCCAAATATAGTCACATTCTAAGGTACTGGAGTTAGGACTTCAATGTATGAATTTTGGGGAGATTAAATTGATCTGAAAGCACTTCCTTCTTTCCAAAATGCAGAGAGTGAAAGTACTGATTTCTCTGAAGTTTTTGTAGTAAGGCCAACGAGTGAAGAACTGTCTGGAAAATATCACCACACAATAAAATGAGATTAATTGAAAACTGTAATGGGCAGCAAACATCATTGTGGTATGGTAATCACTTTCATGAGTATTAAAGGAGGAAGTCGGGGGTCATAATTCATGCTTTCCCACATTTGATGGTTATATAATCTATGCTGTTTCTCTAAGCAGAGCAGCAGAGACTCTGTTAAAGTCTATTTAGTACTTTTGCTAGCTACTTCTTTATGTGAACCTTCCTCTTCCCTCTGTGCCTTTAACTATATTCCTGTTGTTTTGTCAGTGATTTTAACAGCAATTTTATTTCACTTGATATGATTGGTTTTAATGCCACATGACTGACAGAATCAAAGAATGGCATCTCCAAGGGCAATGGTAGAATAGGAGCAAGTCTGATTATGTTCAGGTTCACAGGGAGATATAAGGGTGGGACCATGAGAAGAACCAGCTGAGAATGTGAAGAAAAGTACATTTATCCATCACAGTTTGAACAAGGAAAAGTGTTGGGAACTGAATAGCTGGTCATCTACTCTCTCTGCATAATACAGTAATGTTTGACCTTAGAAAGAGTCGATGATTTGGAGAAAGAAAAACAACTGGGCATTGCCTTGATTACATGTATTTTCATATTTGTAATGACCCATGAGGCTTTATTAATAGTTTATATACTACCTTAAAATATTCAGTAGTGGGTGGAATACAGACAGTAGCAGTAATATGCACAAATTTATTAGAATCCAACATGGGCATGTAGAGGATTGAAAATTAAAACATAAAATAACTACAAAATATTCAAGGTTTCCAACTAGCATTTCTCATGTGCTGTTTAGCTTTGATTTAAGTGTAATGATGGCTCTGCAAAACCTGTTTTATGCTTCAGTCTCATTCAATATGAAAAGAAAGTATAAGCTTTTTAATGCAACTTTAAGTGGATCACACAGAGACCACTGTAATACTGAAGTGTTTCTGGGTTTGGGGAAATACCATTGGAAAGGAGAACAGGGAAAATCCTGATTTATATTATTATTTTGTCTCTCCCACCTACAAATATCAAATAGTCATTAAAATGATTTTAAGTCTTACTCAGTGTGCAATAGCAAGAAAAGCATGGTGTTCATCAAAGATTACAAAGATCTCATAGTTCATTCTGATTTTCCTCTGAACTGTTTCCCCTTAGAAGCAACAACTGAGGCATTCCCTTACAATTCAACTTGAGGAAAGTTCTTTGAAGCCAGAGTTGAAATAAGAACACGTATACAGCCTGCCATCATTATTCCTACTTTCCCCTCAAGGATCTTTAAAAGCACGCCTATATGCCTTCATACAGTCATACATGAAGCTCTCAAGAGCCACAAGTTTTATTTATTTATTTTTTAGGCTAAGTGAACCCTGAGCTGCCAGCTGCTCCTCTGATGGCCAAATAGCCTAGCTTAGAGCCCCCACACCTTCCCTGCTCACCCTTTCCTTGACTGCCTGTGTTGCCCTTGCCTGTGCTATAGTGTTTTAAAGTTGAGGCTCTTAAACTGAACTCAGACTCCAGGCATTTCATCCTGGTGAGGTAAAGCTGGACTTTCAACCTGTCAGCATAGATAACTTCTCCATGTGCTTCCCTGTTCTCACAGTTACTGCAATTCATGGTCTTTCATAACATAGGTGAAGTTCCTGGTGTGGATTATTCAAAACATATTATGGACTTGATAAGAATACTGACATTTTATGTCACAGTCACCAAGTATCCAACTTAAAAGAAAAAGAAAAAAAAGATGGACATCATGAAAGACAATTTTGGGTTGTTGTCTAAAACACTGAAAGCAAAAGAAAACAATCACATTTATTTCCTCCTTCTGTGGGTGAACAGCAAATTCAGTGTAGCAATTTAATTCAGTGTCTTTAACATAAAAAGGACTCAAAAACTGCTTATTTAGTAGTTTTTCTCATTTTAGTAAGAAAAATTTCTTTAGATAGAGATGTTAGAATTACCACTGAGACTAAATTGTGGGGAATCAGTCCTTTGTGTTTCACCTCACCTTCTCTTTATTTCTTCTTTCTAGTTTACTCAAGATCACTCCTTCTTTCCTTTTGTTTTGATAGGAGATTTGTGTATGTATGTGTACATATATATATTCAGGATTACTTATAGCAACATTCCACAGATTTAAGGATTTAATGGGCTAAGAGTAAATGTAATAGCCCAGATAATATACACACAATTGAAAAAATAGAAAATATCCATGTTATAGCTGGGTACATTGAGTTAGTATAGCCATGTTATGGAGAATTCTATCTTCAAAGAAGTAGAGCCAGGCTAAAGATCATTTTCTCTTTAGATGATGAACTGATGAGAGTGAGGAGTGTCTGAAGACCACATTAGATGGTAATAGTTCCCGAATGTGGTCATACCAGCAGTGAGGGGTTTTCCCTTTATTTTTTCCTTTCCCAAATAAAATATAAGTGTCACAGAATTTGAGAGTACAGACAAAAAGTTATGGAAAATCAAATTCTTCATTTAGAATAGGCAGATCAATTCAACATTTGTTCTTGAATTTGAGTTTCCTAGTTCCAAATGAGTCATTAAGAATTCTGACCATAATTTCATCAGTGCTTCACCTCAATCTATGAAACAGCTAAGAAATGATGCCAGTATTGCTTAGAAGCACATTATAAAGTTGTTGCTTATTGGAATTATAAGGTTGTAACCAATATGGTAGGTAGTTAAGGTCAACAAATGAACCTGAAAATGACTGAAATGGTTTTGGGTAAAATATTCCTGTATTATCTCACCTATAAATAATTTACATCCTTTACAAGATGCCATTTAACCTAGATTTTGCCATGAGCTTATTAAAAAATTTAAAGAATCAACTAATCAACAAATTTGGATTCAATGTTTATCAGTGCTAAAATATGTGCCAGTTCTGAGTATAAAAAAATGAATGAACAAAGTCCTTCCCTTAAAGAGATAAAATTTTGGCAATGAATGCAAAGATGAAGAGATATATGCAAATAATAGAAATGTGTTGAAATACACTGGGAACATTTTAGGAGGGATTGTCTTATGGGAGCGTATGGAAGTTACAAAAAGGACTATTAAAAGATGAACTAGAGAAAAAGTACTATTAAAGGATGTCCTGAGAAATTCTCCAGTTATTCATACTTGGGCAGAAACTGGCCAAACATTTCAAGCAAAACAAAAATGAAAGCACTGTGTTAGTCCTCTTTTCACAACTGAGACTAAAGTACTTGACAACAACAACTTAGAGGAGGAAAAGTTCATTTTGGCTCACTGCTTCAGAGGTTCCGTTCCTGCTCAGCTGTTTTCATTGCTCTCGACCTGAGGCAAGGCAGAGAGCATCATGATAGAAGGACATGGGGAAGGAACGTTGCTAAACTCATGACTGTCAGGAAGCAAAGAGAGAGAAAAAGAGAAAAAGGAGACAGGGACAAAATATGTAATTACCAAGGCAAACCAGAGACCCACTTCCTGCAGCCACCCTTCACCTACTTGCAGTTAAGACCAAGCAGTTCATTCACTGATCTCATAATGGAATCATTGATCTTCTATGTTAACACAGGAACTCTAGGGTCACATTTTATATCCAATCCATCACAGGCACCTTCAAATGTATCAATCATGTAGCTACTGAGCACAAAGCACTGATATGAAGTGGTGGACACATTCTAAAAGGGACAGGATACAATTGTAAACAAAATGGGACCTGCACTGGAGAAGCCAGGTCTGACTCTGTATAAAGGATGGGTTCTTTATTGTGTGCTGATATGCGGACCTTAAAAGAAGAAGGGAGTGGATTTAGATAAGCACAGCAGGGATAGAACCTAGAATACAAAAGTGGGACAGCGTGAGGAGATTTTGATAATGATGATTCTTTTTCATTTCTTTATTTAGGGCACTGATCCTGCCCTTTCTAGAATGGAGAATTTGTGAAGATGTGGAAAATAAGACTGTAAAAGCTTAGAGTAAAATGTTCATTTCTTCTTATGAGATTTTAGATTCTGATAACAAGAAAATATCAGAGCTAGAAGAGAATTAATAAATAATCCAACCCAATTTCCTCACACTTTAAATGAAATTGAATTGTTTGAAGGAACAAAGGGTGAAAGGAGCAGTAAGTAAGTACACTTCTACTTATAGAAGAAGAATTGCATAAAGAGGCACATTAACTAAAATGCACAAAGGCATGTACCAAGTTTTATCAATTGGGTAGGCAAGAGCTAAACAACGAAAGGATTCGAATGCCTTGTCATGCAATCTGTTTTTGATCATGGAGGCAGTGAGGATCCCCTGAAGCAGAATGACGTGGGATGGTGTCACATGCATATACACATCCTCTATGCAAGGGGTCGTAGAGTCACATAGGCTTGGGAAAGGGTCATAGCAACACAAGATGGTATTATCCTACACTCTGCTGGAATATCAGTATTTACCCTTATTTCTTCACTGTTTGGATTAATGTCCCACATCATCCAGTCTAATGTATGAGACAGAACTCAGAATGCCATAATACTCCTGCTCACTGAAAAAATTCAGCAGAACCTTTATTGGTTGACATTGGATTTTTATTCTTTTTATTAGAAACAAATGTATCCAATAACTGGAACTGTTTTGACTAGCCCCTGGCTCACAGTCTCCTCTGGAGGCTGTTTTTGGAGACTGAGGTTTATAATGTTAATTGAAGGTCAAAGCAAGACCCCATGGACTGAAGTTTGACAAATGAAACATATGTTTGCACAAATGCTGCTGATTTTCCAAGATGTACAGCTATGGAAAAAAGGTGTTAAACTGCCTCCTTAACACATTTATTGTTTCAGCTTTGAATTTAGATGCTAATATGCCAACATTAAAGTGATCAGAGAAATTGCCCCAGTTTTTGAGTAGATAGCATAATGTGAAAAAAAAATCACACAATTGATCTTAAAAGTAAGTCTAATCAGAAAAGGAAGTTCTGAATGGAATATAAGTAGTAATTTTGCCAAATCTCAAATATCTACTCTGGTAAAATTATTCATTGATACCTTTTGAAATCCAAATTGAACATATCTGGGTGTTTTAAAAATATTGTTTGTATGTGACTCAGTTTTAGAAAAAAAATAAAATTTATCTGGTCTGCAAAACAATCAGCGGCAATAAACTGATCTTTCATAGGAACCGAGAATTATTCATGTAACATTTGCCTGTGTATAAGCTGGGCTGTGGTGCTTCTCTATGTAGGATCATCATCCTTATAAAGTAAACTACTGAAGGTGACTCGTCATTTGACCTTGGAGTTAAAAATAAAGAAAAAGTTTGTTTAGTGAACAACACATGACAGATCATTCATTTATTCATTTCCTACTTACCCTCTATCGGCAAAGCCAGAGTTAGTTAGTTTTTTGATAAGAAAGCCTGCACTGAAAAGATTAGGTATATTCAAGTATGGGCATATTCTCAGATTGTCATTATTCCCCACATTATTTCCTTCTCTTGTCATTTCATTCTTCTCTCAATAACACGTACTAAAAACTAGCTAATTCTAAGCAAGATGTTGATGTACAAAAGCTTAAAAATTGTTAAGTATCTACATGAGTGTCTGTCAAAATTAGTTCTGGGCTGGGAATGTAGCTCAGTGGTGGAGCACTTGCCTAGTGTGTGCAAAGGCCCTGACTTTAGTCTTCAGTACTTAAAAAAAAAAAAAGGACATAGCCATTAAGCAAATGGACACCAACATAGCCCAGGGAAATTATGCTTTTGTGCAGGCTGATGGAGACCCACAGAGTTAATACTTCAATGTGCACAAAATGTTGGGGAAGATTGTGAGGTGTGTGAAAGGCATGGATGTTGGATTTCTGCCCTATTTCTTTTTAGTCTTGCTACTAATTTAAGAGCCTCATCTATAAAAGTGAATAATTTCTGTTTGTTCCCTGGTTTGAGTTATTATGATGACCAAATTATAAGAATGAATGTATTTCAATTATAAACTATTCCTCTCTTTTTTAAGTTCTTCAGAATCATATTAGGTACCACCAACATCTAATCTTTTGAGATGAAGAATATTTTTCTTTGTGTATTGCTTCAGATAGCAGTAAGAGTAATCAAAGGGCATAGATCACCTTTAATATCTTATATTCCTCAGCATGCACTGTTTTGTAAAGCATGTACATCAATATTCTAGTGATTTATTTTCCCATTTTCAAAACAGAGGAAATGAGACACAGGATCACTAAAATGACTGGTTCAACATCAGGGATTTATAGTGGTGGAGTCAAAGTAAGAATATGTGTTTTCTTATCACCTCTGCTATTATTACAATGACATTTTCTTTAAAGTAGGAAAAAATGGGTAAAACGTAGGCCCCTAAAATGATAATATGCATACAAAGGAACTATTTGTTTAGAGTGAAAAGCATCTTACTATACACAGAACTGTTTTTCCAATTTCCTATGTGAATACTTTCAGTGACTGAGAGAAATTTTAAGACAATTAATCAGATAATAAAATTCAGGAAAGACATCCTTTTTGGCAAAGATAGCTTCATTTCTTCATAGTTTGCGACAAACCACAAAATGTCTGAAGCGTTTTGAAAATAATAAACGTAGCCTCTGCCCCTGTATCTAACATTTCCATTTCCATTATATATGACATTATGGCTCAGTGTTGTTGTTGCTTTTAATGGAATCTGTGGTGTGAACTAATAGTCTCTTGGTGGGAAAGTTGCCTTTAAAACCACATTAATCTTGAGGCCAACGGACATTCATTGTGGCTCTTCTGATGTAGCTTCAGGGTTATAATTTAACTTTCCTTCTAATACAACTGATGCTTAAGGAAACTTCAAAAATAGTTGTATTTTATTACTTAAAGTTTTTAGCAAGATGGAGTATATCAAGTATACACTCTGGAAAAGAGCATGTGCTCATCATGTCCTGCTCTACTAATGTTTAAGAAATACATGTTCCTCTTGTGTCGCCCTACCCGCAGTCACGCCGCAGGATCGTACATTGACTGAATAGAGGAGTGTGAATGAAAACGATAGGGGAAATAGGAAGAATATATGCTCATGGAGGAGCATAAAAATTTAAAATTCCAGTTTTAACATACCATTTAACTTGTTACTTAACACCTGCTATGGTTTAAATTTTAGGTGTCCCCCCCAAAATTCATGTGTGAAACAGTGGAAGAAAGTTTAGATTTAAAATGATTGTGTTATGAGAGTTTAACTTGATCAGTACATTAGTCCACTGATAGGGATTGACTGGGTGGTAAGTGGAGGCAGGTAGGGTGTGGCTGGAGGAGCTGGGTCATTGGGGCGTACCTTTGGGGTATACATTCGTCCTTGGTGAGAGAACTCTCCCCAACCTCCTCTGTTGGCCATGTCCTCAGCCACTCTCCTCCACCATGCTCTTCTGCCATTATACTCTGCCATGGTTCAGGCATAGAGCAATGAAATTGCCCATCTATGAAATCGTTGAGACCCAAATAAACTTCTCCTCCCTTAAAATTGTTCTTGTCAGATCTTTTGGTCACAGTGGTGAAAAAAACTGGATAAAACAAGTCCCTACACTCCAAGTGATCTTATCCAGTCTTATCTTCCTCGAGTGCCTCATGAAAAATATTCATTGCAATCAAAAGGGCTTGCAATTTCTATCAGATCAGCATATCTCAAACTCTGACTTGTTATTGTATACTGTGAATTGAACCCGGAGGCATTTTACCACTGAGCTACATCCCCATTTTATTTTGAGACAAGATCTCACTGAGTTGCTTCAGGCCTCACTAAACTGAAACTGGCCCTGAACTGGCACGTTTTCCTGCCTCAGCCTCACAAATTGCTGGGATTTTAGGCATGCATCACCAAGTCTAGTTTGAAGAAATGTTTTTTTTTTAAGAAATGAACTTTGATTTTTATAAAAGTCTAGGGAAGTCATGCCCCAAATATACTAAGGCCATCTGTGTGTTCACTAAAGAGTCTGACACTAAAAAGTTTTGACACCAGAAGACCTGTGGACCAGAGAATATTTAATTGGAGAAATAAATGGATACCCTCTACCACTTAATTACTTTGTAACACAAATAGTGATAAATAAGCCTCATATACAATAAGTACTTTGAGTTGGGGCATTATGAATTGGGTTTGTTGCGGTATCCGTGCTCTTTAGGAACCATTAAATTACATGATCTGGAACCATAGAATGAGTCAGATATCTAAGACTGAATACTTTCTTCCAGCTATTACCTGTCAGAAAGGATGAAAAAAGAGCTTTAAACTACTGGATAAAATTTGAGTGTTTAAATGTGGCCTCATCTGTATGCTATGTGTGAGCTGCAGTGATGCTCCAAGTCTAAGCTACCAGGTAAAGATCAGGTAAGAGGATAACAAAGCAGATTCAACAAGTGCCCTTTATGATTGAAAGCATGATAAATATTTTCAACCTCTGATCCTATGAAAGCATATCTGGATTTTTCTGAACACCTTCTTTGTCTCCTAAACTTGAGTCACTTTTTGTGGAACACAGGTTATATTTGATAATTGATTTTTTAATGGCAGTCGTATTCTGGGATATGGGGTGGGTGTGAGTGATTTCCTTCTTGACCCTGCAAATTTTAGAGTTCAGAGTCCTCAAGCTTATGTTAGTATCCAATTTTATAAGGATAGTATAGATTCCTTGACCCAATAAACAGAGTTCATGTAGCTTATATTACATACATTTATTTGAATATCATTTAAACTTCCTTAAGATTATTTTGGGGGTCAGTTTAACCAGTATACCATGACTGTAAAAAGTACAATTTGCTAAAAGCCATCTCAAATGGGATTGGTGTGCTCCTTTCACAGTGCATATAACTAAAATTGGAACAATAAATGGAAGACTAGCATGGCCTCTTCTACAGGATGACATGCAAACTTGTGAAGTGTCCCAAATCTTTTAGAATGAGAAGTTATACTCCATTTATGTTTGATGTGTCAAAATGCATTCTAATGTCATGTATAACTGATTAGAACAAATAAAAAAAATTAAAAAAAAAAAGAGATTAGACTTCTTCAAACCCAAGTCCTGCACTTGATTTTCACAGATGATTAAGGAAATTGATATTTAGATTTCACATGTGTAGTTCAAGTTTTGTATACTTAGGTCATCAAGTGTAGGAATGCAAACAAATGCACAATGAACAGTTTGCTTATTGATACTGTATAATACATGGAAATATAATGTTATATAATGTTTCAAAATGATGATTTTTTTCCGCCTATACCATAAATAATTTCTCAAACCTTTTTTCCTTAGAAGGTGGCAAATGTTATTGGAAAGTATTTTAAAATTGTATATCCTATTCAGTGGATTCATATGGATACTTCCTTATTCCATAAGATAGCAGAGAAAAAAGGGATCTACCTTATGCCTTTAATGTTTTTTGTTTGTTTGTTTGTTCTTTGGTTCTACTGAGTTTACTCCTTCTGACTTCCAGGCCATCCACTTTCATTATTCTGTTAAATGTATATTTCTGGCTAAAGAATATTTAGGTGAGGTTTCCAAGTCCTAAATCGTGAATGAACAAAGACTATGCAAATAACTAACTTATTAGCAATTAAAGTTTGGGTTTCTGACCCTCATGAAAACTTTTTGTCTACTCCACTAAAACTTCTTGACTATCACCTCTTTCTGCATATACCCTGAAGCGATATAAATTGGTATGCTTACAGCCTTGTCCGTCTCAGCCCTAGTCAACTCCTGCATATTTGGCCACCTAAGAATCTTTTGAAGGTAGGAGAGGGCTGTGTCTCAGAGGAGGCTGCGGCATTTTGACCTAACTGGGCCGTTTGAGAAACCATCCAAAAAAGATGAAGATGACCATTAAGAACATAAATAAATAAGTAAATGTATATTATCCCCTGGGAATTAAAATACTTTTTGCAGGTCTTGACTCTCCACTATCGAAGTTTTATTCTCTACACACGTGTCTTTAAAAGACAACTTTCCAAGTTGGGTGAGGTGATGCATGCTTGTAATCCCAGTGACTTCAGAGACTGTGGCAGGGGAATCACAAGTTCAAAGCCAGACTCAGCAATTTAGGGAGACTCTAAGAAACTTAGTGAGTCCCTGTCTCAAAATAAAAAAAAAAAAAAAAAAAATGAAAAAAGGGCTGGAGAATATGACTCAGTGTTTGAGCACCCCTGGGTTCAATCCTCAGTACACAACCAAAACAACAACAAAAACAAAACAAAATTTTCCCTTGGTGGGGTTTGATTGAGGGGAAAACCATGTTCTCTGAAGATACAGGGTTTGTCTATCTACTTCTCCAAGGGATAGAATCTAAGGGCCATATCCTTGGACAACTCATCTGCCAGTAAACTCACTCTCTTAAGCTGTAGTGCCCTTCATATCTTAATACATATTATGCACCAGTCCTCCTACAAAACCAGAAGAATAGAACCAATTAAAGAGAGAAACAGAATAGAAAACTCTCCTATAATGAATAATTGTACTGTACACATACCAGTTTGCCTTTGTTTTCCAAATCTCAAGGTGCGACCATGTCAAATATTTAACTTTTCCCCTTTTCATCTCTAATTAGAGAAGCAGAAGAGGCCCCAACTACATTAACTATTTCCCTCAAGATTACTTCCATGCAACCTTCAGAGCTTATGGGTCCAAACTTACCCGGGTTACCTGTACCCAGAAGTGATTTTTAAACAAGAAAAAAATATATGGTAAAATGGAATAAAAGAAAACTGTTTATTTTCCATGGGTTCAGATTCATATGTTTCTTTCTTAGAAAAAAGGTAATTATCTTACATTTGTACACTACCAGGTTAGGCAACAGGTCCTAGGCTAATTGCTTGTGAGAGTTTTACAGAGTAATCTGAAAATGGAATTGACTTTAGAAGCTGATTTCTGCAGATGAAAAAATCTCACAAGAATACATTATTCTCAAAGAGGCATTTGCATTCAATCTCTAATTCAAAATCCTCCACTTTCTCAGTCTTGAATTACAGTTTTATGCTTTAAAAAAAAAGTCCTCATCTGTAAAATCTGTTTTTCTAGACCATGATCAGAACATAGTCTATAATAAATCTTTTAAACTAATTAACTGTGGTGAATCATATAGAATGACAAATTGTGGGATAACACACTTGGTCCTGCTGATTTCCTGGGTATATGCTGAGTGGTAGTTGCAAGTACATAACCCTTACCATCCTGGATTCCTTTGGTATATTCAGCTAACATTTGAAACTTCTGTAATGTCATGTTACTTTCCTTTTGTTTGTTCTGAGTTGGGACACCAACTCCTTTGCTGTTTTGATCCTCTCTCTTCTTACAGGGGTATTTTAGATATTGCTATGTCATTCATGTCGTACATTGGGTTTAGTCTGTTAAGAATATCTCCAATTTGCTTTGTCATTACTCTGCTTACTTCAACACAGTGTCTACTATATAGGAATTGAGGGAAGTTCAAGAATCCTAAGTTAATGTCCTCCCTCTCTTTAGAGGGACATACAATTCTCATCATAAGTATTCTGGGATGCCCCACTTAGCCAGATTCCTTGCATAGTAGTATCCTCCTAGATTACCAAAAGCAGGTTAAACCACAAATTCCCTTTGAGTTTCACCTTTAGCAATGACAGACTGAGAAGTCCTACTGACATACTTTCCATGATACTGGTGTAAATTATTTAAAACAGATGAACCAAGCAAAATCCAATAATTTTAAATCTTAGGAAAAAACCTTAAGAGCATATAGCAAATAAGTATTTATTTAAGAAAAAATGCTGAAACATTAAGAAAGGTGAATATCTCTGGTATTTGAAATAAAACATATACTATTCCTTTCTCTGTGTTCATTGTAATGTGAACTCCAGTCCAGACTGATACAGACAAGAACACAAAAATCCCTTCCTGACCCCTAGAGCTATCACTCAAAGGACAGTTTTCCTGAAGAGGCGAGGCTCTCCCTGTTCTTAGTTACTGGTTCTGAGACAAACTTCTGGGCAATGCAATCAAGAGGATATTTCTTCTTTTGCCTAAACCCTAATCAGAATGAAGCAAGAATTAAAGACAGGCATTTAGTGTAGACAGGTAATGGGGTCAGATCGAGAAAATAGAGGCCGGTTTGGATCCAGGAAGTTGGAGACTGCCCTTGGGATATTGGAATATTAATTCCTCCGGAGATCTTTGATTACAAAGATTACCCGCCTACACTGTCCCTTCTAGAAGGTTGTTAATGAAGCACCCTCCCCACAGCAGAGAGGGAGCTGCTAATCAGTGCCTCCTGGACTGCTACCTGCCTGGATCACTCCATTTGGCCCTTTCCCCTGCCCATCTGCTTCTCAGCTTTTAGCCATCCCCCCATCATCTCCTGAAGTACAAAGGAAGGAGAGAGATAAAGGAGAAGAGATCAGAATAAAGAAAACCTAAAATGTATAAAAGGGGCAGGTCACTCTCTCTTCTTGGGATACCAGGGCACCAGCTATAGCTCCCTTCTCCTTCCTGGGAGAAGTCTGTGTTACTATTCTTTAAAATAACACTTGCTTTTTATACTCGCCTCTGTGTGCTTCTCTAATGTTCAAACTTCAACATTTGAGAAAGCAGAACTCATCACTGATAACCTGTTGTATCAAGAGGATGAAAACTTTTCCTGGGGCATAGTAGAGTTGAGAATCTGGGCCCTTATCACCCTGATCCAGACTCAGGGAGTAGGTTAAGCAAGAGACATTGGTTGAGCTGATCTGGAGATATCAGTCAGTCCCTCACGCACACATGGAGCCCGCAGCTCCAAATGTGGGGCTTTTGTTGGGAGGCAAGTGTGGCATTGGCCAATTGGTCCTGTTTTGGTACCAGAGTTGGGGCTCAAAGACTTTGCTTTCGATGAAAAACTGGACACAGAATAGAGATTTTCACTTCCCACTCCAAATGAACTAGCTTCATTTAAAACAGAATGTGTAGAAATTCAAGTCATAGAGAAGGTAATGGGTAGAAGATTGATAGATTCATTGGAGACATTATTGGCTAATTTATTAAAGAAAAATTTGGAGGAAACAAATGAGATGAGCACTCAGGGTCACAACAAACTGAAAATTGACCTTAAGGAACTGCCCCTTCAAAAGAACTTGATTGGATAAAGTTATGAAGCAATTTATGCCCCAGAACATTGTTCAATAAACAACAAACAAAACAAAAGAAAACAACAAGAACACAAAAACAAAGTAGAAAAAACCAGAGCAATCAACACAAAATTTGTGAAATTTAACAGCTAGTATGGTTAGGAAAAGAGATAAAAAAAAAAAAAAAAAAAAAACTCTTCCAAATTTATTGTCATACCCAAGTGACTATGGGCATACAACAGTTGTCTACCTGAAGGGTAATATCAGAGACTTTACACTGTGGAGAGGAATCAGACAACCCTAAAATAATCTTACCAGTCACTTAAAAAGTAAATAAGCGAATAACAACAGATCCCAGAGGAAAAAATTAGAACCTAGAATTGTTATAGTATATAATCTGAAATGTCTAGTTTCCAACAAAAAATTTACTAGACATAAAATGAAACAAGAAGCATGACCTGTATACACACACACGCACACATGCACACACACACATAGACACAGACACACACGCACAAGGAGGAAAGAGAAACTCCTATAAGAGTTACCAGCAGTCACATTTAACAGACTTCAATAAACCAATGATGAATATTTTCAAAGAACCAAAAATCAAAGGAAAGTATAATAAAAACAGCATATCTAATAAAAAATAGTAATACAGAAATACAAATTAGAGAAAAAAATAAAAATAAATATTCTTTTTTTCCTCCCCCCCCCACTCCTCCCACCCCTCTTTTCCCTCTATACAGTCCCTCCTTCCTCCATTCTTGCCCCCCTCCCATCCCCCATTATGTGTCATCATCCACTTATCAGCAAGATCATTCATCCTTTGGCTTTTTGAGACTGGCTTATCTCACTTAGCATAATATTCTTCAATTTCATCCATTTGTCTGCAAATGCCATAATTTTATTATTCTTTATGGCTGAGTAATATTCCATTATATAATATATATATATATATATATATATATATATATATATATATATCACAGTTTCTTTATCCATTCATCAATTGAAGGGCATCCAAGTTGGTTCCACAGTGTGGCTATTGTGAACTGAGCAGCTATGAACATTGATGGGCTGCATCACTGTAGTATGTGGATTTTAAGTCCTTCGGGTATAGGCTGAGGAGTGGGATAGCTGGTTCAAATGGTGGGTCCATTCCTGTTGCCACCTGCAGCAACAATCCCGCGGTAATTTATCAGAGGTGGACTGGAACTGAACTACTTCTATTTTCTTTATCTAGGTTACTTACTACTTCTATTACTTTATCTAGGCTACTTCCTTGCTCCTTTGCTTGTTCTACTAATTTATAGAGGAAGAGAGGCTCTGCTTACTTTTAGTTTTAGAGGAAGAGAGGCTTTGCTTAGAGGAAGAGAGACTTTGCTTAGAGGAAGAAAGACTGCTTGGAGGAAGAGAAACATTGCTTAGAGGAAGAGAGACTTCGCTTAATTTTAGAGGTGCTATTTCTTAGAGTTCTGCTGCTTCTTCTTAGAGGTACATCCTGCATTCTGCGTCCTCAAGATGCGTGCTAGAGGTGCATGCTGTCAGAGGTGCTTTCTATCAGAGGTTCTTCTTAGTGTTGCTTCCTGTGACCTGCAACCCCCGATCTAGTGGTGTGTTCTTAGTTCTCCGTCCTGCGATCTACGATCTGCGACCTTCATTCTGCAATCTGGAGGTGCGTGCTTAGTCCCA
Organism: Sciurus carolinensis; assembly: GCF_902686445.1. Taxonomy (NCBI): domain Eukaryota; kingdom Metazoa; phylum Chordata; class Mammalia; order Rodentia; family Sciuridae; genus Sciurus; species Sciurus carolinensis. The sequence goes on along the minus strand of NC_062223.1, from coordinate 83,706,016 downwards.
CCTTCTGCCATCTGTGATCTGCAACCCTCGTGTTCTGCCATCTTCTCCCAGGCGAAGAGAATGTCTTATATACCCTAAGGCAGCCAATCAGCTTAGGATTGAGTAGCACAGTTGGAGCATGCATCACAGTACCAATCAAGAAAGAATGAGGAACCTGTTGACCACTAGCGCAGCAGAAGAGATATTAACTAATCAGGCAAAAATAGATCATGCCGTGTTAACACTAATTATGTGCCACCTCTTGGTTCAATGCCAGCAGCCATCCTAGGGCTACCTAAACATGTCTCTGCACATTCCAAGTTTTCTAAGGAATCTCCACACTGCTTTCCAGAGTGGCTGCACTAATTTGCAGCCCCACCAGCAATGTATGAGTGTACCTTTCTCCCCACATCCTCGCCAGCACCTGTTGTTGTTTGTATTCTTGATAATCACCATTCTAATTGGGGTGAGATGGAATCTTAGGGTAGCTTTGATTTGCATTTATCTTATTACTAGAGATGGTGAACATTTTTTCATATATATGTTGATTGCTTGTACATCTTCTTCTGTGAAGTATCTGTTCATATCCTTAGCCCATTTGTTGATTGGGTTATTTGTATTCTTCCTGTAAAGTTTTTGAGTTCTTTATATATTCTGGAAATTAGTGCTCTATCTGAAGTACGAGTGGCAAAGATTTTCTCCCATTCTGTAGACTCTCTTCACATTGCTGATAGTTACCTTTGCTGAGAGAAAGCTTTTTAGTTTGAATCTATCCCAGTTGTTGATTCTTGCTTTTATTTCTTGTACTATGGGAGTCCTGTTAAGGAAGTCTGTAAGCCAACAAATTGAAGATTTGGACCTACTTTTTCTTCTATACGATGCAGGGTCTCTGGTCTGATTTCAAGGACCTTGATCCATTGTGAGTTGATTTCTGTGCAGGGTGAGAGATAGGGGTTTAGAGTTTCATTCTGTTGCATATGGATTTCCAGTTTTCCCAGCACCATTTGTTGAAGAGGCTATCTTTTCTCCATTGCATATTTTTGGCACCTTTGTCTAGTATTAGAAAATTGTATTTATTTGGGTTTGTGTCCGTGTCCTCTATTCTGTACCAATGATCTATCTGTCTATTTTGGTGCCAATACCATGCTGTTTTTGTTACTATTGCTTTGTAGTATAGTTGAAGATCCGGTATTGCGATACCCCCTGTTTCATTCTTCCTGCTAAGGATTGCTTTAGTTATTCTGGGTTTCTTATTCTTCCAGATGGATTTAATGATTGCTGCTCTATTTCTGTAAGGTACATCATTTTTTAGGGATACCTAATATCTAAATCATAACACTTGCAATTGCACCACTGAGTTGTTTTCTGCTTGTTTCTCTACCTCTAAAAGGATCCAAATCAATTTGTCTCATGTTAGAGTAGTTACAATTGTTGCCTCTTGCACTGGATTTGAGAATAAGTTTCTCCTTGCCCTAATTTAATTAGTTAACTAATTAATTAGTATAATTATTTGATACCAGGGATTGAACCAGGGACACTTAGCCAGAGTCACATCCCCAACCTATTTTTTTTTTTTTGTATTTTATTTAGAGACAGTATCTCACTGAGTTGCTTAGGGTCTCACTAAGTTGCTGAGGCTGGTTTTGAACTCATGATCATCCCAATTAGAACCTGTGTTGCTGATGATAGAGAGCAAAGGAAAAGTTCCTCACATCTCTGGCAAACAGAAGAGAAAAATAACCATCTTGAAATACGACCAGAGCATTTACAAAGGCAGGGAATTTTTTAGAAAGAATTAATCAGAAAATTACCTTAGCTGGAGATACCTAAATCTAGCACATTCTAATCTTCCTACCTCATCTAAGGTGAGAAAAAAAATCCAGGAAACACTAGTGACAGTCATAGCACAAAAGTACAAACCCACTAAAGGATTGAAATTTAATTATGAGTATAGTACACTGTGTTAGTCAACTTTTTCATCACTGTAACTGAAATACCTGAAAGAAATACAAATTAAAGAGGACAGATTTATTTTTGACTAACTACTTTGTAGGTTTTAATCCATGGTCAGTCAATTCCATTGCTTTGGGTATGAGGTGAAGCAGAAAATCATGGTGGAAGGTTGTAGCAGAGGAATGTTGATCAGATAAAGGTAACCTAGGAATAGAGAGGGGCAGGGGAGGAAGGAGCCTGGGACACCTGGAACCAGATGTATTTCCCAAAGGCACACTACCAAAGACTTGCTCCCTTACTCCTCTAGTAAGTTACACCTCCTACACCTTACACACCCCTTAATAGTTTGTTCAAATTATGAATCCCTCAATGAATTAATCCATTGATGAAGTTAGAACTCTCCTGACCCAATTGCTTTTCAAAAGCCCACCTCTAAAATTTGCTGCATCAAGGATTAAGCCATCAATACATGTACCTTTGAGGAACAATCCATATCCAAACCCTCAAACATGCTTTCTATCCCCCACTTGTTTATGTCACATTGGCAGGGCTTCAATAAAATAAACTATTACAGATGAAAGACATAAAAACATGGACAATATTTTTTAAAAGAAGTTCTCAGGGAAATCTAAAGACAACAAGTGTTACAAAACTGAGTCCTGAGAGTAATTTGAAGCCTCCGACACCTATAGCTACAGCAAACATTAAACACAATCTACCTTCTAAATAGAATAATAGGAAACCTTGCACTAAAATCAATTTGCTTTGCTTCCTATTACTCATTATGCTATTTCCAGTTTTTAAAAATACTACAATTAGAGAAATGTAAATCAAAACCACTCGAAGATTTCATCTCAGTCTAGTCAGAATGGTAATTATCAAGAATATAAGCAACAATAAATGTTGGTGAGGAAGTGGGAAAAAGATACACTCATACCTTGCTGGTGAAACTGCAAATTGGTGCAACCATTATAAAAGCAGTATGGAGATTCCTCAGAAAACTTGGAATGGAACCTCCATTTGACTTAAAATCAGCATACTACAGTGATGTAGCCACATCAATGTTTACAATAACTAAACAATGTAACCAACCTAGATGTCCTTCAACAGATGAATGAATAAATAAAATGTGGTGAATATGTACAAGGCAATATTACTCAGCCTTAATGAAGAATAAAATTATGGCATTTGCAGTCAAATGGATGGAGCTGGACAATATGCTAAATACAATTAGCCAATCCCCCCCCCAAAAAAATCAAAGCAAAGTGTTTTCTCTCATATGGGGATGCTAATTCACAATAAGTGGGGGAGGGCTAAGGAAGAATAGAATTACTTTGAATTAGAGAGAGGGGAGTTAAGGGAGGAGAAAGGGTATGGGGGTAGAAAGGACTGTAGAATGAATAGGACATTATGACCCTATGTGCATATATGATTACACAACCTGTGGGATTCTATGTCATGTACAACCAAAGAATGAGAAATTATGCTCCATTTATGTGTGATGTGTCAAAATGCATTGTATTGTCATGTATAACTAATTAGAACAAAATTTTTCAAAAGCATGAAAACAAAACAAAACAAAATATACCAAAACTGAAGAAGACAAAGCATACTTTAGAACCAGGTTCCAACATAGTTCAGATTTCCAAATTATCAGATAGGGAATTTTAAAATGACTGTGATAACTGTGTCAGGGGATCCAATGAATAAAGTAGACATCATACGATAACAGATGGGTAATATAAGAGAGGTATTAATCTTAGAAAGAATCCAAAGGAAATGCTAGAAACAAGTATTTTAACACAATGCAGAATAACTTTTGTGGGCTTATCAGCAGATAGCACACAGCAAAGGGAAAAATCAGTATATTATAAAATAGGTTAGTAGAAACACCCCAAAATGAGAAGTAAATAGAAAACAGCCTGAAAAAAAGGACAGAATTACTAAGGCCTGTGGGAGAATTTCAAAGTATGTAATGTACATGTAATTGTAATAACAGAGAGAGAAAAGAGAATATTGCAGAAGAGATATTTGACATAATGATGGCCTAGAATTTCTTAAAATTAATGACAGATACCAAACTACAAATGTTCAGGAAACAACAAGCAAGCTACATTCTAAAAAGTATTTCCATCTGTGCATAACATTTCAAACTCAAGAAAGTGAAATAAAAAATAATAAAAAAAAGAAAGTGACAATTAATAGAAAATCTTCTAAGTCAAAATGAAACAGAGTTTGGTGAGGGAATTACGCATCATATATGACCTGAAGAAACAGAAGAGTAAACCACTAAATTTTTATGCTGAAAGTGATAAATAGAAAGTGGTGAAAAGTGGAAAAAGAATTGCATAAACCTAAAACTGAAGATTTTGATTGTATGTAGAAGAATAGACCCATTTACAACATAGAGAGCCAATGTGATTTAATAGTGGAATGCTGACCCTGAGCTAACAAAGATCTATTATGATGAACTGAAAATTGAAGGGAATTATATGTATTCAACAGGCTGGTTGCAGAAATTTAAGAACAGTAAAGGTATTTATTTATATAAAGATTTGTGAACACAAAGCACCTGTTGATCACAAAGAAGCAGAGAAATATATTGATGAATTTGCCAAGGTCATTGCTGATGAAAATAGGACACTAGGACAAGAGTGCAATGCTGATGAAATAGCTCTGCTTTGTCATTATTACCCCCAAACGACACACACTGTGGCTGGTGGGACAGCCCTATGGGAGATAAGGATGAAAGGATAGAACAGCTGTGGCACACAGAAGTGTAAACCTGCTGTGCCAGGCCACACATTGTGTCCTTGCTGCTCCAAAAGAGCAAGTTTCTTACCAGTTTATAGCTATGCTAGCAAAATGACTGGATCACCAGGGTGGGTTTGCTTCTGTTTCTTCTTTTCCTGTTTTGGTTGTTGTTTTTGTTTTTTGTTTTTCTCCCAATTGGCCTCCCAAATATTTTTGTCCCACAGTGCATGCTCTGTAGAGAAGCTGGACTGGATGACAACTTCAGGAGTTTGTTATTCCTTGACAACTGTTGTGCTCAATGTCCAGATGAAAGTCTCATGAAAAATAATATTTATGCCATGTGCCTTTCTCCAAATATATTCATGCAGCCATATGACCAGGAGATCTTTAGATCAATGATGAGTAAATATAAAAACACTATCTTTGAACAACTTACTAGCAGCAGCGAACAGAGGTACAGGCATTGAAGGTTTTCAAAAGGAGTTTAGGATGAATAATGCCTTACATGTTTACCAATGCTTGGAACAGTGACTAAAGATACCATGTGCCTGCCCAGCATGACCTCCAACTGGTGGCTGTATTCAGTGATGATAATGAAAAAGGTGGTGACTTTGAAGAATTTCATATGTCAAGTGAGGAGAAGAATGTCTGACCTTCTTACATATGCAAGTAATATACCTTCAAAATCCATCAATAAACCAGATGTGGATACCAAAGAAGTTTTTAACACAGATAATAAGCCTCTAGTTCTTCTTTGACCAATGGTGAAATAGCTGAAATGGTTCCAAATCAAGGCGACTGTTATCATAGCGATGATGAAGATGATGTTAACACTGCTGCAAAAATTCTTTTAGATGATATTGTAGAAATGTGAGGTGGTCTTAAAGAATTAGAGCAGCATGCATGCATAACAGAACAACAGTTCAGTTTACGATATCAAAGAGAGATTTCTCAGACAAACTATTGTTCATGAAATGCATGATTCTGGAGGAAACTTAAAAAGCTAGTTAGCAGAATGCATCCCCATCCCTACCTGACTCATCTCCTGGCCCTTCAACTGCTTCTGAAGTCTCTTCTCATCTAACAAAATAGAATATGGTGCCTACTAAACTGTTAACGAAAGCATAGCATTGTAGATGGAGATTGAATGCCTGCTGCTGTTGCTGTTACTGTTTAGTTCTGTTTTTGAGATGGGGATCTCACTATGTTGTCCAGACTGGCCTCAAACTCCTGAACTGAAATGATCCTACTGTCTCTTCCTCCTAAGGGGTGAGATTCCAGGGGTTCCTATCCCTTTCTTTATAGTTCCCGTTTGTCTTGAACATGCCTGATTTTTATTTAAAAATTATTTTATGATTAGATTATTTTGAACTATGAGATTATTGGAGTCCTTAATCTACAATGGTCCTTAATATATTAATTAGAGTTATTTTATAACCTTTGACAATCCAACTCATCTCATTGCTGTTTTTTATTTTGGATTTTATGTTTGCTTCATCTTATCAGTCTGTTTTGCCCTTTTTCATGTTTTATAATACTTTGTTGAAACTCAGATGTTTTATCAGATACAGGGATCTGAGATACATACAACTCTGTTGTGAGATTTCTTTGCTAATTTGGCTAGGATTAAGGCTGGCATTTTAAAAATATTTGCTACTGCTATAGGTGACATAGACTTCATATGTCTCTTATGTCTTGGATTTTGTTTCCTCTCTTGGTGCTGAGGGTATAATTTTGATCAAACAGCAATATTTTAGTAGAAATTTCCCATCAGTTAAAACTAGAAATCTAGAGAAATGAGAGAGAGGAATTTTCTATTCACAGGATCCTGGGACAAGGCTCTGGTAATGCATTTCTCTGAGACTAAGTCTTTGCTATGGAGAAAGTTCTGGATATTTCTCCCAATGGTTATTTTATCCCTAACCCTATAACTTTGTAAATATTTATCTCAAATCTTCACTACAAGATCTGATGGGATTTCTGAAGGTAAATGCAGGACATCATGGGGTTCTCCCTATGATTTCAGCCTATAAGAGTTTCTCACCCTGAAGATAGTCCACATCCAAACGCTAGCAATTTATTAACATTTAAGTGTTCCTACCTTTTTTTGATTCTAATGTCTTCTCTCCAACTCAAGAAAGCAGAACTTCTGAATTTGATTGTCTTTCAGAAATTCAGGTGGTACTTTACACTGAAAACTCCATTCTCTGATGGATCTAAAAAAAAAAAATAACCAATTTTCAGTTTGCATTTGCTGTGAGTAACAGGCATGATGACTTCCAAGCTTCAAACATGGGAGCTAAAACTGGAATTGTGAGACTTTAATTATAAGACTTTTTAACCATTAACCAAGACTGCTGTATTTTTTACCTCTTCCTAGGAATAATACTCACAATTTTTCTCCTAGTGACTGCTGCTCTGTTAGATATAAAGGCAATATTATTGTACTTTGTTAACAGTTTACAATGTTAGCATTGTACTTAAGTTGGTTATATCCTGGTGGAAATATCCTGATACATATCCATTTTTTAGTTAGAAATAATTTTAACACATTGTTCTATGGGAAATCTAGGCTTACCTGCTTTAACAGACATAGCCCAAAAAATAAAACACTCTCTTTGAAATTTATCAAATATATACTAAAAAATTGTTCCCACTTGTTGTCTAATTTCAAAATATGATAGATTTTAAATCACCATCAATTACCATATTTTCAAGTTTTTAATGGAAAAATTTAAAAATTTTTTGCTCTTCAGACACCTCTGTAGTTTTATAATTTTCCTTGATGCAATCATCCTGAAGAAGTCATTGTATTCTGTAGCATGTGATGATGACTTCTTTTCTGACCTATCTTCAGTCTTCGGTTTCCTTGTCTGATTTAGGAATAACTACAATATCCTTTTTGTCAACTTCTATCTTTAAGCCATGTATTCAAAAGTACACTTTATTTCTGTTTCCATGTATTTTATTCTGCTTTCTTTATTTACAACTTTTTCCAAAGGAAACATGTGGTAGGCAATATAATGACTTTCCACAAAGATGCTCCTAAAGCTGAGGAAATATGAATACACTAGGCTATGTGATGATGGGGGAGGAAGTCAGCAGATGAAATTGAGGTTGCTAATCGACTCACTTGAAAATAGAGAGATTATCCTAGATCATCCACACAAGCACAATGTAGTCACCATGGTCCTCATAAGAGGGAAAAAGAGGTGGGAGATCATAGAGGGAGATGTGATGGACTGATGACCAGAGAGATACACTGCAGTTGCTTGGAGATGAAGAAGGAGGTTCTAAGTCAAGGAATGTGGGATGTTCTCCAAAAAGCAGGAGGGAAAACAAATGGATTTCCCATGGGGTTTCCAAAAATAGACATCCTCCTTATATCTCAATACAGTTCAATAAGACCCAGTGAGACTTCTGATTTGCAGAACTATAAGATAATAAATTTATGTTGGTTTAAATACTACCTTTAATGGTAATCAGCAGTGATTGTAAACTAATAAAAAACCTATGTGATTACTGAACTGGGCTGCAACACTGGAGGCATTAACCTGCAGCAAACTTTCAGGGATGTAGGAACTCAGACTGCACACCAAACTCTGAGAAGAGCTATTCAGGGGAGATGGCGCACTTGTCTGACATAGGAAGCTACTTCTGTCTTTATTGCGTATAACACTGTAGCCATACATCACAAAGGTCAAGGCTTGCATAAGCAGTTACTAGCCTATTTGTCAGATTGTCGGTCGGTAACCAAAAGTAACAACCAATTCTGTGAACCCAGGAGGTGACAGGCTCAGAAGTCACAGAATAGCTGTTTTACCAACCACAGAAGAACATCCTGTTCACAGAGCACAGGAAAAGTGGTATGAGGCCCTAGTACCCGAGTGACCTGAAAGGTGCACACCATGGTGGCCTCCTTCCGGGGTGCAGGGTAGAGCCCTAGTTCCTGAGTGGACTGTTCAGTGTGTCTGTCTTCTGACAGAATGCCACATAGGCCTTCTTCCGGGAGACAGGTCGCACACGTGAGCTCATGTCCACTTTTAATTTTCCTATTCCCTTACTACTTCCTTACCAAACAAAATAATTTTTAGGCATAATGTTATTTTTAATAAAATTTGTCTCCATACTGTTAATACTACTAATGTCTCCCTTGGTATTAATATGTATTTCTTATATATAATTTTCCACTTATTTGTGAAACTTGACTCAGTACTTTTTTTATTAATATTATAATAATATCATATAATTAGTAAGCATAATAATCTGGATCTCTGGTAAGGAAAATACTTTTTTGTTAATATTTTTATTAGTGTATTGTACCTATACATAATGTTAGACTTTTATTTTATCATAATTATACAAGCATGGACTATAATTTGCTCCATGAATAAAATATTTCTTAAAAAATTTAAAAGTGCCTTATAAAATCAATCCAAGTTCTCTTTGAGATGACTTTATGAGGAAATTCAGCTATTAGATTCATGATTTAGGCACAAGTTTTTTAAATTTTTAAAAACATTTATTTTATCCTTTTCGGTGATATAATAACTTTCACTACATTAACCCAAGAAGGTATGTTTTCTTTTTAGGTAGGAAAGACCTCTTTCTCACTGATAAAAATCTAGTACCATTCTAAGACAAACCTATAATTTGAATTTTAAAATCCAGCCATGATCAGGAGTGGCTCGGAATATTAGAATTCTTCAGAGAAATAGAACCCATAGGATATTTAACTGTATTTAAAAGGTGATTTACTATGGGAATGGACTTTGCAATCATGGAGGCTACATCAGTTCATGCTATGGTTTTTATAGGCTGGAGAGGTAAGAAAGCTCAGTTTAGTCCAACTGCAGAAGCCTGAAAACAGGGGAGATGTTGGTGTGAGTCTTTATATCTGAGGGCACATGAATCAGGAGTTTCAATGCTAAGGCATGTGATTTAGGGTGTTTCAGTCAAAGGGTGCAGGAGAGAGAGAGAGAGAGAGGAGGAAAGGAGAAGAAATGAGAGGAGGAGAGGAGAGGAGAGGAAAGGAGATTCACCCTTATTTACCCTAATTCTGTCTTTTATTTGGTTCAGGTCTTCAATGGATTGCAGGTGTATTAGGTGATGATTTTCCTCATCTCTAAGGGCAGATCATCTTTTCTCAGTTTTAAATACTGATCTTCTCCAGAAACATCTACAAAGATACATGAAGAAATGGTATTTTGCCATGTATCTAGGTATCCCTTAGCATGATCAAGTTGGTGATAAAATTAACTATCATATTTAGCATGAAATTTTTGATGAAATAATACTGTCTTGGGTTGAGTTATGTCCCCTCATGTTTTGTGTTTAAGTTCTAACTCTCAACATGTGATCTTATTTGGAAATAGGTACATTCCAGAAGTAATCAGTTATGTCCAAATGAAGTAATAAATGGCCCCTAATACAATATGTCTAGAATTCTTTATAAAATGGGCACATTTGAACACAGACACTTACACAGAGAATCTCTATCTATGTAGATGGAAGTAGAAATAAATATGACGCTTCTATAAATCCAAGAAAAATATTTTGAGCAACCTATGATAAGTCATCAGAGATACATAGATTGATTCTTCTTCATAGCTTCTAATTCTATTAACATATTGATTGTGGACATCTGAGCACTGAAACTATAAGACGATATTTTCTTTGAATTTTATATTAGTGAATTATGATTATACATTACATTGGAGTTCATTTTGACACAATAATAGAGGCATGGAATATAATTTGCTTCACTGCAGTTCCCAGTACTTCCCCTCCCCTTGTTCTTTCAGCCCCTGTTCCATTTTCTCTACTGGTCTTCGTTCTATTTATTTATAATTTTTAAAATTAGTACTTCACAGATATACATACAGGTGAAATTCACTGCTATGTATTTATATATGTACATTGCAAAATTTGGTCAACTTTATTCTGCCATTACTCTCTTTTCCCATCACTCCTCCTTCCCCCTCAATCCACTTCCTGTACTCTACTTAACACCCTTCTGTTTTCAAGGAATTGGTCCTCCCACCATTTTTGCCCCTGATTTTTGTCTACGTGACAGAAAACATTTGACTTTGACTTTCTGATTTTGTTCTATTTCACTTAGCATGATGCTCTTCAGTTCCATCTATTTACTAGTAAATGCCATACTTTCATTCTTACTTGGGGATAAGTAAAATTCCAATGTGTATATATACCACATTTTCTTTATCGTCTCATCTGTTGACAACCATCAGGGCTGGTTCCATAACTTGGCTATTGTGAATTGCTCTATTATAAACATTGATGTTTCTGTATCACTACAGTAGACTGATTTAAACTATTTTGTATAAATACCAAGGAGTGCATTAGCTGAGTTATATTTCTAAATTTCTGAGAAATCTCCATAATGCTTTCCAGAGTGGTTATAACTTGTAGTCCCACCAACAATAAAACATGAATGTACCTTTTCTACATATCCTCACCAACATTCATTATTATTTTCTGTTTGCTTATTATATGATCCTATATATACAAGACCAAAAAACTCTACCAGAAGATCTGTAGATCTGATAATCAAATTCAGCATACATAAATAAATAATTTTTCCCATTTTAGAATAATAAATTTGTTGAGAAAGAAATCAGAAATATATCCACAATAGTCCCAAAATAAACTAAAATAAATAAAATTCTTTGGGATAAATCTAACCAGGAAGACCTCTATAAACTAGTAAACCAAAGAAAGAAATTGAAGAAGACCTTAGAAGACAGAAAGACCTCCATATTCTTGGATAGGCATAATTAATATTGTCAAAATGACCTTACTATAAAAAGCATTATACAGATGCAGTGCAATTCCCATCAAAATGTCAATGACAGAGTGACTGCATCAGAGCCACGGGCGGTTGCCAGAGGAGGAGCTGCGTGGTGAGCTGTTTGAACTCAGAGTGGGCGCTCCTGAGCGCCGGGGGACTGCCCGGAGGAAGAGGAGGAGCGCGGCGGGACGCTTGGTCTGGGAGTGACTGCATCAGAACCACAGGCGGTTGCCAGAGGAGGAGCTGCGTGGTGAACTGTTTGAACTCAGAGCGAGCGCTCCTGAGTGCCGGGAGGTTGCCCAGAGGAGGAGGAGGAGCGCGGCGTGTTGCTTGACCTGGGACTGACTGCATCAGAGCCGCGGGCGACGCGGTTGCCGGAGGAGGAGGCGAGTGGTGAGTTGATTGGACTAAAAGCGACCGCTCCTGAACACCAGTGGCCTGCCTGGAGGAGCGTGGTGAGTCACCTGGTCTCGGAGCCACCGCTCCTGAACACCCGGGGGGCTACCCCAAGGAGAAGGAGGAGGAACAGGGCGGGTCACTTGGACTTGGAGTGACTGCCTAGGGCTACGGGTGGTTGGCGGGAGAAGGAGATCTGAAGTGAGTTGTTTGGACTCCTAGTGACTGCATCGAAAACCAGGCCACTATCCGGAGGAGGAGGTGTGTGGCGGGTCTCTGGGTCTCGGAGCTATTGTACGGGGCTCCAGGTGGTGGCTCAGGGGAGGGGCTGCATACCCAGGCGATTGGTGCAGAGCAGGGTCCCAGGAGCTAGGTGACTTCTTGCTGGAAGAGCTGCACAGAGACACGCCTAGGGGCGGAGCGAAGTTTCCAGGGCGGCGGGCAGATTCTCTGGGAGAGGCAGCCTAAGGAGACTCGCCTGCGAAGGGTGAGGCTCCCAGGCCCAGGACGTAGGTCCGGGCCCCTGGGATCGTTGCAGAGGAAGACAGCCCAGCCCAGGTGGTAGTTGTAGATTGAGGGGAACCTCTAGGAGGGCAACTGACCAGCGAGACGTCCCCACCGAGTGACTCTTCCCGGCTGGGGGAGGTTTTCCCACAGGGACGGTAAAGCCAGAGACATAGGCACAAACAGGCCTTGCCTCAGCCCACAGTCTAGTTCCCCATTGGATGATCATTGGTCAACAAGTGGAGGCACCTCCGCCCACTAGCAGGGAATATACGCCACCTGAGGGTTACCACACCTAGAGAGGCAGCTTCTTCGTGGAGCTCTGCATTATCAACCTCCTCCAAGACTTCAGGCTACTGAAGGATAAGAAGGGATATACTAGCAATCTTCAGGGACATTATAAGTTGATAGAGGAAATCTGCAACATCTTAATGACCCACTGATCCCTGAACAATATGAGAAAACAAGGGAAGAAAATGCCCCAAACAAATCTAGATGTTACATCAATAAAATCCAATGACAGCATGGCAGAAGAAATGACAGAAAGGGAGTTCAGAATGTACATAATTAAAATGATTAGGGAAGCAAACGATGAGATGAAAGAGCAAATGCAGGCATTGAACGATCGCACCAATTGACAGTTAAAAGAGCAAATTCAGGAAGCAAAAGATCATTTCAATAAACAGTTAGAGATATTGAAAAAAAAAAAACCAAACAGAAATCCTTGAAATGAAGGAAACAATAAACCAAATTAAGAACTCCATAGAAAGCATAACCAATAGGATAGAACAGCTGGAAGACAGAACTTCAGATATTGAAGACAAAATATTTAACCTCGAAAACAAAGTTGAACAAACAGAGAAGATGGTGAGAAATCATGAACAGAATCTCCAAGAACTATGGGATATCATGAAAAGGCCAAATTTGAGAATTATTGGGATTGAGGAAGGCTTAGAGAAACAAACCAAAGGAATGAACAATCTATTTGAAGAAATAATATCAGAAAATTTCCCAAATCTGAAGAATGAAATGGAAGATCAAGTCCAAGAGGCTTATAGGACTCCAAATACACAAAATTACAACAGACCCACACCAAGGCACATTATAATGAAAATACCTAACATACAAAATAAAGACAGAATTTTAAAGGCTGTGAGAGAAAAGAACCAAATTACATTCAGGGGGAAGCCAATACGGATATCAGCAGATTTTTCAATCCAGATCCTAAAGGCTAGAAGGGCCTGGAACAACATTTTTCAAGCTCTGAAAGAAAATGGATGCCAACCAAGAATCTTATACCCAGCAAAACTTACCTTCAAATTTGACGATGAAATAAGATCATTCCATGATAAACAAAAGCTAAAAGAATTTACAAAAAGAAAGCCAGCATTACAGAACATTCTCAGCAAAATATTTCATGAGGAAGAGATAAAAAACAAAGAAGTGAATCAGCAAAGGGAGGAATTATCCTAAAGGAACTGTCAAATAAAGGAGGAACCAAGATGTGTCAAAAATATTAAATATGAACCAAATGACTGGGAATACAAATCATATCTCAATAATAACCCTGAATGTTAATGGCCTGAATTCATCAATCAAAAGACATAGACTGGCAGATTGGATTAAAAAGAAAGATCCAACAATATGTTGCCTGCAAGAGACTCACCTCATAGAAAGAGATACCCATAGACTAAAGGTGAAAGGATGGGGAAAAACATACCATGCACATGGGCTCAGCAAAAAGACTGGAGTATCCATCCTCATTTCAGATAATGTGGACTTCAAGCCAATGTTAGTCAGAAGGGATAAAGAAGGACATTTCATACTGCTTAAGGGAAGCATAAATCAGCAAGATATAACAATCATAAACATCTATGCCCCAAACAGTGGCTCATCCATGTATGTTAAACAAATCCTTCTCAATTTTAGAAACCAAATAGACCATAACACAATAATACTAGGTGATTTTAACACGCCTCTTTCACCACTGGACAGATCTTCCAAACAAAAATTGAACAAAGAAACCATAGATCTCAATAACACAATCAATAATTTAGACTTAACAGACATTTATAGAATATACCATCCAACCAAGAGCGAATACACTTTCTTCTCAGCAGCACATGGATCCTTCTCTAAAATAGACCATATATTATGCCACAAAGCTACTGTTAGTAAATACAAGAAGATAGAGATACTACCTTGTACTCTATCAGATCATAATGGATTGAAATTAGAAATAAATGACAGAATAAAAAACAGAAACTTCTCCAATTCCTGGAGACTAAATAATACACTATTATATGATGAATGGATAACAGAAGATATTAGGAAGGAAATTAAAAAATTCTTAGAGGTAAACGAGAACAAAGAAACATCATATCAAAATCTCTGGGACACTATGAAAGCGGTACTTAGAGGAAGATTTATTTCATGGAGCGCATTTAATAAAAGAAGTAAAACTCAAAAAATAAACGACCTAACACTACAGCTCAAAGCCCTAGAAAAAGAAGAACAGACCAACACCAAAAGTAGTAGAAGACAGGAAATAGTTAAACTGAGAGCTGAAATCAACGAAATTGAAACGAAAGAAACAATACAAAAAATTGACAAGATAAATAGTTGGTTCTTCGAAAAAATAAACAAAATTGATAAACCTTTAGCCACACTAACAAAGAGAAGACGAGAGAAAACCCAAATCACTAAAATTCGGAATGAACAAGGAAATATCACAACAGACACGACTGAAATACAAAACATAATTAGAAGCTATTTTGAAAATCTATACTCCAACAAAATAGAAAATTTCGAAGACATCAACAGGTTTCTAGAGACATATGAATTGCCTAAACTAAACGAGGAGGACATACACAATTTAAATAGACCAATTTCAAGTAATGAAATAGAAGAAGTCATCAAAAGCCTTCCAACAAAGAAAAGTCCAGGACCAGATGGGTTCTCAGCCGAGTTCTACAAAACTTTTAAAGAAGAACTCATTCCAATACTTCTCAAAGTATTCCAGAAAATAGAAGAGGAGGGAACTCTCCCAAACTCATTCTATGAAGCCAATATTACCCTGATTCCTAAACCAGACAGAGACACATCAAGGAAAGAAAATTTCAGACCAATATCCTTAATGAACATCGACGCAAAAATTCTCAACAAAATTTTAGCAAATCGCATACAAAAACATATTAAAAAGATAGTGCACCATGATCAAGTGGGTTTCATCCCAGGGATGCAAGGTTGGTTCAACATCAGGAAATCAATAAATGTCATTCACCATATCAATAGACTTAAAGTCAAGAATCACATGATTATTTCGATAGATGCAGAAAAAGCATTTGATAAAATACAGCACCCCTTCATGCCCAAAACACTAGAAAAAATAGGGATAGTGGGAACATTTCTTAACATTGTAAAGGCCATCTATGCTAAACCCATGGCTAATATCATTCTAAATGGTGAAAAACTGAAAGCATTCCCTCTAAAAACTGGAACAAGGCAGGGATGCCCTCTTTCACCATTTCTATTCAATATCGTCCTTGAAACTCTAGCCAGAGCAATTAGACAGACCAAAGAAATTAAAGGGATACGAATAGGAAAAGAAGAACTCAAACTATCCCTATTTGCTGATGATATGATTGTATACTTAGAGGAACCAGGAAATTCCACCAGAAAACTTTTAGATCTCATAAGTGAATTCAGTAAAGTAGCGGGATATAAGATCAATGCACATAAATCTAAGGCATTTTTATATATAAGCGATGAATCTTCAGAAAGAGAAATTAGGAAAACTACCCCATTCACAATAGCTTCGAAAAAAATAAAGTATTTGGGAATCAATCTCACAAAAGAGGTGAAAGACCTCTACAATGAGAACTACAGAACACTAAAGAAAGAAAATCAAGAAAACCTTAGAAGATGGAAAGATCTCCCATGTTCTTGGATAGGAAGAATTAATATTGTCAAAATGGCCATACTACCAAAAGTGCTATACAGATTCAATGCAATTCCAATTAAAATCCCAATGACGTACCTTACAGAAATAGAGCAAGCAATTATGAAATTCATCTGGAAGAATAAAAAACCTAGAATAGCTAAAGCCATCCTTGGCAGAAAGAGTGAAGCAGGGGGTATCGCAATACCAGATCTTCAACTCTATTATACAAAGCAACAGTAACAAAAACGGCATGGTATTAGTACCAAAATAGAAAGGTGGATCAATGGTACAGAATAGAGGACACGGACACAAATCCAAATAAATACAATTTTCTCATACTAGACAAAGGGGCCAAAAATATGCAATGGAGAAAAGATAGCCTCTTCAACAAATGGTGCTGGGAGAATTGGAAATCCACATGCAACAGAATGAAACTAAACCCATATCTCTCACCAGGCACGAAACTAAACTCAAAATGGATTAAGGATCTCGGAATCAGATCAGAGACCTTGCATCTTATAGAAGAAAAAGTAGGTCCAGAGCTTCAACATGTCGGCTTAGGACCAGACTTCCTCAACAGGACTCCCATAGCACAAGAAATAAAAGCAAGAATTAATAACTGGGATAGATTCAAACTAAAAAGCTTTCTCTCAGCAAAGGAAACTATCAGCAATGCAAAGAAAGAGCCTACAGAGTGGGATAAAATCTTTGCCAATCATACTTCAGATAGAGCGCTAATCTCCAGAATCTATAAAGAACTCAAAAAACTCTACACCAAGAATGCAAATAATCCAACTGACAAATGGGCTAAGGAAATGAATAGACACTTCACAGAAGAAGATATACAAGCAATCAACAAACATATGGAAAAATGTTCAACATCTCTAGTAATAAGAGAAATGCAAATCAAAACCACCCTAAGATTCCATCTCACCCCAATTAGAATGGCAATTATCAAGAATACAAGCAACAACAGGTGTTGGCGAGGATGTGGGGAGAAAGGTACACTCTTACATTGCTGGTGGGGCTGCAAATTAGTGCAGCCACTCTGGAAAGCAGTGTGGAGATTCCTTAGAAAACTTGGAATGGAAACACCATTTGACCCAGCTATCCCACTCCTTGGCCTATACCCAAAGGACTTAAAATCAGCATATTACAGAGATACAGCCACATCAATGTTCATAGCTGCTCAGTTCACAATAGCCAGATTGTGGAACCAACCTAGATGTCCTTCAATTGATGAATGGATAAAGAAACTGTGGTATATATATATAATGGAATATTACTCAGCCATAAAGAACGATAAAATTATGGCATTTGCAGGCAAATGGAGGAAACTGGAGAATATCATGCTAAGTGAGATAAGCCAATCTCAAAAGACCAAAGGACGAATGATATCGCTAATAAGTGGATGATGACACATAATGGGGGGTGGGAAGGGTTAGTGTTGGGGTTGGAGTTGGATTTAGGGAGGGGGGCAGGAATGGAGGAAGGAAGGACTGTATAGATGGAGGGGAAGCGTGGGAGGGGAGGGGGGGAAGGGAAAAAATGGCAGAATGAATCAAACAACATTACCCTATGTAAATTTATGATTACACAAATGGTATGCCTTTACGCCATGTACAGAGAAAAAACATGTATCCCATTTGTTTACAATAAAAAAAAAAAAATGTCAATGACATTCTTCATGGAACTAGAAAAAGCAGTCCTATGATTAATTTGTAAGAATAGGTGACCAGAATACCAAACATGATCCTGAGCTAGAAGATTGATGCTGGAAGTACTACAATACTGGACCTAAAATCATACTACAGAACTGTAGTAACTAAAACTGCATGGCACTGGTATAAAAATAAACATGAATACCAATGGAATGGAATAGAAGACAGAGACAAATCCACATAGATCATCATCTGATACTCAAAAAAGTGAGTTAGAGGAAAAAATAGCTTTTTAAACAAATGGTGCTGAGGAAACTAGATATCATTATGTGTAAGAATGAAACTAGATCCCTTTTCACCCTGAATAAGTCAACTCAAAGTGGAACAAAACCCTGAGAAATAGACTGGAAAATTGCAACTGCTAAAATAAAGAAAGAAAGAAAACATGGGCTCCACAGTCAACATAAGAAATAAAACCAAGAATTAGCAAGTGGGACGTCATTACATTAAAGACCTTCTGCACAGCAAGGGAAACAATTAAGTATATGGAGAAAGAACGTACAGAACAAGAGATCTTTGGAAGCTCCTCCTCCAAAACAGAATAAATACCCATAATATAAAAACAACTCAAAAAACAGCACATACAAGAAAACAATAAATGAAACAATACTTCTCTGTTGCCTCCCAGTTTGTGGTAATTTATTGTTTCAGTCTTAGAAAACTAAGAACAGTAATAAAGTTATTTGCTTTCAATCATCATCAAAGATACATGACTAGAAATCCCTAGCATAGTGATGCATAAAGTTCAAGAACCTTCATTGTTAAAGATTATTAAAATTGGAGCTGATGAGGAAATTTAAAGTCTATGGTTTATTTATTTATTTAATCTGAAGTATCTACTTCTCTCTCATGGGTATTTCCCCTCATGACCATAAATTGAACATTTTCAGAGTGACCTTTAATAGAATTCCTCATTTCCTTTGAATTTGAATCACACTCAAATACATAGATTGGATTGTGGGAAAATTAAATATTAATACCTGCACTGCTAATGGTAAACCTAGATTTTTGCTGGCAACTAGGACTCGTAAACAAACATATCTATGTACTCTCAAATTTAGGCAGGTGTATGGTCTGCCACTTGGTGATCTGCTCTAATCTTCCTCAGTCTTAAGAGATAGAAATATCAAATGAGTGCAGATCCAAACTACACCTTTCCCTCCTCATCATTCAGCTGAGCAGCTCTTCTCCCATTGGTGATTTAGTGATGGAAGTGGTGTTGCAAAGAGAAGAGAACCAGTGTGGAGGTGTCTCCTCAGTACTGTAAAGTATCTGGTATTGGAAGAGAAAATTCATGGCTAGTAAAAGAATATTAACTGAATTACAAAATCATCTAAACATATACACAAAAGAACAAAACTAGGTTGCTGTTATTTAACATTTGAAGAGTGGTTAGTCCCTGTCCTAAATGCTAATCTTTTCATTTAATCATCACCAAAACATCATGCAATAGGTTGCTCAGGATCTCTGCCCTGAAGTTTATGGATTGTCCAGTTTATATCCTTTTTGGGGAACAAATCCATTTCCAAATGGCACTTTGCATTTAGTTGCCATATTTCTTTTATCTCCTTCAACACAAACATTCCCTCAGTCCTTGTTCTGTGATTGATCACAGATCACTTATTTATAGAATGTCCCTCAATGTAGATTTGTCTTATGTATCTTCATAATAATCTATATTTATATATACATATTTTTTCAGGAAATATAAAAAAATAATTTTATGTTCTGGTTGTACTCCTTTACATTATATGTGATTTTATTTATTTGCATTATTACCGGTATTCACTTTGATTAGTTTAATTGATGAAGATGTCTTCCAGGTTTCTCCACTTTAAGATCATTCTTTTCTTATCTACAATATTTGTTAAGTGTATGTGTAGATTTATTTTGCAAAGGGCTAAATATTTCCCTTATCACACTTTTAATTTGTGCTCTAACATCTCATGTCCTGTGTTTCTCCTGCACAAAAGCATTACTCACCATGTATTGAGTATGAGAAATTTGCACCAGCCTACCTCCTCTGCTTAGGGATATTCTTCTCACTTAATTGGCCTCTTACCCTCTTCTGTGAACAGCTTGGCCCTCCATTCACATCTTCACATGATTACCTACTTTTCTTGGTCTATCTACTGACTTTGGAAGTGAAATGTAAAGAAGATGTGTTAGTTAGCTTTTCCTCACTATGACAAAATTACCAGACAAGAACTTAGAAGAGGAAAAATTTATTTTGGTTCAGTTTTAGAGGTTTAGTCAATAATCAGCCAAGTCCACTGCTTTGAGTCCTAGGTCAGACAGAACATCATGATGGAAGGGTATGGAAAAGGGAAATTTATCAGAACATGGTGTCCCAGAAGCAGAGGGTGTGAGGTCTTCAGTCAAGTTGAACTTTTCCATGGCACTCACCCAATAATTCACCTCCCCAGTCATCTGCCTACAGATATCACCCAGTTAGTCCATCCAAACTAGGAAGGATTGGTGAGGTTACAGCTTCCATAATCCAATCATTCTAACTCCGAATATCCTTGTATTAACATAGGAGCTTTTGGGGGACACTGCATATCCTTGGAAAAAGAAGAACAGGGTTAACTATTTTAATATAGAGATAAGGGATAAAAACGTATGATGAAGGAGAACTGATATGTGAATCCTTTATTTCAACTATTTTACTAAGTTGTACAACAAACTGAGTTACTGGTAATGTGATTATGAAGGGTAGATTCCTTTATACTGATAGATCAAAATATAGTAATTTTAATTTGACTTTGTTATGTATAGAATATTCCTTCTCTTAACAATTTTCTTTCTATCTTTCAGCAATAGTTATTATTTCTATAAATGAATCATCTTCCTGAGTATTCTCCACAGTCCTTTGTTGATATGATATTTTGGTTTTACTGAAGGTCAGTGAAAAGGCCCTTGATGTAGAAACTGTGGTTTTCCTTACCAGCATTTATAACTTTAATTTTACTGTTATAAGATCCATTTCATTTTGTATCCAAATTAACTTACTGATGGTATTGGAAATAAAATCAATTCTCTCTCATAATTTTTCTTGCAATCAGATTTCTCTCTGAATATTATGACTTAATATCAACTAGAAGTTGGATGTGTTATTAGATTTTCATCTTCTATTGGAAGGGAAGTCTGGGCTATATGACAATTCAATAATACATTCAGCAACTGAAGAAATAACTATTGAAGTCTGTGATTTTACTAGATCGACTGTGACTGACACTTAGCCATGATGCTCTATTTATCAACTATCCAACAGAAGAAACCACTTTCACTAGAAAATCATGATGGAATCTTGAATTTCCAAGGATTTGCCAATTTACTGCCACTCTAAAGTTTTTTCTTCCCTCAGTGCAGATACCTCAGAATATGGCTGCATTTCTTGTTAGGAAAGACTTTGGAAAATGTTTAAATTTCACAGTGATATTATTGTGAAATCTTTTGTCTGGGGGTATCATGCTTCTAACAAGGTGTTCTGTTCCATAAAATGAGTTAAAAACTAGAGGTCTCTATTTTGACTGGTAGGTTGAGTGTTTTCTGATATATATTTTGAGGTAGGCCTAAGTCATTATAAACGGACTGTTGATAAAAGAAGAGTTGTTCAGAAAGAAATGAGAAGCAATTTTGAAGATATAAGATTCTTCTTATATAGTGGCATAAAACTTAACAAAATTGTGTCCTACAGTTATGCAAAGAGCATAACATATCAATGATACATTTATTAAGCTGAGGATATTTCCATATAAAATATTGGGGAAGTGGCCAAGATGATTCTTGCTGCTTACAGTAAAAAATGAAAGGCAAGAGATAGATTGAAGGAAAGACTGTTAAGCAGAAAGAAACCAGAAACTGAAGATTTGGGAAATTCTGAGGCTATCAAAATTTCAAAAAGGATGCTAAAATTCAGAGCATTGCCATTAAAATAGTGGGTTCTCTGAATAAAGTCAAGTCTGTGACTGACTAATCCTTTGCTTTTACTTTAGGGGAATCAGTAGATGAAATCATTCAACCATGGAGAGGGCTATAAAAGAGATTATACAGGCAAATCATGAATCCTCATTGGTATCTCATCAGAAGCTAGGACTAGAGATAAAATTATTCAAGAAATAAGAGCCTCATGACTCATAGAGTGAGTCCTATAACTTATATGAGAGATCCAGCATTCTTGAGAATCCTTTATGTTTTGAGACATTACCAAATTGGACTTAGAGGAATAAAGAGTGGGGAAAACTAAGAAGGTTAGATCTGCAACATATTAAAGGCAGTGAACAGGCTGATAAAACTTCTCTGCTTCAAACATGCACTATCCTGAAATCAATGGGAACTATGGCCATGAGATTGGAGTCACATACCCAGGTGGAGGAGTCTCAGGCCCCAAGAGATTATTCACAGGTCTGTAAACAATGTAGCTTGCCCAGCTGGATTTCAAGATACTCAAAATTGAAGAGTGTTTTGACTTTTATTTTGTCCTTTTCAAAAGTGACATCTGTTGACATCTGTAATCTTTATTCTATATTTGTATAATTACCAAAGAAGGATATAACTTAATATTATTATTATATTTAGTTTTACAACTCCATAGATACAGAATTTTGCCCAAGGATAGATCATATCTAGGGTTTCAACCATACCTGATTTATTGATTTAGTTAATGAGCTTTGGGACATTTGAGTTAATGAGATTCCAGTGAAATTTTGTACTTTGAGTTGATGCTGTGGGGATTTGAGTATGGCATGAATGTATTTTATATGTGGGAGGAACATGAATCCTTGAGCGCCAATGTATTGATTAGTTGGGTCAATAATTTTCCTCTCCCAAAGATATCCATGTCCTAAACCCTGAAATTTGTGAAAATGTCACCTGACAAAGGGATTTTGCATGTGTCATTAGTAACGAATGATGAGATGTGTTGAGATGGGGAGATTTTCCTGAATTATCTAGGAAAATTCAATGTAATCACAAAGGTCTTAAT
Organism: Sciurus carolinensis; assembly: GCF_902686445.1. NCBI lineage: Eukaryota > Metazoa > Chordata > Mammalia > Rodentia > Sciuridae > Sciurus > Sciurus carolinensis. Next base: position 83,682,968 of record NC_062223.1, on the reverse strand, counting down.
GAGGGTGGAAGAAGGGGAAAGTTAAAGAAGAGTATAGGATAATCAAAGCAGAAGAAAATATATATATATTTTAATCAGGAATTGAACCCAAGGACACTTAATGACTTAGCAACATCCCCAGCCCTTTTTAATATTTTATCTAGAGATGGAGTCTTACTAAGTTGCTCAGTGCCTTGCTAAATTACTGATGCTGGCTTTGACTCCTGATCCTCCTGCCTCAGACTCCCCAGCTGCTGGGATCACAGGCATGTGCCACTGTGCCCTGCTAATAAATTGTGATAATTAATAAGAGATCAGATAGAGGGAGGAAGGGATAAAGAATGGGAGGGAGTGAAAAAGAGAGAGACAGAGAAATTTGCAAATGTCACACTACGGGTGACTTGTAGAAGGAAATATCAAAGAACAAATTTTTCCCTTGAGTTTCCAGAAGAAATTCACTGCTGATCAGACTTAATTTTAGAACTTTTGACCAACAGAACTATAGTGTAAGAAATACAAAATGCTTAAAGACACTGTTGGTGATAAACTGTTACAGGAACAACTGGAAACGAATGCACATAACCAATTATACTTAACAGTCCACCCAGTTCTTCATTGCTAGGGATACTGAATTCAGTTAGCTATATTTGAACACCTTAGTGAGTCAAGAAAGACATTCTGATTTTTGCTTTGTCCCTGTTTCCCATTGTGATAAATGCGACAACCTTGCTGATGGTAATAAAGCACTCACTGCTCTGCTATTTCACAATCGGAGCATCGCCACTGATATCCAGGAGATTTCTACAGCGCCCCCTCCCACCCTCATACTCAGTCCACAGAGGCAACGCTCAAAGAGCATTTCTGGGATAATGGTGCTCCCCTCACTAATTATATTTCTGTGCCTTAGTAAAGGAAATGTCCTCTGGACCCTCTTGCAATATATAATAGTCGTTGTCAGGTTGTACAGTTCATCCATGATAAATTAACACAAATATTTCTGTCTTCCAAAGCTTTCGTATTTTATACTCGACTCTATGAAAGGGAGTCATGGCATTTCTGTTTCATTAAATGTAGGGCATTATTGAATTCCAATTTTAGCCTAACGACCATATTTATTTTTAAACTTCTGGATACATTACCCAACATACTGAATCCAAAATTCTTGGTAATTAGACTCATGAGTAATTTTTGGCTCAAGTAAGTACAAATATTCTATTCTATTTTCTTGGACTATTGCTCTCCCCATAGTAGTCAATATGTTTTTTGTCGTATGTTTAATGACAATATACATGAGAAGTTTAAAAATGATTTATTTATTTATTTTTGGTACTGTGAATTGAACCCAGGGGTGCTTTACCACTGAGCTTCATCCACAGCCCTTTTTACTTCTATTTTGAGACAAAACTGATGCAGGAGATTCTCTGAAGCTCAGGGTTTGAGGCTAACCTGAGCAATACAACAAGACCCCCATCTTTAAAGCAAAACAGAGCAAAACATAAAACAAAAATACTTAGTCCATATCCAGGCTTTGTATTTTTCTTTCTGGCACATATCTCACTCTAGATTTGAATCCAGTGGCAGGAATTAAAAGTGATAATTCTAGAGGAGAACAAGCATTCTCTTGTAAGACAACTTCTCAGCATGAGTTGTAACAAGGTTTCTGTAGACAAGAAGACAAACTCAGATGGAAGAGGGTAGTGTGGAAAAGCGTACTGTGCTCCCACTGTGAATGGAGTCTGAGTGACTGGGAACTCAAGATTCTCAGTGTTTTCTATGTCCCTGGTTTCTATGGCATTTTTCTTCAGTCAAGGTACATATTCTCCAAAAGGAACACACAACTCAAGTCCATCCTCCAGCATTCCCAGCATCTGGGAGAATAAAGTCCTTATTCTGCACCTTATTCTGGGTGGCACATCACAGCATCCACCATGGAAGTCAACTTACATAGCAATTCTGTAACATGTATGATTATATGAGAGTGAGATAAGTAGTGCAGCTATAAAAATAAAAATCCTTTTGGGGTCACCATGGAAGCTTGCTAATTTTCTGACCAAAATTTGAGCTAAAAATTTAAAGACCTGAGCTTGTCTTGCTATTGTATTTCTTTCCATAAAAGTTTCAGTGTAATTAGAAGCAGTATGTCACTCTCCATCCCTGGTAGTCAGTGTCACTGCTTAAATTGTGGATGGCACAGTAACTGCTTATTCCCTTGAGGAACTATTTTCGGTTAGTACATTATCACAGACAACCATAGATGAAAATTTGATTAACCTTGAAGCTACTTTATAACATGGATTCCTAGTATCTTATTTTATGTTTTCAAGGAGCTCAAATCTGTGTCCAGGCCAAAAAACACAATCAAGGTAGTCATAAACACACACACACACACACACACACACACACATGCATGCACACACGTATAGGCATGCACACACACACACACACACACACACACACACACACACACAAATCTTAGACTGTCAGTACTGAGTCTACTCCTGGTTCTAATTGTTGTATCAGTTAGGATTTCCATAGAGACAGAATTTTAATATAAGAGAAAGAAAGTAATATCAAATTGTTTATTAGGATTGGAGAATTGGAAAAAGAAAGTTAAAAGAGAACATCTAATTAACACAGAGGTAAGAAGTGCAAAAGTAGCTCTTCTCTTCTGGGTCAGGGGACAGAGGTAACAGGTTAACATCATTATAATTTAGAAAATTTGAGGAGGGCTCGCACAGAGTTGAGACCTTGATCAAGAGAAAGACTGCTGCACCACTAGTGTTAGGGCCCAAGGGTCTTGGGCAAGGGCTCCTGCAGAGCTGGGAATCAGCTGCTGCTCCTTGCTCTTGAGGGAGCAGGATATTTGTGGAGAGTGATGACACAGGATGGGACAGCAGTGACTGAGATTGGGGGTCTCTGATGACCTTATGGCTGTGGCATGCCTGGTGCCTGGGAATGTTTCTATGCAAGGACACAGAATGCTTAGCTGCTTTGGCAAACTGCATGAGGAGGTTCTGTACAAGAGTTCTATCAGCTCTGACCTTGCTATCAGGCACATAACTCCTGGAAAGGAAGGAATTCTTGTGCTAGACAACCAGAGTGTTTAACCAGCTCTGCTTCTCCGGTTCCTGCCTGCTTTACAGTAACTTTAAACAATGGACTTTCTTGAGAGCTACACAAAGCTCCTAACATTGCACTTTGCAACTGTGAGTTGCAACTGCGGAACAGCTACATGGATGTCCAAGTTTCTGTAACTTTCCTGACTACAAAGAATAATGGTTGCATATTCTTTAACCTAATAATGTGACATACATAAATAAAGATTGCTGGCATAACTCTTTAGATCTGCATCTCCATCAGAGAGCAGAACTCCACATGACCCCAGCTTAAACTTCAAAATCTGTATTTCTGAATCTTTATTTTTCAATCCCCCTTTCCCCTTCGCCAGAGCAGAGAGTTTGGTCACACTGGTCACCACACTAGCTTTTAGGCCTGTAAGCACATTTAAAAACCTGCAAAATTATAGACCTGTTGACAGAGTGAAGGATGAAGGAGATGGTATTAATAGGAAGCAAAATGGAAACAGCAAATCCCTCTTCTCTCTTCTGGCCTCCGGGGCACCTCTATCACACATAGCCTAACAGAACCAGCTGTCAAAATAGAAATGTGCTTTTCACAGTCCCAGCTTTAGCATCACAAAGAAGAGAGTGAAGGTGAGTTTCAAGCTGAGGCAACAGTTTAACATCATTTCATGATGGAATAATATAGAAAATTAAATCAATATACAGACAATCTATTTATATGGGTAAGACGTAGTCTTAGATACTAATGATAGGCTTTGGAAGTTATTTTGAAATTATTCTCCCTTGCCTCTCTCCCTCTACTTAGAGATTTCATAGCAAAATATTTGATTCTCATTCTCTCTTGCTGTTCAAAGTTGTCACTGTACTTAATTCTGACAATGAGGACAAAATAACATCATCTTTTGCTCTTTACAAATTTTCCCTTCTTTGGTAACCCAGATGTAAATCTCCAAAGTCATTTGGGAACATGAATTCATCCACCTGAGAATGAAACTCTAAATGCGAAGACTATCAGACTCAAAGCTAGATAGTTTGAGTCAGTGATACCAATTTGGGCTACTGTACTGTATCAACCAAAGATTGCCAGTTTCTTGTTCTGTATGATAATAAATTTTTTCTTTAAAATTTCTATTATAAATTTTTATTATTACCTATAAACATTAATGAATACAAATTCTAATGAATGCAATCATATGCTTTGTTAGAGAGCTCAGTAATTTAGAGATAATTGATTTATAACCTATTCTTGAAGTGATATATATTATGCACACGGAGATTTTAAGAAAATAATGGTGTTAGTCACAAATTTGCTATTTAACATTAAAAATTACTAAATATTTATAGATCTTAAGTTTTCCTATATTTAAAATTTATTATATGATTTTGTACAAATCAGATTACCAAGTGTAGATTAAATTCAGTTACCTCTTGACTAGTAAAAGATATAATACATAAACAAGGGGTAAAATAACTGAGGTGAGAACCTCAAAGCATTGCTAAGATCCATGCAAATGGCATGCAGGGTGCAGAGTGAACAGGCCATGCGCAGGATTGACCCCCTGGAAGGCACTTCAGCAGGTATTTCTAGAGTTAAGGGAGCAAAGGCCACAAAGAAAAGTCGGCCTAGAATTATGATTTTAGCTTCACAGTATAAGAAGCTAAGATATTCTTATTCCCATCCTGACAACAATGACAGCAAAAATTAAACCAGGAAACATCAACACATTTTCTTGGACACATCAAGGAACTGAGATGCCAGTTGTTCACTGTCACTCTCAAATCTGATGAGTCAGGTAAATGCAGAGAGCTTCACCAACTGAGATATTTTACCTGGAGCAAAAAATAAAGGAATACATAAAAGATCATATTAATAAATTTCCGGATGGCAGACTAGCATAAAAGTGGGAAACTCCAGGAGCCACAGATTAGGGGTCCCCTACACCAACATGGCTTTTGTTAGAGATGGAAAGTTTGTGTCCCATAAAATTCATACAGTGAAACACTAAACCCCAGCATAATAATATTTGGAAATGGGACATTTTGGAAGTACTTAGATCATTAGAATGTAATCCTCTTAATGGGATTAGTGGATTGATAAAAATAAATTGATATACATAGGTAGATGATAGAAAGACAGACTTCATAGATAGATTAATGATCCTTATCATGGGAGAACACAGTGAGAAGGCAACTCTCTGTAAGACAGGAAGAGAGACTTTGCCAGCAATGAATCAAGCAAGCATCATGATTTCAAATTTCCAACCTCCAAAACTATGATTAAAATTAGTTTCTATAGTTTAAGTCACTTGGTCCATAGTGCTTTGTAATGACAACCTGTGCAGGGGAATACAGATTTCTACAGAAAATCTACATCTTTCTCTCAGTGAGAATATCAAGAAGATTCCCTCACAGCCCCACAAGAAAAAGAATAAGCATTGTGAAACATACCCAGAGCTTTATCTATAAAAATAGTGTACACTCCCGGGCAAAGGTCTTAAAATTAAAAACTTGTAAAAGGAGAGCCACACTGGAGACAGAGGATTCCCTCAACCTCCAATAGTTTCAACCTGTGTAAACTTAGGAAGTAACAAATAATAATATTAACAATGATCATTTTTTAAAAACCTAAAGGAATATATCAGGTCTTCTTGTTTGGGATCCATAATTCAGAACATGGAAATGATACTTCTGTTCTTATAACCAGAAAACATGTGAATGAATTAAAAATCATTACTCTCCTTGGACCTGTCAGAGAACTAACTGAAGGAGGAGAGAAACCATACCCTGTCTCTCTCCCCCCGCAAAAATGTGGAGGAAGAAAACATACAAGAGATTATGTTACCTGAACTGGAAATGCAGGATCTACAAACTAGAAGAAACATTTAAACACTAATTTTGATGAATTTCTGGAGGCTGTATAGACTAGGGAGGAAGAACTCTTGGTCCACAGTCTCAGGGAGGCCATTGATTTTGCCTCCAGAAACACCATCAGGGTGTCAAGCTATAAAACCCAGAATGATACGTACTTGGATTTCTGGCAAGACTAAAAGAAAAGTGGCCACTGTGAAGTTTTGGCAGAGAATTCTCCACAAAAGAGACCAGCTTTCTAGGTAAAAATAAAGTTATACTAGAGTCATATCCAAACTGAGGGTCTGGCACTTTTCTTTCACACCCCTCTAGTTTTCATGTTCTGTCTAAGGGGAAAAATAAAAACTAATATACACTTGTTTTGGCCACTGCACAGGGACAGGCCCACCAGATGACTGATATTTGATAATAATTGTATAAATCAGGGCTGGGGATATGGATTACTGATACAGCACTTGCCTAGCATGCATGAAGCCCAGCATTACAAATAATATTAGAGTAATATTATATTATTATATTGATAATAATTAATTAGGGGCTGAGGATATAGCTCAGTTGGTAGAGTGCTTGCTTTGGATGCACAAGGCTCTGAGTTCAAGTCCCAGCACCACAAAAAAAAAAAAAAAAAAAAAAAAAAAATTTGCCAGTCACGGTGGCACACACCTGAAATCCCAGAGACTCGGGAGGCTGAGACAGGAGAATTGTGAGTTCAAAGCCATCCTCAGCAATGGTGAGGTGCTAAGCAACTCAGTAAGACCCTGTCTCTAAATAAAATACAAAAAGGGCTGGAGATGTGGCTTAGTGGTTGAGTGCCCCGAGTTCAATCCCCAGTACAAAAAAAAAAAAAAAAAAATTTGCGCCGAGTGAGACTTCCCTGCTGGGGACGCAGGCCAAGAGAGCTAGGACCAGACCAGCTGAGCCAAGCCTGCAGTCTAGTGCCCTTGCTGTTGATCATCTGTCAACATGCAGACGTGCCTCTGCCCACTAGCAGGGAATATACCCCACCTGGAGGCCACCATCCCTAGAGGGGTAGAATCCTTTTCGGGTCACTGCATTATCAAGTTCCACCAAGACTTCAGGCTACTGAAGACTGGGAGGTGAGTTATTGGAAACCTGCAGGGACACTATAAGTCAATAGAGGGGAAACTGCAGTAACTCAGATTTGCACTCCTAGAGGGGAAGATACATCAGCACTATGAGAAAACAAGGGAAGAAAGTGTACTAACAAACTTAGATGCTACATCAATAAAATCCAATGACAGCATGGCAGAAGAAATATCTGAAAGCGAGTTCAGAATGTACATAATTAAAATGATCAGAGAAGAAAACAATGAGATTAGAGAGCAAATGCGAGCATTGAATAATTGCACCAATCAAGAGTTAAAAGAACAAATGCAGGAAGCAAAGGATCATTTCAATACTCTTTATTGAAAGAGTATTTACAGAGATTCTGAAAAAAAAAAATCCAAACAGAAATTAATGAAATGAAGGAAACAATAAACCAAATTAAAAACTCCATAGAAAGCATAATCAATAGGATAGAACACTTGGAAGACAGAACCTCAGACATTGAAGACAAAATATTTAATTTTGAAAACAAAGTTGACCAAACAGAGAAGATGCTAAGAAATTATGAACAGAATCTCCAAGAATTATGGGATATCATGAAAAGACCAAATTTAAGAATTATTGGGATTGAGGAAGGCAAAGAGAAACAACCCAAAGGAATGAATAACCTATTCAATAAAATAATATCAGAAAATTTCCCAAATCTGAAGAATGAAATAAAAAATCAAATACAAGAGACTTATAGGACAACAATGTACAAAATTACAACAGACCCACACCAAGGCATATTATAATGAAAATACTTAATATACAAAATAAAGATAGAATTTCAAAGGCTGCGAGAGAAAATAATTAAATTATATTCAGGGGGAAACCAATATGGATATCAGCAGATTTCTCAACACAGACCCTAAAAGCTAGGAGGGCCTGGAATGACATTTTTCAAGCTCTGAAAGAAAATGGGTGTCAACCAAGAATCTTATACCCAGCAAAACTCACCTTCAGATTTGGTGATGAAATAAAATCCTTCCATGATAAACAAAAGCTAAAAGAATTTACAAATAGAAAACCTGCACTATAGAACATTCTCAGCAAAACATTCCATGAGGAAGAAATGAAAAACAACAGTGTAAGTCAGCAAAGGGAGGAACTACCCTAAAGGAATAGCAAAATAAAGGAGAAATCAAGTCAAGTTAAAAACCAAAAGTAAGCATAAATGTCCGGGAATACAAATCATATCTCAATAATAACCCTGAATGTTAATGGCCTGAACTCATCAATAAAAAGACACAGACTGGCAGATTGGATTAAAAAGAAAGATTCAACAGTATGCTGCATGCAAGAGAATCATCTCATAGAAAGAGGTACCCAGAGACTAAAGGTGAAAGGATGGGAAAAAGCATACCATACACATGGACTCAGTAAAAAAGCAGGGGTATCCATCTGCATATCAAATAACGTGGACTTCAAGCCAAAGTTAGTCAGAAGGGATAAAGCAGAACATTTTCATACTGCTTAAGGGAAGCATAAATCAGCAAGACATAACAATCATAAATATTTATGCCCCAAATAGTGACTAATCCATGTACGTCAAACAATTCCTTCTCAATTCCAGGAACCAAATAGACCACAACACATTAACACTAGGTGACTTTAACACACCTCTCTCACCACTGGACAGATTTTCCAAACAAAAATTGAACAAAGAAACCATAGATCTCCATAATGCAATTGATAATTTAGACGTAACAGATGTATATAGAAAAGTCTATCCAGCAATGAGCGAATATGCTTCCTTCTCAGCAGCACATGGATCCTTCTCTAAAATAGACCATATGTTATGCCACAAAACTACTCTTAGCAAATACAAAAAGATAGATATACTACCTTGTATTCTATCAGATCATAATGGAATGAAATTAGAAATCAATGACAAAATAAAAAAATAGAAACTACTTCAACATCTGGAGATTAAATAATATGCTATTGAATGATGAATGGATAACAGAAAATATTAGGGGGGAAATAAAAAATTCTTAGAGGTAAGTGAGAACAAAGATAAAACATATCAAAATCTCTTGGACACTATAAAAGCAGTACTAAGAGGAAACTTCATTTCATGGAGTGCATTCAATAAAAGAAAAATTCAACAAATAAATGACCTAACACTGTAGCTCAAAGTCCTAGAAAAAGAAGAACAAATCAACACCAAAAGTTGTAGAAATCAGGAAATAATTAAAATCAGAGCTGAAATCAATGAAATTGAAACCAAAGAAATAATCAAAAAAATTGACAAAATAAAAAGTTGGTTCTCTGAAAAAATAAACAAAATTGATAAACCCCTAGCCACACTAACAAAGAGAAGGAGAGAGAAAACACAACTTACTAACATTTAGGATGAAAAACAAATGTCAGGGCAGACTCTATTGAAATACAAAACATAATAGAAACTATTTTGAAAATCTATACTCCAACAAAATAGAAAATCGCAAAGACATCAACAGGTTTCTAGAGACATATTATCCACCCAAACTGAATCAGGAGGACATACACAATTTAAATAGGTCAATTTCAAGCAATGAAACAGAAGAAGTAATCAGCAGCTTGCCAACAAAGAAAAGTCCAGGACCAAATGTATTCTCTGCCTGGTTCTACAAGACCTTCAAAGAAGAGCTCACTCCAATTTTCCTCAAAGAATTCCATGAAATAGAAGAGGAGGGAACCCTTCCAAATTCACTCTATGAAGCTAATATCATCCTGATACCAAAACCAGATAGAGACATATTGAGGAAAAAAAATTTCAGACCAATTATCCTAATGAACATAGATGCAAAAATTCTTAATAAGATTTTAGCAAATAGAACACAAAAACAGATTAAAAAGATACTGCACCATGATCAAGTGGGTTTTATCCCAGGAGTGCAAGGTTGGTTCAACATCCAGAAATCGATAAATGTAATTCACTATATCAACAGACTTAAAGTTAAAAATCACATGATTATTTCAACAGATGCCGAAAAAGCTTTTGATAAAATACAGCACTCCTTCTTGCTCAAAACCCTAGAAAAAATAGGGGTAGTAGGAACATTCCTCAACATTGTAAAGGGCCTCTATGCTAAGCCCATGGCCAATATCATTCTAAATGGAGAAAAACTGAAAGCATTCCCCCCCAAAAGTGGAACAAGGCAGGGATGCCCTCTTTCATCACTTTTATTCAACATCGTCCTTGAAACTGTCACCAGAACAATTAGACAGACCAAAGAAATTAAAGGGATATGAATAGGAAAGAAGAACTTAAACTATCCCTATTTGCCTGTGACATGATTCTATATTTAGAGGAGCTGAAAAATTTCAACAGAAAACTTCAAGAACTCATAAGTGAATTCAGTAAAGTAGCAGGATATAAAATCAATACTCATAAATCTAATGCATTTTTATTCATTAATGATGAATCCTCTGAAAGAGAATTTAGGAAAACTACTCCATTCACAATAGCCTCAAAAAAATAAAATAAAATAAAATACTTGGGAATCAATCTAACAAAAGAGGTGAAAGTCCTCTACAATGAGAACTACAGAACACTAAAGAAAGAAATTAAAGAAAAACTAGAAGATGGAAAGATCTCCCATTTTCTTGGATAGGCAGAATTAATATTGTCAAAATGGCCATACTACCAAAAGTGCTATACAAATTCAATGCAATTCCAATTAAAATCCCAATGACATACCTCATAGAAATAGAGCAAGTACTCATGAAATCCATTTGGAAAAATAAGAGACCCAGAATAGCTAAATCGATCCTTAGCAGGAAAAGTAAAGCAGGGGGTATCACAATACCAGAACTTCAACTATACCACAGAGCAATAGTAACAAAAATGGCATGGTGTTGGCACCAAAATAGACAGGTAGACCAATGGTACAGAATAGAGGACACAGACATAAACCCACATAAATACAGTCATCTCATACTAGATAAAGCTGCCAAAAACCTACAATGGAGAAAAGATAGCCTGTTCAACAAATGGTGCTGGCAAAACTGGAAATCCATGTGCAGCAGAATGAAACTAAACCCCTATCTCTCACCCTGCACAAAACTCAACTCTAAATGAATCAAGAACCTTGGAATCAGACCAGCGACCCTGCACCTTAGAGAAGAAAAAGTTTGTCCAAATCTTCATCATGTTGGCTTAGGATCAGACTTCCTTAACATGACTCCCAAGGCACAAGAAATAAAAGCAAGAATCAATAATTGGGATAGATTCAAATTAAAAAGCTTTTTCTCAGCAAAGTAAACTTACCACTAATGTGAAGGGAGAGCCTACAGAGTGGGAGAAAATCTTTGCCACACATACTTAAGATAGAGCACTAATCTCCAGAATCTATAAAGAACTCAAAAAACTTTACACCAAGAATACAAATAACCCAATCAACAAATGGACCAAGGAAATGAGCAGACACTTCACAGAAGAAAATCTACAAGCAATCAACAGATATATGAAAAAATGTTCATCAACTCTAGTAATAGAGGATTGCCAATCAAAAAGATCCTAAGATATCATCTCACCCCAATTAGAATGGTGATTATCAAGAATACAAACAACAATAGGTGTTGGAGAGGATGTGGGGAAAAAGGTACACTCAGACATTGCTGGTGTGGCTGCAAATTAGTACAGCCACTCTGGAAAGCAGTGTGGAGATTCCTTAGAAAACTTGGAATGGAACCACCATTTGACCCAGATATCCCACTCCTCAGCCTTTACCCAAAGGACTTAAAATCAGCAAACTTCAGAGAAAGAGCCTTATCAATGTTCATAGCTGCTCAATTCACAATAGCCAGGCTGTGGAACCAACCTAGATGTCCTTCAATTGATGAATGGATAAAGAAACAGTGGTATATATACAGAATGGAATATTACTCAGACATAAAAAGGAATAAAATATGGCATTTGCAAGAAAAAGTATGAAGTTGGAGAATATTGTGCTAAGTGAGATAAGCCAGTTCCAAAAAAAAACAAAGGCCAAATGATCTCTCTGATAAGCGGATGATGATAAATAATGGGGGGTGGTAGGGAGGCAAGAATGGAGGAAGGATGGACTGTATAGAGGACAGAGGTGTGGGAGGCATGGGAGGAAGGAAAAATAACAGATTGAGACAAACATCACTACCCTATGTACATGTATGATTACACAAATAGTATGAATCTACTCCATGTACAACCAGAGAAATAAGTTTTACCCCATTTGTTTACAATGAATCCAAATAAATAAATTATTAAAAAAATAATTAGTGATTATATTGATAGTAATAATATAATAGTAAGAATAACATTACTATTATAGAACAATTTCTCCTCCAATCCACATCTTGTAATGACAGAGCTCCAGTAAAGTAAGACAGGATCAAAACTGACAGAATTCCAAGATGCAGAATCAGTTAAGGAGTTTGCAAGGAAGCCCCAAAACAAAAGGATGGAAAACAAAACCGCTGACAGTGGAGGTTTGACATTTGATAACGATGGTTATATAGTGGAGGACCTTAGGGACTTTAATTTTTAAAAAGTGCATAACATGTAAGAACAGGTGTGCAATGTAGGAAAAAGATGGCAATACTGAGAATGTAGCAAAGAAAATTCTAGGGATTACAAAACAAAACACAACTATCAAGGAAATAGTGTCTTTGATGGGCCTAGCAGTATACAGGACAAAGTCAGGGAAACAATAAGTGAGCCTGAAGATTTGTCCATTAAAACTTCCCTACATGAAATTCAAATCAAGAAACTGAACAACAAAGGAAACTAGAAAATAAAATCAAAGACATTAGGTACAATTACAAAATCATGCATAAACTGAACATGGTGGCACACAGCTGTAATCCCAACCATTCTGGAGGCTAAGAAGGATTGCAAATTCTGGGCAAGTCTCAGGAATTTAGTGAAACAAAATAAATAAAATAAAAATAAAGTAAAAAATAAAAAATAAAAATTTAAAAGGGCTGGGGGTACAGCTCAGTGTTAGTATGCGCCTGGGTTAAACTCCCAGTACTGCAAACAAATAAAACACATGCATAATAAAATACCATACACAGAGACAAAATCCCATATGAGAAATAAAAACTTACATTTAAAGGAATACAGAATATGCAGGAAGAAAATGGATGAAATATTTAAAATGTTGAAAGAGGAATAAAAAATAACTTAAATTCCTCTCCAGAGTAATCATACTTCAAAAGAGAAAGAGAGACAAAGATTTTTAGGAACTTAATAATTAGCATAACTGTCTGGCAAGAAATATTAAAACAAGTTTTTAGAGAGAAGGATAAGGACATATGCCATCATTAAATTGGATCTATATAAAGAATGAAAGGGATCAGAGATGGAATAAATGAATATAAGATCTTATTTATTTTTATTTCTTTTTATTGTTGCATTATGATCATGCATAATACTGGAATTCATTGTGATATACTTGTACAAGCACATTACATTATTTGATTAATTTCATTCATCAGTACCTCCCTTTTATTTTCCCTACTCTCTCCCCCAGATATCCTTCCTCATCTCTGCTGGTATCCCTTCTATTTTCATGGTGTCCCTTTTTTAAACTTTTTTCTATCTAACTTTCACATATGAGAGAAACAAATGACCCTTGATTTTCTGGGTCTGGTTTATTTCACTAAAAAGTATGTACTCTAGTTCCATTGTTTTTCATGCAAATAACATAATTTCACTTTTTTATGACTGAATAAAACTCCATTGTGGTGTGTGTGTGTGTGTGTGTTTGTTTCCTTATCCATTCATCTGTTGGTAGACACCTAGACTGGTTCTACGACTTGACTATTGTGATTTGTGATCCTATAAACATAGGTCTGCCTGTATACTATAGAAAACTGACTTTACATCTTTTGGAAAAATACCAAGGGGTGGTATTGCTGGGTCATATGATGTCTCCATTTCTAGTCTTTTAAGAAACCTCCATACTGATTTCCACTGTGTTTGTACTAATTCCATCCACAGCATTTAAGTGTTCCTTTGTCCCCACATCCTGAACAGCATTTATTATTATTTATGTTCTTGATGATTGCCACTATAACTGGAGTAAGATGAATCTCAGTGTAGTTTTGATTTGCATTTCTCTGATTGTTAAAGATATTGAACATTTTTTAAAAATATTTTTTGGTCATTTAAATTTCTTCTTTTGAGAAATATCTATTTAGTTAAATTGCCAATATATTGCCAAATATATTTTTGGTGTTTTTTATTTTCGTCTTACTTTTAATAAATCTGGAAAATAAATATCTAGAGTAATAATGGTAACAATGTATTGGATAGTAGTAGCATATGGTTAAATAAGTGAAATATAGGAATATCACAAATCATAGCAAAGAATATTAGATAGCAAGTAGAAGATAAGATATAATAAATATATGAGCATAAAAATAATGGAGAAAAAACAATGAAACCAAAACCTTTTACTTTAAGAATATCAGTAAAATGGAGAAGACTCTAGTCTATAAAAAGAGGAAGGGAGGAAGGGAAGGAGAATGAGAGAGAGAGAAATAGAGAGAGAGAGCACAAAATGTACAAAATCAGAAATAAAAGAGGTTCGTCTCCACTGATCCCGGACATTAAAATGATAACAAGGAATGCTGTCAAAAATTCTATGCAATCAAATATGATAACCTACATGGGAATGAAAAATTTCCTGACAAACTACCAAAAGCTCATATAAAGAAATGACCTACATCTAATTGAAGAAATAAATCTCTTATTAAAAAACTTCCATTAAATAAAAGCATCAAAAGCAAAAGCAAATGACTACACTAGCAAATTCTACCAAATAAGAAATATCAATTTTCTACAATTTCTTGTAGACAGTGGAAACAGAAAGAAATTCTTATTTCATTCTAAGACCAGCATTATCCTAAGGTCAAATAAATGTATTTATATCAGATAAATATATTGAAAGAAAGGCAACTACAGCCCAAGATCTTTCATGATTCTAGTTCCAGAATTCTAAAATAGATTAACAAATCAAATCATGTATGCAAGATGTTTCAGACAGTGTGTAAATAGATCTATACATCATGACAAAGTGTGATTTATTTCAGGTATGCAAGGTTGGGTCAACATCCATATTCAATCAATCTTATCCACCACATCAATAGTCTAAAGAAGAAAAATTATATGATCATAAGAACTGGTGCAGGAAAAAGAATTTCACAAAACAAAGCATCTATTCATGTTAAGAATCTCAGCAAAAATAATACATGGAAAATTTCTTAATATTAAAAAGCCTCATTTAAAAAACATGCAGTTAATATTAGATTTAATTGTAAGACATTACACTTTTTTCTCTAAAATGATGAACAAGACAAAGGTGTCCTCTCCTATTTCTCCTAATTTGCATTGATAAGGAGGGTATAAAAAGAAATAAATTCATACAGAAAAAGGAAGAAAAATAAAATTCATTTTTCACAGATGATTGGATTGTCTAATATAGATAATAACAATTTTTTGGAAGGAAAACTATGAATCAAAATGAACATGACACCAACAAAGAATATATTTAATATATAAAAGTCAATTGGTTTCTTATACCTGAGCAATGAACTCCTGGAAATTAAAATTGAAAAATCAGTATCATTAACAATAGTAGTCCCAGAATAAAATATTTAGGTATAAATCTAACAGAATTGAACAAAATCTATATGTGGAAAACTATAGAATATTGATGAAAGAAATAAAAAGGGATAGAAATAAGCAAAAGAGATACTCTATCACAGACTAAATATTGTTACTATTTTACTCTTTCTGAACATGATCGATAGATTCGATCCAATCTAAATCAAAATTTCATCAACTTACATATTTTTTTAGATACTGATAAGCTGATTCTAAAGTTTAAATGGAGAGACAAATTACCTAGAAGAGTAAATTCACCACTATAAATTAAACCAAAGTTGAGAGATTGATTTTGTTTAATTTTGTTTCATTCTAAGACATATCCAAAATATGCAAAGAACTCTTACAATCAAAAATAAGTAGAAGAATTAAAAATAGACATAAGTTCTGAACAGACACCTGAGCAAGGAAAATATACAGGTATCAAATAAGCATATCAAAAAATGGTCAACCTCAGGAGTCAGTAAGGAATCGAGGGGCAGGTTGATGATGTACCACTGCAGGCCCGTCACAGTGCCACAATCCAAACACCCGAAAATGTCAGTGAAGCAAGCAAAACTCCCTTTCATCTCTGGTTTGAACTCAAATCATAATGCCACCTGGAAAGACAGTGGATAGTGTCTCACAAAACTAAATATAATCTTATATTTAGTATGTGTTCATACAATAAATATAAAATTATATGTATATAATCTTATAAATTTCATGTTATAAATATAATCTGTGAATCTTCCCAACTGATTAAAAAACGTTTGTCCATATAAAAATTTGCTAGTGAATGTTAATAGAAGCTTTGTTCCTTATTGCCCCAAACTGGAAGTAATCAAGGTGTCCTTCAATTGGTAAATGAATCAACAAACAGTGGCTTATTATACAATGGAATACTATTGACCATTAAATCAGAGCAGTTATTAGGATATGCAAACACATGAATTGATCTTAAATGCATATCACTAAGTAAAAGCAGTCAGACTGAAAGGCTATATATTATATGATTTTATTTATGTGATATTGTAGAAAAAGCAAAATTGTAGAGACATGAGCCATCATTATTCCCACAGGGTTTTAAAGGTGGAAGACTGGTACATGCAATGCATATGAGAACCACAGGAGATTTTCTAGTAAAACAATTATATATGATATTATAATTGTGCATGCATGATAGCACAATTATCAAAACTCATATAACTTTACAGCAGAATTATGAATCTTAATGTATGTAAATATTTTAAAAGTTTGAGGATGCATTGTAAAATATAAGAAAAAAATTAACTACATTACAGATGCATAAAATTACCTCACTGAAGGATTTTTGAGGCAAAAAGTGCTGACCAAAGTAAGTTGGGAATGAATGGAAAACAAACCTGAAGAGAAAAGGGACTGTGTATAAGCTCTGTAGTTTAATTGGCAAAGGTGTTTCCCACAGAGATATGAGTTAAAAATCTACTGTATAAATTTTTCTACTACATAAATCCACAAGTAAATGAGTAGTGGGTGATGGAAGCCAGGTTTATCACTGTAGGGAGTAGAAAGTTAAAACTTAGCAAGAGAGAAGGAATAACATTATCAGTTTGATACTGGATAAGAGTTGGAAACATCAGTATGAACTCATGTTTGGTTTCACATAGATACAGTAGATGCCCATGGGAAATTTCCATGAATGTACATATGATCACAGTTTAGCATATACATGTATATTTCCTTTATTTGTCAGCTGAGAAAGTCACAAACCAAGGACACTCCTGTAGCTATTAAGCATATCCAGCACCCTGATCTTGATTTCTTTTTTGTGCTGCTGAGACCTGATCTTGATTTCTAATTCCATTTACAAGTAGGACGGACCAGAAATCCTTGAAGAAATGGTTGATTCCTTAATTGTGAACAGAAATACATAAGGTGAGCTACAGTATCTTGTGTTTCCAGAAAGTAAGGAATTGCACACACACAAACATACACACACACAAACAAGATTGTTTCAAATGAACAGTACTTCAGTAACTGTCGCTGACTGAAGAACTCAAAATATTCAGATTAAAAACAAATTTGAGCAGCAAATTAATATTGTGTATATTATATAACAAATTATTAAATAAATGCTCATGAATCCATATTGACATAAGTAATCAACTTAATCAGTATATACACTTAGGGAGACCAGACAAATCTGTATTATGGATTCTTTTTTTTTTTTTTTTGCGGTGCTGGGGATCGAACTCAGGGCCTTGTGCTTGAGAGGCAATCACTCTACCGACTGAGCTATCTCCCCAGCCCCCAAATCTGTATTATGAAGAATTCCAAAAGATCAATGTAGAAAACACTCCCTTAAGGAGGTGAAGCATAACTCCCAATTCCTTCGGTACAGCTGTGCATAGTGACAGAATGGGGCATGGAGAAGGGAAAAAAAGAGTAACACCACAGTGCAGAAGAAAAAATAAAACATACCTTAACCAGATTATCAAAGTTAACCACAATGGTGGTAAGTCATTTCGATAGCATGTGCTTTTGACACGATGTTACAAAATTGGCACTTTACCTAGGTGATCTTCTTACCAAAGATCTATACACTAGTCTGATCAAGAGAAGCACATCAAATGAATCACATCTGAATGACAGGCTACTAAATACTTATTAGCCTTCAAAAATCTCAAGGTTATCAAAGTCAAAGAAGAATCTGAAGGTTTATCACAAACCAGAGAGCCAAAGCAGGCCTGAGAACTAAAAGTAAATGGGAAAGGGCATTAAATAAAAACTATAAAAATATGAAAGAAATATAGACTTCACTTAATGCTAATATGTTAACTCTAGTTTTTTTAATTATAGCAAAAGTGTTACACAAATATATGAAGTTAACAACAGGGAAAACTGAGTGGAGGTACATGAGAGTTCTTTTTGGCAAGTTTTTTAAATCTAAAACTATTTTTAAGTGAAAAGTTTATTTTATACTGAAGAAAGCCATAACTAGAAATATCCTAGAGTCTGTTCAAGGGGTTGTTAAAGCATTACCCCTTTGACTTTTTTTTTTTTTCCCTATCTCTTTCCTCTCTAAATGCTTTGTAAAAATGTTACTCTTGGTTCTGAGGAGTAAGTGTACATGAGAAAAGAAGGTCATGCTCCCATAAAGCCACCATTTTATTTGTTGGAAGACTGTGAGGAGAGATGCTCAAGGGAGAAAACTACAGTTAATGGCACCATGCATATTTAAGCAAAAATGTCATGTCATGTAAAAGCAAAAACCATGTTGCAATTAAAATAGACTGAGGTGGTAAAATGTGACTGAGCAGCTGTTTTTAATGGGATGATCATGAAAGTTTGCTCTGAAACACATTTCTAGTAGATATCCAAATGACAAAAAGAAGTCAGCCACGCAAAAGTTATGGTAAAGAGTAATTCCAGGCAACAGGAATACATACTTCATGAATTCTGTAGTGGGAATGGGCTTGTTATGTTTGGGCAGAGAAAAAAGAAGGGAAGTAGTGGGGAAGTTCAGAGAGTATGTCAGGGGAAAGGGGAGGAGGGAACTTATTTCCTGATCTCCCAGAGTCTAATTTGCATAGGTCAGTACTAATGTTGCCACACCAAGTACTATTCTGCTGTTTATTTTTCTAAGGAAATATCCTCTATCAACCATTCCTTCTATAGAATTGTATGAAGTGCTCACACTAGTAAAAATCATTTGTAGTGAAAATATATACATTTAAGATATATGCATATAATAGTTCAGCAAATTAAAATTTATAGACAAACAATGTAACTTTTACAAATGACTGTCATTAATGGTCTTTTGTCTTCCAGTTGCTCATATTTTATCATTTATAGCTAGGTATTTTCTGCTTCTCTTTCCCTTTGCTCAACCTACATCTGGTGGCTTAGAATCAGTTCAGCATGTTTGGAGTTGAATTGTTGGAATAATTTCTCTTAAGGCAATTCCTAAAACAATTTAGAAAGCATATAATCAATTTTCAGCAGATTCAATCTCATCACGTGTTTGAGCTGAGTATCAGATATCTTTAATGAGTCACAGAGAAAGGTTGCACTGTGGCTCAGTAACTGCCTGGATTTTTCAGCATTTTAAATTATAGTTAAACATTGGGCAAAAGAATTCAGGAGTCAGCATTGACCAGAATTCTCTTACAAAAACAGAGTAATCTTCAGTCAATTACTTGAATGACAAGCATGAAATACTGAGTATCTCATTTTCTGACCTTTAGCAAGAACATAAAAATAAATTTTAAATTGATTCAGGAAATTTAGTTTAAGGAATATAAAGTTTTTAAAGCATCCTGGCTCACAAGTTCCATAATATAATATCTGAATCTAGATAGGAGTATATCAAATTCAATCTTCACCAGGTGCTAAAGAAAGCATTTATGGGGATTAGCAGTTGTTAATCTTGTAGCATTTGCCAGGCACTATGTTGAATCTGGTAGGTATTATCAAATATAAGCACATATACATGTATAAATATTTTGCTTTTTTTTCAATTAGTTCTCAAAACTATTTTATAGAGGAGGCTTGGATCCAAGTCAAATCCCAGGGCGAAACAGTTGTAATGAAATTATCTCAGGATATATATATATATATATATTATCTCAGGATTCCAGTTCTTTCATTAAGCTGATAATTTCATTACATATATCTCAAGGGGTATATAAACAGCTAGTTTTTCATCAAATAAGTTTCATGTCACTGCTAAGAAACATTCCATTTCTAAAGTAAAAACAAATATACAAAACCGGGCTGTATTAGTCTTCATATTTATACCTGGGTGTGGACTGGAAAATGTCTCTATCAGTTTTCCACATCTTCCAAGGTGCTGGTGTTTGCATGGGATCTCTGCTTCAGTGACTCAGCTGCCTGGCCAGGTACACATTTTCTTACATGGTGGCCTCCTTTGACAGGGGTCCTGGGAGGATATCACTGAAATATGTAGGATGAAATATTTGTTGTTCTTCTTCTTCTTTTTAGATACACATGACCATAGAGTTTATTTTGACATATTATATGTACATGAAGTACAACTTATTCTAATTAGGATCCCATTCTTGTGGTTGTACATGATATGGAGTTTCACTGGTAGTGTATTCATATACGAGCATAGGAAAGTGATGTCTGATTCATTGTACTTTTTCATTAGCTGCCCTTTTGGATGATATGGCACTAATTTTAACACAATAAACTTGAAAAGACACAAGTATCAAATAGAATGAGGCACTCAATTAAAAAAATACAAAAGTCCCAAAGCCTAAGAGTCCAGTTTTGTCCTAAAGCAAAGTAATAAGTATTAGATAAGAAGATAATCTGATACAAATTTCTAAAATTTTTAAATAGTTTAGAAATTTGAAAGCAGATAATTAACAAAACATTTTTTGCAATCTAGTGAGTTATTAAAGTTTTTAATTTTTTTGGTTTAATATTAGTACTTAAAACTCATTTGATTTTGTGCCTGTATTCTTTAATTGAAATTTTTCTTTTTCAAAATAAGAATAATGATTTTAGGATTTAACTTCTAAAAAACATATGGTAAAAATTTCTAGATGATCAATGAAAGAGGTAGAGATTTTTATGTAAGGTTGTTCTAACAATTAGGGACAGTAGCATGCATGTATTTTATGACCTTTCCAGGAAGGTCCTTAAAATTGACAGGCATAAATATAGTCTGCCAAATGCTATATAAAGTCTAAAGACAAGAACTTTAACCCATTTTGTCCCATCTTCTCAGATGTGGAACACTTACAAAAATTTAAACATAGTATATAGTACGTAATATAATTTTATAATATGTAACTGTATAAAACAATGCAAGTACATTAAAATGCAATACTTAGAATAATTACTACTAGTATTAATTAATATTAAATGATATAATAATAGATTTATGCACATGAACACATGAATAATTATTTCTAATGTATTTGAACACACCTGTGTCAATTTTGTTGAAATATTTACAGAATTGTAAACTCAGGACCTCAGTGAGTTAACACATTAAATTTTTGCAATTCTTCTTGAAGTATTTCCTGAAATTTGAAGTAAAGGGTGCAATAAGTCCTGGAAACATGATCAAAATGATTGTTTAAAAGTGACAGCATGAGTAAATCTATTCTTTATCTAATATTTTTATTCAGATTTTGTTTCTAGAATGTGTACCAGACAAAATAACTTAAACATTTCCTTAAAATTGATAGCTCATTACATATCTACAAATTAGGAACATTATGCCATCTGTATAACAAAAATCCTCTACTATTTATTTCAATATGCTTGGAAAGTAAGACTTTTTGGTAGAAATTCTTGCATTACTACAATAATCATTATACTTTACTGAGAATATAATATATTAATATTTGTCGCTTCTAGGGAATGATATTTAAGGTAATTTTCAATTGGTTTTTATATTCCTTTTTAAAATATGTCATTAAGAAACCTATAGTACTTTCAATAAAATAAAAATTTATTCAAAATGTTTCTAGACTAAAAGTTGTGTACTTATTCTCATCAAGTGAAAAAATGCATGGATATCATAAATGTTTACTTTAAAATAATCCAAAAAGTACTGCACCTTTTTCAAAGCATCCTTTAGAATATAAATTCTAAACAATGCCAGACCTTAGCATGAAGAAGTTTTCTGTATTCACATAATTGATCAAAGCATTTTCTCAATCCCTATTGTATGGATTCTAGTCAGCAAAGAACCTAATGTGTAATCTTCCTGATATGGACTCTCCTGTGACAACCAGTGAGTCAAGTTGAGACTCAGTGCCTTGATCAAACTGGTACAGACAGCTTTTCATTAGCAGGGACTTAGCAAGTGATTGGGCTCACGTATCTCGCACTACAGTGATCACACTCCTCTATTTTAAAGATATTCCTTGCTGGGGGGGGGGAGTAAAATGACATTAGATTTACACATAAATTTATTCTGTTCATTCATGTACTTAGTATTCTATTGTAATGAACATTGGATCATTACTGAGTGCAAATAAGTGAAAAAAAAAAACATTAATGTCAATCCAACTGACATTCTTGCACCTGGCTTATGCTGAAACTAACTGAAAAGTAACTTATAAAACTAGTCTCAATTGGTAACTGGCAGAATCTACAGTTGTATCACTCTTTGCTTCTTCTGGACTCCATTTCCATTCTCCTTTGGACAATTGCTTTGACATTATCAATCATTTATTAAACAAATAAAAACACTTAAAGATACAAGGAAATAAGATAATGGCATGATATTATACTTAAATAATTGAGCTTAAAATGCAATGGTGAAATATACATAATGTAGTGTGGATGTTAATATCTTTATGCAACTTTGTTTCAAGATAATTACTTTCAAACAGGAAGCCCTGGAAATCAGGAATATAATACAAGGCACAAGAGTTTGGTCTTAATACAGAGGGAAAATAAGGACTGTTTATAAACTAATAAGAGAGGTGGCAGTAGTATCATACAAATTATGATTCAGTAGTCTGAACCAGAATTTCATGTGCAGATAAGTTCAATAAAATAAGACTATTGCAAAAAATGGTCACATAAGGTTTTGATCTTTACCTGGGCAAAAGATGAAGAACACATTCATTATCACAAGGACAATGAGAATGGTAAGAATATGTCGTGATTACTTCTGACTAAAACTAATACGATATAACAACAAATTGACTTTTCTTTAAAATATATCAACTTGAGAGAATAGCTTCTTGAACAAATCAGTTTCTGACTTTCCAATTACTAATTTGAATTGTATCAACGGCTGCTTTTTCATAAGATAAATGTTAAAAAAATATTTTCCAAATAAGTAGTTATATATATTTTTTGCCATAAAATGTTCAGAAGAGGCTTGGGGAAATCTGGAAAGGTTTTGCTTCAAACCAAAAAGTTTTCTTTGAAAAAAACTTATATCTTTAATAATTAAAATTCTACATAATAATCAATTGAGCAGCTAACATGTATTTAATGTTCCATAAACTGTACCTGACTCTTACAAACAAACTAAAATATATGTATACACACATACACACAAACACATGAATGCACATATAAACATTATGTCATGTTATATGCGTTTTATCATTCTCATTTCATAGATGAAAATAAGGCAGAGTGATATTTTGTCCATTGTAAAGATACAACTGCTACTGTATAGCAACTTCAAGCACATTCTGCCCAAGATCTATAACCCTTTACCTGTCCAAATTAGTTGACTGCACATGTAGAAAGAAATGCTGATTTATTTTCTTAATTTTGTCCTTGAACTTTGACCCTTAAAACAAATACCACTTCATGCCACCATTTAAAAAAACTCAATTTGACCTCAGAATAAAAATGGAAGGCCTTCCCAGTCTGAAATGCTGAGATAATTTCAGTATTTTACTATTTACACTTTACTGTAGTGCCCAAAGGCCTTTCTTTCTGGTTTTAGCTTAAAATACTTGACCATGAGGTTGAAGAATGTTAACTGTTCTTCCTGTTTAAGGCTATGACATTGTGTTATTTTCTCTCACCATTCTTTTTGGTGGAATTCCCCTTAATCAGCTTACGATATTTTCATCATTGTTCATTCAACAAGCATTTATTTTTGTGTGTGGGATAGTCTCACAAAATACATTTTGGATTTTGGAATAAACAGATTGATGTATATGCGCAAGATTGAACTAATGCCTAGAATTCTTGCTTTTTCCTCCTGTTCCTGCCATTCTAATTTCCACTGCCTCATGGAAAAGTAGGTGTCCTGCTCCATTAGAGTTGGGCTAAAGCATTTTGACTTGCTTTGGCCAAAGTAGTGTTAGACATCATCAAGCAATCATAAGCTTGAAATGTGTTTGGGTCATTTGCCATAAACTCTTTCACTTTAATCATCCATTATGAGGAAAATATATCTTAGTCACTGATTTCAGAATATGGAGGCACATGGGAAAAAATAAAACCAACTACGACACAGTCAATATCCGCCCATTTCAGATGAGTCCAGAAGAGGCACAGGTCCATAAATGATGAGATGGTTTTGTTTTTTTTAACAAGAGACATGAAACTGGAAGAGATTTGTTTTCAACAATATAGAAATACACACACACACACACACACACACACACACACACATGGCGAGTCACATCATGAAATCGCTGTACTCATTTTTCTGCTTGCTGCCTTCATGTGTGTCTCATTGACATTTCTTTATCATCCCTTAAATATTTCTTGAAAAAACCCATAGCAATTTCTTTACATAGAATTTATTATGGTATTTCTACACACTAATTAGAAATTATCTCACACTCCTTCTTTAAAACTCCAGTTAAGACTAATAAAATTTAAACTTAAATGTAAGAGTTTTAAATTTAAAATTAAGTGGAGATTCACAGTTTTGTGCTTCTTCCACTCAGACTGGAGAGACCTACGCTAAGGAGTGGAAAGTGGAATCTATTTCCTCATTACTCTTCTCCACGTTTTTTTCTTTTACTTTCTGAGTCCTCCAAGTTTAGGGGATTGGGATAAAGCACAGCAATTAGAGGAAAAGGAATAGAGTTTTATTACTAACAAGGCTTCATACACAGAGCGATGAGTATCCTACAGCTGGATCTCTCTGGAGGCACCTGCGGAGGTTCTCTAAGAGGTTCTGCCTGACCTCTTCCTCGGCAAAGGGCCCTGTCACTGTCAATCTTCTGTGGTTGGTCTTCTCAACTCTCCACAGTGGTGCCCTGTACCTGTAATCCCAAAGTTACACACGTCTACAGGATTGAGATGAGATGAGATGTGATAAGGTAGAATATGTCCTGATAGAAAAGAGTACTTATCCTCTCTTACTTAACCCCCAGGTAAAACTCCTTTTAGACTTCTCTAAAAATTTTTTTGATTGGTTTCTGCTTTGTTAATATAAGCAAAGTCACTCCAGAACTTGACTTCTTCAGGCAATCTTCAGTTGCAAAATGAAACACCAAAACACCAGTTTACCCTTTTCTCCAGGTGTTGCTGTACACAATCATTTGTATGTATGCCTGGTAACACCTATTTCTATCTTTTAGAATACGCCCCACAAGGTTAATACCTGCTACCTGTACAAACTATATTACTCTTTGATATATGTATATAAACTGTAAGAAAGAGAGGAAAAGAGAGAGAGAGAGAGGGAGAGGGAGGCTGTAAATTAGTAAATTAATGCTGATGTTTCCAGCAGCCATAGGGTACTTGATGCTATTTGGCTTTAGTTACAATTTTGAGGCAATGAGAAAGTCCCCTTTTACATACTATTAGATTGCATAGGCATATGTAGGATCAACATTTGGAAATCATACATATCCAGTGTTAATATCTAGTTAAATGCCAAAGATTCAACTATTTAACTTCTCTTAGATCCATTTCATTCTAACCAAAGCAGAGGGTATTTCCAGTTAAATAATTATCCGCTGAGCAATATTTACTGAGCAAATACTATAGTCTAATTTCACTGCAAAGCCCTGGTGATACAGGGGAAAGTAGGACAGATGAGTCCATAAACTCATGGGTTCTTTTACTTTATTTTAAAGAAAGAAACATAACACAATTAACAAGGAACACTTTAGATTTCATGAAGAGGTAGGAAGGAAAAATAGACATAATTTGATAGAGGAGGAGGGATTTTTCTATATAGAGGTAGACAGAAAAGGCCTCTTTCAGAGATGTCACTTAAGCTGGTACTTGATTGAAAAGTGGTAGCTATGTTTCCTGAGGAAAAGGCAATTAGGGCATAAAGGAGAACAAATCTAGACCTTAAGTCAGCAAGGAGGGTGGCATCTCTTTGAAGCAGAAGGATGGAGTAGTAGGGCTACAGCAGATGGACAAGGGGAGGGGAGATAGGGTTGCATCAGTGAGCTTGCAGGGTCTGGATAGAGAAGATTGTGTGGATCCTTAATGGTAGATACATAAAAAATTTATATTTCATTACAGTAGTAATGAGACACAATTTGGGAGTGTTAAGTGGAGATACTGCTCTTCTTAAGACCAACCTTGACTTCCAGTTTACTAAGTTTAGTAGCCACTGTCCAGTCCACATCTATACTAGCATCATTTGAGAGAATGAGTCACTTTCTTCCTGAAAAACATTTTGGACATGTCTGCCAGAACATCACACTCAACCCCATCCAAAAACTCAGGAACTGCTGTGAACCTCTTTCCTCTTCCATGTCACTCAGTACCTGGGTGACCTCTAAGCATGCAACGCCTGTATTTTTGTTTTCTGTTTCACTTTTTCTGCTCGAGTCACCAAATCAAAGAAGTACCATAGACTGGGTGGCTTAAACAGTGTTCTGGAGGCAGAGAGCGTCTCAAGATTCGGCTCCTGGTGAGGGCCTGCTTCTTGGATGACATACTCTAGGCTTCCCTGTGTGCTCACAGGGCCTTTCCTAGTGTGTGCCCACAAGGCCTTCTCTCTCTCTCTCTTCTCTCTTTCTCTCTCTCTCTCTCTCTTCTTTCTGTCTCTCTCTCTTTCTCTCTTTCTTTCTCTCTCTATCTCTCTCTCTCTCTCTTCTCTCTTTCTGTCTCTCTCTCTCTCTTTCTCTCTTTCTCTCTCTCTCTTTCTATCTTTCTCTCTCTCCCGCCCCCACTTGCTGTGTGTGTGTTTGTGTCTCCCTGCCCCTATCTATCTCTACCTCTCTGTCTGTCTCCTCTCATGCTGTTTCTTCCAGACCGTCTCCAGTTTGACCATGTCTTGCCTTCCTCACCAGCACCTTTTTGGACCAGTCATCATAGCTCTTGCTGTTCCCTGCTAACTGATTTCCATCCCTTAACCAACAGTCTTAACACAGGGCTAGGAATACTCTCAGAATTATCCCAGATGGATTCCTCATTTCCTTAAATCTTTTTGTAACAGTTACCTCTGCAAAGATTTTCCTGAACACCCTAAAATTTTAATTCAGCATTATTTAATGTCCTTTTTCCCTTCTTTATCTTTTCAGATAATGTATTCCTATATCTTTATATACTGTTCATTAGGTAAAGTATGAATTATTTATTATTGTACTATAGACTACATATTACAGATATAAAGTAAGGATAACGTGTATGTATATATGAAACATTGTGACAAATACAACATATTTAACTTAGTATGTTTTTCATCCTCTAAAATATAAGCTCAATGATGGTAGGGGGTTTTTTTGTCTATTTTGTTGAATATTTTATTCTTAGTATCTTTAGTAGTGCCTAACAAATGAATCCATCCATAAATATTTGTTTAATGAATGTATGAATGAATGAAATTTAATTCCTTTTTCTTCTGAGGGAAAATAGATTTGAAGGGACAAATGTGTTATGAGTGGGATTTTTTGTAATCATCTAAGAGAAAATGGCAGCTTGCTTAGGGTGCCAATTGTGGCAACAGTGTTAAATAGGAATTACTTGATTGATTATGGAGGCCAGGTAGAACATAAAAGCTGAATCCTAGTGATTAGAAGAAAAGCAAAAAGGGTCAATCATTTATAGACTCTAGTAGATGGACAGTTAATTAAAGGAAGATAAACACAATTCCCTTGATTACTTCTATTTTTTCAATTAAGTATGAACCAAAGTTATTGACTAGTCGGAGGAAGGTGTACTTGAGAAGAAAGGAAGAATTCTAAAAGATTTTTTTAAAGAGTGAGAAAAGGGGAAATGCAAAGAAATTAGAGGAGAAGTACTGTTTAATATAGAGCATCTAAAGGCCTGGAGAATTGTTATTTCCTCCACCAAATACTGCATCTCCAATTCTTAAGCACAAAATAAGTCGATTTCACCTAGTTTTGTTTATTTTTTGGCTACTTTATTTTTCTTCTTTCTTTTGTTTGTTTGAGAAGATGAATGATTTGTGAGCAATGAAGAAATGTAGAGATAAAGTTTACATATATTCCTTTTACTGTCATAGCTAATATGTTTTTCCTAGCAAGTAAAAAAAATCACTTGAGTAATAGAGTTAACAAATCACAAAATAAAGGCTCAAAATCCTTTGACAGTGCATTATATTAAAGATGGTGAAGATAGGCACTTCAGAAGTGAGCAGATGTGTTTACCCAGCAAGATTTCTGCAGGAAAAAAGTCATTAATCCAGTTTTATTTAGGGATACCCATGAATGATGTTCAGAGCATGTCTGTCAACTCCTCTTCATTAACATGATTGAATTTTGCTTCTATATTCTTGATGTGAAATTTCACTTCATTTAAGTGTTTGCACATACTTATTAAAAGCTTCCTTCTTCTCTGTAATAAGAATTTTAGTTCTTGTCATGTAGAAGTTACTGTCTTTGTGGGGAAAGACTTTAAACTTAAAAATAAAAGACCATATATGATGAAACACAGTCAAGCATTAAATTAAATGGTTTAGATACCCAAGGTCTTTGGTATTGGATGAGGAATAGATCAGAAAGGACATGGAATTTAGTTCCAGTGAGTCAACATGGGAATGGTATGGGAAAGAGGATTTCATTGCTATAATTTTGTGGACAGTGCAGGAAGCTATTTTAAAGGACCCAGTCCACTGATGATCTCCTCCTCCACCTACATGCTGCATTCAATTAATTAAATCTCACTCCGTCATTTATTTTTCATTTGTATGTAGTATAAATAATGGCAATGCCTAACTCATAGATTTGCTCAGAGGCTTGTGTTAGATAAGTAATAGGAACACAGTTTGTAGAATATTAGGGCACATACATTAATAATATAATATTATTTTCTTTTAAATTACTATGCTAGTCCACAAAACACAAAAAAATCTTATTTTGTAAGAGAACCAAATAGATGCCCTTCAACAGATGAATGGATAAAGAAACTGTGGTATATAAACACAATGGAATATTATTCAGTCATAAAGAAGAATAAAATTATGGCATTTGCAGGTAAACGGATGGAGTTGGAGAATATCATCATGCTAAGTGAAGTAAGACCATCACAAAAAACCAAAGTGGATGATGATTCATAATGGGGGGGAGGGATAAGGGAAGAATGGAAGAACTTTTGATTTTGTACAGGGAATTGAGGGGTTAGGTTGGGTGGGTGGAAGGAAAGATAATGGAATGAGACAAACATCATTACCTTATGTATGTGTATAATTACACAAATGGTGAGACTCTACATTGTGTACAACCAGATAAGTGAAAAATTATACCTCATTTGTGTACAATGAAAAAAGTAATAATAAAGAGGGGCTTTTTCTAAATATTAGATTTGATCACTATTCACTCATTTGTTCACTAATTTATTCATTTATTTTTCTTATGTGAACAACATGTATTCTGACCTTTTCTTTCTGTCTTCAAGAATAGACAAGAATCCTGTTTGACAAAGCTCAGGTCAGTAGGTGACAGGGCAAAGAAGATTCATCAGATGGAAAAATATTCTAGAAGAAGTGACAGAGTCATAGGCTAACAATTGTCCATAGATGTTATTGTTTGTTTCAAAATATCTAGCAGGAATTTTTAAGTCCAAGAAATCAATATAAAATTGTTTTCATCAAATTATAAAGTGAGAAAATATTGAAATGTCAGAAATTTCCCAATCAGAAAAGAAAATGCCAGAAGAGTTCTTTTTTAACTTTTTTGTATTTCATAAGAAATATTTAGTATAAATTCAGTTAAGATATTTTTCTGGAAAGACAGGCAGAGCAGTAAAATACACATAAATAGATCTGTCCTATACTCACCCCAAAAATATATCTCATCAAACTGCTGAAAGTTGTAAAACTATTATACTGTGCACTCCTGCTATCTATTCATACAATACCCGATTTGTCTGTTTTCTGGAGAATAAAGAAAAAATTAAAATTCTGCTGGTGTCTTCGTTTTGTTTGTAATAAGTAATTGACTTGAGCAACTTTTTCAGAATGCCATGGAGTAGCCTAAAGATTTAGTAAAATATAAGAAAATAATCTATAACACTTGACTATGTGACCATAGAAGCAGAGGTCTATAGAAAGTGTAGAATACTTGTGTTAGTCAGCTGTTCATCAGTGACCAAGTACTTCACGAGAACAAATTAGAGGAAGAAAAGTTTATTTTGAATCATGGCTTCAGCGGTACATGGTTAGTTTTCTCCATTGCTTTAGGTCCAAGATGAAGCAGATGATGGCAGAGGGTATGTCAGAGGAAAGTAGCTCAGCATATGGGATCCTGAATGAGAGAGGGAGAAAGAAACAGCTAGAAACCAGTGACCTAGTTCCTCCAGTCGTGCTCCACCTACCTACAATTACCACCTAGTAATCCATTTGAATTAATAATCCATCAAGTGAATTAAACCACAGACTAGGTTACATCAACCAAAATCTAATCATTTCACTCCGAATATAACTGCATTAACATATGAGGTGTTTTGGAAGGAACATTTCATATCCATATAATAATGCTATTATTAATGTTTATTATTTTGTCATGGGTGTTTTATTTGTACTTTCCCAATTAAATTTTCCCATTAATTTACAATATAAATATTAATAGTATTCCAAATCATGCATGGGAAACTGCTTCCTTGATAATTTAAGTAAATTATTAAGAATCACATAGCTAGTAAGAAGAACTGAAACTTGAACAATCCTTAAATTCTCATTTCAACCACATATTCTTGACATTATGCTGTGCTGTGTCTCCACAGTATTTATCTTAACTTATAGTCATTGGTAGATATTATAATTAAGACACCACAGTTTCTTTGCTGGAGAATGCCAAAGAATGAGATTGCCTGGTCTTCACAAAGCTATTCATATACAGAAGAGAACACAAAAACCACACATACTCACACATGCCAAAAATACAATATGCAACATGTGTAAGCAAATGGTAGACAAAATTTGCATAATGAACTATACATATTTTCAAGAAAATATTTTCACATAGAAGGCAAGATTTCACCTGTAACTTGGAAGTTGAGCAAGATTTTGATAAAACAAACATACAAATTAAGAAATTTTTCAAGTATCTATAGGTGATAATAAATTGAAGGTGCATATATTTGCAATACAAAAGAAGTGTAGTAAATTAATCCTGAAAAGCCCAAGTCAATAAATGGGCTAAGGAACTGAACAGACACTTCACAGAAGAAGAAATGCAATTGATCAACAAATATATGAAAAAAAATTGTTCAAAATCTCTAGCAATTAGAGAAATGTGAATCAAAACTACTCTAAAATTTCATCTCACTCTAGTCAGAATGGTAATTATCAAGAATACAAACAGGGCTGGGGAGATAGCTCAGTTGGTAGAGTGCCTGCCTTACAAGCATAAGACCCTGGGTTCAATCCCCAGCACCAAAAAAAAAAAAAAAAAAAAAAAAAAATACAAACAATAAATGTTGTCGAGGATGTGGGGAAAAAGGGACACTCATACATTGCTGATGGGAATGCAAATGGTGCAACCACTCTGGAAAGTGGTACGGAGATTCCTCAGAAAACTTGGAATAGAACCACCATTTGACCCAGCTCTCAATCCTTAGTTTATACCCAAAGGAATTAAAATCAACATACTACAGAAATGCCGCCACATCAATGTTTATAGCACCTCAATTCACAATAGCTAAGCTATAGAACCAACCTACATGCCCTTCAAGAGATGAATGGATAAAGAAAATGTGGTATATAAACACTTTGGAATATTATTTGGCCATAAAGAAGAAGAAAATCGTGGCATTTGC
This sequence comes from Sciurus carolinensis, assembly GCF_902686445.1. Taxonomy (NCBI): domain Eukaryota; kingdom Metazoa; phylum Chordata; class Mammalia; order Rodentia; family Sciuridae; genus Sciurus; species Sciurus carolinensis. The sequence continues at coordinate 83,650,670 of NC_062223.1, read as the reverse complement.
AGGTAAATGGATGGAGCTGGAGAATAGCATGCTAAGTGAATAAACCAATCCCAAAGAACCAAAAGCAGAACGTTTCCTCTGATATGCAAATGCTAATTCACAATGAGGTGGGGGAGGCTAGAGAAGAATAGAGGTATTTTGGATTATACAGAGGGGAGCGAAGGGAGGGGAGGGTCGTGGGGGTAGGAAGAATAATAGAAAGAATTGAACATGATGACCCTATGTGCATATATGATTACACAACCAGCGTAATTCTACATCATGTACAACCAGAAGAATGAGAAGTTATACTCCATTTATGTATTATGTTTTAAAATGCATTCTGCAGTCATGTATAACTAATTAGAACAAATAAAAAAAGAACATATGCAAACTAGTGATTTTAATATACCACATAAATTGAATCAGTGTTAAAAAAATCACTTGATCAGTTCAACAAATGCAGAAAAATTCTCAATAAAATTCTACATCTTAATGAAGGCCATGGGCAAACTGTATATAAAAGGAAATTGACTCAACATAATGAAAGATATATATGAAAAACCTATAACCAGCCTCATTCTAAATGGAGAAAAACTAAAATAAGGAATGAGAAGGATGTCCACTATCATCAATACTTTTCAATATAGTGTTTGAAATTTTAGCTAGAAAAATTAGACAAGAGGAAGAATAAAAAGGGATACATATAAGCAAGAAAGAAGTCAAATTATTTCTATTTGCAGATGATGTGATTTTCTATTTAGAAGACCCTAAAGACTTCTTCCAAAGAATCTGATCATATATTATATGTGTCAATGACTGTGTCACAATGAAACTCACCATTCTGTTCAATATTCTCCAATAAAAATATAATAAAAAAACAAAAACAAAAATGTAAATGCTATGGGGGAGTTTCAGAATGAAAAATTTCAGTTATGTGCAAAAATATTAAGGGTTAAACATATATTCTTTTTTATTTTTACAGACTGCATTTTGATTCATTATACACAAATGGGGTACAAGTTTTCATTTCTCTGGTTGTACATGATGTAGATTCATACCATTCATTTAATCATACGTGTACATAGGGTAATGATGTCTGTCCCATTCCACCATTTTTCATACCCCACCCCCTCTTCCTTCTCATTTTCCTCTATGTAATCTAAAGTTCCTCCATTCTTCTCTCACCCCCCAACCTCCAACCTCTTTTTATACCATCATCCACCTATCAGGGAAAATATTTGGCCATTGGCTTTTTGGGATTGGCTTATTTCACTTAGCATGATATTCTCCAATTCCATCCATGTGTCTGCAAATGCCATAATATTCTTCTTCTTGGCTGAATAATATTCCATTGTGCAGAATAAGATATACAGGTGATTAATAAATATATCAAAAGTGTTTAACATCTCTAGTAATTATAGAAATGCAAATTAAAACACTCTAAGATTACATCTTACTCCAATAAGAATGGCTATTATGAAGAACACAAACAATAATAGACATTAGCGTGGATGTGGGGAAAAAGTTACACTTTTACATTGCTGGTGGAGTGGCAAATTGGTGTAGCCACTCTGGAAAGCAGTGTGGAGAATCCTCAGAAAACTTGGAATGGACTCACATTTTGACCCAGTTATCCCACTCCTTGGTTTATACCCAAAGGACTTAAAATCAGCATACTACAATAACATAGCCACATCAATATTTATAGCAGCTGAATTCACAATAGCTAGATTGTGGAATCAAGCTAGATGCCCTTCAACAGATGAATGGATAAATATAAATTCTAAAACTTAAAAATTAAATAAAAATTAAAAAGTAAATGAAAGGTTTTAACAACACATTAGAAAGCTAGGAGAATTATTGAACTGTAATAATGTAAGTTAACAGATAATTTTCCAATCAAAATATTGGATGGTCTGAGATTCTTGGAGATTATCAAAAAATAAAATTAAAAATTAATACTAAATTATACTTAGGATAAATGCTACAAGCTTTAGGGTTAGCAAGTAAGACAAAGTTTAGATAGTATAATAATAAGGCATGTTCAGGTAATAAATTGTAAAAATATTTAATAAAGTCAAAAGTAGAAAAAGGGAGAAAAATAAGACGAATTTAAAATTGCTTTGTAAGAAGAGTAAATTCAATATATTTTAATCTTATTAAATGTACATAAATACTACAATTAAAGACAGATTAAAAACTAAGTTTTAAAATACAATTATTTGCATCTCCCTTTTGAGGGGTAATTTATAACATTATTATGATTTATAAATATTTGCTATATGATGGAGAAATTCTGTTTCTACTAATTTATTCTGGAAAATATATTCTTGCAAGTCAAAATTACATCCACAAGAATATCACAAAACACTCTTAACTTTGTAATATGGGTTTATTTGTGTATACATTGATTAAGGTATAATTTATATGCAATAAAATGGACTAATATTTTATTTCCATGTTTTTATTAGTGCATTATAGTTATACATAATATCAGGGTTCATTCTGACATAAATATAAAATCATGAAATATAATTTGCTCCATCTCATTCCCCAGTACTTCCCTTTGACCCTCTTCTCCCATCCTTGGTTCCCCTTCTTGTCTACTTGTCTTCCGTCTGTTTTTTATAGTCATTTTGATAGTACATTATAGATATACATAGAGGTTAAAATAACTGTGGCATATTCACATATGTACATAACATTATGGGGTTAATTTCATTCCACAGTATCTGTTTTCCCATTCCTCTTTTCTTCTGTTTTCTTCTGGCAGTTGCAAAATTTCTCTTCTAATTCCTGTTTTTGGTCCACTTTGAGTTGACTTTTGTGCAGCAGGAGAGATAAGGTTCTACTTTCATTCTTCCACATATGGATATTCAGTTTTCCCAAAACCATTTGTGAAAAATGTGTATTTTGGGCACCTTTGTCAAGTATTAGATGACTGTACGTGGATTTATTTTTCTATGTCTTCTATTCTATTCCACTAGTCTTCATGTTTGTTTCAGTAATGATAGTGTGTGTGTCTGTGCGTGTGTGTGCCTGTGCAAGTGTGTGTGTGTGTGTGTGCCTGTGCAAGTGTGTGTGTGTGTATGTGTGTGTGTGTGCCTGTGCAAGTGCGTGTGTGTGTGTTAACTCTAGCTCTGAATTATAGTTTGAGGTCCAGTATGTGATGCCTCCTGCATGACTCTTCTTGCCCTGGATTGCTTTGGCTATTCTGGATCTCTTATAATTCCAAATGAACTTTAGGACTATTTTTTCTAGTTCTGTGAAGAGTACTGTTAATATTTTGATGGGGTTTGCATTGAATATGTATAATGCTTTTGATGTTATAACCATAAAATGGATGAATTTTAAGTGCAAAAAAATAGATTTGTCAAACACTTGTGCCCATATAATCATCATTACAATCAATAAAGAATATTTATATTTCCCCTAAATGTTTTTATTTCTATTTGTTATTATTACTGTCCACCCAGGTCAAACGCAATGGTTGATTTAATATCTTATGGCATATTTGATTTCTCTTTTGTAGAATCTTACATGAAGGGAATCATGCATTATGTAAACTTTCATGCTACCATCTTATGCTCAGGTAATATTTTGACCTTATTGATAATATTGTTTGCCTAAGTAATTCCTTTGTGTTATTGTGTAACATTCCAGTATATGCATACATCATAAGTTTCTATCTGACCACCTGTTAGTAGACATGAACATTATTCTAGTTTGGGCTTACTATGAACCAAATTGCCCAAAATTATATATATGTCTTCATGTGGACTTGCATTTTCATTTCTCCTGGGTAGTACATAGTTTTTGAGTTGACAGGTCAAGAGATCAATCCACGTTTAATGATATAAACTGTTGTCTAAGCTGCACATATCATTTTGCTTTCCAACTAAAACTATGGGAGGAACACAGTTGTTCCATGACTCTAATAAAACTTCACATTGACATACTTTAATTTTAGCCATGCCAGTTGTATGTAGTTTTATCTAATTCTGGTTTTATACTGACTATTATTCAGCATGTTTACATGTGTTTATTGGATACTAATATATACATTTTAAGATACATTTGTTAAAATTTTTGCCTGATTTTGAATATATTGTCATCTTATTATTAAGTCATAAAATCCCATTTTATATTTTAGATATGTTTTCATTACCAGGTATACATATTGCCAATGTTTTTTCCTTCACTAATGGTTTATACTTTGATCTCTGAGCACATCATACCTTAGAAGAAACAACTTTGCTTTTGCTGACATTCTTGATACTGTTTTGTCTATTTCATTAATTTTCAATCAATTCTATTTTTATTATTTTCATCTTTCTATTTATTTTGAAATCAGCAAATTTTGCTTTTCTAATTTATTAGGATAGGATTTCAGATCATTGGTTTAAAATCTTTCATTTTTCTTAATGTATGCATATAAAACTCAGATCTTCCTCTAAGCAATACTTGCTTTCTAATGGGCCTGATATATTATTTTATTAAAAATGTGTTTTGAGATGGGTATAAAATGCAGAGGCAGAGTGTCTTTTTAGCACATGCAGGGCTCTGGATTCATTTCCTAGCACACACACACACACATACACACACACAATTCTCATTTTCTTTATGATTTTCCACTGACACATTCTTCATCAGAAATAGGCTGATTACATATGAAATGTTGAGAAAATATTAGTTTTTATTTATTTTATTTCTACTTGAATTAAATGTGTGCTAAATACAGTGTTCTATAAACATCATTCAAGTGGGTGTTTAACAGTGTCTAAATAGTCTGTGTTTTTAGTGATATCACAACTTTTTCTGTCATTTTTAAAAGAAGGCACAGTAAAAACATCACCTCTGAGAAAAGTGAAAAACCTCCCATGAAGAGTTCCAAAAAATTTGTGCAGACACTTTGCCCTAAATTGGAACATAATTCCTCGCTCTTTATGCTGTCTGTACATAAGGATGTGCCTCCAAAGAGTCCAGTATAGAAAAGCTGAAAAAGAGAAACTTCAGAGTGGGGAAACTTGAAAAACACCACCTCAATCTGAGCAGCGTCAGCATCAACTGGGCTAGTCACAATGACTGCAGTCATGACCAGGGGTGAGGCCAGGGTCACTTTCCTTCTATGGCAATCCTTCCAAGAAACCTTAACACCAGTCTAATCAAGAGAGAAATAAAAGTCAACTCAGTTGACAGACATTTCCAGAATACTTCACTGATACCCTTTGTTACTGTCAAAATCATTAGAAACTAGTAAATTAGAGAAGCTATCACAGCCAAAAGAAATTTCACAAGATGGAATTACTAGTTACAACATGGAATATTGGATAAGAATTAAAAAGAATTAAAGTACAATCTAAAGAGATATAAGTAGAACTATAATTAAGTTGATTATAACATATCAATATTGGGTCAATAATTGTAAAAAATACATTTTCCTAACACAATGTCAGACACAAATAAGAACTCTATCATCCTGTCACAATTTTCCTACTAAATTTTCAATTTCCCTCTCTCCTTCCTCACTACTCACTTACTATAGACTCAGAATCATTTTTATGAAAAAAAAAATGGAAAAACAATAAAAAGCTGTAATTGCTTTATGTTAAAAATACTGATACATTTTAAAATAATACAGAGTTAAATGAGTTTGTTGACTCATAACAGTTGTTAAAAGAGCTAGACCAAATGAAACAATAGAAGGAAACAGTAAATATAAATGATAAATTCATTTTGTTCAGATGCTAGAAATATGGAAATGAAAAAGTCTTTTTAAAGAACCTTGAGACTAGTGAAGGAGGTATGATATTAAACACATAATTTATAATTACTTTAGATTAGGTTATATCTGTTAATTATATGTAGCAAATATTCACTCTTACTTTTCTTCCATGATATCCTTTATCCATATTAAACTTGATTTCTTTTCTCTCTCTGGCTTATATAATCAATATGTCTAATTTGTTTCAATATCTTCAGAGGTTAGGAAGATATAATTTAAGGCATGAATTATTAATTGAAGTAAAATTAATATTCAAAAGTCAGCAAAGGAAAGATTACCTTAAATATAGAAATTTTTCAAAAGTCGATGCTATTGAAAAGTATAAGGGGCATTCTTACAAAAATGTAGAAGCTTCCACTTTTTCAAATTTCCAAGTTAAGGGTTGAATTTCATGCCTATCCTGTAGGGCTTCTTCTAATCTGAAGGTCTTAGTTTCATGAACACAGTATATTGATAGGAATCAAATGTAAATTGGATAGATAGATGACATAAGTTGATGAAGAATTTCAAAGGATAAGAAAAGAAAAATCTAGGTTACTGTCATGTTGAGAGTCACATTTGGTAAACATCTATGAAACAAGAAAATTCTCAACAGTTAAAGCTGTTAAGGAAGAAACAGTTGTAAATGAAAGTCAAGGCAGGGAATCATGGGAAAGGTTGAGTGAGAAGACAGTGGCTTCACATAACCCACTGGATATTTTTAACACACGCTGTGAAAGCAAATATAATTTTGTTGAAGCAGAAGTTGAAACCAAAAAGGTTTATCCTAAATATGCAGACAGAATAAAAATTGCCTCAATCTATATTTCAGTGCAATTTCCAGAGGGAATTCTTCTTTAGTATAAACATATAAAGTGAAGTACAAAATGTATTAAATTTTATATTCAATTCTCGTTTTTCATCAAAGTAAAAGGTAATGAAATACAGGTGGTGTCCATAATAAAGTCTTGGAGGTCCTGTAAAATCATTAGGTTATGAACGAACCCTACAAAAGTACAAAGTTCTGGTTCATATAAAATTAACATTAAACATATATTTTCTACAACAGTCCCTTTATCTAAATTGCCAATCTCTGTCATGTAGGAAACTGAATAATTAAATATGATTAGTAATGTCCCCCACTGTGGTTAACCAATAACTTTTTAAAAACTGTTTTTAAATACCACACCAAACTAAGAACTCTGCACACATCAATCTTAATCCTCACAAGAATCCTCAGAACAAACCCGTTAGATTCTGTTAGCCTTAACTATAAGGGTTCAAGCAAGAATATTAAATAAATAAAAGAGTGATAGAAAATGTGCTGAAGTAGAGAAAAATACATATTCTTTATAAAAGAGGTTGCCTTTGTAAACCACCTAATAGGAATTTCTAGCTTTTAACCATATTTATTTCTTTATTTCCTGAAAGCTCACACATTCCTTTCATTCAATTTAAGGAAGTGAAAAAAGTATTTGTAAACAAGGTGCCAGATTTACTAAGGGATTATCTTTTTGTTCAAATGTCTTCCAGCAATAATTTAATAATTTATAAAGCAATAAAACATTTTTAGTATGGCTTATAAATAGCCTTTGAAGGGAAGTTTAAGAGAACAGATACAAATATACATTAAGTGGTGATAGCAGTGTTAAAATAAATGCATACTTTTGCAGATTACTACTTAGAAACATGTATTTATTTGAATGTGTAAATCACTATTTGTTAGAAAGTCACATTATTCTTATTCATAACATATTTTCTCATGCTGTGTCTATAATATGTGGTACAAGGTTTAAAAATATGCTGCTCTGATTGACTCTTGTATCTGTGAAACCACATTAACTCTATGCCTTTAATCTCAAGCCCTTCTAAGACATCCTCCACACTGTGAGCAATCTTCTAAAATGTAAATTGGATGATTTTACTCTTTCCCTTCAAGTTATTCTGTGATTTCCATCGCCTTGAAGATACATTCCAGTGACTTCCCATGTCACATCCAGTGTTCTGGGGTTGGGACCTGCCAGTTTCTGACTGTCTCCCACATCTGCCATGCATACCTTTACCACAAGATTTCTGCACTGCTAATGATGGCTGAGTGTGCCCACCACTCTCATACTGTCCTTTCTCTGTCTAGGTTGTTCTTGCTCCAGCTACCATCCATCTTTTCCTAGTATTTGCTTCTTCAGTTTCACACATATTTTCTCCTAGAAAGCTGGACTTTTTACGGAGTGATTATCCAATGTTTTCACTGCAGAGTTGATGTGGTATCTCCTCTGTGTGCTTTTCCTCCCACACACTTTAGATTAGTTGTCACTGTGCACTTCAAAGTCAACACTCCGTAGTGAGTTTTCTACTTGATTCCTGTTTCTTCATGTTGAAAACTCAAAGTCATCCACTGAGTATGTGAATAATAAGTGAATCTCTTACAGCAAACAGGTATCCAAATAAAAAATCTGGGCCTTCCATTATAATATTACAGTCTATAGTTATACTTCAGTTTCTTCAAAGGATGAAAATCTATTTAAACCCTCTATATACCAACTTAATATAGATTCTGATACAATATCAACTATACCAAAGTGAAACTCAAAAGCTTTTGGTTAATCCCTCTTGTAAGCTTAATTTTAAATTTTTTCACATAAGGGATAGTAATTGAAATGAAGTCATCATAACAAAAATACCTGGTGAATACTAGCAAGAGTGTTAAGAGAAAGTGAAAGAAAATTCAAAGTAAAGGAGAAAAATAAAGCAGTCAGATGCCACAAAAAATCAAGCATATTCAAATGTGCCATTTATAAATTTTAGCAGTAATTTTCCTGTCTCATAAACTCATTTCTAACTTTCTTCCCCCTATATCTGCCCAAGCCTTATTCACTTACTTGGTTGAGATTTAAACATCTTTAGGTCCTCTCAATGTACATCAGTTGATAACACAAAAACAACAGTGTTTTAAAGGCCATTCTTCCCACGACAGCATAGCCATGGCTACAGCACACGAGGAATGGAACAGGCAGGGGGCCCAGTAAGCCGATATGGTTGGGGCAGGGATGCGCCAGAATGGTGCCTCTTTGAGGTTGGGATTGTGTTTCTCCCAAGTCCATGTTGAACCCTTAACGCCCTGTACCTCAGAATGTGACTGAATTTGGAGATAGAGCCTTTCAATATATGATTAAATTAAAATGGGGACTTAGGTTGGGCTCTAATCAAATAAAACGGCCAATGTCCTTACATGAAGAGGAAGAGACACCAGGAAATGTCCACTCACATAGAAAAGGTCATCTGTAACCAAAGGAGGAAAACTTCAGGAGAAACCAGCCTGCCAACATCTTGATCTTGCCCTTAAACTTCCAGCACTGTGAGAAAAAAAAAAAAAAAAAATCCTGTTGTTGAAGTCACTCACTCTGTGGTATTTTATCAGGGCAACCATAATAAGCTCATTTGGGATCCAAGCTGGAAGAGGCCCTTTGGGAGTCAGGACCTGCACAAACAGGGCATGAAGTCAAGGTAAGAAGGTATTTTGAACAAATAAAGAGCGTTGAGAACAGTGGGACTCAGCTTTCTCACTTTCGAAGAAGAGATGTACACATGTGGAAAAGAAGAAAGCTAGAGCAAACCATGAGGATCAATGTAGATATATTCTATCTATCTGAAGGCCTGAAGTGAGCAAGACTTCAACAGCAATGAGCACACCTAGAATTAAGATCTTGTTTTCTAAAAATGGTTCTTAATTAAAAAGAGTTACAAATTCTTTTTGTAAGGGACACAAATAGTCAAAATTCTGTTTATATAAAAGGGCAAAGCCAGAATTTCACACTTACAGATTTTAAAACTTAACTCATTCAATGGAATATTATTCAGCAACAAAAATGAATGAAATACTGATTAGATTTTGAACAGTGCTAAACAATGTGATATTAGCATAGGGTTAGATGTACATACCAAAGAAATAACAGAAAGTTCAAAAGTAAACCTGGACATTGATGGCTAATTGATTTTGGCAAAGGTACCAAGAACATTCAATGGGTAAAGAATAAATTGAATCAAATGGTGTTGGATATCTGCAAGCTAAATAATGAAATTGGACCCCTATTTCACACCATGTACAAAAAATTAACTCACAAAATAGCCCTACCTCATGGCATATACAATCATTAACTCAAAATGGATCAAGGACCTAAATATAAGAGCTGAAATCGTAAAATGCTGAGAAGAAAATAGGTATAAATATTCATAACCTTGGATTTGGCAATAGATTCTTATATATGACAACAAAAGCATAATTTACAGAAGAAAATGTTTGCAAATCATGTATCTAGTAAGTTTAGTATCCAGAATATTAAAAAATTTTAAAAGTCAACAACAAAATGTCAAACTCTTATCTCTATCTCTCTGTCTCCATCTCTCTCTCTCTCTCTCTCTATATATATATATGTATATATACACACACATTTAAATGGAAGGTTCACTAAAGAAAATATGGAAATGACCAATAAGTACATAGAAATATTTTCAATATTATTAGTCATTAGAGAAATGTCAATTAAAACCAGAGAAATTTCTCTGCAAACTTAGCAGGGTAGCGAAAATAAAGTAGAAGAATTATAAATGCCAAGGCTATAGAGAAGTTGGAAACTTCATATAGTACAGGAGGGCATAGCTTTTGTGGCTTACAGATTGGTAGTTCCTCTAAAAATTAAAGAACATAGATTATCATATGCAACAGAAATTCCAACCTTGGAATTGAACACAGATATTGAAACAGGTACTTTTATATTAATTCTCATAACAGCATTATGCACAACTGCTAAAAGTTAGAAAACAACCTAAATGTCCCTCAATAGATGAATGAATAGCATATATATGTATATATTATATATTCATTCAATGGAATATTATTCAGCAACAAAAATGAATGAAATACTGATAAATACTATAATGATTAAACCTCAAAAACATTATGCTGAGTGAAATAAGCCAGATACAGAAGATCACATGTGGTAAAGTTCTATTGGAGTAAAATATTCTGAGTAGGTAAATTCATTGAGACAGAAAGATCAGCATTTGCTAAGGGCTTGGAGAAGTGAAGGAAATAGGGTGTTACTGTCCAATGAGTATGAGGTTTCAGATAGGGGTTATGGAAATATTTTGGAACTAGAAAGAGGGGTTCATTTTACCATATCATGACTGTCATAAATGCTACTGAATTGCTTTTCTTAAATAATTAATGATATATATGTGAATTTTACCTCATTTTTAAAAGCCTCATACCATCACATTCACAGCAGTTTTAAATGATGCTAAAACTAGTAGTTGGGTGTGGAACAGAACACATGATTTTACATAGTCTCAAAATAATATCTCCATAAAATGTGTATTAACTTTAAAGGGAATTTAAAAAGTAATTTTCCATTGGAGAATTCTCATAAGCAATATTGTGGTGAAGTTTATCAATTATGAAAGCACTATTAATAGGACAATAGCATGTCTGTGCCATTCAACAATCTGCAATGAAAGAGTCAGCATCACTTCTACAATAGGAATGCCTGACATACATGCATTCATGATCCATGTGTAACCCAAGGAAATAAGTACATGGCAATATCTGGAATGTGTCATGCTGAATTGTATTCTTCTCCAACATTCTCAGGACAGTGACCAAATAATGGGATTGCTGGGCAAAGGGGATACAGGTGCTTTGCTATTTTCATATTTTTCTGCATATCTTGGATTGTTGTGAAATAAAAAGTAAAAAGAAAATAAACCAAAATGCTACTTAAAAGATTCCAGAGAACAATATGTAGTAGCTCTAATTTAGAAAGAAAGTGATTGCTTTGTAGGTTAGTGAGTAATGGGAAAATAATTTTTTTTGATATTGAAAATCAACTCTTAGTCATACTTATGCATACACCTACTTCAAAAGGTATTGTGTTAAATAATATAATGCCTGTTAAAGTCTCTTCAGATTTCCTGGCTTATATCTATTTCTCAATAAGAATCAATAAATTTCAAGTATAATTATATAATAATGAAGGGAAATTAGGACTGGATCTTCACTGATTCTTTCACAACAACTATTTGATCACTTGAAATTTGGATCATACAGCTAAGACATTCATAGATTATTTCTAATTACTGTATTAAAATAACATTCTTTACAATGTTATTAGTCAAGCTGAATGTTTTGTTACTTTTTCTTTTTTTGCTTTAAAATCATGTAGTTTACTACAAAAATAATGCATGCATGTTTAAAATTTTTTGAAAAATGTAAAAATTTAAATAATGCATATTATTTCTTCAATATCGGCTCTCAATTCAAATGCAAGCATTTTATTTCTAGATTTTTCCTTACAAAAGTCTATACATACATATGAATATGCTTTCAAAACTTTAGGACAAATATTTCTATATTTAACTTTATCACCCCAGAATACATTCTAATATTATTTCCATTAAACACATATACATAATCTTCCCCTATGATATTCAATTGCATTTCATTTATAGCTATGCAGGGTTTATATTAAAAATGAAAGCAGTTCATTGCTGCTCAATTCACCATAGCCAGATTGTGGAACCAACCTAGATGCCCTTCAGTTGATGAATGGATAAAGAAACTGTGGCATATTTATACAATGGAATATTACTCCGCAATGAAGAATGATAAAATTATGGCATTTGTAGGCAAATGGACGAAATTGGAGAATATCATGCTAAGTGAGATAAGCCAATCTCAAAAAACTAAAGGACGAATGATCTCGCTGATAAGTGGATGAGGACATATAATGGGGGTTGGGAGGGGTTAGCATTAGGTTTAGGGTTAGGTTTAGAGTTAGGCTAAGGAAAGCGGTAAGAATGAAGGAAAGAAGGACTGTATAGAGGGAAAAGAGGGGTGGGAGGGGTGGAGGGGAAGGGAAAAAAAAATAAACATCATTACCCTATGTAAACGTTAAAAATAAATAAATAAACAAAAAAAAACAACAACAACAAAAAAATGAAAGCATTTTCCAAAAAAGTCTGCCTGATTACTCAGAGCAAATGTTGTACTATTGCTATTAATCAACAATAAAAAATTCAGTGGCTTAAAATGTCAAGAATTAATTTTTATTCTTTTTTTTTTAGTTTTTATTCTTGAGTTTATAGATTCTTTTTTAAAATTTTCAATTTTCAATTGACAGATAAGAATACATATTTATGGTTTTACAATATGATATATATTGTGGAATGTTCAAATCATACTAATTAACATATCTATCATTTCAAATACTTATCCTGTTTTTGTATAAGAATATTTAAAATCCATTCTTTCAACTATTTTGAAATACACAATATGTTGTCATTAATTAGAGTCACAAGCTATGAAATAAATCACCAGAACATATTTCTCCTATATTACCACAACTTTCTACTGGTAAACCAATGCTTCCTTTTCCTTATCTACCCGACTTGTCCCTAGCCTCTTGTAATGACCATTCTGCATGTTCCTTCTGTGAGTTCAATTTTTTTCAGATTCCACATAGAAGTGATGTCATGCAGTATTTGTCTTTCTGTGCCTGACTTATGTTTTGAGTTCAAAGAGTCTCAATTTCTTATTCTTGAGTCTGAGTTCATGTTAAGGGGTTTGTTCTCACTGTGAATGTTAGGAACAAAAGAGAATTTGCCAAATCACGCAGATGTATTTAGAGTTTATGTCTGCACAAATCTTATTGGCTAAAGTAAAGCACATGACCCAGGGAAATTAAGGTAAGAGTGGATGTAAAGAAACAATTGTAAATAAAGGTAATATTTATTAAACTGAATGTCAGTCTTGCATGAATTTAGCACAATATTTAAATAAATTTTGTTGATGCATATAGATACTGTTTTAATAATCTGATAATTATAAACAACACAGTGACGAGCAACTTTTTCTTTTTGAGCTTCATAATTTCTAAAAATGAATGCACCAAAGTGGAATTTCTGGGTCAGAATATAAATACCATTACTTTGATAGAAGTTCTGTTCCAGAGAGGTTGCATTAATTTACACTTCCATCAGCAATGCACGTCAATGCTTGGTTTTTCACACTCCTCTACACTATGTGGAAAGTGGCAAATTACTATTTTAATTTGCATTTCCATAGTTTTTAGTAAGCTTGAACAATTTCACATATATAGAGATCACACAGCCTTTCTATTAGTACAAACTATTATTTCTATTTGCTATTCATTTCTCACTCAATTCTTGTCTAAAAGACATTTGTTCTTTTATGTGTGAAAATGAGCTTCTTACATTTACCTATAAGTGAAATTACTCTTTCTAGTTTGTGGGTTCATGGATGGGTCTTCTCTTACATAAATGGAGACAGCCTCAACAGTTGAGAACTGGAAATATGTTTCCTGGAGTTCGAGATGACAAAGTCATACTTGAAAACCAGACACATGAGAAACTAAGATTTCTGTGGTCCATTTCCCAGTTTGTGGTGACTAGGAATAAATGACCTTAAATAAGCGGAAAAAAACAAAAAAACAGCTGAGGAAAGGATAATAAGCGAAGAGTGAGATATTTGATGTGTATCAAGGAAACTGCAGCCCGATCAAACTATACCAATTCCAATTCCCCAAAACCCCAACTAGTGGAAGAATTGCCTTTAAAAACCTGGCAGCTCAGAGGTCAAATCCCTTCAGTAGTGATGGCAAACTCTGTGCTATACCTCTCTTCCCTTTCCCCCACCTCCTTATCATTCCTCCTAATTTCTCTACACATAATATGAACCTAACAACAAATAAAAGAAAAATGTAGAAGAGACCTACTAGTAGAAATCAGAAGAAAGGAATATTGCCCTTATGCAGCTTATATTCCAGTGAAGTGAAATGAAAAATATGCAATAGAAACATGCATTTGAGTGACTGGGTGATATTTTAAATTGAATCCTCAGTGGAAAACTGTCTGAGAAAAAAATATATACAATGGTGCCTGAATGCTAAAGATTTTAGGTAGAGAGTATGATCAAATCTAAATATGTAAAAGATCTATTTTTCATTTATAAGAAAAACAGACTACAATATTAGAAAATAAAGAGTTTCTTGTGAAACTTTCAGCAGATCAATAGAGACTTATTTTTATCCCATTTTTGTTGCTTTCACTGGTGCATTATAGTTGTATATAACAGTTGGGTTCATTATGACATAATCATACATACACGAATGGAATTTAATTAACTCCAGTTCAGTCCCCAGTACCCTACCTTTCCCTCCCCTCTCTCCTCTCCCTATTACCCTCTGCAATTTTACTGGTCTACCTTGTACTCATTTACATATTTTTAATTGGTGTTTTATAGATGTACATAAAGGTATTAATTCTTATGGCATATTTACACAGGCACATAGTGTAATTTTGTCAAATTCACTCTGCATTTCCTCCCTTTCCCCTCCCTTTCAATCTCTTTCTGCTCCTGATCTTCCTTCAATCTTCATGATATCCAACCCTCTCCTTTTTTCCCTCTACTTTGATTAGAGCCTAAGTTTAATCAGAGCATAGAGAAATAAAACAACAAATTTACCTCTTTTGTCAAGCTTTTAATATGCAAATGTGATATCAATAATTTTCAAAATACTGGTTAATAATAATAAAAATAAAACATACAATGCATTTTCAAAAGAAATACAAAATTCCAACGATTATAACAATGTACAGAAGGTCTATAACGTTCAGTGGTTCGACTAAATGATATTTCGACTTTACTATCCTATGAAAGCAATTACACAGTAGGAAACACACATTGAATTTTGATACTTTCCCTGGCTAATGACATTAAGGACAATACTTTCTTATGATGCTAGTTAGAAAGAGCATGCTATAGCTCCCAATCAGTCATGAGATCACGAGGGTGACAACTGATACTGTGCACTGTACTGTGCTGCAACAATTTTTGGATATTATATATGTTGTGTGTTTTTTTAATCTCATCATGTCTACAAAATGCCCATCTGTGTCTCTTATATTCATATATTGTTTTCCTTTTTATTATAATTTTGATGAGTCACATGAGATATTCAATGTTTTATTATAAAATATGCTTTGTGTAGATGATTTTGCCCATGTGTAGGCTAGTGGAAATGTTCTGAGCATGTTTAAGGTAGGTTAGGCTAAGTCTGGTAGGTTAGGTGTATTAAATGCTTTTTGGCAGGATATTTTAAACCTATGAATAGTTTATCATGATTAAATCTCATAACTCAAGGTGTGACTATATAGTACATGGTATATTAAAATAATAAAATAGCTAAAATTAGTAGAATTTATTCCAGTAATGGAGGATGATTTAATATTATAAAATATTACTATGCATGCATTCATTACTCTGATATACTTAAGGTCTGAATAAAAGCACTCTTATGGAAATAAGAATATGTTGATGATTTCTAAACTTGATTAAATGCATGTATATATGCATATGTATTCATAATTATAGAAGCACATAATATATATCACAAGTCATATAACAGTCTTGATATAACTCATATATGCATAGAGGCATTTCCACTAAAACTGTGAATAAAACATGGTTAATAATTATTCTTACAAATATCATTCTGCCTGGTAAAATGAGTATGCTTGTAATCCTAGCAACTCAGGAAGCTAGACTCAGGTTAGCCTGGGTTATTCAAGAATAGTATTCCCCTTCCCCTGCAAAAAAAAAGAAAATTAAAAATTAAAAGATCTGGGGATGTAGCTTAGCAGTATAGAAGTCCTGGGTTCAATGTCTATTTCTGCAAAAAGTATAGATGAATGGATAGATAGATAGATTCATAGATACTTAGAGATACATCGATAAATAGGTAGAATTCTGAATTCACTATTCATTTTGAATCAAGGAAACTGAACTGAAGAAAAATTATTAGAAAAGTCAAGTTATTTCTTCAGATGTGATAAAATTGTCTAAGAAAGAAATGAAAAGAATCAACAGAAAAGAAAAAGACCTACTGCAAACAATAACACTAAAGTGGCCAGATACTGAATAAAAAATCTAATAAACTTTATAGAAAAAAAAGAAACTTTAGGTTCTCAAGTAGGTATCTTCTTGTTTTAATTTTCATTTCCTAATGAGAAATTTTGGTGAGGATCTCTTCACATGCCTATTTGCTATTTGCTTATGTTCTCTGGTGAGGTATCACAAATGTTTTTATTTGGTTTGGTTTTATTTTATTATTGAATTTTAAATTTTTTGTATATTTTACATAAAAGTTCTTTTTCATAGGTTCTGCAAATACTATTTTTTATCTTAGTTTTATCATATTATCTTCTTACTAGTAACTTTGAAGGAAAGAAATTTTAAATTTTAATAAAGTTCAAAATGCAGAGCAAGATGATCACTAAGATCCTCTGGTGATCATCCCTCTACAGAGATGCCACATTGAACAGTTACTCACATACTGAACTACCTTCACAAGTCAAGATGATTATGTAAGAGACCATAATGCCTACTTTTAGTATAAAAATAAAGACATTGAGGAAGGCAGAAAACAAAGATTTTCCTGTGAGTGAAACAAGTTCCTCCACACAGCAACCCTAAGCAGCTCAATTTGGAGAAAGATGCTTCTTGCTTAGGGATGGTTGGTGGCAGGTGGTTAAGCCCAGACCTTAGACTTATAACCCAATACCCTGCCTGCCTCTGTGAGACCCAGAGAGGTACAAAGCCCAATGAACCATAACCCTAGGATAATATCTGTAGACTCAGCTACTGAACTACTTTAGGCAGGAAGCTGACTGTCCATCATCCTTTCTCCAAACTTGTGTGGTAGATTGAGGAGCAAAACCTCATCTGCTGGGGAACCAACATAGGACTTGGTCATGGAGCCCAGTGCCAGGCCTGCCCTGGTGAGACCCAGAACCCAGTAGAAACTGAAGTTCTCATCTGAAGTCCTCCTATGCAGGCAAAAGCTCAAACATGGAGCCTACAGAGCAGCCTGCCACAGGCAGAGACATTCATGATAATGGGGAAGACTAGAGTATCAACTACAATTTTTCCAACATTAGAGTGGCCCTGGGGCATTCCTGCCCTCCTCTCAAGCTTCTGCAGATCCATGTGAGACTTGGGTAGGATTCAGTTTAATCTTAGCCATGGTGGCCAGGGGACGTCTCCACTATCCATCTGCTAACGCAGGGCTAGGCCAGTGCTACGAGGCAGTATCCTGTGTCTCAGTGAGGGGGACTCATGTTTGACCTGCATTACCAACAGTAGCAACATTGGCCTGGGTACAACTCTGAATCTGTGCAGGTCATTCTGATTGTGAGACTCAGATGGGGACTGACTTACCATCAGCCTAGTGGTCAATGAACTACCCTCACCAACACTACACAGACCTTAGGTAGCATAGTGTGTGGTGCCAGACATCATTTACTGGGGTAGGACAGGGCAGTTAGCACAAGATTTTTCCATGGAATTTAGTGTTGGGCTAGTGAATCCTAACACTGGGAAAATCCTAATAGCCCCCATCCCCAAGTGTGCCTGTGGACAGAACCTCTGGAGCAGCTCCAGTGCCAGGGCAAGACATGTAGCCACAGTCTATCAAGCATTTATTTCAGCTGATGTCACTTGTGGCTGGAAGGAAGAGTCTTAGGTCACAGTTGCACCTCAACAATAGACAGTGGCCTTTGGTTTTACCCCAGTGTTGTGTTGGTCTTGTTGGGCTGTAGACTCATGGTGTCATGCAGCTTGGAGGCATTGGTGATCACAGCTATTGCACAAGATGCTGGACTGGTCCATCCATAGTGAATTTGCCCAGATCCCAGCAGAATCCTGCAGTGCCTGACCTTTGTTCCTTTAGACTATGTTTTTGCTTGCTTTTACTGTTTGTTTACTAATTTGTATTTGTTTAATTGATTTGTATACTTTGCTTATTATTTATTTGTTATGTGGTATTAAAAATTAGCATATTTGTTTTGTCAGATAATAGTAAATAACTAATAAACAAGCCTTTTGTGTGAATATTTATGTTAATATGGCTAGATGTTGGGCTATGTTTAATGCTTGTTGTAGCTCTAAGTCCAGGATTCAGTTTCTTTACTGCTATTGATTTTGCCTTCTCCCTTGACTTTGTACTTACCTACATACACCTCCTTAAGGAGAGTCTGCACTTCACATCTGTTTCAATTGTAACCTACTGTTACACTGGAGTCTTGTTGGTGTGCTGATAAGGTTTGGGGAGGGGAAGAATTTTATAATCTAATGTTTAACTCTCTTTCTTTTAGTGAAACTGAATCTTGCATCTATGAACTTCCCAAGTGTTTCTCTTATGTTAAGGGTTTTTTAAAAATTTTTCTCCTTTTCTTGTAACAAGAAGAGTTCTTGGGACTCAAGTGAGAAGAATGCCTTTTTGCTAAATGAGATAAAGCTCTAGAATAATTTTCCCATTAGAGAGAGAGAGAGAGAGAGAGAGAGAGAGAGAAAGTCTTTGCTATAGATGTGTTCTGGGCATCTTTTACAATGATTACTGTGTACTACTTCCTGCCTGAATCATAAGGATACATTCCTAGATTTTCACTGTGAGAATTTAATGGGGTTCTTAAAGGTAAAGGGAAAGTAGAAAGCCATCCCCAAACTGAAGTCCCCAAGACTTTCTTGTCTCACGGTACTTAAGCCTCTAGGAATTCATCAAAGTTATGACTTCTTGTTACTACAGTATCTATGTCCCCAGCAGTTTCTATTCCAAGTAAATAGATATCATGTGGAACTATCCAGTTTCACTTTTTTTCTAGATTCTGAATTGACTCTTTGTCCTGTAACCTTAGTTTGCTAATAGGTACAAGGAAAGTAATTCATTTTCAATTTTCCCAGTTTTATCTAGTTCTTGGGATAAGTCAATTTCTAATCTCCTCATGTGTTGGAGCTGAAACTAGAAATCTTACTATTTTAATGGACAAAATATAAAATGATATTCTACATAAAGAATGAGAAATGTGTAATAGTCTTAAATACCACTGCTCTATTACTTTATAGTTCTGAAAGCCATGACTAAATTCTTTAGTGTCTCATGCAAGATGTCAATAATTCTAAATTACGTACCTGTATTACACACAGGATAAACAATCATTCAATTTTTTTCCACATTTCTCTGCTTATTCATTGATTTCAAGCAAATATGTCTCCTAAACTTCATAGAGCTTTGCCTCAGTTACCAGAAAATAATATACATAGACAGGCCATTAACTGAGCATTAGCTATTATAGAGTCACTGTTCTCTTGCATAAGGCTATCTAATGGAGGAGACAGCATATTTGAGCAGGAGCATGACCTTCCTCACAGATATTTTATCAGACTCCTGTGTTTACTAATACAATGCCTCAGTGGCATTTATTCAAAATGACTGCAGCATAGAGTATGACAGAGAGAATTGGTGATGGGTAAGAATACCAAGGTAGTCAGGGGAAAGATTGTGAGAGCTCTTAAATGGCATATTAAGGTGTTTGAACTTTATCATAATAACAGTGTTCACCTATTTGATGAATTTTAAATCAAGCACTATAACAATGGAAAAATTCCATTGACTTCCAAGTGGAAGTCACCTGCATGCAACGTAATCAAATAGAAAAATCACGCAAAAATTCAAGCAGATAAAAGTAGCTAGATTCATCCCTGCCTGTTTGGTAGATAATGTCTATTTCAGTTATTATAATGTAAATAAACATTGCCCATACTATTTTGTAAGACTACAATTTAATTGAGATATATTATAGCAAAGTAAGAAATTGATGGGTATTTTATTGATTTAACTTTGATCTATGTTATTTTTGATACCGAAAAATGTGGTATGACAAAGTATCTATGTATACTTTATATATGTATGTATGATACTTTATCATTATTTAAATATATTGGGATTAGCTCATACTTTAAAAGAAAAAGAAAGCAACTCATCTACATAAGTTAATGGAATGTGTCTGTGTGCTCAGCTTAAAAAGTGCAGATTTTCTCAGCTTCTGTTACCTCTAAGGTTTACAAGTTATAAGTCCAAGACCTGGCTGACAATCTGTAAGAAGGTCCAATGGTATATTTGAGGGATGGGGGATGTGACCCTGTGAGTACAAAGGGTTTGTGACATAGGACTCAGATATTCCCACATGATTTTGAAAATAGATTTTTATTGTTGGATGAGTGTTTGGCTTCAACTAGATCAGACATAAAATTCATGAACTGCTCCAAAGGATAGGGCACAGTTAATCCTTTCCACACTTTCTTTCTACATACACCTCAGAGAATTTAAATGAATTATTCATGGTTATACATAGATCCCATATACAGGACAGAAACAAGTGGAATTTAGCTCCAAATGGAACAAAGTATTAGAAAATAAATCCTGAATTTTGATATTTGATTTCAAATCATGGCTTAGCCACTTCTATGTGTGCCTCAATTCTTAAAATTGAGTTTCATCATTCATATAATGGCAAAAATAGTTGTATTTCCTTCATGACTTACACCTGACAATATGGAAAACATGTTTAATTTTCTTTCTGTTGCACAGTAGGCACCTAGAATGTCTATTATTATTATTATTTAGAATATGAATGGCTAGATCTCAACTGGAGATGTACTGCATGAAAAAAGCAGGCAAGAATCAGAGAGTTGAGGCTAAGCTAAAATGATTAGAAAGTATAAGGGGAACTAAGTCATTTGACAAGGAAAAGAGAGGATAAATGCAAAGGAAAGATTGCTCAGGTGGCATCTGAAATGGAATAAAATTAGTAGCCAAACAGTAAAAGAAAATATACTTGAGTAACAGATACCATAGAATTAAACTACTCAAACATCATTTTGCTGGTATGATAGCAAGGAGTGACTTCCAGTGGTGTTGTTCAGGGCCAAACCCCAATTTTCTGGATTTTTTAATCCTCCAAAATGAATATTTAAAATGTATTAGGAATGAGTTTGGGATATTATCAATGGGAAACACCAAGCACAGGTGCACACACTCACACACAAACACACACAAACGAATAATTCTACAAATTAAAATGTTTAACACAAACATGTTTTTCTCAGTAAAATGAAAGCATCATTCCATAATTTGGCTTTTATATTATAATATGAAAATCAGGTACAGAATATAGCAAGGAAAATAAGCATAGCCTTTAATGACATTTAATAAGCATTCAATGGATATCTTAGTGCGGAAACTTACAAAGGAAAAAAAAAAACTTCCTTTTTTTTTTTTTTTTAGAGTACGGAATATCATATTCAATGCTCCCAACATAATTCACAAGTAGTTATGATTTTTAATGCAGAGATGAAGGAGCTAAAAACCTGAAAGTCAAAATACTTGCCTAAGATTCCTGAGAAAATGAAGTTGAATTAGGAACTGTAGAATTATATTCACAATTTCTGAATATAAAAGGTCAGTATTCTTTCTAGAAATTCAGACTTTCTGTTGGAAAGTAAATTAATTAGCTTCAGGGAAGCCATACACTTATCATGAGGTTTTCATAGTCATCCAGGTTCTGAGAGTTCAGTGGAATAGTATGAAGGCTACGGCAAGTAACTGTGTCTTTTGCACTGTAGTGGACACTGTTCAGCTTAAAACAATTTTGACCGTGCTTTATTAAATATAAATCTTCAAACTTATATTTTCACTTGTATTTATATTAGTCTCAACCTAATGTTGTTTAATGAAGAAAAGATACTTTTGAGAAATGGCCTAGAACAATGTATAGAATTTGACTTCTAAATTCAGGAATACATGTGTTCACATCTCTCTCATTCTTTCTCAGTGGGTGGACATTGGAACTGGTTTTGTTGGTAATCCTTTATCTATGAAATAGAAGAAATTAATTTTCAAGGAATTCTCAAGAAATTAATTTAAATAAAACCATATTTCAATTGTCTTAGATAATTTGTAGACTCTAATAAACTATACATTATTTTATTCTACTTTACCATATGAATCCTTAACCTCCATAAGGATATTATTAGTACTCCATTTGAATGAGGAAAATAATCGTATTTCTAAAATTTTCCACTCCAATTTCCTAAAGCATTTTATCAACGTGATTTACATATTTGTCAAGTTTGCTCAACTCAACAAATTGCAACCCAAATTGCAGCGGTTTAAATCAACAGAGATTTATTTATCTCTTGTTACATCTCAGTGGTTGATCAGTGGTGACTCTTCCAGGTTCCTGTTTGCTTAAGGTTATATCTCTGCTCTGCGTCTCTTATCAGAGATTTGTGTTACTGGAGAAGACATCATAAGGCATATGACTGTTTTCAAGCTATTGAAATGTTAATTTGGTAAAATATTTTAGGTGCAATGTGTTCAGTACTCTTTCAGGAAACTTTAAATTGTAATGATTGCTAAACATGTTTTAAATCTAAACGAAGTTAGTTTACCTCTACTAAGCTGCATTTTAAAGTCATGCCCTTGGATTTTATTGAAAGTCAGTACCAGAATGAGCAATATAAATGTGCTATTTTAGGAACAATAACCATGTTATTGCAGATAACATCTGTTAGATTCTTTCTATAAAGTCACCTATAAGAAATCTATTGGAATTCAATCATATAAAAGGTGCATGGAGGTATTTACCCTCTGATTCATTTACTATTTTGCTTTGGCTGTAAGGAAGCTCAAAACTGTGAATTTGTAAGTTTGAAGGGCAGTCACTAAAATTACGTTGATCATTACACTAAGCACATGTTGACATTAACTTCTGTTCTGCCCTGATTTTTCTACTAACGTGTCTTTTTTATATATATGCAATAATATACATTTGTTATTATTAACTGCAACTCCTTTTGAAAAACAAATTCACATACTCACACACACACTTGCACACAAGCAAATCTAAAAGTGACTTTTAACAGCAACTTACTATGTCTTCTGATAATTGATTTTTGCCAAAGGCTATGACATATTTAAGTTGAAAAATTTTATTTCCTCTATGGAGATGATCAAATGATATAATACAAGGCAAAATATTCTTGCCTTCTCTTCCTTTTGTTTAAATCAGACTATTATTCTCAGTGTGATCAGTGTCATTATGTATTTCCAGGTCAAAGGGTATGCCTTCAATCTTTTAAGGGAAAAATGTTAATAGCTTTTGAAATAGAAGCTATTAAGAATTATAAATCATATTCATGATAGCTCAAATGACTATTTCTTCCATTTGATGCCTCAAATAATTAAGTTAGTTGCTTTAAGTCATGAGAAGAGAAAAAGAAAATAAGAGGGTCAGTGGTCTTACACAAATGGTATGAATCTACATAGTGTACAACCATAGAAACGAAATGATGTACACCATTTGTGTACAATGAATCAAAATGCAGTCTGTAAAAAATTAAAAGATAAATAAATAAATAAAATAAAATAAATTTAAAAAAAGAATTCCATTTGAGAGAAAGGATGAAGAAAAAAACTTGAATTTTTCAGACATGCAAATCTGGTTTAAAAGTCAAACTCTGCCAATTGTAAGAAAGGTATAGGTAGATTGCATTTATAAGTTCTGAAAATTTCAAATTCCTCTTTTTTAAAACCTTTATATTGATGCATGACTTATGGTACTGTGTGTAAGTCTTAAGAATAAAGGCATATGAGTATTTGCATATACATCTTCAGCTAGTTTCTGGGGTGAAGAGTTAATATTTATGACACCTAGGTGTTGCTTCTCTGTCAGTATGCCTTCTCCACCTGTCCACAAATAACCCCATTTCTGAATTCTTTGACAATTAATTTGTGTGTGTGTGTGTGTGTGCGTGTCTATGTTTTACAATAGATATATCTTAGTTTACATCTTAGTTTCTGGCTTTTTTCACTCATTGTATTTGTAAGTTCCATCCATTTTATTAAGAATACCAGTGGCTTCCTTTTGGAATGTTCAATAGTCCACTGTAGCGCTATACCATATTTTATTTACATATTCTCCTATTGAAGGATATTTAGGTTGTTTCCTCATTTTGGAGCTTTTCTGAATAAATTTGCTGTTTACATTTTTCTATATATCCTTTTTTGTATGTGAATTTGTAATCTTATTTCTCCTGATTTCTCCTGAATATGTTCCTAAGGATTGAAAATGCTGGAATGTCTAGGTAGGAATATGTTAGTCTTGAAGGGGTTCTGTCAAAAGCACTTGCATTGATGTACAATCCTATCAGGCAAGGATGATAGTTCCATTTGCTTCATGTTTGCCTGCACTTGACACTACAAATTGTTATATTAAAACTATTTCAAAATGCCATTTTCATATCTCATTTTAGTTTCTATTTGCATTTCCTTAAGATTAATTAATGTTAAAAATGTTTTCATGTAGTGGTTTTAGTTAGCCTCTGTTAAGAAGGACTTCTTTTCTCAATATATGTATTGTTAGCTGTCTTCTTTTAATTAATTTTTACTAAACTTTATATATTAGTAAGTTGAATGCTTTGCTATGTATATGCATTGATAGGATCCACTCTTGGTCCCTGGCTTGACTTTTCGTGTACTAACTAATTGCATATAGTTATCATATGTTAATTGTAATAAGGGTCTCATTATTTTTTACATATTTAGTAAATTTTGTTCTCTCTTCCAGAAATATTTGTGTGCTATATGGCCAGAAAGTATTTTTCGGTAATTTTCTCTGTAAGTTTTAGTATTTTACCTGTTACATTTTACATGTATGATCCATGTCAGCTTCATTTATATATACATTTTTTTTGAGGTAAAGATCAAGATTCATTATTTTTCATAATATGTACTTAATTTTTCCTAGAATCTTGTTATTATAAACATCATGTATTTCTGCACTAAATTACAATTAAATCTGACATAAATCAAATGAAAGTTTTATTATGGGTGTGGATCTGCATTCTCCATTATTTAATTGGTCCACTAGTCTATTTTTACTACAGTAATCCACTACCTTAGTTACTCTTCTGTGATAGCATAATTTAAAATTTGGTACTTTAACTTTGCCAAATTTTTTATTTTCCAAGATAGTCTAGATCATTCCAAGTCATTTTACATTTTCATATAAACTTTAAACTTAGCTTGTCAATTTCCAGAATACAAGAATTTGACTTGACTTGAATTGCACTAAATTTACTGATAAATTTAGAGATAATTGACATCTTCACAGATAAATGACATCTTCATTAATTTTATAAAATTTATATAAACCTTATTTCAAAGAACATTTGATGTAGAGGCTTTGAAATTATTCTATTAAATTCATCACAAGATACATAGTGTTTTGTGGCACTAATGTAGAGATATGGTTAAATTTTATTTTTAATTATTGTTGCTAGTATACAAAACTAAGTTTGTGATGTACATTGATTGTCGCCGCCTGCGGCAACAATCCTGCAGATATTTGTTACTGCCTGCAGCAACAATTGCGCAGGTATTTATCGAAGGTGGACTGGAAATAAACTACTTCTATTCCTGTGCTGCTTCCTGGCTTGCTTGCTTATTCTCTAGCTTATAGAGGAAAAGAGGCTTACTTGATTTTAGAGGAAGAGTGGCTTTGAGAGGAAGATAGGCTTTGCTTTTCAGGAAGAGAGACTTTGCTTTTAGAGGAAGTTTTTAGAGAAAGACAGGCTTCTATGCTTATAGAGAAAGTTTTAGAGAAAGACAGGCTTCTACACTTACCAGAGATCTATTTCTTCTTAGAGTTCTGCTGCTTCTTCTTAGAGATAGGTCCCACATCCTGTGAACTAGGTGCTATCTATCTGAGGTCTAGAGGTGTGTTCTCAGTTCTCTACTCTACGATTTGCCTTCTGCTGCTGCCTGCTGCTTACTGCTTGCTGCTGCTTCTCTCTGCTAGCTCCTTCTACGTTTTGCTTCTACCTACTGCCCGCTTACATTCCCTCCAGGAGGCGGAGGGCGGGGCCACACCAGTTGAGATCAGGTGAGGAGCCAGCTGCCCTATCACGGCAAAGGTCAAAACGAGCAGGCCCAAGCAGGAGCACTTGGGAACACCTTGCAGGTGTTGTGTGCATGGACTTAAATGAATATGGCCAATGATAAATCACCAGGGTGTGCTTATATTAATCAACCTCCTCACTGCCGATGTGATCAAAACAACCTCCGGCTGGCCGCCAGGCGCCATCCCGGAGCAACCCACATGGCACAGCTCTCAACAATTGATCACATAAAATGGTAGTCTATAATCATTTATTTATTCCAACAGTGTAATTGTATGGCTTTGTATTTTTCTACAAAAATATCAAATCATCTATAAATAATGATAGATTTACTTTTTTTCTTTTCCAATGTTTATAAATTTTTAAATTTTTCTAAACATATTGAACTGGTTCTGAACTTCAACTTGGTATTCAGTAAAAGAGACCTAATGGGCATCTTTTGTCTTGTGACTCAACTGGAAGGAAGAGTTCCAAATCACCCTGAAGTATGTGTTAAATGCCTGGCACTGTGGTTCACTCCTGTCATCTTGGAGACTCCAGGAACAGAGACAGGAGGATACAAAATTGGAGGATAGCCTGGACAACTTAGTGCGACTGTGTCTCAAGATTAAAAAAATATGAAAAGAGATGAGGACAAAGCTCAGTTTTAGAGTGCCCCTGGATTTAATCCCTATTATTGCAAAATAATAATAACAATAATAACAATAATTAATTAACTGCTATGCTGATATTCTTTATCATAAAGATACTGATTTTCTGAAATTACTTTTTCTATATCTTGAGATCATCCTGTGTTTTTTGCCTTTATTCTATTACTGTAAAGAATGTTGCCTTGAGTTTTCAATGTTGAAACTATCTTTAATTCTGGAATAAACCCTCCTTTGTTATAGTATGATATTGTTTAAGTTAATTGCTGCTTTTAGATTTTTAATACTTTGTTTAGGATATTTGTGTCCATTCTTGTGAATGAGGTTGGTATAAAGTCTTTTTTTATTCTTGCAAAGTCCTGATAAAATTTTGAAGATAATACTATTATGAATATTGCTTCATAAGATGAGTTGAAAGTTACTTCTTCTGTACTATTGTTTGAAAGACTTTTTATGCAATTGATTTAATTTATTTGTTAAATATTTAGATGTTTATTATGCAATCAATATGAGCCAAAAATAGTTTCCCAGAAATCTTTAACTGTGGATTAAATTCCCTTAACAATCTTTAATAAGACTTAAGATGATCTGTATCCTCTTATGTCAGCTTTGGTAAGTTGTACTTTTTATTGCCTTTAAAATTTATTTAACATAGTATATGCATTCAAATAGTATTTATAATGCATTCTTATTTATTACCTATAATATATTGTGTTTATCATACATTGTATTTTCTTTCTAATCAAATTAAGTAGGTTTTGACATTTAGCTTAATTTACTTTAAATGCAAACTTCTGTGCTCACAGATTATCTCTGTTGGGATTCTTTGATTTCTGCTTTTTTTGTTTACTTTTACATATTCTTTCAAAATTTGACATAATTTTCTTTGGTTTTCTGCCATTGGTAGCAAGGTTATTTATTTTTATTTTTTGACTTTTCTATAGTATTTAAGTCATATTTCTAATCATTGCTTTTTAGAATTCAAGTAATAATCATATTATTGTTTAGTTCAATATATATTCAAAGTTCCACTGTGAGTTTTCATTTAACCCTTAAGTATTTTAAGAGTATTCAACCCTTAAGTATTTGGGTAGCTTAATTTCCAAATATTTTGTGGTCTTCTTTTATCTATTAGTTTAATTTAATTCTTCTGGGGTAAGAATACATACTGTTATGACTTTAATACTTGAAAAAATTCTCTGGTGTGCTTACTATCATGACATGTGGCTTATTTTATAAAAGTTTCATGTGCACTGGAGAAAATATGTAGTATACAATTATCAAGTGTAATTCTGTGTGTATCTATCAAGTTTGAGTTATTGCCCACTTATTCTACTAATTACTGGAAGATGTATGTTAAAATATATTTATTATTGTTGATTTGATTTGTTTTTAAATGCTTTTTTTTTTTTTTTTTTTGGTACCAGGGCTTGAGCTAAGGGACACTTAACCACTGAGCTACATCCCAGGGGCCCATTTTTTTATGTTTTACTTAGAAACAGTGTCTCCCTGAGTTGCTTAGTGCCTTGCTAAGTTACTGAGGCTGGCATTGAACTAGTGATCCTCTTACCTCAGTTTCCCAAGCCTCTGAGATTACAGGCATGGCCACTGTACTCAGCACTTCCTTTTAATACATTGCTTTTGCCAGGAATAATTTGAACCTGGGTTCTGTGCTCTTACAAATTTATTATCCCCATATGTTAAGTTTAAATTGTTTATTTTATTGTTATATAATGTGCTTCTTGTCCTCAGTAAAATGTATTTCCCTTAAAACATGCATTACCTCATATTATATAACCATGCCTGTTTTCTTGGGATGAGTATTTGTGTGACCTATGTTTTTTAACCATTTGTTCTTGCATTTTTTTTTATTGTAAACAAATGGGATACATGTTGTTTCTCTGTTTGTACATGGCGTAAAGGCATACCATTTGTGTAATCATAAATTTACATAGGGTAATGTTGTTTGATTCATTCTGTTATTTTTTCCCTTCCCCCCACCCCTCCCACCCCTTTTTTCCATCTATACAGTCCTTCCTTCCTCCATTCTTGCCCCGCTCCCTAACCCTAACTCTAACCCTAACACTAACCCCTCCCACACCCCATTATGTGGCATCATCCACTTATTAGCGATATCATTCGTCCTTTGGTTTTTTGAGATTGGCTTATCTCACTTAACATGATATTCTCCAATTTCATCCATTTGCCTGCAAATGCCATAATTTTATCATTCTTTATGGCTGAATAATATTCCATTGTATATATATATACCACAGTTTCTTTATCCATTCATCAATTGAAGGACATCTAGGTTGGTTCCACAATCTGGCTATTGTGAACTGAGCAGCTATGAACATTGATGTGGCTGTATCTCTGTAGTATGCTGATTTTAAGTCCTTTGGGTATAGGCCAAGGAGTGGGATAGCTGGGTCAAATGTTCTTGCATTTATAAACAGAATGTCCTTGTGATCTGTGTGTGTGTGTGTATGTGTATGTGTGTATGCACATGTTCTGACAATCATTGTAGTTTTACTTTACTGTTTATTTTACACGGGATGTTATTGGTACCAATAAAATTTTGTTTAAATCTACCATTTGTTGCTTTATTTTGTGTAGTATCATTTTTAATTATGAATTATATTTATTTTTATTGTTCTGTTTAGTTATATGTGACAATTAGAGTATATTTTGACATTTATACAAATATGGAGTACATGTTATTCTAATCAGAATCCCAGTCTTGTGTTTGTACATGATGAGGAGATTCACTGCGATGTATTCATATGTGTACATAAAAAAATTATATCAGATTCATTCCACTTTCTTTCCTAATCCTGTTCCCTCTCCCTTCTCTTCATTCCTCTTTGTCTAATCTACTTAACTTCTGTTCTTTTCCTTCTCACCTTTCCATGGTTTAGCAATGACAAAACAGAGAGAACATTTGACTGGTTGTTGGGGATAGGCTTATCCATCCATTCACCTGGCAAATGCTATAATTTCATTCATTTTTATGGTCAAGTAATATTCCATTGTGTATTTATACCACACTTTCTTTATCCATTCATCTGTTGAAGGCACCTAGACTGATTCCACAGCTTAGCTATTGTGAATTGAGCTGCTTTAAATATTGATGCAGCTTCATCACTGTAGTATGGCTGATTTTATGCCCTTTGGATATATACTAAGGACTAGGATAATTGGGTCAAATGGTGTTTCCATTCCATGTTTTCTGAGGAAACTCCATATTGCTTTCCAGAGTAGTTGCACCAATTTGCTGTCCCACCAGCAATGGATGAGTGATGCTTTTCCCCACATATTTACCAACACTTATTGTTACCTGTATTCTTGATTGTTGCCATTCTGACTGGAGTGAGATGGAATCTCAGTTGTAGTTTTAATTTGCATTTCTATATTTGCTAGAGATGTTGAACTATTTTTCATTTATTCGTTGACCGTTCATATGTTTTTCTTCCATGCAGTGTCTGTTCAATTCCCTTGCCCATTTATTAATTGGTTTATTTTCTGTAGCATTTTTGTTGTTCTTTTTGTTTTTTCTCTCTCTCTCTCTTTTTTCGTACTGGGGATTGAACTGAGCCCTATCTCCAGTCCTTTACTTTTTATTTAGACAGGGTCTGAGTTACTTAGGGCCCTGCTAAGTTGCTGAGGCTGACCTTGAGTTCATGATCCTCCTTCCTCAGACTCCTGAGTTGCTGGGATTACAGGCATGTACTACCACGCCTGGTTATGTTGTTCAGTTTTTTTGAGATTAATGCTCTATCTGAGGGTACAACTGGCAAAGATTTTCTCCCATTCTGAAGGCTCTCTCTTCACACTCTTGATTGTTTTCTTTGCTGTGAAAAACCTTTCTATCCCATTTACTGATCCTTGTTTTACTTCTTGCACTTTAGGAGTTTTGTTGAGGAAATCAGTTCCTGAACTGACAATGGAGTGTTGGGCCTTTATTTTCTTCTAACAGGCGCAGGGTTTCTAGTCTAATGTCTAGATCTTTGATCCACTTTAAGTTGAGTTTTGTTCAGGGTGAGACATAGGGATTTAATTTCATTTTGTTACAAATGGATTTCCAGTTTTCCCAGCACCATTTGTTAAAGAGGTTATCTTTTCTGCAATGTTTATGGTGCCTTTGTCTAGTGAGATAACTGTATTTATGTGAGTTTGTCCCTGTGTTTCTGTTCAGTTCCATTGGTCTTCATGTCTATTGTGGTACAAATATCATGCTGTTTTTGCTACTGAAGTCTGAAGTATAATTTAAGGTCTGTACCATTAGTTTGTGTTACCACATTCATTATTTCTTCTTTTGGTATACGTTTATATTTTTAATTACATTTTATTTATTTGATTATCTTTCAAGGTCTTACTCTTTGATGATAATTTCTAGTGCAACCTGCCTGAAGTTATTGATCTCATCACATTTCAAATACTGTAAATACACTGTAACCAGTGAACTTCATTCAACCATCTCACTCTTTGTGCAATTGATTTGATATACTTTGTTTAGTGTTATAAGTTTTTACAAAAAGTGAAATTAAATTTTTATTATTTACATACATACCCTTTGCAACGCATGCTCTTTTGAGGGAGGCGATCTCTCTTCAGTGTTATTTTTCTTATTAATATGAGTCTTCAGTCTACAGTACTTTTATTCATCATTTTCTTTATCTGATAATACACTATTTTATCTTCTCTTGAAAATACTCGCTCACTGTAGCTTGTTCTAGGTAGGTGGGATTTTTTTATTCTTTCAAATGCGCCATGGTATTGTCTTCAGATTGCTTTAGGCTTCCATTGTTTCTTTTGAAAGTCAACTTTCTCATTCTTGCATTCGCACTCTCAATCTCTCTCTGCTTTTTAAAATTTTGTTATCTAATTAATATATAATTTTTCTCAGAATGCTTTTCTCCTTTTATCTGTCTTTTTTGGCAGTTTTTCTATAATATAGTTAGGAATGTATTTTTTTATATTTCTTTTAACCCTTGGATCTTTAAACTTCTTAAATATATTAATTGATATCTTTTTTAATTTTCAGAAAAATTTCAGTCATTGATTGATTCAAACATTGTGTATTTTTATTTTCTTTTTCCATATATGAATCTTCCTATGTATATGGACTCTCTTGGTCTGATGGATTGAACACGATGTTTTCCCTGTTCTTTTCTAGTCTCTCATTCCTTTTTCATCATGTGATTCATTTTGACAATTTCTAATCATTGTCTTTCCATTTCTATAGTAATCTCAAAAAATGGTCTCCAATGAGTATTTTGCAAGGTCTAGGTTATTCATTAGTATTCATATGTGTAACTTTTATTTTGATATTCTTCATTTTGTATATTTCGCCCATGTCATTCTTTGTCAAATTTTATTCTATATATTTTTTAAAAATTTTCTGTATATTCACATTATTTCTGAAATAGATGGTATGCTTCTTTTGTATTTTTTGCTTTCTTCTTTGGAAGTGGTGATGTTTTGCTCTTCAATTTATATTTTTATATTATTGTATGAGTGATAATTTATATGATAGGGCTATGAAAATTGTTGATGACTGTTATTTTCTATCAGAAAAGGATTTAACTTTGATTTTTTAGTCAATCAGAGCAGCTATTACCACAAGTGATTTGGTTATATCAGGCTGTATTACAATGTTGTATTTCATCATAACCCTGAGTTTTCAGATAGAAATCCCAAACTTGTATGAGGCCATAGCAGTACGTCTTCTCAGCCTAGCGACACCCAGGGATAATCCTATCTGTCCATTCAATGTTTTGATGCTTTCAAGTTTTGTCCCATTGTATAGAGATACAAAATATGTCAGCTGTCTTGAAAGGAAAATTGCTCTTGTGTGTGAGGAAGGTAATATTGCTTTCACTGGGCATCCACTTCCAAATGGTGTGAGACCTTAGGGACTTTCAACATTTCACATACGATTCCAGGTTGCATCTCATTTCCTGAGGAGAAATCTCAGGATTTCTCTAGTTGGGGATTCTCTAAATTCCAATATTTCATACCAACTTGTTTTCTTTTCCCTCTAGCATTCCTTATGATCAAGTCAAATCCTCAGTTTATAGCCAGACTTGCTACCTTCTCCCCAGGAAAATTATTGCCAACAATATCTCATGTGGGTTAAAGTAAGACAAATTACACAAATTTTAAAATTTTGCAAATCAAAAATTATTCAGAATACCCAATCTGATACCACCGTTTACCGGTGACGAGTTCTGCTCCTTCTAATGTTGAAGATTGAACACTAGAGAAGCACGCCAAGGCAAGCATATTAAGCAGGTTTATTTAAAGGGAATAATACAGACTTCTCCCGGCAGGAAGAAGGGGGACATGGCTGATGTTCTAAAAGTCCCAAGAAGTGAGCACACCCTGCATCTTTTATAGGTTAAAGTCTCTTTTGTTCTCCAGTTCTCTCCCCCCTTATCTCTCTCTCCTTCTGCCTACGTGACTAGGCCTGGTTTTGCATAAGTGAGAAGCCATGGGCAGGGGAGGGCCAAGGTGATTCA
Source organism: Sciurus carolinensis (assembly GCF_902686445.1). Classification (NCBI taxonomy): domain Eukaryota; kingdom Metazoa; phylum Chordata; class Mammalia; order Rodentia; family Sciuridae; genus Sciurus; species Sciurus carolinensis. Next base: position 83,616,884 of record NC_062223.1, on the reverse strand, counting down.
GGCAGGCAAGGGCCCAGGGGGCATTAATTAGCAGCTCCTTGCTTGCAGTCCTTGATAAAGGCAGGTAAATTTGGTCATCAATGGGCTCCGGAGATCCTTGACATTCCATTCTTCCAGGGGCAGTCTCCAACTTCCAAAGGCAGATGGCTTCATGGCTTCATTTCCTCGAATTGACCCGATTTCCTATTTCTACACTAACTACCTGTCCTTAATTCTGGCTTCAATAACATTGATCAAATTAAATTGATAGAGAAAGTAAATGAACAATAAGTACTAAAGATTTTTGTACCATTCTTGTAAAATAGGATATTTACACCAAAATCTAGGGGAAATATTAGTTAATTCCCACATTTAATTGAATCACCATTGAACACCTACTATAAGCATGAGTCCATTGAAGACAATGGAATTCATAAAAAGAGCAAGACATCAACACCGCCTACCTAGAGCCTAGAACTCATAAGAGAATCAGTCATCTCATAATTGCAAATGTGGTAATAAACCATGCAAAGAGTCAACACACTAATAAGAGCAGATAAGGACACAAATGGGTATACATCTGGATACGCTGGATTTTATAACTGAGATTCAACAAACATTGCCCTTCCAGAAAGCAAGGAAGTTGTAAGAAAGAAGATCCTTAAAGAAATGGAAAAACACACACAAAACCATACAATGTGAAGTAGCCTTTATGTATATGGGTTCTAAGTAAATTATCACCATTTTAGTGGGAAATATAGGTCATGAAGTTGGAGAAATCAAGAGTTACCAGAATCTAATACAGTATATCCTATCCCACAGTGATTCATATAAACCAGAACCATTGAAAATATTAAATCTGAATTCTAAGATAAAAATAGATAATGATACATTGTAGACATATTATATAAAAAGGAAAATTCTATCCCACTTACGCCTAAACAAAATATGAATGCATTGACCCTGCTCTTAGGAAGCTGGCACACTACTTGTGGAGTCAGAACAATTAATAGGCACACATTAAGAAACAGGAGTTGCTAACATGTGTGTATCTGTCCTTGAATATAATTTGTCAAATTCTTGAGGAAATAATAATGACTGAAGCAATTAGAGAAGATATCAAGTAACCAGATGTTAAGGTGGTATCACAAAAGAATTTAAATAATTAAGAATAATTGTAACAATAGAATTGTACAACATTTTATTCTGAAACATTGTTGAAAGATATTTAAAGAGACCTAATTAAATGAATTTATTCAAGGACTGGAAAACAACCTCATTAATATTTCAATACACCCTTAAATTGATGTGGTCTATAGAATTACTATCAAATAGCTGCAAAAATTGACAAGCTCAAAATACAATGGAGGATTCATACAGTCCCAATTTTAAAACTTCACATAGTGCTACAGTAAACAAGACAGCATGATATTGACAAAATAGACACACAGATCAATGGAAAAGAACTGTGGATCAATAAATAAACCTTTACATTTATGGTCAGTTGGTTTTCTACAAAGTGACCCAGTCAATCCAATTGATAGAAGAGCTGTGGAGTTGGAACTGATGGACAACTCTGGGGAAGTGAGGCATGGGGGAGTCTGGAAAAGGAATCAATGTTGGCAAAACTTTGATGTGAACAAAGATAACTCAATAGATTGAAGGAGTTATTAGATACTTTCCTCATTTAACCAACTCAAAATCAGTGTTTGAGAATTTCAAATAGATGACCATAAATAGGGTAATTAGATTTAGAATACATACAAACTCTAATATGGCCCCTGGCATTATTATCCCACCTTTATCTTTCCTACTTTACAATTTAATCTTCATTCAGTGAACAGTGAAACTTGGAAGAACAAGCCAGACCACATTCCTCCCTTGCTTACATTTTTCTTTATTATTCATTACATCATTTTGAATTTATCTTAAATTTTCACTTCAAACTTGTAATCAACGCATGATATGATTTTTACATATAAGAATTACTCTCTACCTTCCAGGAAAAAAATAACAATACCCTCAATTCTCTCTATTTTGAATTTCCAAGCTTAGTACCTTCTCATGACAAAGTTCTTTTTATTGACAGTCTCTGTTCAAATATCATTACAGGTCTCTCTCTGGCCATGATATAAATACAACACAACCACCATTCTCTGGCCAATGTTTTCCATATTACCGGGTTGCAATTCCTCCATAGCCCTGAATGCTACAAAAATTGTGTTGCTTGCTTCTAGTTTTATTCTTATACCCTTCTCCTACTCACTAACTTGAAATAAGCCTGGCATATGGTTGATTCTTAATAAATATTTTTGAAAGTATAAAAAATCAAATTATTTTAGCATCACAGACACAACCTTCAAATATTGTCTCTTAATTCAGCAAATTTACCAGTTTACTACTCCAAGCACACAAACCTGCTCATCCTAACACTTTTTTTCTCTAAAATATCTTTCCCTTTTACATGAAAAAAAATCCCACCTTTCTCACAAGGATAAAACCCTTATTGTACCTCGTGTGAAGTCCGGAACTAGTCAGAAAAACAAGACACTGAAGAGCATCATTGTTGACCTGAGGTAGTCATGTAGAGGAAGGAGTAGTCCAGTTGTCAGTATGTGAACTGTGCTAGAATGGAAGATGGGGAAACCGGCTGTGGGGTAGAACTAAGATCTTTTGCCACAGAAGTTGCTATGAGATAGAGAAGACATTGTGCCATTGGCAAGTCAGTAACAGGAGTGTAATGTATACACTTCTACCCTTTTATATATTAATATGACATGTGGGCTTAAATATTTGTTTTAAAAAGTCATCAGGGAAGTTTGAAAAAAAATAAGTAACCATACAAGAATTTTCACTACAACATTACTGGGAGGTAAAATAGAAAATTTGTTTCAAACTTAAAGATTTTATTTTTCCTACAAGAATTCCACTATTGCTTTATCATTTTCTATTGATCTTTTGTCTCCTGTCTTTGCACAGGAATTAAAATATTTCATGCTGAATAAAATACGTTGATATCTCTTCTAGAAATTCCCATCTTTAAATTTATGTCCTATGCTATTACCAAGAAGGAGACAGAAGTTTTTCCACATTCATGATTTTTTTTTGCTATCTTTTCAGACCGCCCAGAAGCAGTTGAGGTATAGTGGAAAGAGGATCTGAAATGGTAGCAAATGCTACACCTGATAAATTGTCATAATTTTGTACAACAATTTAGCAGCAACATTTATGTGTAATCTAAATATGTTGATGTTCTTTTCCCTAGTGATTCTGGTTTCAAAAAAACATATTAAAGAAATAATAGGATGAGAATAAAGATTTATTCCAAAGTGTTTTCATGCTGGTTTATTTATATCATGGAAGAAGTTTGTAATGGCCTGTCTATACAAAAGTAGAAAATCAGTTAAGTAAGCTCTGGCACATCCATATAGTGGAATACAACACTACTAATAAAATGCTTTGTGTAACTATTTAATGTAATGGGAATCATAATAAATTAGTGGTAAATGAACTGTAGAATTCCAATTTGGGGGGATGTGTGTAAGTGTGTGTGTGTGTGTGTGTGTGTGTGTGTGTATGCACCCTTGTGTATGTGAGACAGATATAGGTGGTAAAACTACTTTTAAATTATAGTGATTTGGGGAGGTTTATGATATTCATATATTTGAATTTTAAAAATGTGTCTATGCATGTGTATATATGCATATATTTATATAAATGTATGTGGATACAGTGCATTTTCTTTTTTTAATTATTTTTTAATTTTTTTCTATTTTTTACAGACTGCATTTTGATTCACTGTACACAAATGGAGTACATGATTTTGTTTCTATGGTTGTACACGATGTAGATGCATACCATTCGCGTAATCATACGTGTACTTAGGGTAATGAGTTCAGTCTCATTCCACCATTGTTCATACCCTCCCCATTTCCTTCTACATAAATTTCTTCCATTCTTCTCTCACTCTCCACTCCCACACCCACTATATATCATCATCCACTTATCAGGGAAAACATTCAGCCTTTGGTTTTTTGGGAAAGACTTATTTCACTTAGCATGATATTCCATTCGTTTATTTGCAAATGCCATAATATTATTCTTCTTTATGACTGAATAATATATATATATACCACAGCTTCTTGAAAGCAGTGTGGCGAATCCTCAGAAAACTTGGAATGGACCCACCTTTTGACCCAGTTATCCTACTCCTTGGTTTATACCCAAAGGACTTAAAATTAGCATAAAACAGTAACGTAGTCACATCAATGTTTATAGCAGCTCAATTCACAATACCTAGATTGTGGAACCAACCTAGATGCATTTTCTTTAAAAAAAAAAAAAAACAAAAAAAAAAAAAAAAAAACAACAAAAAAAAAAAACCTGTGTGTTAAATAGAAGAGCAGAATGTCTGAATTTCATTAGCTGAGTTCTGATTTCACTTATGTAACAAATATCATATTTTTGTTTTGTGCCACATCACTATCTCATATAAATTATTCCAAATATTTTCATCATAAATTTGCTATTTATAATCACTTCCACCATCATTCTTATCTTGCCTGCTATCTCTCTAGCCGCTGATCAACTTCACCAATAGTACTTTTCCAAATCCCCCATGCCATAATCACAGGTACTCAAGAGGGAGATATCTAGAGAAGTGTCCAAGTATCAAACCTCAGAAGCATGGAGAACATTTCCATGGCAGGAAATAATAATAGTCTTTTTAAAGTGTAGCTCAGTGCTGTGCTGGGGTGCTTGCCTAGCATGCATGAGGCAAGTGTTCAATATCTAACACTGTAAAAGAAACACACACACACACAAGCAAACACACATACACACAAACAAGAAGAAGAAAAGAAAGACAAAAAAGATTTGCATCAATCATGCTTGGACCTGTGTTCACAGGAAGATTCTATCTTAAGAAAATGGGAGGTCAGGAACATGAAAGATCAGAGGAAGGGTTCACTTTCCAGTTGCTCCACAGCTTGAAATTCAAGCAGCAGGAATATTGTTTCTCAAGAGATGGGTGACTAAAGGATTTCACTGAAAATCAACATTGGACAGTAAAATAACTATAGAGACACAAAAATTCAGAAGCTTTGAACATCAAACAAGAAATAATATGTTGAAGTAACGCCAGCTTTACCAGTATTCATGTCAAGAGTTCCCCGGGGAGGGAGGAGTAATACAGTCAGAAAGAGAATAAAAACATTGTGGATTAATTTGGTATAGACGAACTCTAGAACAGAGAGGGAGGCTGATCTTAACTGACCCAGAAACAGCAAAGTGGGCTGATGATTGAAAAGTAGTTTGAATCTCTTGGCTGTGATCAGAGTTGAGAGAGGAGGCATTTGCCCATGGCTATGTGCCCCTTTCAGTGGTGGGAGTCAGGAGTTGATAAAAAGCCTTCTCAGTCCATCCCAATAGATACCAGCCGTGGGGCCCAGAGTGTGCTTGGCTCAGCAAGACTGAAACAGGCACAGGGATGATTTTGCCCTGGGAAATCCAGCCCAGGATACCAAAGAGAGAGAGACTAGCATTCTCTTTGTTTCTGACAGCTCATGCAACTAATTTGAGGGAAGCCATGAACTAGACAGGTGCATCTGCACTTCAGGTTGGATCCTGAGAAATCCACATCCACAGTGGTGAAATATGTGAGACTGATGGAAGGTTAGTTCATTCACTCTGCAAGTGAAATATTTAGGAACCCTTTGAGATCCAGACATTCAGAAGAGACCAGACTCAGATGAACAAAAAGAAGTGTCGATCTAAACTCCCTAGAGTAAATATCTCCTGATAAAATTCCAAAGGATAGTAAGAACTAAACCCCAGCCACTGGAACTTCCCATTTAGAACTCTGCACCAGCACTGTTTTGGGAGTGCATTGACCTCATCTGTCCAGACAAGATTCCAGTTATCAGTGCTTCAGGGTTTATCCTACCTTGTACTACGAGAAGGAAAGCTGAGAGCCACTACAACCAGCTTCAGTTTCAGGCCACACCAGCTATCAATTTGATGAGAAACACAATATGTTGGGTTTAACAATCCCCAGCCCTTGATCCAAGAGGTACATAGCATAAACAGAAATGCAAGGAAGGGTGCAACAGCATAAGCAGTAACATCCATCCTTCCCAACAGTCTGGTTCCCTCAGTGGACACAAGACATTCATTTTCCAATAATAATATTTTCCTAATATTATAAAATAATACTATATTATAAAATACTAGGATATTATAAAATAATATTTTCCCAAATATTTTTGTCCTTTTCAAAAAATTTTTTTCATTCTATGTATGTTTGTGTCTGTTTTCCCACTTTGCTGATTGGTTTGCATGTGTGTGTGTGTGTGTGTGTGTGTGTGTGTGTGTGAATTCATATGTTTGTTATTTAACCTTGTTTTGACTTGGAGGGTAGAGTTTTTGTGGATTTGTTTTGTTTTGTTTTGATTTATTTGTTTGTTCTTATCTTTGTTTTGCTTACTTCTCCTTCTTCCCTTCTCCCCCCTCTGCTAATGAAATTCTCTTGCTCTCTATTCCCCCCTATTTATTACTTTCAGTTCTTTCTTTTTCTCTTTTTCCTTTACTATCATCACCTGCTACCTCCTGTTTCCACTCTGTTCACTTCCTAACTTTTTCAAATTTTCTCTTGTACAACTGCCTCATTTTCTCTTCTACTTAAGGAATTGTAATTGTACTATCTGTTAAAGCTCTTTAGTTTATACAATTCCTGCCCCTGACCATCATTTTGTTATGGTTATTAATATGGTGGACTGTAGAGTTGACATCTGCCATTTAATACTGGGTCTAGTGTGTGACAGTTTATTGCTGTTGCTTGTGTTAAATATTGATCCCCCGTTCATTTTTGTGTCACAATTAGTATTGTAGAGTCAAGGTAGGCATCTGACATTCATTTTAAGGCTGTATGTCAGTCACAATCCTTATTGCTATTGTTTGCTCCCCCTTTTTATAAGAGGTGCTGGAAAGTGATTGGGGCACTCTAAGTTCACAGGGTAGAGCTCCTCCTGCTGAGTTACATTCACAATCAGTCAAGTGACATGAAACCTCATTCCACATATGAACTAGGCTCACGCAAGCTCCAACAATACTTTAACAAGTAGAATAGGGGATGAAAATAAAAAAAAACTATAGTTGCCTGATTACCAGAACCCAAGTAGGGACAGCTAGAAGGAGACCTCAGGTTGCACTCTGGACATCTACTCATGCAGCAGAAATACTTACTAATGATCCTCTGGATTTCCAAATTTTTTGTTTTGATATTTCCTTTTTAATCTCTAATTTTGTTGATTTGGGTCTTCAATCTTTATCTTTTGGTTAGTTAGCTTGAAGGTTTATGTATCTTGGTTATTTTTTCAAGAAACAAACTCTGTTTCATTGAACCTTTTTATTCTTAATACCATTAATTTTATTCTGATCTTAAGTGTTTCCTGTCTTCAACTGATTTTGAAATTAGTTCTTATTTCTTTTGTACAGGATTGAGGTTTAACATTACATATTTTATTTGGTGTCTTTCTGTGTTTTTAATGTAGATGCTTACTGACATAAACTTTTCTTTTATAATGGCTTCATCTTGTCCCAGAGATGAATAAGGTCAACTCAAAGTGCATCAGAGACCTCAGAATTAGACCTGAAACTTCAAATGCTAGAAGAAAATATAGGCTCAACACTTGAATATATTGGCACAGTCACTGGCTTCCTTACAAGACTCCTAAGCTCAAGAAATAAAATCAAGAATCAATAAGTGGGATTGCATCAAATTAAAAAGCTTTCACATAGCAAAGGAAACACTTAAGAGTAAAAAAAAAAAAAAAGAGCTTAAAGAATAAGAGATAATCTTTAGGAACTAGCCGTCTGATGTGAGATTAGTATCCAGAATATATATATTTATATATACATAAACTAAAAATACTTACCATAAAAAACCAAAGAATCCAATCATTAAAAGGAAAAAAGCTGAAGAGAAATTTCTAAAAGAAGAAATATAAATAAACGACCAACAAATATATATATGTAAAATGTTCTATATTTCTAGGAATAAGGGATCTGCAAATCAAAGTTACATTGCAATTTTATCTTACTCTAATTAGAATTATAATCATCAAAAGTAAAAATAATAAGAAGTTTTGGTGAGAATGTGTGGAAAATAGACACACTCCTGTGTTATTGTTGAGACTACAAATTGGTACAACCAATCCAGAAAGCAGTATAGAGATTCCTCAAGTAACTGAGAATGGAAAATCATATGACCCAGCTGTTTCACTCCTTTGTATTTATCTAAAATAACTAAAGTCAGCATACTATGTGATATATACTTATGAATGTTTAATGCAACACAATTCACCATATTCACATTATGGTAACAACCAAAGTGCCCGTCAAAAGATTAGTGGATTGTTTCAACTTCCTGAAATCAGTAAATGTTATTCACCACATTAACAAACATAAACTTAAGAATCATATGATTATTTCAATAGATGCAGAAAAAGCATTTTATAAAATAGAGACCCCTTCATGCTCAAAACACTAGAAAAAATAGGGATAGTAGGAACATACCTCAACATTGTAAAGGCTATCTATAATAAAACCCATGGCCAACATCACTCTTAATGGAGAAAAACTGAAAACATTCCCCCTAAAAACTGGAACAAGGCAGGGATACCCTCTTTCACCACTTCTATTCAACATCAGCTTTGAAAACTGTCACCAGAGCAATTAGACAAACCAAATAAATCAAAGGGATATGAATAGGAAAAGAAGAATTTGAACCATCACTATTTGTCGATGACATGATTCTATATTTAGAGGAGTCAAAAAATTCCACCAGAAAACTTCAAGAACTCATAAATGAATTCAGCAAAGTAGCAGGATATAAAATCAATGCTTATAAATCTAATTCATTTTTATTCATAAGTGATGAATTCTCTGAAAGAGAAATTAGAAAAACTACCCCATTCACAAAAGTTTCAAAAAAAAAAAATACTTGGGAATCAATCTAACAAAAGAGGTGAAAGACCTCTACAATGGGAACTACAGAACACTAAAAAATTAAAGAAAACCTTAGAAGATGGAAAGATCTCCCATGTTCTTGGATAAGCAGAATTAATATTGTCAAAATGACCATACTACCAAAAGCACTATACAAATTCAATGAAATTCCAATTAAAATCCCAATGGTATACCTCATAGGAATAGAGCAAGCAATCACAAAATTCATTTGGAAGAATTAGAGACCCACAATAGCTAAAGCAATACTTAGCAGGAAGAGTGAAGCAGGGGGTATCACAAAACCAGACCTTCAACCATACTACAGAGCAATAGTAACAAAAATGGCAAGGTATTGACACCAAAACAGACAGGTAGACCAATGGTACAAAATAGAGGACACAGAGACAAACCCACATAAATACAATCATCTCATACTAGACAAAGGTGCCAAAAACATACAATGAAGAAAAGATAGCCTCTTCTACAAATGGTGCTGGCAAAACTGGAAATGCACATTCAGCAAAAAGAAACTAAATCCCTCACTCCATACAAAACTCAACTCAAAATGGATCAAAGATCTTGAAATCAGGCCAGAGACCCTGCACCTTAGAGAAGTAAAAGTTGGTCCAAATTTTCATCATGTTGCCTTAGGATCAGACTTCCTTAACATGACTCCCAAAGCACACGAAATAAAAGCAGGAATCCGTAATTGGGAGAGATTCAAACTAAAAAGCTTTTTTTCAGCAAAGGAAACTATCAGCAATGTGAAGAGAGAGCCTACAGAGTTGGAGAAAATCTTTGCCCCAAACACTTCTGATAGAGCACTAATATCCAAAATCTATAAAGAACTAAAAAAACTTTACACTAAGAATACAAATAACCCAATCAACAAATGGGCTAAGGAAATGAACAGACACTTCACAGAAGAAGATCTACAAGCAATCAACAGACATATGAAAAAAATGTTCAATATCTCTAGTAATAAGAGAAATGCAAATCAAAACTACCCTAAGATTCCATCTCACCCAATTATTTCTCTGATAAGTGGATGATGATATATAAAGGGGGAATGGAGGAGAGGCAAGAATCAGGGAAGGATGGCTTCTATAGAGAAAAATGAGGGGTGGGGAAGGAAAAATAATAGAATGAGACAAACATCATTACTTTATGTACACGTATGATTAAGCAAATAGTGTGACTCTACTTGGTGTACAGAGAAACAAGTTGTACCAGAGAAAAAAAAGTTGTACTCCATTTGTGTACAATGAATCAAAATTAAAAAAAAAAGACTAATGGATAAAGAAAATGTACTATGTATATTTAAAGAAATATTACCAGTCTTAAAGAAGAATGAAATTTGACATGTGGTGGTAAATGGAAAGAAGCGGAGAGTATCATGCTAAGGGAAATGAACCATACTCAGAAAGTCATGGGTCAAATTTTTTCTCCCATATGCAGAATTTAGAGCAAAATATAAAGCAGGGTGTGGAGGAAAGCCCATGAAACTGGAGCAGAGACCAGAGGAGCAGAAAAAGGGGAAAAAGGAGGAGGGAAGAGGAATAGAAGAAGGCAGGAAGTGTGAAATGAAATTGACCTGATTATGTTACCTACATGTATGATTATGCCACAACGAATTCCTTCTTTATGTATAAAAGCACTCTTTTTGTCAGCTTTTTTGTGCTCTAATGATCTGACCAAAACAATTGTAAAAGAGGAAAAGTTTATTTGAGGGCTCAAGGTTTCAGGGGTCTCAGTCCATAGAAGGCCGGCTCCATTCCTCCAGGCTGGAGGTGAGGCAGAGCTTCATGGCAGAAGAGTGTGGCAGAGGAAAGCAGCTCACATCATCAGGGAGCAGAGAGTCTCCACTCTCCAGATACACGCCCCAATTCCAGTCTCCTCCAGCCACACTCCACCACTTCAGTTACCACTCAGTTAATCCCTATCAAGGGATTAATTCACTGATTGGGTTAAGACTCTTACAATCCACTCATTTCTCCTCTGAACCTTCTTGCATTGTCTCACACGTGAGATTTTGGGGGACACCTCACATCCAAACCATAACAAGCACCAATTTAAAAAATAAAGAGTACAAACACTGGTATAGTAGAGAAAAAGGAACATGGTGATAGATGAGGGGAGGGCAAAACGAAGTACTGGGGACCAAAATTAAGTAAATTATATTCCATGCCTGTGTAATTATGTCAGAATGTACCCCAGTATAAGGTATAACTATAATGCACTACTAAAAGCATTAAACTTTTAAAAATAATATCTGTGCTTAGACCAATCAAAAAGGTATATATGCTTTCTGTTTATTACTTTCTGTCTTCTGCCTATGGCATCTTTGCCTGTCTCTGGGCCATAAAGATGTTCTAAAAAGCTTCCTACTAAAACTTCATACTCCTACATTTTGCATTTAGGAGTGTAGTCTACCTTAAAATAATTTTAGATGCTTATCACAAAAGCATGGATTTCTTTTCCTTTACAAACAGTAATCTGACATTTTAGTGTCAATTATTGAAAATGCTTTCAGTTTTGAGACTGAAATTTATTAATATGACCCTAGTTTTAGATTCTCTATTTGGTTCGATTTTATTTTTCCAATTATTATGGAAATATAAAATTGTCTTGATTACTATAGCTTCAAAGGATCATATTGTAACTTTATATGATTACTACAGCTTTTTTAAATCTTATGTACTAAAGCTGTATGCAGTTGAAATCAAGTAGTGTGCATCCTCCAGGTTAATCGTTTTTTTCAAAAGTGTTTTGTCTATTCCAAGTCATTTATATTTCCCCATTGGTTTCAATTTAGCTTATTATTAACTATTAAAAATTCAGCTCTGATGATTATCAAGTCATTAGACCTATAGGATAATTAGGAAAGAATTTTCAATTAACAATATTTATATAACCAGTGATTGGAACTCTTATATTCCTCTTTTACTTAGGTCTAATTTAGGTAAGTAATATTTTATGGGTTTAATGTTGTGGTTTTGATCATTCTTTGTTTATTTCACTCTACTTTGTACATTTTGAAACCATCTTAAATAAAATTTTTAATATATTCTTTTCAACATTTATTTTTTAGCAAATGAAAATATCATTAGTACTTTATGAGTGTTTTTTCTAAATTTTGAAACTTTGACAGTTTGCTTTTTAATTTTTGAATTTGTTTATTCCTTAAGATTTTCTATACAATCATGTCTGCAATTAGCAACTGTTTTGCATATCCTTTCTCATCTTTATATTTTTTATTTACTTTCCTATTTCCTTTACCCTCCAGTGCAATGCTAAATAAAATGGGTGAGAAAGAAAAAACAACCAAATTCTATATCAACAGGTGAAGAGAAGTAATAGTATATTCATACAGTAGAATACTGCTCATGAATTATGGGACTACAATAAGATTAAAGAACTGTTGGGACATGCAGTAATGTACTTACATCACAAATTCCTTTTGGCGAGATGAAGAAGCTAGAGGAACAATTAAATACATACTGTATGAGGTAGTTTATGTAAAATTTTGGAAAATGCAAACTCATTTATAGGGAAGAAAGTAGATCGGCAGCTTCCTGGTGCTAGAAGGAGTCATAATTGGGAGGAGCAGGATGCAGGAATTGCAAACATGCACAAGAGACTTTTCAAGGAGTGTGCACTGCATATTTCATTTCTTGATTGTGGTGATGGTGACTTCTACTTGTGAGGTTAATGTTCTTCAAATTTTATACCTCAAATTCATTACGAACACATTACAAATTAGTATTATTGGGAAAATGTTAAAAAATGAAAATACTTGGAATTTAAAAGTATTCCACTAAGTAACCATTGGGTTAAAAATTAAAATCAAAAGAAAAATTAAGAATTATCTTAAATCACAATGAAAATTATGTATGTAGAAATTTATAGGATACATTAATTAGTAATTTTTTTTAATGGTTTAGCATTTATTATAGGAATAATAATTTTTTTTATTATTATTTTTTTTTACATTTATATAGGGTAATGATGTTTATTTTTTTCCCTTCCCCCCCACCCCTCCCACCCCTCTTTTCCCTCTATACAGTCCTTCTTTCCTTCATTCTTACCGCTCTCCTTAGCCTAACTCTAAACCTAACCCTAAACCTAATGCTAACCCCTCCCACCCCCCATTATATGTCCTCATCCCCTTACCAGCGAGATCATTCATCCTTTAGTTTTTTGAGATTGGCTTATCTCACTTAGCATGATATTCTCCAATTTCGTCCATTTGCCTACAAATGCCATAATTTTATCATTCTTCATTGCGGAGTAATATTCCATTGTATAAATATGCCACAGTTTCCTTATCCATTCATCAACTGAAGGGCATCTAGGTTGGTTCCACAATCTGGCTATGGTGAATTGAGCAGCAATGAACATTGATGTGGCTGTATCTCTGTAGTATGCTGATTTTAAGTCCTTTGGGTGTAGGCCAAGGAGTGCGATACCTGGGTCAAATGGTGTTTCCATTCCAAGCTTTCTGAGGAATCTCCACACTGCTTTCCAGAGTGGCTGCACTAATTTGCAACCCCACCAGCAATGTATGAGTGTTCCTTTTTCACCACATGCTCGCCAACACCTATTGTTGCTTGTATTCTTGATAATCACCATTCTAATTGGGGTGAGATGAAATCTTAGGGTAGTTTTGATTTCCATTTCCCTTATTACTAGGGATGTTGAACATTTTTTCATATATCTGTTGATTACTTGTACATCTACTTCTGTGAAGTGTCTGTTCATTTCCTTAGCCCATTTGTTGATTGGATTATTTGTATTCTTCATGTAGAGTTTTTTGAGTTCTTTATAGATTCTGGAAATTAGCGCTCTATCTGAGGTATGGTTGGCAAAAATATTCTCCCACTCTGTAGCTCTCTCTTCACATTTCTGATAGTTTCCTTTGCTGAGAGAAAACTTTTTAGTTTGAATCTATCCCAGTTGTTGATTCTTGCTTTTATTTCTTGTGCTATGGGAGTCCTGTTAAGGAAGTCTGATCCTAAGCCAACAAGTTGAAGATTTGGACCTACTTTTTCTTCTATAAGATGCAGGGTCTCTGGTCTGATTCCGAGGTCCTTGATCCATTTTGAGTTGAGTTTTGTGTAGGGTGAGAGATAGGGGTTTAATTTCATTCTATTGCATATGGTTTTCCAGTTTTCCCAGCACCATTTGTTGAAGAGGCTATCTTTTCTCCATTGCATATTTTTGAACCCTTTGTCTAGTATGAGAAAATTGTATTTATTTGGGTTTGTGTCCATGTCCTCTATTCTGTACCATTGATCTACCTGTCTATTTTGGTACCAATACCATGCCGTTTTTTGTTACTATTGCTTTGTAGTAGAGTTGAAGATCTGGTATTGCAATACCCCCTGCTTTGCTCTTGCTACTGAGGATTGCTTTAGCTATTCTAGGTTTTTTATTCTTCCAGATGAATTTCATAATTGCTTGCTCTATTTCTGCAAGATACATCATTGGGATTTTAATTGGAATTGCATTGAATCTGTATAGCACTTTAGGTAGTATAGCCATTTTGACAATATTAATTCTGCTTATCCAGGAACATGGGAGATCTTTCCATCTTCTAAGGTTTTCTTGAATTTCCTTCTTTAGTGTTCTGTAGTTCTCATTGTAGAGGTCTTTCACCTCTTTTGTGAGATTGATTCCCAAGTATTTTATTTTTTTCGATGCTATTGTGAATGGGATAGTTTTCCTAATTTCTCTTTCTGAAGATTCATCACTTATGTATAAAAATGCATTGGATTTATGAGCATTGATCTTGTAACCTGCTACTTTACTGAATTCACTTATGAGTTCTAAAAGTTTTCTGGTGGAATTTCCAGGTTCCTCTAAATATATAATCATGTCATCAGCGAACAGGGATAGTTTGAGTTCTTCTTTTCCTATTCGTATCCCTTTAATTTCTTTGGTTTGTCTGATTGCTCTGGCTAGAGTCTCAAGGACGATGTTGAATAGAAGTGGTGAAAGAGGGCATCCCTGCCTTGTTCCACTTTTTAGGGGGAACGCTTTCAGTTTTTCACCATTTAGAATGATATTAGCCATGGGCTTAGCGTAGATTGCCTTTATAATGTTTAGGAATGTTCCCACTACCCCAATTTTTTCTAGTGTTTTGAGCATGAAGGGATGCTGTATTTTATCGAATGCTTTTTCTGCATCTATTGAAATAATCATGTGATTCTTAACTTTAAGTCTGTTGATATGGTGAATGACATTTATTGATTTCTGTATGTTGAACCAACCTTACATCCCTGGGATAAAACCCACTTGATCATGGTGCACTATCTTTTTAATATATATTTGTATGCGATTTGCTAAAATTTTGTTGAGAATTTTTGCATCGATATTCATTAAGGATATTGGTCTGAAATTTTCTTTCCTCGATGTGTCTCTGTCTGGTTTAGGTATCAGGGTGATATTGGCTTCATAGAACGAGTTTGGGAGGGTTCCCTCCTCTTCTATTTCATGGAATAGTTTGAGGAGTATTGGAATGAGCTCTTCTTTAAAGGTTTTGTAGAACTCGACTGAGAACCCATCTGGTCCTGGACTTTTCTTTGTTGGTAGGCTTTTGATGACCTCTTCTATTTCATTGCTTGAAATTGGTTTATTTAGGTTGTGTATGTCCTCCTCGTTCAGTTTAGGTAATTCGTATGTCTCTAGAAATTTGTTGATGTCTTCGAGGTTTTCTGTTTTGTTGGAGTATAGATTTTCGAAATAGCTTCTAATTATGTTTTGTATTTCACTCATGTCTGTTGTGATGTTTCCTTGTTCATTCCGAATTTTAGTAATTTGAGTTTTCTCCCTCTTTCTCTTTGTTAGTGTGGCTAAGGGTTTATCAATTTTATTTATTTTTTCAAAGAACCAACTATTTATTTTGTTAATTTTTCCAATTGTTTCTTTTGTTTCGATTTCGTTGATTTCGGCTCTGATTTTAACTATTTCCTATCTTCTACTACTGTTGGTATTGGTCTGCTCTTCTTTTTCTAGTGCTTTGAGCTGTAGTGTTAAGTCGTTTATTTGTTGATTTCTACTTCTTTTTTTGAATGCACCCCATGAAATAAATCTTCCTCTAAGTACTGCTTTCATAGTGTCCCAGAGATTTTGATATGATGTGTCTTTGTTCTCGTTTACTTCTAAGAATTTTTTTTTTCCCTCCTGATGTCTTCTGTTATCCATTCATCATATAATAGTGTATTATTTAGTCTCCAGGTATTGGAGAAGTTTCTGTTTTTTATTCTGTCATTTATTTCTAATTTCAATCCATTATGATCTGATAGAGTACAAGGTAGTATCTCTATCTTCTTGTATTTGCTAACAGCAGCTTTGTGGCATAAAATATGGTCTATTTTAGAGAAGGATCCATGTGCTGCTGAGAAGAAAGTGTATTCGTTCTTTGTTGGATGGTATATTCTATATATGTCTGTTAAGTCTAAATTGCTGATTGTGTTGTTGAGATCTATAGTTTCTTTATTCAATTTTTGTTTGGAAGATCTATCCAGTGGTGAGAGAGGTGTGTTAAAATTGCCTAGTATTATTGTGTTGTGGTCTATCTGATTTCTGGAATTGAGAAGGATTTGTTTGACGTACATGGATGAGCCAATGTTCGGGGCATAGATATTTATGATTGTTATGTCTTGCTAATTTATGCTTCCCTTAAGCAGCATGTAATGTCCTTCTTTATCCCTTCTGACTAGTTTTGGTTTGAAGTCCACATTATCTGAGATGAGGATGGATACTCCAGCTTTTTTGCTGTGTCCGTGTGCATGGTATGTTTTTCCCCATCCTTTCACCTTTAGTCTATGGGTGTCTCTTTCTATGAGATGAGTCTCTTGTAGGCAGCAAATCGTTGGATTTTTCTTTTTAATCCAATCTGCCAGTCTGTGTCTTTTGATTGATGAATTCAGGCTATTAACATTCAGGGTTATTATTGTGATATGATTTGTATTCCCAGTCAATTGACTCATATTTGTTTTTGACATGATTTGGTTTCTCCTTTATTTGGCTATTCCTTTTGGCTAGCGCCTCCTGTTGCTGATTTGCATCGTTGTTTTTCATCTCTTCCTCATGGAATATTTTGCTGAGAATGTTCTGTAATGCTGGCTTTCTTTTTGTAAATTCCTTTAGCTTTTGTTTATCATGGAAGGATCTTATTTCATCGTCAAATTTGAAGGTAAGTTTTGCTGGGTATAAGATTCTTGGTTGGCATCCGTTTTCTTTCAGGGCTTGGTATATGTTGTTCCAGGCCCTTCTAGCTTTTAGGGTCTGGATTGAAAAATCTGCTGATATTCTTATTGGTTTCCCTCTGAATGTAATTTGATTCTTTTCTCTCGCGGCATTTAAAATTCTGTCTTTATTTTGTATGTTAGGTATTTTCATAATAATGTGCCTTGGTGTGGGTCTGTTGTAATTTTGTATGTTTGGAGTTCTATAAGCCTCTTGTACTTGGTTTTCCATTTCATTCTTCAGATTTGGGAAATTTTCTGTTATTATTTCATTGAATTGATTGTTCATTCCTTTGGTTTGTTTCTCTAAGCCTTCCTCAATCCCAATAATTCTTAAATTTGGCCTTTTCATGATATCCCATAATTCTTGTAGATTCTGTTCATGATTTCTTACCATCTTTTCTGTTTGGCCAACTTTGCTTTCAAGATTAAATAATTTGTCTTCAATGTCTGAGGTTCTGTCTTCCAGGTGTTCAATCCTATTGGTTATGCTTTCTATGGAGTTTTTAACTTGGTTTATTGTTTCCTTCACTTCAAGGATTTCAGTTTGTTTTTTTTTCAGTATCTCTCTTTATTGAAATGATCTCTTGCTTCCCGTATTTGCTCTTTTAACTGTTGATTGGTGCAATCATTTAAAGCCTTCATTTGCTCTTTCATCTCCTCCTTCAATGCCTGCATTTGCTCTTTCATCTCCTCATTAGCTTCCCTGATCGTACATTCTGAACTCCCTTTCTGACATTTCTTCTGCTGTGCTGTCATTGGGTTTTATTGATGTAGTATCTAGGTTTGTTTGGGACATTTTCTTCCCTTGTTTTCTCATATTGGTCAGTTGTCAGTGGGACCCTGAGATATTGCAGTTTTCCGCTATTGGCTTATAGTGTCCCGGTAGATTTCCAGTGTATCACCTCGCAGCCTTCAGTAGCCTGATGTCTTGGAGGAATCTGATAAAGCAGCGCATCCGAAGAAAACTGCCCCTAGCCCCCTACTGGTTCCACGGATTGGAACTGGCTCTGTGCGGAAATGCTCTCACTGTGGGCCTGCACCGTGCAGCTGGCCGTGTAGGAGAAGCCCACTGCCGGAGTGTGGAAGGCTACCTTGGGAAGACTCTAGCTGCCCTGCCCGGCTCTAATAAGCCACCTCTATCTGGGCCTGCCACCCGGGCTGAGCTTTACCCAGTGGGCAGACTCACCCGTGGCTCTATTTCAGTCCGAGTCTCTCAATGCCTCCCCTTCTTAACTCCTGGGTTCTGTAGCGACTGGGGGTGCAGTCTCCCTCTAGGCTGCCATCTTGGATCGCCCCGTGAAGAGAGCCTGCAGCCAGAGTGGGCAGAGCCGCCTGAAGAGGTCTCTGGCTGCCCTGCCCTGACCCCAGAGGCTGCTTGCAGATCGAAGCTCTCCGTTGGTTCGGGGGCTTGTGGCTGGTTCTATGTAGAAAGTCTCTCACTGGCCGGTCAGCTCCGAGAAGCTAGCCTTGAACGGCACCTCCCACCGCAGGGGTCCAGGCTACTTGGGGAAGTCTCTGGCTGCCCTATCCTGGTCCCTGAATCTGTTTGCGTGCCGGAGTACGCTGCGCTGCACTGGCTCCGGGACTCGGAGCTTGTTCTGGTCAGAAAGGCTCTCACTAGCGGGCCAGTTCCGTTCCGAGAACCTGGAGAAGCTGGCTGTGTGGGCGGGGCCCACCGCCGGAGTGCACAGGGCTGCCTGTGGATGACTCTAGCTGCCCTGCCCGGCTCCGATAAGCCACCTCTATCTGGGCCTGCCACCCGGGCAGAGCTTTACCCAGTGGGCAGACTCACCCGTGGCTCTATTTCAGTCCGAGTCTCTCAATGCCTCCTCTTCTTAACTCCTGGGTTCTGGAGTGCCTGGGGGTGCAGTCTCCCTCTAGGCCGCCATCTTGGATCGCCCATTAATTAGTAATTAAAGAAACAATTTTAAATACCCATAAAGTTAAAAAAATAAATATATTTTATTTTAGACTCATAAAACTAGTAATAGAGTAAACTACGTGAAAATGCAATAGAAGAAAAAATAAATATAGAAGAAAAAATTGATAGCTAGGTGTGTTGGTGCACTGCTATAATCCCAAGGACTTGGGAGGCTGAGGCAGGAGAATTGGAGTACAAGGCCAGTCTCAACAACTTAATGAGACCCTGTATCAAAATAAAAAATGAAAAGGGGTGGGGATGTGGTAAAATGCCCCTGGGTTCAATTCTCAGTATCAAAAAAATGATGAGGCAGAGGGGAAAAATAGGCCATATTAATATAGAAAAAGTTTGATTCTTTGAAAAAAACTTAAAAAGCATAAACTATTAGCTAATATAATAAATACAATAAAGAGAAAATTTTAAAAATGAAGGGTGAATTAAATTTTGGTAAAGAGGAAATTAAAAAAAAAACAAGAACTCTTTGCACTATTTGAACTACTGCAAATAGCATTTGAAAACACACAAAAAAGAAAGTTTCTTTGAAAATTCCATTTACTGACACTGACTGCCAAAGCACATGTGAAATATATAAAATTATGATATAATTAAAAATGTATTAGTTATCTATAGAAGAAAAATATAAAGTTTTCACAGGAAAACCTTAATCCCCCTTAAAGTTCAGTTAATATATATGCTACATAAATTGTTACAGAGTATACAAAATAAATATCTGGTTTCTTTCTGTGAAACAAATATCACACTGATACTCAACCTTGATAACAAATAAAGAACAGATAAAGATACACCATTATTACTTTTAAATTCAAATATCATAAATAAAATTTTATCTGACATATTCGAGCACCACATTAAGAAAATAATATATCATAAGTGGTACCAGAAATGGTATGATGGTTCAGTATTATGAAGTCTATTAGTACAATTCACCCCAAGTCATATGATTCTCCATATAGATGATGAGAATGTCTTTGACAAAATTCAGCATAATAAAAAACAATGGATGGATGATGGAGATTTTACCTGTATAAAGTAAATGCATACTCAGCCCTAACGTCAGTGGCACACTTGGAACTGAAACCCCAAGAACATTCTGCTTGAAAGTTAGGAATAGAACAGAGGAATCAAGAAAATAACTTGAAGTATAAAAATTGGAAAATAATGAATAGAATTATCTTAGTTCACAGACAACACGGTAATACATCTGGAGAACCCTTGAGAATAAAATTTTATCTCAAAATTAAAAGAGTTCACCAAAGTAATGTGGAGCAATATTTGTATCTCAAAATTAATGGCATTCCTTCACACAAATACAATCTAATTAGATAGTGAATTGATGAAATAATTACAGTAGCAACAAAAATATAAAATGCTTATGAATAAGCATAATAAGAAATATCTTTAATAGTGATAGTGGAAGACTATTAAACACTCCTGATAGTCACAAGGTAGACTTGAAGAAATGGAAAGAAATACCCTCTTCTTATTTAAAATGATTTTACGTTGTCAAAAATCAGTCTCCCTATTTTATTCATAAATGGATGGTGATTTAAAAAAAAGTTTCAGAGAGAATTTATATGGAGCTAGTCATCTTAAAGTTCATGTAAAAAATAAGCATGCAGTTGCTATAAATGATTGAAAAGAAAGCGCCATAAGGACAGGCTAAATTTTTTAGATGTTAAAACCGATTGCAATGCATTTGTGGGGAAAACAGCACACTGCTAATGCCTGAGTAGGAGACAGACAGACTGATGGAATAAAATAGATTCTCCAGAAAGAGATCTATCTACATTTAGAATTATATGATAAATCAAATATTTCCAATTACTGGGCAAAGATTATATTTTTAAAAATTATTGTTAGAACAACTGAAAGGCCTTTTAGAAATACTTGCAATTAGACCCCATTCTTCACACCCTACAAAGGAGTCAACTATCTAAGTTGCTGCACACATCCTGTTCATTAATTTTTATTGCTGCAAAATATATCATGGTATTGATGTGCCAAGTTTTGTTTGGTTTTTAACAGTTCTACTGAAACATGTCTGGGTCCTTTCCAATTTTTGACTATTAGAAATTAATTTGCTGAATTTGCATATACAGGATTTTATGTGGACATAGGTCTTCATTTCTCTGGGATAAATGTCCAGTATCTCAGTTGCTATGTCATATGATGTCTCCATGTTTTATTTTTTAAGTAAATGACACATTGCTTTCCAAAGTGATTGTCACATTTTTTATTCTACTGGTAATGAGTCACCCATTTTCTCTGATCTTAACCAGTATTTGTTGTTACTTCTAGAAAACACTGTGTACCCATTCTGAAACTTGACCAGGGATAGAATACCATTGACTCATTGTGGTTTTAATTGGCTTTTCTCAGATGGCTAATGACGTTGAATCATTTCAGGTGACTCCTTGCCATCTGTGTATTATCTCTGAATATCTGATCACATCCTTTGTCATTTTCTAATTGTTTGTTTATACTGTTTGTTTTACTGCTAAGTTTTGCGATTTCTTTATATATTCTAGATCCTAGCCCTTTGTCAGTTAAGTGGTTTATAAATATTCTACCACTCTGAGACTTGCAATTTTATGTTCTTATCAGGTTCTTTCCCAGAACAAAGGTTTTAATTAAACTTGATGAGATCATACTTGCCAATGTTTCCTTTCTTCTTTCCTTTTTATGTTTTTTTGGATGTCAACTATGGAAGTCTTTGTTTAGGTTCATGATTCTGAAGATTTTCTCCTATTGTTTTTCATAAAAGTGATTTTTTTCTTTTTTTACTTTTACATTTCAGGCTTAGGTCTGCATTTACTTTGAGCTAATTTTTAAATAAATTGTGAGATGTGAGTCAATGTTCCTTTTTTCCTGTGCCTGATTGTTCCAGCGCCAGTTTTTGAAAAACCACTTTCCTCTACTGAAATTCTCTTACACTTTTGTCAAAAATCACTTGGGGATTTGCAGAGCTCAGCGAAGGATAGAGGACTCAAGAATGTAAGTATGTCATGGGTGCTTCACCATCCTCATCTACCCTCTCCGCCCCAGGTGGAAGCAGGAGCTCAAGGTTTAACACAGGGAAGAGCAGCAGGAGCTAATGGAGAACAATTCCAGAAGACCAAGTACCTGAGCCTCAAAGATCAGGATGCTTGGCCTGCAGGATCAGCTCCAAGGAACAACAAATGTAGATGTAGTCCCAGAATTTCCAGGTCAAATACTGTAGGCAGAAGTTAGAGCAAAAATCCCAGCAATAGGTGGAGCTGCAACCTGGAGGCTCAAGGTGTTACTGACCCATGCCCTGGAGACCCGGCCTGTCACGTCCAGTTTTGAGGGAAACAAATTTTTGTGTGCCTCCATTTCTTGGCTCCTTGGGAATCTTCCCTGTGGCCTCAATCACACCTGGGAGGTACCTTTAAGGACTTCTGAACCCAGCTTGCCATTAGGATTCAAACTTCTCTCCAGAAACTGCACTATTCCCAGACATCGCTGACTCCCTCTCACACCAAGATCTTTCTGAGGGACCTTTGTCCTCTCCCACATGATCTGGGTACAAAGAGGAGGCAGAAGGACTCCAGGTCCAGGATGTGACTGGATTTTTAACATAGCCTGTGCTTGCACTATCCTCAGATCCACCCAGGAGCCAGAGGGACAGGGACACAGCAGTCTGTGCTAAGTGTTGGTGCCTGAACTGTTGGATGACTGGTCTTCACCACCAGCTCCTCTACAACACAGTTTCTTTATCTGCCCAGCTGCTCATAGGCATTCACGAGTTTTCGCTGTAGCGTTATCACAAATCCCTCTGCTGCGAATGTCCTCACCTCAGGTTTCAGTAGGACAGGAGCATTAATGTTGATTCCAGGATTGGGAGTGGATGTGCTGCCCATGTCCTGTGTTTAATAGCAGCAAATGCTGCCAAAATATTCACAAAGAACACTGACCAGTGTTGCCGCTACTCTCCATATTGACTGGTGTTTAGGACTGAGACTTTTCAATGTTTGTTGATCAAATGACTCATAGCTTCTCTGTGGCTTTAATATTTATTTCCCTAATGATTACAGTGTGATCAGTTATTTTGACCTTTTGGGCATCAAGGATATCCTAAGTGCTTATTTACTTTTTTGGGGCCCATTTTCCTAATTAATCTGATTTTTTACATTTATGATTTCTTTAATTTGTTCTAATTGGTTATATATGAAATAGAATGCATTTTGACACATTATACACAAATGGAACATAACAGGTCATTGTTCTGGCTCTACATGGTATTGAGTCGCACCAGGAGTATATAGGGTAATGATGTATATAGGGTAATAATGTCTGTCTTATTCTACTGTCCTTCCCATCCCCTCCTTTCTCCCTCCCCTCACTACCCTCTGTACAATCCAAAGTTCCTTCATTCTTCCCTACGACCCTCCAGTATGAATCAGCATCTGCTTATCAGAGAAAATATTCAGTCTTTAGTTTTTTGGGATTGGCTTATTCCACTTAGCATGATATTTTCTAGTTTCATCCATTTACCTTCAAATGCCATAATTTCATTCTTCTTTAAGACAGAGTAATATTCCATTCTGTATTTGAACCACATTTTCTTTATTCATTCATCTTTTAATAAAACTTCTTCAGTAATGTGTGGTAACAACCTTTCATTCTGTGACTTCTTTTCACTTTTGGAACAATTATTAATGAGGAGACAATGTGGCAAATTTTGTTTTCTTTTGTTTTGTTGGGTTTTTTTTGGAGTACAACTTTTCATTTCTCTGGTTGCACATGATGTAGTGTCACACCATTCGTGTAATTATACATAGAGTACATGATGTTCATTTCATTCCACCATCTATCCTTTCCCCCACCCCCTCCTCTCATTCCCTTCTACACAATCCAATGCTCCTCCATTCTTCCCTTACCCCGCTGCCTCCATTAAGTATCAGCATTCAATCCACTTGCCCCAGAAAACATTCCACCTTTGGTTTTTTGGGATTGGCTTATTTCACTTAGCATGATATTCTCCAACTGCATTCATTTACCTGCAAATGTCATAATTTTATTCTTATTTATGGCTGAATAATATTTCATTGTATATCTATATCTATATCTATATCTATATATATATAACATTTTCTTTATCCATTCATCAATTGAAGGGCATCTAGTTTGGTTCTACAATCTAGCTATTGTGAATTGAGCTGCTATAAACATTGATGTGGCTGTGTCATTGTAGTATACTGATTTTAATTCCTTTGGGTATAAACTGAAGAATGGGATAACTGGGTCAAATGGTGAGACTATTCCAAGTTTTCTAAGGAATCTCCATACTACTTTCCAGAGTGGCTACACCAATTTGCAATCCCACCAGCAATGCTTGAGTGTACCTTTTCCCCCACATCCTCACCAACACCTATTGTTGCTTATATTCTTGATAATAGACATTTTGAGTGGAGGGAGATGAAATCTTAGGGTAGTTTTGATTTACATTTCTCTAATTATTAGAGATGGTGAACATTTTTTCATATATTTTTTGATTGATTGTGTATCTTCTGTGAAGTGTCTGCTCATTTCCTTAGACCATTTATTGATTGGGTTATTGTATTTTTGGTGTTAAGTTTTTTGAGTTCTTTATAAATTCTGGAGATTAGTGCTTTATCTGAAGTGGGTGTGGTAAATACTTTCTCCCACTCTGTAGGCACTCTCTTCAGATTATTGATTGTTTCCTTTACTGAAAAAGAGCTTTTTAGTTTGAATCCATCCCATTTATTGATTCTTGCTTTTATTTCTTATGCTTTGGGAGTCTTGTTAAGGAGGTCTGGTCTAAACTGACATGATGAAGATTTGATCCTACTTTTTCTTCTATTTGGTGTAGGGTATCTTGTCTAATTCCTAGGTCCTTGATTCATTTTGAGTTGAGTTTTGTTCAGTGTGAGATATAGAGTTTTAATGTTAAGTTATTCAGCTATTAGAGTTCCATATATATTTATTTATATATATTTACATTTATGCATATGTTTAAAAATATTTTATATATTTACAAAAATCATCTGTTATAGTAATTGTGTTAAACCTTAATCAATTTGGAAAGAATTTTCATCTTTACTATAGTGAGACTTCTAATCTATGACTGTGGTATATTTCTACATATTTATATTTCTGATATTAGTATAGAATCCCTGAGAATACTTTGCTACATATATATGTAAAATATATGTTTTTATGTAATAGTTTATATTTTATTGTAAATTAATTGCACTTTAAATTTCAGTGCCCACATGTTCTTTCTAGTATATAGAAATAGATTTTCCTTTCAGGTATTGAAAATATATGTTGAGGACTTGCTGAATCACATATTAGTTACAAGTTTTTAAATTGTTTTCTTTTATAAATCCCTTGGTATTTTCAATTTAAACCATTATTTAGTTTTAAAATAGGGCCAAATTGAATTTTTTTTCTTTCCATTCTATATTCCTTCTTTTATTGCATGGACCTAAAGTTTCAGAAATATATTGAGTAGGACTGGTAAGAGCTGATATTCATGTTATTGATCTTTGGTGGAAACAATTCATTTTATCACTTGAAATACAATGTTGGTCATAGGTTCTGTGTAGGTCTGCTTTATAATGTTCAGGAAGTTCCCTTGTAGTCCTATTTTTTCTCAGATGTTTTAGCACATGAGTAATATTTTTTTCTAATAAAATTCATATTCACTTATGTGAACATGTGATTTTCTTCTTTACATGTTAATGTGGTGGTCTGGATTATTGATTTTTGAATCCTGCACCAGTCTTGCATAGTCCTGGAATGAATTCTACTTGGCAATGGTGTGTAATTATGCTATCAATAGTGCATAATTTATATATAGTTGAATTCTGCTTGCTAATATTTTGTTAAATATTTACATCTATATTCACGAAGAATATCAATATGCAGCTTTTTTATTTTACATTGCCTTAGCTGATTTTATGTCAGGGAAATTCTAGTCTCAGTGCATTGGAAAGTGTCCCCTCCTTTCTATTTTCAGGAAGCATTTGGATAGAATTTATACTGATTCTTACTTTAACATTTGGAATCCATGAACCTTTTCTTGTAAAGGAGAAAATACAGAGATGAACAGAGGGAGGGATGAGGAAAATATAAAGAGATAAAGGAAAGTATTTTCAAGCATTAGATATTCAAGCATTAGAATATCTAATGTGTTATCAATGTGGGAAATATTAGAGTTGTAACCATAATTTTGTTGATGGATGTTGGATATAAGGAAAAACTGTAATTGAGTGTATGATACATATTTGTGTTTTTCTACCCATCACTTAATAGTTGAAAGGGAAGAAAACAATACAGAGTATAGAAATAGAAAAAAAATCATGATCGAACTATGAAAATTTACAGAAGGAATGAATGGTAGATGAATCTTATGTGGCTTCAGAAACAATATTTTTAAAAGAATTCGAAATCAATTTTGCAACATTCCATCCAAGAAAATAGCCCAAATGTAATCATTAAAAAACATGATCTGAATGCAAAATTAAAAATATTCTATTAAGAAAGAGGGAAATTCATTCTTCAAATATATTATAAAAGTGAAAGAAGAGTTGTATAATTTCCAGATTAAAGGTTTTGAAAGAGAAAATTACAACATATCTAGTAATACATATCTTTATTGGCTTTAATTGTGATTTTAGAAAGAACAGCAGTTCAGACTAAAAATGGTTGAAAAACCTTCATCCCAATACATGGACAAGTTGTTTAGGGCCAGGAAAAAAAAGAAAAAAGAAAAAAGAAAAAAAAGGAAGGGATGTGCAGAAAACAGGAAAACAGAAGTGAGGTAAGAGAGTTGATTGACTACCACTTGCATCTGTCTTATTTAAACAAGGTTTGAACAGCTGGTTGCTTATAATTGGCTGAGTCTCACTACTTGCTAAAGTTGTTTGCACATGTTAGGTTATAGCTACTATGCATACAGAAACTTTTAGTTCATATCTAAAATATCTATGAAGGCAGTTAACGGAAACCTAGATGACATGACAACTAAATGCTATACCTGACCCTAGGTTGGACACTCTCCCAGAGACAAAATGCTGCAAATGACATTTTTGAAGTGACAAATTAGAAATTTTAGGTTAAACCTATACGAATGCTAAATTTACTGAAGTTGATTGAAGAGGTAGATATATAGATAAATAACTCCACTCTTATGAAATATGCACTGAAATAATCAGTAAAGAGGCATAATATTTTATATTAACAACAAATGGCTGAGCTACCTCTCTCCCTCCAAAGATAGAGAGAGAGCATGATAAAGAAGATGGAGTAAATATTAATAATTAACAAATCTGAGTAAAGTCTATCCAATTGTTTTTGCGTTCTTTCGTCAACCTTTTATGTTGAAGTAGGAAGTTTTAAAGACTAAATAGTTACCAAATTCCCTGAGCTGATACAACTGAGCCTTGAAGGACTGTTGAGGACTTTCCTGCTCTATACTTTGCTGGCCTAATCTGCAAAACAGGGGTACTAACATTATGTACCTCAGGATATTGGGAGGATTAAAAATATCAGTGTTTGCAGGATGCCTGTAACAGTGCCTGGAGAGGAGGAAACACTGAGGGAATGCTGCCTTCTGGTGTGTGTTGCTGTGGTGGTGGAAATGACCATTATCATCCCTGTTACCAAGTTCATGGGTCAAGGGACTCCATGAGAGAGCTCAGACTGACACCAGCTACCTCGATTTCCACATCTGATTTTTTATCTGCATTGTGTTTCTTCTTTTGAATTTGGTCTATATTATGACTGTCAGACCCTAATTCGAGAGGAAAATATTTAGCCTTAACTTTCCAATTGTTTGCAGTGATAGGAAATGTTAAGTAGGTATATACTGAATGTCAGGTTATCCCCTGTTTTCAGATGGGTCAGCTCTAGACTCTGACATGGAAGGGATTGTCAGAGAGTTCAGTAGTGAAACTTTCTAATTTCACATAGGAAGTTTGAAAAGGCATGTGTTTTGTAGCATAGTGTGTGTGTGTTGTGGCAATTTATTTAGAAATGTGATAGTTATGGCTAACCTTTTGTAATTTATAAAGTGTATTCATGAGCATTTTAAATGCTCAGGTCATCATAGAAATCCCCTTCCTTTATTGATGAAACACATGAAGTTCAACAGGTTTGCCTGACTTGCTCAATATCATGTAGTTAAATTATGGTGGTGCCTCTTAGGCAGAATTCTTATTATTAACACAGTGCTTAGTACAGGGTTTGCCTCTTAATTTTCATCAATAGATGTTGTAAGCACCCTGAGGTTGAATTTGGACCCAGATTCTGCCTCTAGACCCAAACATTTTCACTGTTATGTAGAGTCATTGGTTTCAAAAATAGTTTATTAGTTTAAACCATCATAATCTGATTGTTAAAACTTAAATCATTATCTAGAGATCACTGTGGAATACATGTTTTGTATTTGCTTCTAGGTAAGATCCTATCCTGCACAGACAAACACTCTGAAAAGTTTTAACTTAGGGGCTCATCAATTAGACTTCATGCTAAAGACATAGGAGATTAAAAAGGAAAAAAAAAACAATTCTAGATATAAAATGTTAAACAGATTTTCTTTTTTTAAATTTTGGTGCTTATGGGAAAAGCACTTGTCTCTATCTAAGGCTGATCCAGTCTCCTTTATTTGATTGATTGTTGAATCTATTGATGAGTGAGCTGTTCAGCCAGAATCCCCAGCAGCAAGGTCAGTGGACTGTGATTCTTCAGTCCCCAGGCTGGGGTCTTTGTGGAGGAACCTCCTCCCTGCAAGAGCGTTTTGAGTATGCAGAACACATCGGCTGAGCCTGAAGCTGGCAGTTAGTGCACACACACACACACACACACACACACACACACACCGGCGCTTTCCCTTCAAGTGAGGCTTAGCAACTGCAGTCCCAGCCTCTGAGGCTGAGGTACCAGCAGCCACAGCCTGATTTGTTGGTGGAGCGCGCGGGAGTCCAATTTCGGAGACACCCGGTAAGAGGCAGCTGTCACAGCTAGTGGCAGACAGCCACTTCTTTCCAGCTGCTTTCCCGGTCCTGCAAGAGGGGACCCTCTTCCAAAAGCCGGTCTGCCAGGGAGGAGGCTGCTCCGTGCTCAAGGTAAGACTGCTTCCTAGTCGCTTTCTTTTCTAGTGTGCCAGCTACCTCGCCATCCACTTTCAGGTAGGCTCTTGCAGTTTCTTCTTTTAGGTTGTCAGTATACCTTAATCATAGCATTTACTTTGACTGAGAAAGTCTTTTTACTCAAGAAGACAGAATAGTAAGTACTTGATAGTTCAGCAGTGATTTTTCTGATTAAAGTTTTGTACAGATGGTGACTCCACTTTTCTCTCCCCACCCTTACAAATATTCTGCAAATATGAGCCTCAGCCTCATTCTGTGATTCATAGGCGACTTCATATTTAGCATAAGTGTGCGATTCTAACCTTTGAGTTAGTTGACAATTGTTATGCAACTCTGCATGTGTAATTTAAAGACCTTTAAATATTCTCTCCTTATGCTGGAAAAAAACATACATCAGTCTTCTAAAATAAAAGCCAACTGGTGGGAGCTATGGATTCAAACTCTTCAGCATTTAACATTCAGTGATATAGGCAGGAGTGAAAGTTGCTGAATCACAGAAGTTTAATATTCATGCAAATTACTGTATTTGTCAGAAAGCAAGCCAGGAATCAAATATCTTTTCATCTTTTTGAGCGGTTATGTAGATCTCAATGATGTGGATTTGAAGAAGGGAAGTCAGTTTGTTGTGGTAAGGTGGGAAAACTGAGTATTTGACATAATAATAAAGACTTAACTGGAGGGTATTTTTCCTGCCAAAATGAACGAGATCTAGGGTCCTATTTAGAGAGCTTTTAGTTTTCTTTCTCCAAGCAACACTGTAGTTTGTTGATCTGAGTTTCTTTGCCTTACTAATATTAATCTTATTAATGTTATTGCCCCTAACATTCCTTGACTGTACATGTTTTCTTAGAAAAATTTCTAAGAAAAATTGACAGAGAACATTAGAACTTTTAACATTCCTCCTCCTTACTATTCTTTTAAATTATTTCATGTATATCATCTCACAAGAAATTTTGTGAGAGACTAATAACCATAATTTAACTAATCAAATTGAAGTGATCCTAAAGAGAATGTTTTCAAGACATCAGTCCTGCATGCAAGTCTGGCTTGTGGCAGGCAACTCCAAGTTATCACCGAGTCCAGAAGAAAGACTGTAATGGAGTATCTGGTAAGCAGACAATCAGAGACAAAGTCTTTTGTGACTCATTCTATAAGCATCACTTTGTATGTTATGAAGTTAATGTTTCTTTTCAATACTCTTCTGGGAAATGCCTCTAAACCATTGTAAGAATTCTCCCTTTATGAGGATGTCTCAGTTCTCATGTGGGATCCCTGCACAAAACTTCGGTAGATCTAACATTATACTTGAAAGTTGAGGCAGCACCTGGGGTCAGGTACCTCCTCTGCTAATTCTGGGTACTCACATCTGGAGCCTATGTGAGCCTGGTCATCTGTGTGGTGTGGAGGAGAGGAGTTTCCTTCTTCACTTGTCAGTTATGTTCAATGCAGTAGATCCCTCAGCAGCACTCAGTGGAAACTCTCAGTTCATAACAAAAATTTAACATTTGTTAAATGGTAAATATAGGTATTACCTTTGGCTCCCAAAATATTTGTGGTTTCTACACTGGATGTTCATAAAGTAATTTGACTAAATAGGTTCTACGATCCTTTATACAATAACAAATACACCAAGGGAGCACAACTTTATGTTTTCTTACTTCCCACTTTGTTTCATACTTAAGCTTGAATAAACCTGTTCACGTCACTTTCTCCCATGATAGCTTACAGCTGAAGCCAAGGTATTGACATAACTCCTAGAAAAATCAGGCAATCAGGAGTGGCAAGGGGGATATAGTACACATAAGTCTTTTCTTTTTGGGTGGGCTAAATTTGAAATGGAAACCTGGAAAGCCCTCTTTTGGGCTTTCTTTTGCCAAATATGTCCAACTCGAGTAGCAACCTAAGAGGTCCAAAGATGTGATTTTAACCAGGTCCTCTGTGGAGATGAAAGGTAATTTAATTCAGTTGTTGAGTTAGCTTTTGTGCCTGCTACCTCACAATCCATTTACAGATAGGCTCTTGTAATATCTTACAAGGTCTCAGTCACTCACCCTTCTCTCTAATGTAGATTTGTGAGGCAGGTTAAAGAGTTAGCCAGTTACTTGCACATTATGGATCACCATTCCAAGCTGTCTTTGCTGAGAGGGAATCAATTTCATTTTGTTTAGAGCCAGAGGTGAGGACTCCTCTGTCACTATAATGGCTCCTAGTCACTAGCCTTAGTTTTTAAACACATTTTCCCCCTACAACTGATAGCCTTTCCTGGTTAGCTTGGTGAATTGGTATTTTGGAGATCCTTATTTTTTTTTAATAAAGGCAAGGCAAGAAATGAATGCCATGGATGAAGGTTAGAGTTGGGTTATCAACAATATTCAATGTTGTTAGATTTCATACATATAAGTTCTCACCAATGAGTGGGTTAGAGTTAATGGTGCAAACCACAGACATTTCTACATATGCATGACTTTATAAAACTATGCCAAAGGAAGGGAAAAAATACGACAACCAATAAACTTTCATGAAACACAAACAAGTGCTGAACACTGAGTAAACCAAGTAGTTAAGATCACAAACTGATTTTCCCCAAATTGCCTTGGATTATACACTAATTCTAACAATAGCAGATTGTATGTACCCTTCAGGACTGCACTGAGTGATAGCTGTAAATTAAAATCAAGAGAAAAAGTGCTCTACAGTTTCAATATTGAAGAGAGTTAGGATCCAGATGGTAAGGCTTTTTATAGCAATACTTCGGATAGTGTTATAAGCTTCTATGGCTACTGCCCTATTATCTTTCTACTAAAATGCAGTTTGGTGAAGGAACTGATTGAAAGAACCATCTTGAAAACCCAGGAAAGTGAACTTCCTCCTCATGTTAAAGTTTCCATCTTTGCTGGCTTATTTCCCTAGTCTTTAAATTCCAAATTCAGTTGAAATATATAATAATATGATTCATTATTGTTTTAATTTTAGATTATAGCTTTAATTTATGTCTCTGACTCTGTTTTTCCCTTGGGTATCTGTCATAAGTTGTGAATGCATTTGGAAAAAATGTGCAACTGTTTGGATTTGGACACAGAATGGTTATTAGACAGGTTTCCATCTGGTTTTTGAAATGTCTCTAGTCTAAAGCCAACTTTTCTAATCATTCTGATTCTGTAAGGACAATTCTGATAAGAACAGGGGGAGTCTTAGCTCTAGCTCAGATGTTGCTTTATTCAGACTTCAGGTTTTCTCTGAAAAGATCATTTTTCTCTTTCTTAATGCTCTCTAGTGGGAATGCTACTGCCTCTAACTTCTGGGGCCACAGAGGCACCTCACTCAGGCTTAGGTATAGAAAGTGAGCCACCTGGTGGTAAAGAACACTAATTTTGATACTGTGAGTTCAGCCTCCCAAGTTGATGGACAAGGACATTGTTAATTTTCCATTATGTTTTAAAGAAGTATTTGATTTTATGGAAGTATCCTTTAATGATATTTTCTGCTTTTAAAATCAATTCTTTAGCTAACATAGAAATTTCTGCACTTTGTGCCTCGTTTTCTAACTTACTATGACCTCTCTCACCTCTAACCTGTTCCTTGTATGCAAGTTTTAAAACTTTTTGTGAATGTTAAATATCAACATACCACTATAAAGATAATTCATGTTTCCCATACTGTATGTATACTGTATACTGAATAACTTGTATACAAGCATAGTTTAATATATCTGCATGCTCATACCTTCAGAAACATTTATGTCTATGAATATAAAAATGTAGATAAGCATATGAAGGGAGTGAATGAAAAAAAAAAATAAATCCACACACCTACACAATGCACAGACATATATACGCTTTTATTCTAAACCAAAATAGATACTAGTTATTATTTCCTATTGTTCTTAAGACCATAATCTAGCTAGTGTATTACCAGTGTTGCAGTAGCATTTGTTTTAGTTTCGTTTTTCCTTTTCGAATTATCTATATTTCTGTTCTGTGGATCAGCACTAGCAATAGTATTAGGGATATATCTCTTGGCCAGAATGCACTCCTTGGAAGTGGTAGTGTTGAGATCATGCCCTTGGGAAGTGGAAGTCTCTAAATGTGTGTGGCAAATATGAGGTCCTATACAAAAAAGGGACACAATTATTTCAGGTGGTTATTGCTCATTTAGAAGAATTAGATGCACATGAGAGGAAGATCACATTGAAGAAGAATTGTGGAGTTTTTTTTTTTTTTTTTTTGTTTTTTGCATTTTACTTGGATCAAAAGGAAAACAATGTTGTGAAGTCAAAGAGCAGGTAATTTGATTAATTCCTTAATTTACTATTTAATAATGGTGCTATTAGGAAACATATTGGCTGGGACTCTATGAGCTGATTTGCTCTTTAGGTGTGGAATTAGTTCTCTCTTTAGGTGGCCCCATCTCATCCATACTGTTCTTCAACTGTAGTCGTTTGTTTGGATAATCAGCTTGGGTAAACTAATAATGCACTTTGCACATTCTTTTTTTTTTTAATTGAAGAATGTCATTGTTTGGACATTATTTTTCAAAGTAAGTCATCTTGTTTGAAGTATGAATACAAATAGAAATTAATAATACCTGATTTAATCTTAGGAAGCTATCAGGTAATGTTTCACTTGTTGGAGATCTAAATGGTTCAGAGAAACTCAATTGTCTTGTTCCATTTGATGTTCTTAGAATAGAATGAGGTACACTAAAACCTTTCTATTCATGAAGTAACAGTTCTCACACCATTGTGAGGAAAGAAAAAGAACAGGTTAAAATAGTAAAAATCTTGAATATTTGAACATTTCAAAAATAATCACTAAATGTTAGATGTTCCTTAAAATGTCTATAAATTTTTGATTGAGATTTTACCTATGTTTGTGATGACTGGGAATACAGTCTTGACTTGGAATATAGTTTTGATTTTTCAGAAACCAGCATCCCTTTCCTTGCGAAGTCTCAAAGCTGGAACTTGCTAAGATGTGTTTACTATATGCAAGTACATCTGTATACCATTTTAATCTGTTCTAAGGTGTTGGCTAGTAAAACACAATTATTCACTCACTAAAATAAAATAAGTGTGTAAAAGGAATAAAGCATCCTTTTTCATGAGTTCAGAATATGAAACATTGCAAATCTTTCGCACACACACCTCTCCTCACTTCTTCCTTCTTTTTTTTTTTCTTTTTCTGCAGCAATCTCATGTACTTATTTAATATTTAACCTGCCAGATTTCCATTTAAGGCTGTAAAAATCTTTAGTCAACATTCACTCTCTGAATTGTGATACATTCTGTTAATTATTTCCTACAATGTCCTTTAAATGCATGTAAATTAGACTTTTGATGAACCAGAATATTTTAGAGAATCTCTGCATAAATCACACCAGGTTAAAAAAAAAATCAACCTGTTTAAGGAGCAGGATATTTTTGGACCTTCCTCATTTGTCTCAGAGACTGAGGACATCTCAGTGCTGCTGCCTTAAGCATATGCCTTCAGGGACAGCCTGCACTCTTCTCAGAAAAACAGATTCCTCAGCTTATTCCTAGCTTTGAAGAAAACTTATTATCTATCCACTGTATGTCAATTGAAGCTGTGAATGGGCAGGTGTGGCAATATAAACTCTCCTGTTATCTAGGCTAATTTTCTAAGGTGGTGTTCACTAATCATTATATTTATGTATTTTATTTTGTAATGTTTATCATTTTCATTATTATTTGATTAAAAGTGGTAATTTAGAAACCATCCCATTTCTTTTTCTCTAATTTAAGCATTTCAAAATATTTATAAATGATTTTGTACATTCAAGTAAGAAGACAGTACTTAATCATTCTAAATAAAACGTGACTTTTAGAACCACTTTAAAGATTTGTTTTTATTTTCATTGAGATGAAATCTTTTATCCTGTAGCTACAATTAGTCCCCCCCCCCTTTTTTTTTTTTTTAATTTGCTACTGGTAATTGAACTCAGGGGCATTTAACCACTGAGTCACATCTCCAGCACCCTCCAACACACACTTTTTAAAAATTTTGATACAGGCTCTTCCTAATTTGCTTAAGGCCTTGCTAAGTTGCTGAAGCTGGCTTCAAACTTGCAGTATTTCTGCTTTGGCCTCCCAAGTCACTGGGAATACAGGCGTGTGCCACCTTGCCCAGCACAAGCAGTTTTTTTTTTGCAGTGTCTTCTTAAATACCCTACAACAATGGCTTTATCATGTCTTCAAGGATTTCTTTAATTTTAGGCTGATGGTTCCCAGTGCATTGTTGATTGGTTCAGCATAGTTACTATTTATTTATTTGATTTTCTTCCAGTATTAGTTATGTTTTTAAAATTCTTCACTGCTCTCCAACATAACAACACTGAAAAGATATTTACAATACATAATGGAAAATAATATATATATAAGGGTGCCTCATAGTCTAGAGACTTTATTATACAGTATTGGTATATAAAATGTTTGCTTGGAAAATTCAAATAAGAATCTTGATTTGGTGGGATTTTTCTATTAACAGCTTTCCTGGCAGGCTCAAGCAGGTCTGCCAAAAGATAAACTTGATATTGTCCTTGATTCAAGGAATCTGAGTGAGTCAGGATAACGGAGGGAGTCCAAAGTCTCTAGCTCAAGACTTGAGGAATGAAGTAAGCTAATCAACTGAGAAAAAACAGGAAATACCACACTAGCTCATGTATGCATCAGTTTGACTTCCACGTTTGCGTACTAAGATGCCAGGGGCAGGACATCTTACACACAGGCATGGGAATCACTCTCCTTCTGATCTCACTGACTACCTTGATCACATCGTCCAGGTTTTCTTGGGCTTGCCATGGATGGCACATTTGTGCTGAAGAATGATTTATGTTTCTTAAATCTCCTGGACTCCCTTACTTTTGGTTTCTGTTCAGCAAATTTAGTTCATCTTCTAACCACAGTTTTAGGTTAAAAAATGAATAGCTCCTGAGAAGATCATTAAAGGACACTAAAGACCACCCCCTCTAGGGATACACAAACTACTAATTACCTGTAGAAAGATATGGGGATAAATGAAAAGTTAGAAATTTAAGCAATAATTGCAATTTGTCGTTATTAACATTTCTAGAAAAAACAATCTCAATATTTTAAATCCATTACCTACATCCTGCCTTATAATCTAGAGGCAAAAATAAAAACAATAATGCTTAATAATAACCTTCTCATGAATATAGTCATTACTGTTTACAATAAATTTGTATAGATATTTTGTGTATTGCCTCCTCTGTAAATTTCTTGAGATTAAGGGCTCTTTCTCATGGATCAGTATATCAAACCTTCACAAAGATAAAAATTTACTGATGAACTGTTTTAAAATAATGGCTGTTCAATAGACTCCCATGAAGATTATTCTGATTTAGGGTTTCTGGGACAGTGCACAAAAAATTAGTATTAAAGCTAGTTATTTTTATAATTACAACAGATTGGCAAACACTGTGTTCCTCTATGCTTTGTGTGGACTAGGTACATGGCTTTTTGAATTAAATAAATTTCAGCTTATTATAGTCTACCTACTGAGGCCTTTTTAAACCCTGAATCTGTAATGTGACCCAATTAGTTTAGTTACTCAACCCTGTGTCATTAATGGATTTAATGAATAAGTCTTCTGTGTACTCTGTATGTTCACCTATAACTTTGAGTGGAATGGAGTCCAACA
The DNA here is from genome assembly GCF_902686445.1 of Sciurus carolinensis. Taxonomy (NCBI): domain Eukaryota; kingdom Metazoa; phylum Chordata; class Mammalia; order Rodentia; family Sciuridae; genus Sciurus; species Sciurus carolinensis. The sequence goes on along the minus strand of NC_062223.1, from coordinate 83,579,887 downwards.
GCCTGCTATAAAGTCTCCCTCTGCTTTTACAAAGATGTAATGATTCCTTTTAGTTGCCATCAGTGATTAAGCTGCAAATCCTTCTAACTGTGCATCCTTTATTCTATCTGTTTTAGTCCAAGTGGTAAGGGTCTACTTCATTTGAGACTTTGTCAAATCTATTTTGAAATTGTTGTCTTTTAAAATAAATACTTAATAAAGAAAGAAGTCCAATATGAAAGTAAATTATGTTGCTGGAATGACTTCTTATAAGTCCAGGTAGTCTTCTAATAATCACTACTTGTTTTTAAATATCTACACAAGCTAGGCATGGTGGCACATATCTCTATGTGATCCAGGAGACTGAGATAGCATTGCAGAGTCAAGGCTAGCCTTAGCAACTTACTGAGAACCTATCTCACAATTAAAAGAAACGAAAGGACTTGGGATGCTAAGTGGGAAAGTACCCCTGGATTCAATCTGAAATACAAATATCATTATCATCATCATCCATCTATACAAATTCCATGAATGGTAATCCATAGTAGTTTTTGGAAAGTGAGTGATAAACTTACAAATTTACTTTGTTTCATTCTCAGTCTTCAGGAGTGTTTCCTACTCTCTGGTTTTTTAAAAATAATTACCAAGTACAGTTTTAGTGTCACACCTGACCAAAATACATAGTTACCTCAGGTGTTCTTTCTGTAACCACAAACTTATCTCTTGTTAATTTCAATCTGGCTGGCCTCAATTTGTGTTGTATTTACCATATATGCCAATCTTACTTTTTTTCCTTAGAAGCAAAGATGTCTTGTGTAATCTGGTTTCCCTGTTTATGTATCATTGGCTCAAGGCAGTGAACCCATCTCTCCACATTGTTTGTATTTCAGGCAGTACTAAATTAGTTTTATAAAAGTATTTTAGCATTTACACAGGTAGCAACTCGACCTTGAATTTAGCCTTAATGGAAAAAATATAGAAAGGTAAGTTTACCTGTTCAAAAGTTTTTATTCCAAAATCTGCATAAATACTGTTAAATCAGATTTATGCCATCTATCATAAGGTCATCAGACATTTGACCTGATATTTAGTTAAGAACACAGAATAAATGACTTTGGGAAGTCTTGATATGAATAGTGCATTTGATGAATATAATATTATTTTATGCAAATTAGAGGACTGTCTATCACTTCTAAACCAGTAAGTTCAAAACTTGACTGCCTCTGATATCTTCAATTGTAGAAAGCATCTAAGAAGACATCATGAGACATAATCAAAATTGGTCAGGAAAAGAAAAACAGAAGAACAAGCATTAGAAAATGAAATTATTCACAAAAGAATAAAAATCACAGCAGGTTGGCAATAGGTAGAAATAATGCTTTTGTCAGATTTTTATAATGTAAAATCATCTGAGTGAGAGGTGGCTTGTACTTCAATTTATTTTTCTAAAAGCAAACTAGAAACACTAAAGATATACATTATAGGATTCTAGAAAGATAAAGACAACATATAGCAAATGAATATTACAGTCAATACTGGTATATTGGGTTGTTTCTAAAAGGTATTATATTATTGAATTTCTCCTGGTAGCTGTCCCCAGGGGACAAGTGAGGAGATCTTTTTAGGTTGATGAATATTTGATTTACTTTCAATTGTATTTGCAGTTTGCTGTAGGGAGAGGAGACCCGGAATGTGAGCTAGAGAAATATCAAGGGAGTTTGAGAAACTATTATATAAACTTAGAGATTGAATATTATATGAATGTGTAAAAACAAATCTGTCTCTTAGCATCAGTGTTCTCCCATTGGACAATGCAATTTATAGCAACATAGTGAAACTAGCAACTTGAAGTTTTTTTTTTTTTCACAAGCAGTGGACAAGTGTATGTTAAATTTGGTTTACATTAGACACCCCTTCAGGAGATGTTGAAAGACCATCAATATCTTTATTTTTGGTGGCCTAAAACATATTTATTTCCCCAAATTCCTCTAAGAGTCCCTCAATTAGATACCTTAATTTGAGATCTTTCACTTTCTTTTATTTTTATGTCTCCAGGTTGTGCATAATTTAAGCCCCTTGCTTGGCTAAGCTTTTGTAGAAGAAAACATTGCATTAAAAGAATGAGAGTTAAAAAAAAAAAAAAAAAAAAAAAAAAAAAAAAAACCCAAAGCACAGGGAATGAATCTGTGGTTTTGATTCAAGAACTGTGTACTTGAATTGTCTCTTCACAAGGGTAGAGGGAGTTGAAATCAGGGTCAGAATTCAGATGTATTATGAATGGTCAGAACAAAGCATTCATGCAGCATTCTGTCACAAGATGTGAAGTGTTCATAGGCCATGTAAAAGACAGCCTCAGAGAGAGGTAAAGAGCGAATCTATAAGCAACTCATGTGACTGTCTTGCACAATCTCAATACTCAAGTTACTACTTTTTGTTAAACAACAACAACTATGTACAATGACTCAGTTTCCATTTCTTTCTTCACCACATCATTCTCCTTTGTCTATTACCATGGTTGCCATGTGAATTCCTGACCAGACAAATGTAGCCTTGGGACAGAAAGCAACCTGGTGTGTGGAAGTGTCTCTTGGGTTCTAAGTTTTGGTAGTGTGTTGTGTGTTTCAGATTTGTTCTTAACTAGTACTTTATGTGGCAGATTTTGTGCTTAGTACTTCATAAGCATTATCTATTTTCATCTTCAAATAAATCCAGTGAGATTGCATTTATGTTTTATTTGTCATTGTTCCTTTCAGAAATGAGACAATTAAGGCCCTGGGGAGATTTAAAAAAAAGAAAGAAAGAAAAGACAAAAAAAAAAAAAAAAAAAAAGAAAAGAAGAATTCCCTAAAATCCTAACCAGAAGATCACAGCTTAAATGAAAATTGGTAATTGGTATAGGATCAGAATGTAAATATCCCTGTGCCCCTTGATATATCTCCAGCACAGTAATTTCCAGTCACTGAACTATAAAGCTCATACTATAGCAAGTGCCCCTGAGTGAATTGTATGTCTAAACTACTCCCGGACATTTTTCTGGGACCTGTAAGAAGTATTAGCGTAGTGTGTGGTGTTTGAGTTAGACTGCCTGGCTCATTATCAGGCTTCATGCCTCAACTGGGTCATCAGAAGTAAATACTTACTGTTGTGTTTCATATAATCCTTTATTTTTTAGATAAATACACACTGACATGTCCATGGCAGTTCTGCAAGGGATGCTACAGCTGTAGAGAAGGCTAAAACATGGTCTCTGAGCTCAAAAGTTTGGACAACTGACAAAAGTTTTGTAAGAAGTATATGACTGGTTCGAACCCCAAAACAAGACACTATCATCCTAAGTACCCAATTTATGGAAGAAGGTTTTGCAACTGTTGCAACTACTGACCTCAGTTTTGAAGGAGAAATCCACAGGTTGAAAGGAATTGGCCCTCGCAGTAGCACATTTTTAGATACATGAGATACAAGAACCAATTCCTCTGACTCTCTCCCAACCTTTTTTTTTTTTTTTTTGAGATTAGGTAAAGGATTAATGCAGGAAAAATATATAGGAGAACAAAGATATGATATTGCAAAAGGTGAGCAATGCCCATGATTATAAAGTATTTTATCCCATACTAAGAAGTCTTACTGAATTTTTAAGCCAAGAAGGGACATGATGCCCAAAGATATTTCAGGTCAAAATTGGACTGTAATATCATTAATTTCAAGGATGGCAAAGATGACAGTCTTCCAAAAATATATCATCGACTTTTAATTAAAAATAGTTTTTCTCTTATTGGAAAGGGAAAGATTCTATTATTCCTTCTATGGTCAAAGTTTTGATTCTCTGTGTATGCTCCTAGGGAGTCCCTATAGGGAAAAAGACATTAAGGGAAGAATAATTTTGAAACTGACAAAGAACCAGACTCCTCTGAGGAGGTGTTGCAAACTTCATCCTAGTGGTTACTCAGAGCCAGTCTGTGCAAGTGATAAATTATTCTATCCTTTTGCAATAGCAAGTTATACTAATAACCTTCCAACTTTCTTCAGATTCTAAAATTGGTTCTGTAAATAGTGATGTGCACATTCTATGGCTTTCCTGTTCTCTGTGGCATGCTTTTTATAAAGAACTATAATTTAAATTAAAATCAAATAATACCGAAAAATGTAACATTTTGAAATATCTAGATGACTTGAAGTTGAAAAAGTAACAGAAGTGAATAAAAAATATTTCACTTTTTATATTTCCATGTTGGTCAAAATTTCTTGTTCCTCAGAAATTTGGTAAGGTCTAGGTTCACACATATTTATTAGGTTATCCAAGTGACTAAATACCTCATATCTATATAAAAATAAGAAGGAATGGATATGACTATATGAAGAAAACACTTGAAGAATTTCACATCTACAATCTCTTCCTCTTTCTTTCTCTGTCTCATTCTTTCTCCCTTCATCTTCCTTCTTCTATCTCTCTATCTCTATCTTGTCTCTAAAAAGCAGCAAGTTCTAATTGAGTAGAAAAAAATTACACTCAGAATTTGATCTGACTATGAATCCTGGCTACTTCATTTACTTTGAAAAAAGTCACTCAAGTTTCCTGATTTTCTATTTCCTATCTACAATATATGTAGTATTTATCTCACGTTTGTACTAAAGAAGAAGTGAAATAGTTTGCTAACATAATCAGTTCTCTAAATGGAAATATTAAAAATACTTAAACGTTAATTCATACTGAATCCTGCCTATAGCTTGCTTAAATATCCAATGATTGCTATGACTATTCATAATTTATGTCATCTTATAAATTCTGAATTGGTTTATCATGGGTTTGGTCACCAAAATGAATTCATGAATTGGGAATATGCTCAGGTTTATATAAAGTTAATTTTATCAAAATGATTAGAATATGTTTTCCTGATTTCTAAAACTATGAATTCCTTGAGAGACATGTATATTTTCTTATTGATCTTTACATTCTGAGGGTGTGGTGCATCAACCAGAGAAATAATAAGTACAGAATAAACAGTGAATGAATTAAAAGAAAATTGACATACACTAGAAGGAACTCTTTGACCTCATTAAATAATGCAGCATCTAAGATGTTCAATATAATGACTGAACATCAAAATAGATGATTTATTTTTTAAGTATGTTTTATTACCATTCCAAGAGGCAGGTTAATTGCATCATCTTTCCCAATAATATTTTATGAGAAATTCAATGGAGTTCATAGAGAAATGCTTTCTTCATCATTGGAAAACAGTGGTTTTATAAGGCTTCATTTTGTTTTGTATTATTTTCAGACCTAAAGACAGATATGCAGTCTTCTGTAGCTCAGATTATATAAAAACCAACCCTTTATAGAGATCTGAGGCTGACTTTCTGATTTGTGGCATAATGAAAAATCCAAATATGATGGAATAGATTGAACATGACTCATTTCCAGATAATTTTAAGTTGAAAGTTAATCCTAGAAGTTCCAAAAATGTCTCTAGACAGTGACATGGTAGATGGATTCCTACATGAATGTTTTAAAGCTATGTCCAAATTACTTAGTGAAGTAACCAGAGTTATCCACATATAGAAACTAATTTGTCTTACCTCTACTCCACATATTCACTTAATACAGTTGAGCAAGAATTTTTAAATCACTGACTGCATGAAAGTTCAGCACCATCATCCTGTTTTTATTTTCTACAAGTTCTTTCTTCAGATCATTTACTTCTCTTATCTATACTTCGGCTTTTTATGGACAAAATGAGACAGCTGGAATATATGGGTTGCTAGAATTCTTCTCAGTCCTTGTATTTTAATATCCTAAAAGTCTTACTTCTTTGAGAAATGTATTTTTATTTTTGTAATTTTCAGTTACCTTGAAATGTTTTGCAATATTTATCTCTTTTATTTTTATGCCTCCTAATCAGTATGTCTAAGCATGAACCATTAGTAGTTCCTTTAACTTATATATTCAGTTTCTTAATATACAGTTCCTGATCTTTTCCCACTTCAGTACCCTAGTTATGTGAGTTACATAAGTTATAGAAAAATGCCTGAAGTGGATGGTGAGTTATCTTGGAAGACAATGCATGCTCTTGTAGAGTAGTGATGTTAGGAAAACCCCTTACAGGCAATTCAGTTTAGTGGTTGTTAAACTTCAGTATGGTCAGATATACAAAGTGAGTCTGTTTCAAATAAAAATGACTAGACCCCCATGCTCAAATTTGCTGATTTAGTAGGTCTGTGGGGAGTCCACAAATTTGCATCTTTAACAAGTTCTCAAATGATAATGTGAGTTTGGTGATCCGGGTATCACATTTTAAGAGCCTTTTCTCCACAACACCTCCCTTACTGGGGAGGGGTGATGACCATACTTAACAAGCAGGTTAGTACCAAAAAAGTACAAAAGATGTTTCTGACACAAGACCTAGCCCAGTGTTCTCTTCCACTAAATCAGTTCCACTAAATGTGTGATCTATGAAACATGACTGGGTCAAAAAATACACACTTAAATAGAAAACAATTAATGAGCAAGTAACACTGACCAATTCCATTTGATCAGAACACCCATTTCTTCATTTCAAAATATTGTAATTAAAGAAGCTTCTACTAAGTCTTTAATTGTTAACTTGTTCAAATATTTCCTTAGGTAATTTTTTTTTACTTTGTAGTTTATAATCCATTCCACTGATATCCTTCCAAATTGATTTTAATTACCTTTTCTCCTACCAGCACTTCTCTTAGGTTAAGGCCATACTCATGAGCTGCTGAAGTTAATCAGTTTCTAACTGAGAATACTCAGTTCTCAACATTTTAGTATGTAAGCATGTATTTGCCTCCAAGGGTCCTGAAGTCTGGTTAATGCATGAAATCATGGACCACAGGTGGGCTTCTCTTGGCAGGAAAAACATCTGACTGGGAAATGGTTTTGGGTTTTTAAGATATTTTGTTTCTGATATCTGGGATCTTAATATCTTCAGTCAAAAAAGGTACTATATAAATATCAATCAAAGGAATAAAAAATTCATTAGTGTGTCATGCCAAAGAAGAGGTGATTTGAGACAGAGAAGGAGTTAAATGAGGACAAGTATTTTTCCTATTTATCTTTCAATAAACTAACCCTTGCTCTTTGCTAAAAGAGAAAAAAGAACAAAAAGGAATGCTGTCACAACTCTGTTAGAATATACAGATTTCTTGGGGAGGTGGCAATTATCTCTATAATTTCCTGAGGCATAAAAAGAAAGCATCCAGGATTTAGTCAAATGGAGGGAATCCTTCCAGATATGTGCAAAGCCTGGGCTAGATGGTGGAAAACATGTAACTTTTTCAGAGAGATAGATCATGAATGATGCTTTTCTAAACTATCTGGCTATGGACTGGGCAAAATTACATAATTACTCATAATTTCATGGTTTTTATTGTTAAAAACAAAAGATGTGAGTAATGTTTCCTTTGTAGTGTTGTAAAAAGAATGACTCTACTAAACTCGAGGGCACTTGACTCTTGGAATCTTTAAAATCTCCCAAAACAGGTCAAAGCAAGAATGCAGGAGACTAATCCACTTTCTCCTTCAACTTTGTCCACAGAGTTTAATCACATCAACCAAGAAGGATAAGCATACACTAAAATGCTAATAAAGTTTTGCTTTATGATACAAAAGTTACCACTGAACTTATAAAATATCCCTCAAATTAACCAAAGCTGACTATGCCACATATTTTAGTAAAATAATCTGTTGTCTCATAATACCAGGTCACTTAAACATCAAAATTCAAGTTGTTCCAACTGGTAAGTAAATGATCTAGTGTATTTAATATGTTGAGGAATATCAATACCTGTTAATATATTTATGTTTTCTTTGCCATGTAAAGAGAAATGTGGAATATTCTCTTATAATTTGACATCTTTATTGGTTTACTTAACTTTACAAAAACATTAAGATATTCCTTAATGTATTTCTAACAATTCTTTTTCTTCCTCTTTTCTCTCTAATTTTAAATATACTGGATGGCAAATGAGAATAGGTAGCTTCGATTAATTTAGTTTCCCAAAGGTTTGTTACAAAACGCATGAAGGTTGGAAATGTAAGACTGTACCCTGGGCCTGTGTGCAGGTGATCCAAGATATCTGTCTGATGTCTGAGGCCTGCCCAGCGCCGGCCCGACTCCAGAACATGTGTACTCTTGTTGGCAACTTGGCCTTATTACACACTTGCATACTTCTAAAGTACTCCAAGACTAATTCAGAAATATTATGTGCCTATTTATTTTTAAGATGATTGATGTCTAAACATCATAGGAAGATAATATAAGAATAACATCATGCTGTGCAAAAAACATTATTAAGAAGTCTTTTGGTAGTTTGTAGAATACAGAACTGAGTTGACTGGCCATGAACTCAAAATCAAATTTCTGTAATGTAAGTTGGATTATGTGGTCTTTAGGTGACATCTCATCATATTCAGGAAGAATCCACACCTCTTTGGGCCTTACCCATTCCTATATAACCTGGACTCTGTTGGTGGCCAGGTTCACATACAACCACTTTCCCAAGAACAGCTATGTTCCAACCATAGGGAGTTGCCCACATTTTCTAATAAGTCCATCATCTCTTGCCTCTGAACACGTGGTTCCGTCCCTCAATGCTGGCTGGAACAACCTTACCCCTTGCACATTTACCTGGGTGGGGTAAACTTTTCTCTCCTTACTTCTCTCATCATACATGATATTACACCATTGTTGTTCTTTATCTATGATCCTTTTCCAATAGTATGTAAATTCTGTGTCTCATTCTTCTCCATGTATCCAGAACTGGTCACAGTATCTTGCACTTAGGAAGTGCTGAATACATGTTCAAAGAAGGAATGTCTCCATTCATTCAACATAAATGATGTTTATCTTTTAAAAAACCACTTATAACTTCTAATGTTTTATTTTTGAGAATACTCCCATTCTCCCCTGACACCATTATTACAAACCCCATGTCACACTCAATAGTAAGAACAAACGAGTGAAAAATACAACTAAATAGCTTTGCCATTAGGTGTAATATTACTGAATAAGCATGACAGAGACACATGCAAGCCCCAGCAACATTCTTCTTCCAAGAAATGGTTTCTGTTAGGAAAAATCAACAATAAAATTGACAAGGGAGAAAATCAGAATACTGCCCATAAGTATAGTGTGGTTTCACTTTATTTTTATTTTAAAATCTATAGGTGTATGAAGGGAAGAAACACTAATTTTAGCAAGTAGGTCTTCTGGGGGCAATGACACAACCCAGATGCTGCTAGTTTATGAGGTTAAAAATTATCACTTCTCTGTAATAAAGTTTGATGTTATTTAGTAAAACAGTACAAAACCTAACTTTGAAAAATTCTATGCAAAATAAATGAAAGTATGTACAAGTAAACATCAAGCTACTGGAATGTATTAAATACTTTATAAGTACCTCCATTGATTTCAGTCCCAATTACTTCTATTTTATTTCAGAAAATTAAAGTTTTAGTCTTAAAAATACAATGATTTCAAGTATTCTTTAATATTGACTCTGAGTTTAAATGTACTGATACTCAGATAAATGGACTTATCAAAGGTGTATTTCAGGCACACTGATATTGACCATTAAGTAGCATGTTTAATATGAATTATTTTATTGTGTACATGCATACACAATACTCACGATATTACATTGGGATTTTCTTAAAGTAGATTTTAATCCAAGATAACCCTAACACACTCTTTGTAACTATCTGTACCATGTATTTCTTTCCCAGGTAAAGGTAAGTTTTTCCCCACCTTCTCCCACTGACCCATTGATCTCTAGGTTGACACGCCCACTATGCGCTTTAAAGTGCTTTAATTCTGAGACAGCTCTCCTCGCTTGCATGATCATCTGCTTGATGCTTCTCTCTCTCTCTCAATAGTTTATAAAATAGATATCAGGGACCAATCCTGTCTTCTTTGTCAGTGTAGATACCCACCATAGCACAGTAGTTCGTTGCTGGTAGTTTCTCTGCAAATGACTGTGAAAATATTTTATGAAACTCCACAAGTTTTGCCTTAAATTACCTGCTACTTAATGGGAGTCTATTCTGATATCTCAGGCTCATTTGGAAGACAGAGAGAATAATTCCAACCTGCATCTTTTAACAGATGATGGGAGGGTGACCAAAAATAGAATCTGATATCTGTCACCTAGATGGTTCTCCTAGCACTGTCCCAGACATGGACATCTGAAGCCTGAGGGAAGGCTTAATAAAAAATGATAGGGCTGCTGCACTCAAATCCTTAAGGGACATTTGGACACGTGTACGGCAGGGTTGGAGTTAGTAACCTTGGTTGAAAAGAACAAGGGCAGAAATCTTTAGGATTGTTCCCTTCTTACCCATACGAAGTTTTCTATCCTGAGCTTTTGCAGTAATTTCTGTGCTTTTAGTATTAAAATGTAAGGGACTTATAATTATTTTCATTATTTCTTATTATGAAGACCCAGGAATATAATTTTCATAGAGTAGTACATAGTTATAAACAATTAGTTTTAGACTCTGTGAGACGCTACCCTACTGGCTATCAGAAATGCTTGAGAGAAATGAGAATGACTGAAAATTTCATGATGTGGATGAGAATTCAGGAAGTGTTATTTTATGCTTTATTACTTTATTTTTATTTTCTGCGGAGTGTGACTTAGGAAGTACAAATTAGACAAAAAAAAAAACAAAGAAAAACAGAAAAACTATAATTATAAAGTCACAAAATGTCTCATTCGTAAAATCAGGTGAGATCAGCCAGTGTGCTGATTGCTATTTGGAAGTGCTGACATCTGAGCCTCCTTTATCCAGGGAGCAACTGTAGTTAGTTTTTCTTTTTTGGTTTTAGTGTTACTTTGCCTTTCAAAGAGGAAAACTCATTTGTGATTAAAATCGCAGCTTTTAACATGCAGGAAGGACTGGGTTTCAGTGATCACAGAAGAGAAATTCACAACCAACCGATTTGAGTGGTCTGTCAATTGTTTCAAGTCAGCTTTCTTTCAACTCTTGAACTTTTTCTTATACTATCAGATTTAAAGAGAGTGCTTCCTAAGTTATTCATGGCAGCATTAGGTGCTGTGTTTGTTGGATACTCCTACTATTCTTATAAATCTTACAAGTTTTCCCATTCAGATAAGTGGATTCTGGTGATCTTTAGGGTGAACTCTATGAAATAGCAGATGTGAGAATACTCTCAAGTTTTTTTTCTCAAATATGTCTGAAAAGAGAGATGGTTATAGACAATGTGCCATTGTTTCTGGTCAGTAAGGGTTGTGGTTGCATAAGCCCACTGCCCTGAAGCAGCTCTCTCTGACATTCTTTGGTTTATGTTGTTTTTGTTCCCATGGTCATCTATGGTCCTTACCTCTTTTACAGAGCTCAAGAAAAGAAACATTTTTGTTTTCTTTTAGCTGAGCTGGTCTCTATCTTTGCCCCAGTCTCCTCTGTATTATTTTTGAGAGAGAAAACCCTAGTGACAACAGAATATAGGTGACAGTGCTGGAGCTGGGGGACCTGCTCATCCCTGCTGCCTGGCCTCACTTGCATTGTTTCATCCCATAGTTTTATCCTGTCTCAATAAAATGTCCTTTCTTCTTTTAGTTTAGATAAGACAGTAATTTCATTGACTTTGAAATCCTCACATGTGTCTAACACAGAACCTTTGAATCCTCTTAGACAAGCAACCCTCCCATAGTCAGCTCAGAGCTGAGTATCCAGCTGTGGTGACAAAGGTCAAGGATTCATTGTGCTCTTCCATCTGCAGATCAGTGGAGGAAACTAATTTCCATTTTTAAATTCCTAGATGGGGAAATCATGTTTTGATCATTTGAGGCAAGACTTAAATCATGGCACATGCTGGATTTGTTCAGAACTTAGTGTGGAGCAGACTCCAGATTGGTGCATAAGGCAATGCTTAATTCAAAACCACTCTATATATTTGTTTGGTTTTATTTTTAATTTATAACTGTCAAAGGTGTATGGACGTTTGTCTTACATATACGATATGCTCCAATCACCTAGTGATGAGTCTGATCCTAAAAACACTGTTCCACTGTCCTCTGAATACTTTTCTACAACAACGCCTTTGTTTCTATCTGTTCTTTGGTTTGGAATTGCCAAATGCTTGTACTGTCCATCTTGACCAATCACCTACATACACATAGGCACACACACACACACATTCACATGCAAACACCTTTTTCTCTGTAACCCAAAGACTACTGTGCCTTGAAAAATCAAGTCAATTGCCACCTTTACCATTTAACTTTTTCAAGAGTTATGAGGACTAAATGCCATATTTAAGGATGTGATCCATAATAGGTATTTATTTGCTTATTTATTCTTACTGATTTTTGTATCATATTTAAAATTATAAGCACCAATAAATATTTTGCTAGATATCCTAAATAAGAAGTGAACATCAGCTTGGTGTGGTAACACATACCTGTAATCCCAGAAACTCAGGAGGCAGAGGCAGGAAGATCTCAAGTTCAAGGCCAGTCTCAGTAATTTAGTGAGGCAATAAGCAACTTATCCAGACCCTGTCTCAAAACAAAAATTATAAAGGACCAGGGATGTGACTCAGTGTTTAAGCACCCCTGAGCAACCAGTATTAAAAAAAAAAAAAAAAAAAAAAAAAAGAAAAGAAAAGAAAATGAAAATCAAATTGTTTTCGCCATTTACTGGTGACGAGTTCTGCTTCCTCAAATGTTGAAGTTAACATTAGAGAAGCACGCCACAGCAAGCATATTAAGCAGGTTTTATTTAAAGGTAATAATACAGATTTCTCCTGAGAGGGAGAAGGATCCCATGGTGGTTGTTCTAAAATTCCCAGAGAAATGAGTGTACCCTACATCTTTTAAAGGTTAGGATCTTCTTCGTTCTCTTCTCTCCCTGCTTGTCTCTCCTTCCTGCCTACAGGACTAGACCCAGGAGTTGCTGGTGACATAGCAAAAGAGGTGAAAAGCAAATGGCAGTGGAAGGGCCAAATGGAGATTCAGGTAGGGGCCCAGAGGGCATTTATTAGCAGCTCCCTGCCTGTAGTCCCTGACAAGGGCAGGTAATTTGGGTAATCTATGGGCTCCGGAGATCCTTGACATTCCATTCTCCCAGGGGCAATCTCCAACTTCCAGATGCAGATGGCTTTCATGACCTCCATTTCCTCAATTTGACCCAATTCCCTATTTCTACACTAACTGCCTGTCTCCAATTCTGGCTTCAAAATGACCCAAATGAGTGTGGTGGTGATATATACCCCTAATTTTTATTAAGCATCTTTATAGTATGAAGATTAGTGATAAGATTAACTTGAATTTGTTTGATGTTTTTAGCAGAGATATATTTGAGTTTTTATGAAAATAACATTCAACATTGAACTTCTACCAAACCAATAAAATCCATGCAACAAAAAATATGAGCAACTAAAAGGCAGTAACATTTCCTTATTTACTTTTTAAATTTGAAACCCTAGGATGGACCAACAGGTGGCTAAAGGCCTTCCTTTGGTAAATGAGCCATGTTACAATATAATTCTATTATATTGGGTATATCTAAAAAAAAACCTTTAAATAGATTGAGTCTTCCAAATGAGTTTCTTTTATTGTGTGTACATAGCCTATGGCATTTCAGATGCAGGTTGCTTAGGACATAATCATTCCAGGAAAGCAGATCCAGTACCAGTTTGGAACTATTATTAACTCAAAGATTACCTTACAGTTGAACTTAATAGAGATACAAACTGGTTTGTAAACACGCACAAAGATAAGTTAGGGCTGATCTGAATTAGGCACAAAGAGTCCTCTATGCTCCAGGAATGAGTCTGGGTGTCTTTTTCTGTAACATTTTAAAATAATTATAAGTTCTTCCATCAATGCTTTGAGGTATATATTATCTCTACCTTTCAAAATTTCCCTGTTTTTTTTTTCCATTGTTTAGGAGCAGAATAAATCTTTCCCCAAAGAGAAAGAGGATAATAAGGAGATCTATGATTCACTACATGATGGAATGGTAGAAAGAATTGGTCAAATGAATGACCTGACCAAATTACAACTATTTTATAATAGTACTAGTCATTTTTCAGAACAAAAGCCAAGAAAATGAAGAAAAAACTGTTTCTCACTCTTACCCCCTTGAAGTATGAATTGATTTACATTATGCAGTAGTTATCTTATAAAACCAAACATGACTTTTAAATCTGAAACTATTACATTAAAAAGAATAATGAAAGTCTGTTATATAAAACAACATACCCTCTTTATTGGGAGAGAAGTGTTTGCTTTGTGCTTCAAGCTCTTGCAAATCACTTGCACTTTTTTTCAAAGTAGAGATAATTAAAGCTATCCTCACCTTATTTGCAAACACAGTCATTCTCTGGATACCCAACTCAAATGTAGACATTTCCTAGATTCCCAACTTGCCTGCAGTCATATTTTAACAGGAATCATTAAAAAATCCCTTTACTTTTCTCTTTCTTACTTGCATTCATCCTTAACAGACAACCAGCTGGACTCTATTCTAGTCATGCTCAAACTATTTGTGAAATTCTAGGCTGTCCTTGAAACTCTCAGATTCAGTAACAGGATGGTTTGGTCTAACTGGAGTCGAGATGTGTTGTAGTTCTTACCATGTTATCATTGATTTCTTCTCATTCTTTTATCTTTTCCTTCTCATTCTTTTATCTTTTCTCCCTTCCTAGGTTCTGTTTTATGCCTCTCTCTCTCTCTCTCTCTCTCTCTCTCTCCCTTTCTCCTCCTGCCCCTCTCTTTCTCTCTCTCCCCTCCCTGTTTCTCCCTTTGCTTTACTCCCTCTCTTTCACTTTCTTTCTCCCCATTACAACCTTAATCAGACTTTATCCTTCACATTTAACTTTCCAAGACTTGGATTAGTCTTATTACTCTGGGACCCTACCTCTCTGGACTTTAGTTTCTACAGGTTAATCTCCGTGGTCTTTGACCACCACATATCCATGAAGCTAGGCTAAGTATCTTTTTTTTTTTTTTTTTTGGTATGGGGATTAAAAACAGGGGTGCTCAATTACTGAGCCACATCCCCAGACCTTTTTTATATTGTTTTTAGAGATAGTGCCACATTAAGTTGCTAAGGCTAGGTTTGAACTTGTGATCCTTATGCCTCAGCCTCCCAAGCTTCTGGGGTTACAGGTGTGTGCCACCACACCTGGCTGGGCTAAGTATCTTTATCCACCTGGGAAATCAGTGCTAAAGTCATAGGAGTGAAGTGGTCAAGTGATGGGTTTGAGGTCAGAGAGACTTGGCTTCAAATTCTGGTTCCTCTTCTTCTGTCTGTGGAATACCATCAACCCCCTTTCATTTCTCTGATCTATTTTTCTTCATCTTAGCACAGAAGGTCAGCTTAGGAGATGGAATATTGTGGATTTCAATAAGGGTAGGGAGAGCTCAGAAGTAAGATCTCTGCTTGGAATCCAGAGGAGATAACATTTTCACTCAGTGGAGCCATTAGTAAATATGGTTCGTTCTTTTTTTTTAAACTATTCTTCCTAGATTTTTGACACAGAATATGACCTTGACAGAGCGAGTTATTTCCTAGAACTTTCCCATTGCTGAACTAGCATAGAGTAACCTACTTTTTATCCATATCTCTTTTGAGAATTGGGTAATTAATGTTTGTAAATTAGCTAATTAGCATTACAAGATTTCCTCCTCAAAGGCTCTATAAAATACTAAGTAGTTTCTGAGGGAAAACACATCAGCCACACTTGGTAAGGAAGCAAGTACAAGAGACCTCCCCCAAGAACCTGAACTTGTACATGGGTAGAAGTTCTTTTCTAAGCAAGATATAGCACAAAGAACACTTGGTGTGGCCATAAGTTAGGTTAATGAAAAACATCTTTGTCCTTCTCTAGGACAAACATAGCCGGTTTTCTTTCCTTTTCCTTTTTTTTTTTTTTTTTTTTTTCCTAACTGAAAATGTGTTCTCAATCACTGTTTATGCCTGGGTATTAGAAAGAGACCTTCCAATCGACAAACTCTAATAGAAACAGGAAAGGCTTGATTATGAGTCGCTGAGAATAACACCGAGGTGTGCACTTGGAGCATCACCATTTATTTTAAAGATAACTGTGTGGACATGCTGAGAGCTGTAGTTTGCGCCTTCTGCCAGGAGTACAGAATATATGTGGATGTGGAGGGCAGAGAGGTCAATTAAAACACAAAAGTATTAACGCACAAAGACCCAGTCACTGTAAATGATTGCTTTCTCATTAAGGTCATCACTGAAAGGATGTCTTACTTTCTAGCTGAAAACTGACTTTTTACTTTAACAAATTGAACACTGATACCTTTGTTTGGAAAACAAGGCCAACAAAGCCTACCTCTTGATTTGTTGCGAGAATTCAGCCAGTGAAGGTACAGATCGTCGTCTGGCAAGGACACAGTTCACAGTAAGTATGAGTTCACATTCTGCTCCTTCTTGTAGCACTGTGAGCTGGACATGGTGCAGCCCTGGGAGACTGCTTAGAGAGGAAAGGGCTGATCTACCACATGGCTAATTTAAAGAGGAGAATAATCCTTTCACATCTGCACGATGCTGCATTTGAGTCTGTTTTTGGAAAATAAATTGCTGCACTTTGTTAAGAATGTTTTCAGTAGACTGATTTTTGAGTATGCAAACTCAAAGTTTCAGAATTCCCTGATACAATGTACCTTTTATTATGAGAATAATGTGTACTGATAGATTGAATTTTTAAAAACAGTTAAAATATCTGTATTAGGGCATTATAGTTACAACTAGTAGTAGGGTATATTTTGATATATTAACACATACATGTTATATAATTTGCTCCACTTTTAACCCTAGTACTTCCACTTTCCCTTCCCTTCTCCCTCCTGCTCCTTTTCTCTACTCATCTTCCTTCTATTTATTTTTTGTTTTTTAATTGGTGATAAATATATATGTACATATACATATAAACATATTTTCACATAAATGTGAAATTCACTGTGTTAGTCATACATGTACATAGCATAATTTAATCAATTTCTTTCTGCTGTTCCTCCCATTTCCCATTCCTCCTCTCTTCCCCCCAAATAGACCTCACATATCTAACTCCACTACATCATGCCCAGCCCCCTGCCAGATGTGCAGGTGGCTTTGGTTACTGATGGCATGGGAAGGGGCAGGTCAAACCCAGGTATCAGTGAAGTAGGCAGTGGAAAAACTCACTTCAGGGAAGGTAGGAAGGTAGGAGGCTGTCAGATAGGAGTTGTCCATGAGCTTATTCTCCAAGCTACCGGAGTCTGCTCTGTTGCCCTACTGGAATTCACTTCCACAAATTCAAAGACGGTTTTTTAAGAATTTCAATTTGGCAACAGCAGCACATTAAACTCGAAGTGAGACTCTTCTGAGTGTGGGTTCCAGCACAACTGTTCCCCTTGTACACTCAGGAGGTCAACCCTGGCCAGTGCACTACTCAGGCAAAAGAATAGAATAGATGCTGGATCTTGTTGAAAGTGAGGTTTATTGGTAGAATTCAGTGATCCTCGGAAAGTGTTAAGCAAGGAGGTAGTGTGGAATAAGTCAGAGATAATCATAAATTCTGGTCTCAGATTTATAAATGTAAATATTCTAAGACAGACATTGTCTCACTCACAACTGCAAAGGAAGGCTGAGGGGATGAGGTGGGTCCCGGGTAAGTACTGGTTTGAGAGCCTTTTATATCAGTTGTGCTTTGCCTTAATGTGTACCAAAATGAAAAGAGAGTTATTGAGATAGTATCATAGATGAGTTGGGAGTGATTATTTTGATCAGCCACACTAGGTCCTAACCTTTTTTGTAACTATTGGACCAGAGGCAAGTTGTGTATTTCTGAGCTTTAGTTTCCTTGTTTATGGAAACAATGGAATGAAAATGAAAACAATATCTATGACAGAGTTCTTTTGAAAGTAGGTGGGTAAAATATATGAAAATAATGTCTTAACACTTTAGCAAGCTAAGTGTTTCTTTCCTTTATTTATTTACTACCTTCTTTCTTAGGACATATCTCAACCCTAGGATCCAATATGGTTATTTAAGAAATAACTGTCAGGAAAATTCACACAAGTAAACATCAAAGGATATACCTCTTAAATTAGACTAAAAAAAGACCTGTAGCGACATACCTGATGAAATCAATTGGTGTTTCAATGGTACCCTCCAGATGAGAACACAGAACACAAGGGCTCTTGCTTAAAGCAGAGAACAATTCCTATCTGTCTTTCTCTAAACCTGAAAATTAATTCTTCAGTACCAGCAAAGCAAATGTATTTAGAGGAATGTGCTTTTCTCAGGGCAGAAGTTCTGCAGGAGCTAACTTGCTGGAATCTTTGCTTTTAGGTGATCTTCAAAAATTAGGGGTAATGGAAAAATGCTGGAGATCAAGTATCCATTTGGGGAATTGTTTCTGTCCTGTCAAGGACATTGATTTTAACTTTAAGCAAGTTACTTTAGACATCTGAACCTCAATGATTTATCTAGGAATAAATACTAAGCAGGGATTAACATGGTAAAGGGCAGTCAAGCAATGTTTAAATGTAATAAAATTCCCCTTTTTGTTTTCAGAGCACAGGAAGCACCCAGGAAGCTGCTCCCTGGAGGAGTTGGGTGAATATGATGATCTACCATCTAGTGTAGAGAAATAATGGTGTCATTGCAATGAATTTCTTATTCCAGTGATTTCTACTCATCTCTGTATATCCAATTAATTTCTAGAGCAAAAAATACACATAGACAAACAAGAACATATTTCTTCCAGATTTCAAAATTCCCTCTTAAACTTTCTGGGAGTAAGATGGACTTTGATTTATACAAACTTTCTGATCTCATTTTGAGTGTAGTGTTAATTCTGATGATGTGATAAATCATTTCTTCTAGACTAAAATTTCTATAGTTTGACATGAGATATTTGTTGTTGGAATACAAAATATTTCTTCATTAAACATAAAGCAAATGCATAGACTATGAAAATTAACCACCTTAGAAACTGCATATAAAACTCTTATGTTGACAACAAAAATTTCTTTTATAATTATTAATCCATTTGTATTATTCAGATAGCTGGCCTTTCCATTAGAGTTAGTAACTATTTACTGATACCTATGTATTAGGCTAAAATGCAGAAACTGAATGATATTTTTGTATTTTTTCTGAGTGGTTTTTATTATCTGATGCCAGAAATTATGATTTGACAAACGTATTTTTCAGATAATCAGTTCTAAACTAAGACATAGAACTTAATTTTTTAAAAATAATTTTGAAAAGAAAATGTTATTCAGAGATAAGATTAATGATTTAAACTTTTTTTCCTCTGGTACCAGAGACTGAACTAGGGGTGTTTAACCACTGGGCCATACCCTCAGCCCTTTTTATATTTTACTTTGAGACAAGATCTCACTAAATTGGTAAGTTGCTGAGGCTTGCTTTGAACTTCCTTCTGCCTCAGCCTTCTGAGCTGCTGGGATTACAGGTGTATGCCACTGCACCCAGTTTAGCGATATTTTTTATCTCAAGTGTGAATACTAGCTGCCAATTTATCTTTAATCTTCATATAACTGAATGAATGTATACACATGGCTAGTTTAGAAAATATACACACTTGAAAAGACACAACTTAGTAACCCAAAAATAGCATAAGAGGAAAAGTTAGACTGAGCATATTGGCATGAACATAGCATCTAGTCATTTAGGTGACCTGAAAAATAACCAAACAAACCAATTCAATGAAGATAAGATAATTACGTATGGCATACCACTGCAGTAAAACAGAACATGGTCTTTGTTTGTTAAATATATTGAAATCCATTGTATTGGATTCAGAACAAGGACCAGAAAGTGGAATTGCAAATCTAAAGATGCTGAGTGAGAGGATCAGTGGCATTCCAGTGGTTTCCTTGATGGATGCTTGTTTTTCCCATTGGGCACAGACTGTCCTGCTGATTGCTGATGCCAAGTACATCAAGATATGCTGACCCGGAAGCATTTGTGGCAGGGTTCCATCTTGTATATATGTGACCTAGAACTGAACACTTTTTAACAAATGCATTTTTAGGTAATGAAGTAAGTGATGATAATGGACAAAAAGGAAGTTTTATGACAATTTTATTTTATAAAAACTGTATATAAAATAATACCAGTATAAACACACAAAGAAATAAATAAAATATTATAATTCAAAATAGGAAGGATTGATTTCATACTTCTGAAGATTTATCAAGGAATGCATCAGAATTGTTTTTCAATACTCATAAGCAGTGGCCAGTCTCACTAGAGATTGCCACTGCAGTTGATCTCTGTTTATAAATGATCAGAAAATTAGAAATCTTTGTTTTCCTGAGATGGAGTCTCATCAGTTTGCAACTCAGTATTCTCCTAGTAGTCTCCTGACTGGCTGGGAGTACAGGCATGTTCCACCACGACCAACTGAAAATTCTTGTATCAATTTTATTTTTGAAGATTCTTTTACATGTACAGGCATATATGTAATGAGATCGAGAGAGGGAAAAGGAGTAAAAAATTCATGAGACTCACTTAAAAATTAATTCCCGAAATTTTAATACAATTTCTTTATGATAGGTTCCAGAAGCTTTCAGATCTTTTAAAATTCATAATATAAAAAACAGAAATAAAAATTCCACATGATCACATGGAATGATAAAACTAAAGTAGTTCAAATTGCATTTTCATGACTGAGATAGCATTGTTTATTTTGATCCAACTATTTAATGTAGAAATATATAGGACTAGTAGAGATCTTATTTCTAATTTATGGTATATACTGAATAATAATGAGCTTAACCACCTGGCAGAAATTCTATGAAGATAAAATGAGATATGAGCTGGAAATCAATACACATATTCACATTTTAATGCATTTTAGTGCAATTTAAATGCATTATGACCGTTGATAATGCTGTTTCCTAATAACTTTTGAAGAAAATATAAATCAATTGCATCATTATAAATATTAATGTTATGGATAATATTAAAACATGTAAGTGTTACTTTTTGGAAAAACTTTTTTTGAATATTATATGGAAAATTTAACTTTTAAAGAATAAAATATGTATATTTACCAAAGAAATGTATTGAATGAGAACTAAAATGTAGACAAGTAAGGGTATTAGAGTATAATAATAATAATAATAACATTAGAGTCATCCGCAATTCTCTCCCTCTTTCCTTTCCCAGGGAAAACTGTTGTTAACATTTTGACATAGGGAAAGCTTTTCTGAGAGATAGTAATCTTAAAGATCCAAAGTAAACCCAGAACCATGGTATTTCTTTTCTTAGAAAGGAGTAATAACTTGATTGTTTGTGTTATGCACTGGAATGAAATTTGCTCTCCCAACAATAATATGGGAAAACTGCCTATCTTTTATATTCCCTGAAAACCATGCCCAAAATTCTCACCCTAAGATACTGTAGGGAGTACCTCTGATAGAAAACATCATTGTTTAGTGGAAAGTGTACAGAAGAAAATATCAGATGAACAGTGTTTTGTGTGACTTTAGTCATAGCGCTAGAGAATACTGATGTTGAAAAAACTAATACTAGCCAAATGTGTATTTATAAATACATCCATATAGATACACTATAAATGTATATATTTAGATTATATATATAAACATGAATATGCATATGAAAACTTTAAACTTAAAGTTAGTAAAACAGACATTGTTATCATCATTTGTGTCTTCCCAGACTATTTTAACAAACACTTTATATTACAGCTCACAATCATCTCACAAATGTGATTTTATTTTGACTATTTGAGAGTGATGAAATAAATTTGCTGTATTTTTCCAGAGCTTCAATGAGGAGCATGTAGATCATAAATTAATAAACTTCAAAGTTGGACTTACAGTCCCATCTGCGTTTTTATATGTTTTGAATATGCCTAAATGTTAATAAAAGTAAACAACCACCCAACTAAAATTAAATTGTAAGTAGTGGTTGGAGTTAATACCTAAAACCACTTTGTGCTTAGTTTTAAGCCAATCTTTCTACTCTTTCAGGGTGGTTTTCTAGTCATTGGAGGGCACCCCACTCTTCTCATCCAATTAAATTTTCATGTGGTAGCAATTGCTTTCACATAATTAGTTAATTCCATTCAGAAATAGCATGCATATATTTTAGCCAAGGGATTGGAACCACTGGAACCAATGGTTACTGTCTACATAAGTCAGTAAGACTTTGGATGGCAGTATGATATTCCACCCTCTTTGGGGAAGACAACCTCCTTTAATTCACATGTAAACATTTATGTTGAACACCTACTGCATGCTACACATGGGATCAAGCAACAGGACCGTCCTAATCTATACTTCCATAGGTCTCTCTCTGCAGGTACATTTGGGGTCTTTATCAATTCCTCTTTCTTAGATCTTTAATTTTATCTGGGTATTGCTTTGCCTCCAGAATGGGGATTAAGATCTTCATTTCCATCCTAGTTACTATGTGTAACATAACGATTATATGCACGTTCTGAATCAGATATGCCTATGTCCATATCCTGTTTTAACATCTTACTACTTGAAAACCTTGGGTAGGTTATTCAACTTTTATAGGCTTCAGCATAATAAATTATAAAACAGGAATCAAATAATGCCCACCATATGCTTTCTTTTCAGTATTAGTTATTGAACTCATGGGTTCTCTACCATTGAGCTACATCTCCAGAAGTTTTATTAAATTTTTTAGTTTTATAAAGTTTGAGTTGTGTCTTACTAAATTGCTAAGGCTGTCCTCAAACTTCTGCTTCAGCCTCTTGGGTCCCTGGGATTATAGGCATGTGGTCACAGTGCCTTACCGTATGTTTTTATTGCTTTTTATGGTAAATAGTAACTCAAAAATTCTATTATCAGTATTTAATAAGTTTTATTTTCTGTGAATGGCCATCTTTAATTTAGATGAAACTACTTTGGCAAACCCAATTACAGCTTATAAAACCTATCCTATGTTACCAGAGTCTCATTCTGAGACTTCCATTGAACCTCTTTTATAATGAATACTAGACAAAATGTAGAATAATAGAGAAAATGAATGCAAAAATATACATGTACATATCAATCAGAGTTAACAAATATTAGCCATTTTTCCTTTTTTATCCTAGTTGGGTCTTTTTTTTCTATTTAATTGATAAAGCATTAAAGATGAAGTTGATATCACTTTTTTTTTTTCTTTCCATAGGTCATTGTTTTCTCAGTCCTAAGAAGAATTACTGCAGTGGGTTTGAGATTGAATGTACGCAGTTCATGCTAAAATGGCTTCCTATGAATGTAGTTATAAAATATTTATGATTTTTAAACAATAAAAATTAGTAGCAAAATACATCAAATTATTTTTTATTCCTAAGCATACTTTTTACTAATGTAGAGAAATCTTTCTTAAAGACAATGAGTTTTATTTAATATATTCCCATTTTATACCCATATAAATTGCTCTAATTTTTAAATATTATATATAATGTCAAATAAATCTCTTTGTGCAAGTATACATCAAGTGCACAGATTTTTCAAGAGTTCCTGCCTAGGGGGAGCTACATAGTAGAGTATGTGTATTTTCAACTTCTTTTGCTAATGCTAACTCATTCTCCATATGATGCAAAGTTTATAAGGGCACTTCTTCATTGAAGTTTGGAACTGACAGTTTATTTTTCATTTAACTGTCTAATAAAAGTGTAATGACATTTAATTATTATTAAAATAAGTATTAACACAATTACTAATGGAGTTGTACACTGACCACAATTATTAATCAAGTCATACAAATGTGCCCTATATTATTTATATTTAACATTATTTTTAGTGATTTAATATCTAGTTACTTTTGCCCATTTTTCTGTTTTGACTTTTCAAAGCTTGATTTTTTTTGAAGTCATAAATATAATATGAAAACTAAACATTTATCATAATGTAGTATATACAACTTTGTTAGGGAGTCCTTTGTAGAACTGTTTTATTGGGGTTTTTTTTTTTGTTTGTTTTGTTTTGTTTTGTACTAGGGAGTGACGCAGGAATGCCTAATTGTATAGAATATTCAGTTTTGTTGAAATTTAATTTTTAATGGGTTAATTAGGGTGGCTTTTCTTAGGGATTTTCTCTTGCCTAAAGATAGACACACACACACACACACACACCCACACACACACACACACAGAAGATAAACAGTTTGGATACATTTCACATGCAAAAATAGTTATACATACACCATGATTTGAACATTTCATCTTTCTTTGCACTAATACCACCTCTATTATGAACCAAACTCTAATATATGCTGGGACTTTCTTTCTTCTTGGTCTGGTCCCTATATCCACAAGCTCAACATGAGTGCCACCTGACTACCAAAATCTTTTGCTTTCTTTCAAATATTAGTAAGTCTTAAAATATGATAAGGTGAATCTCTACTGCTAATTTTCTCAACATTTTGACATTAAACTTTCCATACAAATATTGGTATCCACTAATTAAGTTTTTCCAAAACTGCTTAGAAATTTATTGGAATTGCATTGCATTTAAAAAAGGGTTTCATGCTCAGGATATATAGCTCAGTATTAGGAAGCTTAACTAGTAGACATGGGACTCTTATGTTTAATCTCCAGTACAACACAACACACACATACTCACACACACACACAGAGTTTAGAAAGTATGACTTTTTATGTGATTTTAAAGTAGTTAGCTTCTTATTTATTTTGGTTATTTTTATCTTTCAGTAATATTTTTTTCCTTAAAGCCTTAAATCTTCTCCTTAATTCATCATATTTTCTATATTCAATTTTTTCTAATTCATTTTTGATTGTTCGTACTTCTCAAATATTGATTATTAAATACTCATTTTATAAATTTGTCAAAAGTATAACATGTTATTTTCATTTCTGTTGTATATTATTAGTTGCCCTTTTTAGTTCTGATAAAACTTTTATTAATAATTTATCTCTTCTTCCCTTAATTAACTTAGTTAGATGGTTTTTTTGGGCATAGCTTTTACATTTCAAAAAATCTTTAATAAGATAGGCATGGTCATACCTGCCTATAATACCATTGATTCTTGTGGCTAAGACAGGAGGATCACAAGTTTGAGGCTAGCCTCAGCAGCTTAACTGGGGTTTAAACAATTTATCAAGAATCTGTCTCGAAATAAAAAATAAAAAGATCTGAGGATGTATATATACTATGTATATATGTATACTACAGGATTATATATATATATTTTTTATATGTATAATATATTTTTCTTATTTCATTAATTTCCCTGGATTTTTATTATTTTTCTTTCATATTCCTTCTTATGCCCCCTTCATTTATTCCTGGTTATGTGAGTTGTACAAAGAATTTATTTATTTATTTATTTATTTATTTTTAAAGATACTTTTAGTTGTAGATGGACACAATACCTTTGTTTTTCATTTATTTATTTTTATGTGGTACTGAGGATGGAACCCAGTGCCTCACACGTGCTAGGCAAATGTTCTACAACTGGGCCACAACCTCAACCCGAATTTATTTATTTTTAACATGTTCTTTTTTATGCATTCATTTAGGATGTTGTTTTTCATTTTTATTTCATGTTTACAACTCCAAAATTTTTATTTAATGTTTACATGTGCCCCCATGTTTATATGTGTTGCTTTTGTTATTATAGAGATGTGTTTCAGATATTTCTTTAGAATTTTCTCTTAACCTTTGGATTACTAAGAATTTTGTCTACATTTTAGAACAAGAACTTTTAAAAAATTTTTCTCTTCTGATTCATAATTATTTGTACCATAATACAGGGAATAACTTTTATGCTGTGTGATACTTGGAAAGTGTTGTTACTTTTCTTCTGAATTATGTAACAGGTATATACACATCCTATGTTTATTGAAAAGAATATATACTTTTATTTGTTTACAAACATATGTCCAACTATTTTAATTGTTATTTAACTCTGCTTTTGTTTTTTACTTTTTTACTTTTGCCTTTTTACCTTTTAGTTTCTGAGATACATAATTATAATGTCTCACTCTAGTTGTTTATTTTTGCCCATTTTGATGCTATGCTTTAGATAGGTAGGTAAATAGAGTTTGTCTTTGTTCCTTGTGTATTATTTCTGTTCCTGTTACTTCCTGTTTTTTATTTAAATTCCTTTCTGGCTCTTGTTAATGTTGTTTTCTGTGTGATTGGTGTATATTTTCTCTACAGACCTTAACAACCTGTAGAAATTGAAGCAGATTTGCTTTTTAACACTTGGCTTTAGTTTTCCATTCTGACCCTTCAAGAAATTCTGCTTCTGCTCTGCCATATAAAACTCCAGGATTGGTGCCCACACTGAGAGCATTTGTTTAATCCCCTTTTCACCTATATAATCACATGAGGAATTCCCTCCTCTGCTGATAAGTTGACCCAATGGTGGTTACTCACTTTCTTTCCATGACTGGTTCATTTTTTTCCCTACCTTCTCTTTCCCTAGCAATTTCGACAGGGATTTTCCTTTATAAAAAGAAATATTCTTTGACAAATACGCAGGAATGTGTGCTTTTTACATTGAATATTTTAAGCTTCAAACTTTATTTCATCTATTCTGTGCATTTTATATCTCATCAACTGTGACTAGTTTCACCAAATCAGTAGAGAACTGCCAATATGTAAATCACAGAGAATACCGTCATATCCTGTCCAATTTATCTCCATGTCATTGCTATCAAAGAAAAGGTGATTTCCTTAGGAAGTAACCATCTCTGAATATAAAACAATATAGAAAAATTAACGTAGTAGCTGTCCTGCCATTATCTCACCTACCATCTTTTAATTTACTCAAAGACAAGGCCATTTTTAAAATTTCTATTTCTAACTTCCAATGAGAAAATTGTTTAGTTTTAGAAACACAATCATTAGTTTTAGGATATTGGTAATTACTTGTAGCATTAAGCCAGGATATCTTTTATTTCTCATTTATAAAGCAGGTGTTACCTTTATTAAGAATTACAAAGGTGAGGAATCCAGAGCTCACAAAATTTCCAAGACACATTGATATCATGCAACTGAAATTCATAATTTGTATTGGTCCTCTATGATTTATCAATTTCCTCTCAAAACTTTGTACTGTTAACTAACTGATGCTTGTTGATGCAAAGAACAGGGACTTCCTAAGGTCTGTTTGTATGTTACTTTATATACCTTGAAGGTCAAATCTACATCTACTTTGTAGATGGCAAAAGTGACCAGAGATTAGGGATTTTTTTTCCAAAATTAATAAAGCTATTAATTAGAAGCTAAACTCAAATGTTTCTCCAAATCACTTACGCTTCTTATTTATTTTTTCTAGAAGATCTAATTCTATCTTAGATTAATAATCTGCACTAATATTTTACTAAGGAAAAACAATCTTGTGCTTGCTCTAAAAATAAGCAAGAATTAAGTAAATAGTGTTTATGCAAAGATTCTGTCTACCTAGAATAAAATTAACTGCAAACTCTATTTAGTTCCAGGACAGCAAATGTCTAACATAATAAACAACTATGTCAAATTTTTTCTATTATTGTCATGCATGTGTACCAAGCATCTCCTCCTCTTTTTTTTTTTTTTTTTCCTTTTTTTGTTGTTTCTGGTAACTTTACCCACTAGCTTTGACTTTAGAGACTTGTGGATGGGTACATGGCTCAGACTAGCTAACCAGAACTTCATTTCTCTAGCCAGTGATGATCATAGTCATAGTATGCAGCTTAAGATGAACTAATCAGGTCTGTCCTTTATTAACCAGCCAATATTTTCTCTGGGAATATGAAGAGGGAAAGCTATTGGTAGATTCATCCTGATAGTGACAGTCTCAAGGAGTCAGAGAAGGAGGCTCTCTGAAAACAAGAACAGACAGAAGAATACAGATCTGGAAAAGAGAGAAACAGATTTATGATTATATCATTTGAAAATCTGGTTCCATCTGTGTGTAAAGATAGTTACTCTGTGGACTTATGGGTTGTACAGGTCACCAAGTTACTTTTATAAGACGGCTTATATTTCTGTCCTTTTAAAGTGAAGAAATTCTAACTGGTAAAATTAGTTTTGTTGGATAATCAGGGTATTCCATCCTGTAGTACAGGTTTTCTCCATCTTAGTGCAAAACTCCCACAATGTTGACAATATTATTTTAAATTTAAAATTAGCTAAATGATTATCCTAAGTTTATACAATTAGAAATGTGGGAGCCATTTCATCTGATTCAGAAGCCTGTTTACCTAACCATGTTGCCAGCTGCAAACTGACAGTAAGCATTTCCTAGGTTCCATGTGTCTTACCTGTCTTTTAGATTCTGAGACAATTCACGGAGATACATGATGATTTTCATAGTCAGAGACTCTATCTTTACAGGTTTCCCATAAGTAAACTATTTTTGCATCAAGTTTACTAATGGACTAATAATCTTACATGATTTTGTGGTTTACAGTTATAAGAGAGTCTGATTGAATAGTGTGGTATTAATAAATAATAGTAATTATAGCACTAATGACAGTGAGGTGAAATTATTAACAGGAAAATAAAGCTCTCTTTTTATAGCTTGGGACATCCGACTTAAGTGAGATCCACCAGTAACTACTTATATGATTTTTCCAAATTAATGTAACTTTTTAATATGTCTTAATTTTCTTCCAATTATGAATTATATTTAATGTTGAAAATGTGATGACATCAAGCAGAATAGATTATGTAGAAGGAAATGAGAGGGAGGGGGTTATGAAAAATCATGGAATGATACAGACATCATTACCCTATGTACACGTATGATTACATGAATGGTATGAATCTACATCATGTACAACCATAGAAATGAAATGATGTACCCCATTTGTGTACAATGAATCAAAATGAAGTCTGTGAAATATTTTTTAAAAATTTAAAAAATAAATATATTTTTATCCCCTGAGAAATGTACACATTTTATGAAGATTCATTTCATTACATTAATTATTTTATATATTGCCAATTAATTATTTCCATGATAATTGGTTATCCTATATTCATGGGTCAAAGAATAAAAACACAATGAGAAGCTAAAACAAATTGAACAAATAAACTGAAAATTCTGTGACTTGAACTCAATATTATTGGTATGTGCTTTGTATTTCAATGACACAGGCTTAGTATGCCCACATCACCTTTCTCTAACAGTGATGTTATTATCTCAGAAGAAACAATTTAAAAAGATATATTTGACTTGGAAAAAAAAAAAAGTGGAATAAGACCTTAAGGACTATTTCTCTAAGAATCTCTAAAGGTCATTGCAATAGCAAACACAGAACACCTACATACCGTGCAAAAATTGCCCTTTAGAAACAAAGAATATAACCAATTAAATCCCTGCTGGATGTCAACTAAACTTGCATATGGTGTCATAACTTGGACTTTGGAGAAACTCCAAAAAAAGTGCCATAAATTTTCTCCTGGGTTGATTCCAATAACATAATCTATGCAGGTATATTTTAGGACAACAGTTTTTCTTTAAATGATTTTATAGTTCTCAAGTCAAGAATGTTTGGTTTACTTATCCTGTGAATAGTAGTGTAATGGCTTTGGTCTCTATTGTCCTATTATGTGCCTTTTTAAAATTTTGTTATATTAAAGTTGTATAGAAAGACTCATGAATTTATTTCCTTCTATTTTTGGATATTATTGCAAAAATGGTAACACATTCAAAGAAAACTAATTTGACACCTCTCCA
Source organism: Sciurus carolinensis (assembly GCF_902686445.1). NCBI lineage: Eukaryota > Metazoa > Chordata > Mammalia > Rodentia > Sciuridae > Sciurus > Sciurus carolinensis. The sequence goes on along the minus strand of NC_062223.1, from coordinate 83,550,198 downwards.
AGTGATAATGTCAAACTATTTCCTTCATAGCAATTCATTTCATAAGATGAAATCTAAGCTTAGCTCTGTGGGAAGAAAACAGTGTTAATGTAGGTTTTTTACCATCTTATGATATTTACTACAAAAGGAAACTTCCAATTAGGTATAGTCAATTTTTGTATATTATATTATACATATATATATGAGAATAAAAAAATATACATATAGTATAACATATACAAATAAAATATCATTATACCCATAGAAGGAACTCTAAATTATTGAACATCAAGCTCTAATCAATATTTAATAACTAATATATGTTTGTCATATTGAATTGACTAATGGAATTCTTAACGAGTCACTTGTCTCTTAAAGAATATTGTGAACCCCCAGGCATTTCTCTAAAAAGTTGAAATAATAATCAATAAATCTTCATAACAATGTCTACTATTGAAGAAATTAAATATTGGATGTACAACAAAGGAATCACCATAGATGATTACCAGTATCTAAGTGTATGGTGTTAAACAAGATATGAGATTTTTGCAAATTCTGTAAAACATCAACTCATTATTTGAACTAATAGGAAAACTGAACAATCTAGCAAAATAAATTTCATTCCTTAGTCCTTCCCCCCCCCCCATATCTGTACTTCCTTTGTTTCTGTAAACATAGTCCAGCAGATATTGGCGTCCAATTCTTTCATTACTCGATTAGGTGTTATCTTTGGGTCTCTGTTTACCATATCACATCCTGTTTGTAATTCCCAATGATGAAAAGGCAAAAAGGCCACTAATAGACAAAAAAAATGCTATACAACTTAAGAGAAATACTTAAATATTTTAAAATAAATGTCTTATTTCTTAAACATTTATTCATTAAAAATGAATCTTGAGAATAATTCCTCAACAGGACACCAGAAATGTTTGGAGATGAAACAGCATTTGAATCCAGTGCAAAGAACACTTAAGGACTGCTCTTGAGAGAAACTCAGGTTTACACACACTAAAATGAAACCAGCTCTAATTGCTGTATAGTTATAAGTATGCTTATGAATTTTACACATAAAATTGTTGTGAATATTGGCATACACATGACTCAGAAGTTTAGTTTTTATCTAAAACTAAAAATATTTGAATATCTGTTTTTAAGATTACTGAAAAAGGGTTTATAAAATCGAACTTCATTTTCAGAAAAAGAGGGGTGGTATAATTATCACACATAGAGCTATTGAGGCTCAATGAACATGATTAATTAATCTGTCACAAATTTATTAGAAAGTAGAAAAACCTGGATTTGAACTCAACTACTAAGTGGTGCATAGTCCACCAACACCCCTCGTCTCTGGGTAGGTCAGAGGGAGTAAGCACTTATGGCAACTGCTTTTTTTCTGAATCCCAGGACTCATTCATTTCTGGTTGTGACAATTTTCTTCATTAGTTGAGAAATCCCCAGAGTTTTCGACTTTCATCATTTTGTTACACCCCCATATGGCGGAGAAGTAAAGGGTAATGGCAGGAGGTGGCAATTCCTGAGGGGCGGCACCTAGAGCCTGGTGGAAGTGGGCACGGTATGCGTCAGGTATTGATTCTACTCAAGTCACAGCCTAGATTTGGTATAATTTTTCTACCTCAGACTTAAATGGTCTAATTATTTTTCATAATCCTCTTATTTAACTTCAATTCTTGGTTATAAGTGAGGATATTTTTATTATCTTATGTTATTTTCCCAGGCATTCCCTCATTTTTCATTTCTTTTTTCTTTCATTCTTTTTTTTTTCCATTTTGCACCCCCACACACACACACCCGGGATTAGTTTTGGAGCTGTCTAGGAAGAAATCAAATATGTCCTAAAAACCTATTTTGATAAAATGGGTTTCCATGGTCCCCATAGTCAGTGGCCTTCAGAGAACAAAACTCCCATCTTGAGACACCTGTAGTTTGAATACAAAGTTTTCACATAGCTACATGCAGCAGGCTGAGCTCTCTTTTACAGAAATTGGCCTTTCCCATAGTCTTTTATGAGATAATTAAAGCCTCTCATCCTTAAGCCCTCTGTGGGGGTTTTAGTCTCCTTCCTCAAGTGAAGCTAGGCCTTTCTCTCCTTGCAGGGCACTGTTCTTTTCTTGGACTCCATTCTTGCTGCTTGCAGGTGGGTGATTCCAAGTCCCCTCTGGCTGATTCCTGCCTGCCTGCCTGTTCTTCCCTTTGATCTCTTTTCATCCTGTCAGTGCTTCTTGAAAGACTGGAACATGTCTATCACACGAATTTTCCTGGTGTTCTTGAGCTTCAATGAATTCCAACTTTCTAATTCTCACCCAGCTGTGTTATACTTGAATTTCATGCTGAACTCCTGTTTGCTGTTTCATCATTTTTGCTTTCAGCAGACCCTGGTTTTATATGTAGTCTGTTAGCATTTGTACTTTGTCTATAGTGGAGTAGGAGACAGTGGGATTTAAGATGTTGCACCAAATAATATTTCCAGGACTGGAATCATGACATGTGAATTTGAGGTTGTTGATTAAACTCTGAGCTTCTGTTTCTCATATCTGCCAAATTAGAATAACAAAATATTTCTTGTGGTTTGATGAGAATCGGATGAGATAAAGCATGTACAACTCTTCACCAGCTCATAGTAGATTTTAATTGCTGTCCTGTTTTCCAAGCATATGAGTTTTAACAAGGGACTTTTTACCCACTTTTTCATAACTAAGAGTTGAAATAACCACGCATTTGACAAATTAAGAACTTTATTCTGGTTTCATAAAGAGGAAGCAGAACCAGAAAAGTAACTTGTTCACAGTTGTGTAATTAATGTCACTCCTATATGACCAAACTAAAAAAAAGAAACCTCCCTGTTCTGATTCCATGTTTCATTTTTAGCATTCAGTTTTCCTTCTTTACTTTCTTTTTTTATAATCTGTTCTGTGTTCCTGGACTTCACAGAGTATACTGCACATTATAGTTTTAAATATATAGTTCTTAATTAAATGTATTGAACATTTAAAGTAAGAAATTGCTCCCAGTTTGTATAAAAATCCATTTCTAGTTTTATTTCAGATAGTTAGAATATTTTACTTTAATAATGCTTATTATTTTGCAATATAAACATAATCTAAGGCTTGTGAGGTACAAAAGAGCAAATCTATATGGGATTTGGGGTTTTTTATCACGTCCTAAAATACCGTCAGACATTTGGGGGGGTCTGCCTTTTACTAGCTGCTATGTCCTACCTTACACTTCATACTCTGAAATTTTATTTCTGTTCTCTATTCCCTCTGCAAATACCATGTGCTTTAATGTCCATGTTATTCTCTTTTCCAGCAATGCTCATTTTCTGGAAATCACCATCTGAATCAATCACCAGATACTTGAGAAAAGAGGCTGTTTCAATGCTCAGTACTGATTAAGCAGGCACAAAAATGTAATTTTCTCATATATTTTAGTTATTAATTGATGTGTATTCACCACTGGACTATGTTATATGTACACCCTATGACTTTCTATATATATTCTTTAATATTCTCATCTGCCAAAACCATAGATGACACTATTATGTGCAGTTATACATGATTTTCTTGGGTGACAAGCCCAAGAAAGATATCTGGTTTGCCCAAATTAAGCTAGGGTATTAGGGAAAAAACTATAAAAAGTGCTCAATGACCCATTTTTTTTTTTATCATACTGGATCTGGATGACATTTTAATATCATTCATTTCATCTTGCACATTTGTCTGCTGACATTTGTTGCTGAGTGTGATCTATGTAGCATGTGTACATGCATGTACTGTAATTGTAACACCTATAATGTAAGTGCAAATATTAGATTATGATCAACACTACTATAATATATCTATACAATAGTGAGTTTCTTACATTTCATAGCTTCTCCATAACCATGTCTGAGAAATCAGAACATGGCACAATTGCATTCCATGAAAACCATATGTCATATGCTGCAAAAAACTCTGTACCCATTCCAGTTCTCATAGTATTAGTATATGGTCCGGAAGTTCTTAAAAGCTAGAGATTCTGTTGAAGACAGCTTTGTCACTTTTTACATGGAAAGTTACTAAGGAAGTCCAAAATTACAAGTAAGCAAAATTGTAAATCATAAAGATAATATATGAGTGATCATGCTAACTTCTGGAAGTCACAGAAAAGTTAAAGTCTACTGAATCTGGAGCTACCTCTGGACTGGTCAACCTGGGTCAGTTGTTTGATTTATGAGGATGGAAGCATGTAAAACAAGTAATTGTAATTTTGGAATGGTTACTGGGAATTTGGTCAGCTTGGTTAGAGTGAAGAAGTTGGAATAACAATATCAACACACTAATTATAATTTGTATTTTATGCATTATATGATAATCTGTAAAAGAGGAGGCACCAGGTGACTTTAAAAATACTGGGTTTGGAATGAGTAAAATTGGTTCCTTTGCTAATAATGTAGTGGAAATGTATACTAATTACTAATACTAACCTATTGTATTCTTGAACATTCAGTGTACATAAGCAATTCAAGGATGTAAAGGATCACTCTTGTTTACTTTAAGAAATCTTTTTGTATTTATGTTTCATAAAATATATTTTCAAGTCAACAACTTTTATGTACCTTAATGTAAGGCATTGGGTTTAGCAGAAGAACGAAAACAACAGTAAAATTTCGTGATGCCCTTGAAGAATTCCCAAAGTAATATGTGAAATTATTTAAATGGACAGCAAACTTACTTTGTTCAAATCCTTTGAGAAATACTTTGTTTTATGAATAGAGGCATAATTTACTTTTATATTATATTACATAAATATTTTAAAATAACTTAATAAAATGAATTCTATTAAACTTGCCTAAAGGAACAGTTTTAAAAGTATTTGGAAATATAATTTTAAAAAATCCATAGATCATATTCTACAGATATAAGTATTCAGAATCAATTTTGAAAATGACTTTGCTATTAAATAGGTTAAATAGCTTCCTCTTTTTAGAAACTGATACCCTCAGAGGTTATAGGACTCCTCCAAGGAACTAGAACCTGGGTCACTTACACTCCAGTTCATTGGCATAACTAAAAACTCTTAACCCTTCAGATACTGCAGAACTTTCTAAAACCAGATTCACTTTCTAATGAACTAGAAGTAAGAAATTTAAAATATTTTATAACTCAGACTAACTATGGGCTATTCTAGTTTTTCTACATGCTCATATTTGTACCAGGCAGCTATTTTCCATCATATTTGTTTTGAGAACCAGTTTCCAAATAATGACGTCTCAGTACAATCAGAAGAAAGTCTAATTTCATAATTGGGTATTGCAAGGTCTATGCTTACCTTTATTGCCTTACCTCTTACCATTGTCTCTAAACCACTCACACCAGACTACAGAGGCCATGTTTGTGGTCTACCATCTCCAAACTCTTGCTCAGACTTCTCAGTGGCTTATATGTCCTGTATGCCCCTTTGCATGGATGGTTCTTCACACCTGGGTTTAGACACTGATTACTTCAGAAAAGCCCTTCCTGTATGCTCCTACCCTGAAAAGCAGCTTCCTTCTCTGTGTGCTTCCATCACACCCTGTGCATCACCATCCCTGTGTGTTATTCACAGTATTACAGTTGCCTATTTATCACTCTTCCCACCCCTGTGGTGCTGTCTTAGGCCTGTTCACTGTTGTGTATTCAGCAATTGATTCCACACAATTTAGGAACCAAAAATCTAATTGTGTATTTATATTATATTGAAGACTAAGATATCAATACTGCATTTGAATGTAGCGTTAATATGTTGAGGGATATCGCCGTACTAACATTAACCATACAAAGCATAAATCATGAGCAAAATCATTGAGGTCTATTTTCAATATAAAAAAATGACATCAAATAACATCAGAAGAGAGATTCAAAATGTGAGGAGAGATACAGACATACAAAGAAGCAAGAGTGATATCTGATATTGTTTCATGAGAGAATTTTTAGAAAATCTCCTAGTGATCTGAAAAAGTGCATTCATATTTGGGGTTAGAAAGTACATCTTTATTTTGGATTCACTATTTTTATTATAGTGTGTCTAAAGAAGAGGAATGCAAAAAGAAGTACAGCTCACAGGACAGTTTCTGATTCTTCTGTCATATGATCACTCTGTGGATTTACTAGAAAATACTGGAATTTAAAGGCATTAGAATGGCCGCATTCAATCAATTAGCAAAGGAAGTAGAGGTTAAATTGGTCTCAAATGGTCAGACGGATGTTTTATGAAAGAACAAGAATTGGAAGCTAAGTCTCACCACTAATTCTAGAGGCATGTTCATCTTACCCCACATAAACTAGCAAGAGTAGACATGATCTTAGTATTATAAATTGAAAAACTGCTCAAATATATTATTTACCCTGTGGAAGAATCTTAATTATTGTAGTCAATATAGGAGAAAACATAATTGTAGATTTTTTGCTGTGACAGAAAATATTTTGGGGAAATCCAAGGATAGAAAAGCTGCTTTAAGAAGACCATAGTTTTTGGGTTTTGTTTAGTATTAGGGTTATTGTAAGCAATCTTGATATTCAGTTATTTATTCACTTATTTAATAATAAACTTGTGTATACGAAGCAAATTTATAGACTATAGAGGATCTATTGATGGAGGCAAACCCTTTTTTATTATTAAAGTTCCTCTGGGCTAAGGAGCATCTTGTTACTGTTGTCAACCCAGAGGTAATGTGTACTCCACAACTCTGATTTTGATAAATCCTATTAATTATGAATTCTTGCAAACATTGCATACATTTCTCTTTTAAAATACGTAACATACAGTATTGTCAAGTGGTTTTATATATGCAAATTTCTTAAAGTAATTGTAAGATTTTTGCCAATTGACATCTTATTACTTCTAGCACTACTTATGTAAATTTGCATTCACTTATTTATCCATTAACATACCTATAAGATTTATTAAACACAGGCACCATTCCTAAAAGACTTACACTTTCTTATACATTGACCACTGAATGAAGGTAAACAAATAGTCAAGTGTGTGTAAAGTAGAAACTAAATGTAGAGAGTAAATAATTGAAAGAAAGAAATTCACCAGAAGGTGTTGGGAGAAATCCTAGTTCTTGGCTGGCAGCAGTTAATGTCTCAAGTGTGTAAGGAAAACTTGCGGGGAGGAGGGTTCTGCTTCGGCTACCTAGGAAAGTAAACAACTGCCTCAAATTGACTCAGTGTTACCAAGTGAACTCATATAGGAACCTGGTGGTCTGATCCCCCGTGACACATTGTGATTGAGCAAGAAACCTATAAAATGTATAGCTGTTCCCACAATAAACGAGTTTGTAGGCTGCTCGCCATAAACCTGCTTCCACCCAACTCCCGGAGTCTGGGTCTTGACTCTGTGCCCTTACCCCACGTATGAGCTAACCTGGCACAAGAGAAACTACAATAAGGGATCAGAAGATTGTTTTTTAGAGAACATAGGTTTGATCTGGAGTGAGAAGTATGACAAGGATCTGGAATATGAATGTATATTCATGAAGCAGCACCAGGTCAAACAGTGGCTCACATCACAACATGAAATTCCATGTTGTTAGGTAATTTGGTAAATCTCTTCTTGCCCCAGTTGCTCTAGGTGTAAAGTGGGTATGAGAGTCATAACTGCCTCACAGGTTTCTGTGAAGTATAAAATCACATGAGGCATGTTCATTGAAAATTGTTGTCTAGAAATATTTGAATTCATTTCTGCACTTTCATTGGCCAACTTGTCTGTTTATAGTTTGACACCATGGTGTTTGATTACAATGGGTTAGTAATATATTTTGAAATTTGGAAGTGATATACCTTCAGCTTTTATCTTTTGCCCATGATTTCTTTGACTATTTGGATCTTTTCTGGTTGCATACAAGTTTTAGAATTTTTCTATTTCTCTGTAAATGAAATTGGAATTTGATAGGAATTGCAACACACCTATAAAAGTTTTGAGTGGCATGCATATTTTAGCAATATTAATTCTTCCATCCCGTGAACATGTTTCTATTTATTTGTTTCTTCTCAATTTCTTTCCATAAGTGCTGTATAAATTTCAGTATGCAACTAAGCATGGTGGCACAAGCCTGTAATCCCAGTGGCTCCAGAGGCTGAGGCAGGAGGATTGAGAGTTCAAAGCCATAGCAATGGCAAGGTGCTAAGCAAATTAGTGAAACCCTGCCTCTAAGTTTAAAAAAAAAATACAAAATAGGGTTGGAAATATGGCTCAGTAGTTGAGTGCTTTTGAGTTCAATCAATAGTAAGAAAACAAATAATTCAAATAAAAATGGGCCAAGGATTATAATAGATATCTCTCCAAAGAAGAGATTTGAGTGGCCAGCCAGTATATGAAAAATGTTCAACATTTCTGTCATCAGAGAAATGCAAATGAAAACCTCAAGCAGTTATCACCTATGCATACTAGAATGGTTATTATCAAAAATAAAAATAAATGAATTTATATGTTTAAACTTTGGTCCTATCCCCAAGATATCTCATTACATATTTGCAAATAATTCAAAATAACTTAAATCTGAAGTACATCTGGTACAAAGCATAAGGGTAATCAAGCTATAGTGAATTCAGAAACCCTGTATCACTTTGATGCATCCCTTTGGTGGAGAATATACAAAAACATGTGAGCTTATGGCTATGATTTTGTAAAGGATACTACTCCTGGTGTTCTTACAGTACCCTGGCATTTCCCTGCTGGATGAAATGAGTTATCGTGAGAGAGAGAAGAGAACTGCCTTCAGTTACTGTAGCTTGCATTCATGTACATAAAAGTCCTAATAAGAACATCAGGAAGCATGGATTAGTCCATATAATGGAAGGACATACAATATCAGACAATCTTAACACAGCTTCCATTGGGTAAATTTAAGACTTCTTGAGAACAGTGGAAGAAAACACACACACACACACACACACACACACACACACATAAACATGGGAATATATTTATGCTGAAGATAGCAAAGGCCTTTCCTTTATAGGCAAGACAGTCGGAAAATGAATTCAGAAAGAAAAAAATGTTAGGAAGATATTGAAGATCAAGGAATGTAAGTCCTGTCTTAGATGCAATCATGCACATTATCTCACATCAGTATAACATAGCCCTTTAAGGGAGGTCTTGTTAGCAATTGCAGTTTAGGGATTAAATATATTAATTCAAAAAGGCTACATGAAATAGAGCAGGAGTTGGAATTTAATTATTTTAGCCATCAGTCTAGTGCTCACACAAATTCCTCCCATGGTAAGTGGGAATTCAAATTAGTGTGAAACTTATCCATCATCTAACAGTAATTTGAGTTCAAACGGAGGAATGTGTGGACTTTGAATATTTTACTTTTGCCTTGAATAAGCACAAGTAAAAGAGGTAATCCTTAACATTAGCAGAGATAGCTGAATTCAGCTGCTTTCACAATCTCTTAATCTGAGTGGTGATTATTCAGAGAGATCACAATATGTCTTCTTTACTATCACTTTCTTAGAATATGGTACTATTGAGTCCCTCTTAAACCTGGGCCAGCAGAAACTGATTAGCAAATGTGGACAGGCTCAGAGAATGAGTGAATACAGGAGGGAGCAGAAGAGACAGACACACTAGAGAAAAAACAGAAACCAGGGAAAAGGAACTTGAAGTGACAGAGTGATCTTACAAGAAAGAAGAAGAAATGTGAAGTAGACACAGACCAGGAATTGAGGGACCACCATTCATCTGTAAAGGGAAGAAGGTTTGTCTTGCTTACACAAAGAAGTGCTCTGATCAGATTCTTCACAGAATCTTAACAGCACATTCCTCTGAGAATGACAGCAATAATAGGCATCTAGCTGGGCATCTCATCTCCCAAAATTGTAATTTAAATTGAGATGGTCAGTCTGAAAATGAGGTAGGGAAAGGATAGAGGAGATTTTCAAATGTATATCTCAAGAGTTTAACCTGCATGCAGCCTATACTGGTTGGGAAAAAAAAAAAAAAAAGATGAACTTGAAAGATTCTATCCACCTACGGAAGAGTAGAGAGAGAAATGGAGGAGGGTGGTGAAGTGGATGGAGGAGAAAATGGAAATAATTTATATTCAACTGTATTTCAGGTTCTTAGATCACACTTACTATATCCATATTCCATTGGTTAGATCATATAATATAGCAGATTTGAGCACTGCAGTTTAAAAGTTGGATTTGTTAACTTTTAGTTGCAACTCAAGCCAGATTATTTCACTTATTTCTATTTTGATTTCTTCCTATGCAATGGGTTTACTTATTTTACACATAAGTATCATTTTTATTTTTGACTATTAAATAAACCCAGTCATAAAATGTCACGTAAATGGTATACATTAAATATATCTTACAGTCTTTTGTGTTATGTTATGTTAGGTGTAGCATTTTAACATGTTTTGGGGACAATTTTATGACATTTCATTTATTTGAAATTGTTTAAGAAAGCACTGATAAAACTGGAGGGAAAAAATTGATCATAAGTAGCTTGTAATGCCATGATCCAAAGAGAATTGAAGTACCATGCTCTATATAATTAGTCTATCAAAATTGTGATTAAATTTTTAATTATTAAGAACTACTTAGAGTTATTTACAAATGCATAAATATAAATTGTTTTCATACAATTTGCATATTCCTATCCAATCTATTTATTTTTATCTTTAGTAGCATATCATTGGTAATAACATAATAATAATCTGTAATAACATAAGAAAATATATTAAATATATGTGTATTAGGAAGTTCTTTCCACAGAAATGGAATCAATTAAATAGATGAATTAGTTCCATACACATATGAATAGATAGATGAGAGAGGAGAGGGGATTTATTAGGGAAATTGGTTTATGTGATTAGTGAAGCTAAGAATTGTGTCCTACTATTGGTCATCTGCAAGCTGTAGACCCAAGGAAGTCAGTGGTGTGACTCGATTTCAATTAGAAAGCTTTGGAACCAGAAAAACTAATGGTGTAAATATTCTGTCCAAAGCATGTGTGTGTGTGTGTGTGGGGGGGTTCTAGTGCAAATTCTGGACTCTAAAAGGAGATTTAGGATTTCTGATTTCCAAGGCCAAGAGAAGGGTGTCCCAGCTCCAGGAGAGAGAGAGGGACTTCTCTCCTCTATCTGTTGTTCTATCTGGCTCCCCTAAAAATTGAGTGGTTCCCATCATGCAGAGAGTAAATCTTCCCCACTTACTCCACTGACTCACATGCCAGTCACATCCAGCAACATCCTCACAGACAAACCCAGAAATAATGCTTTACTGGCTATCATGGTATCCATACTGGAAGAGAGAAATTATCATTTTCAGAGTGTTTCCTAAAAACACCTTAGGGAAATAAAGTTACTAGAATTTTAAATTATTTTAATAAACTAGAAATAATCAGAAAATGCATTGGAGTAACAATCTTTTCCTTTGCTCTCAAGAGAATCAGAAAAATATCTAGCAAGGGATGCAGGAGAAAATGTCTTAAACCCTATAAGTAACACAAATCACAAACCAATTCTGGAATTAAAAATTGTGAATGAGAAGAACGAACTTAAAAATATATTATTGATTCTCAAATTTATGCATATAACATTCCAATCAACTAATTTTAAATTGTTTATATTTGGATCATTTACATAATTTTAAAAAAATGTATTGAGCATGGATCACTATATCAAACATTTAAAAATTATATAAAATCTATAAAACCACAGAAACCTTTAGAACAATACAGAAAAATGTGTATTTAATAATTTAGTGTAAGGTAGAGGTAGGATTCCAATCCTGTGGAAAAATAATAGTTATACAACTATTAGTAAAAGTCTAAACTATACCAATTTACTGTTAGGAAATAATGGAAAGAACCCAAGATTGACAAATAATGCTATCATATTGTAGCATTTTTGGAAGAGGGAGAGTCAACTGAAATCTCCAAAGACAAGAGACTGGTTATATATATTCCCAAAGAATCAAGTTAGGTACATTCATTATAATACAATAAAATAATATATAAAATATCTATTGTGTAAATATATTCATGATGTGTTTTGAAAAACTACAAAATCATATCAATAATATAATTATACTTATAATTTATGTTATTTCTAATATTTTATTACAGGAACCAAAATCAATATCTTAACAACTGCTTTATCCATGGAATGGGAACATCTAGATAAAATTGAAATTTTTCAATTATTTTTGTTCCTATTTATTTTCTAAATTTTATTGCTATGATGAACACATATTACTTCGTAAATGTATTTTATATGGTATAAAGAATTTACTCAAATTGTATGCCTGTATAAATTAATGTGTTAAATTAAAATTCTAATTCTTGAGTCCTTTCTCTACTTTTATTTTGGAGAAGGCAGTGACTGATTCATGAAGACCCTCCCCTCTCACTTGGGGTTGGCAGCTGCTATTGGGCTATTTGCTCTCTAGCTTCTCACTATCTGATAGTCACACACTGCACAACATCGAGTGCTAAAAGCCACAATCCCTTGAGAAAACAAACTTTTTAATAAGGATTTAAAGATAATTCTTTGTTTTCTTTTTCTTAGCTCTTGCTTTTTTATTCTCCCTTCCCTCAGACAAGTATTTCCCTAGAGCCTTGAGAAAATTGCACTTCTTTCCCTCAAAATGTCCTTGAGAGAAGAGTGAACTTGCAGGATCCCTGTATGTCAGCACCTGTCGACTTCAGCTCCTGACAGTGCATAGCAGTATTGACTTGCTACCAAATTCACCTTGCATTTCAGGCCCCTGGTCAATAACATCCAAGCATGGCTGTATTGAAGAAATTTCTTTTCTAGTTGAGATTGGGATGAGGTTGAGAAAATCTTTTGTCAGTCAGGGCTTAGGTTTTAACAGGATGCCAGGGGCTTTTGTGCATGTTCACCTCTGACTGCTCTATTCAGACTCCAGCCGCTTATTCAGTCTTCCACACAGTCACTGTCAGTCCAATGTCTTCCTTGAGTTGGATACAACCACTGAAGCTTCTTTGAAGGATGAGCATCTACATTATTAGTTTTTGTTGTTGTTGTTGTTGTTGTCGTTTTGACTCTCCTAGTGCACATTAAGATTTGGTTGCAACAATTTTGATAGATTTAGTCTACATATAGCATTAGCTACTCAAATTTCCTGGATTGAAAATTAGCCCTTCTGTATTGATGCCACAAATTTCTTGCTAAAGAATAGACCCTAACTGTCTGTAGGATATCACTTTTTGGTAAAACTTTTATTTCCCATATCTGAAATGAACAATTTCCCTTCCTGAAAAAAAATATTTAATCCATGGATTACTCTGTCAACAAGGTTGTTATTTATGCAAAACCCAGAAAGAAATCCTATAAAACTTCCTTGTTTTAAACCTTCCCATCCAGTCAAATTTGGAACCTAATTGGCAATGTATAACTAGTATATTTCAAATGTATCCAACATTATTTTAACTGTATTGTCATGCTGGTAATGTTTTTTAAGTTTTATTATTGCAATGATCTTATAACTAGTTTTATTGAGTCAATTATTCTCAACTCCAATGCATACTCAATATTGCCACCAACGTAAGAATTTTATATTGTAGTATATGCTAATGTAAATGATATCAAATTTAAAGGTTTGCAAAAGTGCATTGCTTTCTTTTAAACTTTATTCTGGGATGGATCTAATTAAATTTAAATTATGATTGTGAATTTCGAATTTGAAACCAAAAATTTAAGAAAGAAGAAAAGTATCTAGTGATGATCATCTTCTACTAATTATCCAGAGGAATATCTTGAAAATATTTTGGCACTCATCCTTGCATTTCTTCTCAGAAGTCAGAGTCATACTACACAAAGTTATGACTAAACTTTGGTCATAAGATTTAGCCCTTCAGAGAAGGAATAGTCCTAAAATAACATAGATCAACACTTTATTTTATAAATGGAGAAATAAAAGCACAAAAAACTGAGTTATTGCTTCTAGTCTATCATCCACAAGATTTATAAACTCCCTGAGGTCAGGAACTGCATTTTGTTGAACATTCTGTTCTCACCGTCTAGCCCAGGATGCATTCACTTTTGCTGAATGAATGAAGAAGTGTTTTCATTGTGATACACAAGTGAGACCTGGATCGTACCAACATCTCAGGCTTTCCAGTAAATGCAAACTCAAATTAAAAGAGAAAATATTTATTAAAAATATTTATCCTAAGTGATGGATAACTCTAAGTACTTTATTTTATATGCATGATTCTTTGAAATTATATTTAAAATAATTTATTATCTTTTTAATACTGTATTGACAGATAATATTAGATCTGTCTTCATCTTATATATTGGGAAACTGAGGTACAGAATGATTATATACTTTGCTACATAGGTCCAACATCCAGAAAGAGGTACAATAAAATTTGAACCTGATTAATCAGAGACCTGAGAACATTCTTAACTTCACTCTCTGCACTATATTCAGAGCTATACAGTAAAATCCTCCTACTATGGAAGATTAAACATTCGCAAAGGAATAAACCTATTGAATTTCATTGTAATCTTGACAGAAATAAAAAGCATTAGTCTTTTTAAGTTCATTTTTTCACATTTTGTATTATAGAAGACAATATTAATTTCATGAAAATCTAAATGGTTTTAGAGGCCATGCCTAAAATTCAAATGATATTGCTTTTTCCATGAGATGATTATAGAGCAATTCACTTTACCACTGAAAATCTATCATTTCTAAGTGAGAAAGCTAAAGAAGTGATGACTTTTCAGCTAAATTAATTTTTATTTCACACTTCTCACTTTGTACTTTGGAAAAGAGTAGGAGTAAAACATTGACTTAACCTGGAACAATTTATAACTTCATGCAATGTTGAATGGAAACTAAGTCAGAGGGATGAATACAATGTTTTTTGTTTTTAATTTTGGTGTTTCCCATGTGGAGTCTTTAATAATACCATGTCATATTCAGATTCCTTGGATGTTCAAATTGTTTTTAGCACACATTTATTTACTTAGTATATGGTAGATTTTTTAAGAAAAATTTAAATGAGTGAATTTAACTTACCTCTGAATATAACATACCAATATTCTCAGAAGGATATCGTCTAGAACCCTCGTAAAAACAGGTGTCTTCAAATGAAACATTAAATGCATTTATTCAAAGGCACATGGATTTAAAATGAGTATTCAACATTGGAAAAATCCAGAAGAGTGATGCCTGTCAATTCAAAAGAGTGGAATGACTTGTAGATAAAGGGAATTGTCAGCACAAAGGAGTGGGCTTGCTCATGTCCCCTTCAACCTGCTGGCTGTGTGACTCTGAACCTCGATTTTTAATGAGAAAATAAGATTTTCTCTGATACATATTAGACACACACAATGTTTTCTAAAACGTTAATCCATTCAAAACAAAATGAATTAGAAACAAATCTATGTGTAGAATTATCCATACACATGAGCTTTTCGTTTGTCATTGTTCCTTGAGAGCCTGTGCCATATAGAATTGTTCCAGGAAACTCAATAGATATTAGAACAAGTATACAACATGACTGAGCATGTTTTCTTTTTTGCTAATATAGTTTACAAATAAAATACTTTATTTTTTTCATTATGTGTGTTTTTATTGAATGGGAGAAAAATATTTGTAATCTCTACATTTTATATCCAGTGTATATAAAAGTTCAAAAAACTCAATAGCAAAAAGACAAACACTCAATTTAAAAATGGGAAATACAGTCATGGTGGTGCATGCCTGTAACCCAGAAACCTGAGAGACTGAGGCAAGAGTATCACAAGCTGAGGCCAGCCTCAGCAATTTAGCAAGACTCTCAGGAACTTAGCAAGATCCTTTCTCAAAAAATAAAAAGGGTAAGGAATGTAGAGTTCAGTGGTAAGGCTCCCCTGTGTTCAATCTCAAGTACTCCAAAAGGGAAATAGCCCTAAGCATGTTTCTCAAAAGATGCCATACAAATGGCCAGCAGAAACCTGGGAAAAAACCTCAACATCACCAATCATCATGGAAATTCAAATTAAAATCAGGAGCTATCACCTCATAGTACAAATTGCTATTATCATAAGGTCCAAAGTCAACAAATGCTGGCAAGAATTTAAATAAAAGAAACCCTCGCACACTGATGGGTTTGTAAGGTAGTTCAGTCATTATGAAAAAAGGTCTGGATGTTCCTCAAAAAATTAAAAATATAACTGCCATATAAGCCAGCAATTCTACTGGGGGGTATATTACCTAATGGAAATGAAATTAGTCTGATGAAGAGATTTCTGCACTCCTGTGTTCATGCAGAAATATTCACAATAGTCAAGAAATGGAAACAACCTACCTGTCTATCAACTGATGAATGGATAAAGAAATTGTAGTACATCATAAATATAAGGGAAGGTTATTTAACCTCAAGAAAGATGAAATCCTGTCATCTGTGACTACATGGAAGGAACTGAATGTCAAATGAAATGAGCAGGTACAGAAAGTACCACATGATTCACTTTTCTTTTGTGGAATCTAAAACTATGGGTCATAGAAGCTGGAAGTGGAGTAATGATTATCAGAGGCTAAGGACACTGGGGTGGGGAGGGACAGGGAATGTTCATTAGTGGCTTTTAAATTATAGTTAAGAGCAAAAAGTTCTGGTGTGCTGTTACACAGAAAAGTGACGATAGATAGCAATAATGTACCGTAATTTTTTTTTTTTTTTGCACTAATAGGAATTGAACTCAGGGCCATTCTACCACTGAGCTGCACTCCCAGACATTTTTATTTTTTATTTGGAGACAGGGACTCACTAAGTTTCTGTGGTCTAAGATGCTTAAGGCTTCACTAAATTGCTGAGTCTGGTCTCAAACTTGTAATCCTCTTGCCTCAGCCTTCTGAATAGCCAGGATTATAGGCCTATGCCACCATGCTCAGTCATGTACTGTACATGTACAAAGAACTGTGAGACAGGAGATTGTTTTCACCATAAAGAAATAATTAATGTTTAAGGAAACAGATGTGTTTAACCTGATTCAAACATCACACAATGTATATGTGGAACAAAATATCTTATGGCACTCCATTAATATGTATAGTTTTTATGCTTTTATCTTTATAAGTTAAAATTTAAAATAAATAAATAAAAACCCTCAGACCCCCCCAAAAATTGTGATACTCTCCTTCTAACGAAACCAAAAATATATTTATCAAAATATCTGAACCATAATACTGTCTTTCCTCTCTTCAATTTACACTTGAAACTGCATTAGTCACTAAGAGGTTTGAAGTAGTTTCTTATTAAGGTTGAGAAATGTTAAAAGAAAAAAAAAAGATGCTGGAAAGGGTACCTTCTTTGTCAGTCATGGCCTCCTACTATCTGTTCAGTCAAGAGCTTTCCAGCTGAGTGCCTGCTCTGCCCTCAAGAGGACTGTGCGTCTATATAGAGTCATTTATTTCTGAACTGCACTTGCTACCTTTCATGTCTGGAAGGGACCATCTTCCCTCCAGCCCCAGTGAGTGTGATTTAATTCTGTTTAGATGACTCTTTGTTTAAATCTCAATGACAGTGGAAGAAGTAATATTGAAGCTCTAATTCAATAGAATATTTTCATGAGCTTCTTCAAAACATCACCCTTAGTAGAATATCATTAGCCTTTTACTCCTCAAGGTTCTTAAATGTACTTCACCTGTTACAGATACTAAACAAATGCATGCTCTGCCTAATTTTTCCAAATCTATTTCTTTCAGTGCCTGAGATACTTAATCTTTTGTTGAGCCAGACAGAACCATGTATCTAAAATGATCACAGGTACACAAACCAGTTTGACAAGAATAATTAATAGGAAACATAGCTTCCTTCTGTATATTCTTTCATTTAATACCCTTAATTGAGTCCCTCATATGTATCAAGAATGCTTCTAATCATTCAAGGGAAAACAAAATTAAATTAAACAAGATATGTTCTTAACATGAAAAACTAAATACAATGGTTATATAATATCTACTATATGCTGATGTTATTGAGCCTTTAACCAGGAAGTGACCATCTCTTTTAGTGTCAGGAAAAAAATTGAAAAACAGAAATGCCTGCACTGAGATGGAACTTTGCCTTCTAAGAGCAATAGCAGGTGCAGGGCATGAAGTGCAGCAGAAGCAACCTAGTGGGACACGAGTGGACACAATTTTCTTGGGCTGAATAAAGAGTCTAAGTGGCTAGGGAACTAGAAGAGATGAAGACTATGGTATGGATATGAACAGTCTTCAGTTATAAAATAAAGTGTGTGTGTGCACGCACGTGTGCATAGGTGCATTTGGAGAGGAAGACACTAACAGATAACATAATCATTGATACGGAAAGTAGTTCTGAATGAAGACAAAATGGCAGTAAGTAGAGTCTAGAAGGTTGTGATAATTTCCTAGATCTGATATCTTAAATGCAGACTCACTGAATCTCAATCCCTGAGGGTGTAGTGCTGAGGGGAAAGTAGCAATAACAAGGTTACAGCAAGCACTGCAGATCCTGCTGCTGTGTGTCAGTGTTTGGGAACTACTGATGGAAAGTTCCAAATGAACTGTGAGGACTGATATGTTCATTCACTATGTATTCACAAACATATCTCACTGATGTTAAGATGCTACTGATTTTGAAGTACACTGCTACTTCATTTATCATTTTGAAATGCTCCTAATTAACTTATTTTATGCCATCAATATTAAGATGCATCCCGATTTCAAAAGTGTTAACAGGTTAAAATGTACATCTTAGAAGTTATGAAACATTGTGTTGTCTCTCACAAGTCATATTGGGTAAATATGGTGATGTTTAAAAGATACATCAACATATTTCAGTGCTTGTTCTCATCAAAATTTGAACCACCACTAGATAAAAACTCCATTCATTTCTTTTTTTGTAATTACTTTTTTTATTTGTACTTTTTAGTTATGCATGACAGTAAAGTATATTTTGACATATCATATATATAAGGAGTATAACTTTCTATTCTTGTGGTTGTGTACATGATGTGGAGTTACACTGGTCATTGTATCCATATATGAACATGGGAAAATTATGTCAGATTCATTCTACTGTCTTTCCCACTCCCATACCCCATCCCTTCCCCCCATTCACCCCTGTCTAATCTGGTGAACCTCCACTCCTCCCACTCTCTGCAAACCTATTGTGAGTTAGCATTCGCATATAACAGAGAACATTTGACCTTTGTTTTTCTGGAACTGACTTATTTCCCTTAGCATTGGTAATCCCCAGTTGCATACATTTACCAGCAAATACCATAATTTCATTCTTCTTTAAGGATGAGTAATCTTCCATTGTGTATATGTACGACATTTACTTTATATATTCATCTATTGAAGGGCACCTAGGTTGGTTCCATAGCTTAGCTATTGTGAATTGAGCTGCTATAAACATGGATGTGGCTTTATCCCTATAGGATGCTGATTTTAAGTTCTTTGTGTATATGCCAAGGAATGGGGATGACTGGGTCAAATGGTGGTTCTGCTCCAAGTTTTCTGAGGAATCTCCTACTACTTTCCATAATGGTTGCATCAATATTCAGTCTCACCAGCAAGGTATGAGTGTGCCTATTTTTTCTACATCCTCACCAACATTTATTGTTATTTGCATTGTTAATAATTACCATTCTGACTGGAGTGACATAAAATCTCAGTGTAGTGTTTATATGCATTTCCCTAATTGTTAGAAATATTTTTATATACATTTTTTGACCATGAGTATTTCTTCTTCTGCGAAGTGTCTGTTCAGTTCCTTTGCCCATTTATTCATTGGGTTATTTTTTGTTGTTGTTTTGTTTTGTTTTGTTTTTTGTTGTTAAGTTTTTTGAGTTCTTTTCTTTTTATTGATTTTTATTTCTTTATTTTACACACTTTGGTTTTAATTTGTTTGTTCACCCCCCCTAGTTTTTTAAAAATTTTTTATTTTATTTTATTTTTTTTTATTGTAAACAAATGTGATACATGTTGTTTCTCCATTTGTACATGGAGTTAGGGCATACCATATGTGTAATCATAAATTTACATAGGGTAATGTTGTTTGATTCATTCTGTTATTTTTCCCTTCCCCCTACCCGTCCCACCCCTCTTTTCCCTCTATACAGTCCTTCCTTCCTCCATTCTTGCCACCCTCCTTAACCCTAACCCTAAACCTAACCCTAACCCTAACGCTAACCCCTCCCACCCCCCATTATATGTCATCAACCGCTTATCAGCAAGATCATTCGTCCTTTGGTTTTTTTGAGATTGGCTTACCTTACTTAGCATGATATTCTCCAATTTCATCCATTTGCCTGAAAATGCCATAATTTTATCATTCTTTATGGTAGAGTAATATTCCACTATATATATATGCCACAGTTTCTTTATCCATTCATCAATTGAAGGACATCCAGGTTGATTCCATAATCTGGCTATGGTGAATTGAGCAGCAATGAACATTGATGTGGCTCTGTCTCTGTAGTATGCTGATATTAAGTCCTTTGGGTGTAGGCCAAGGAGTGCGATACCTGGGTCAAATGGTGGTTCCATTCCAAGCTTTCTGAGGAATCTCCATACTGCTTTCCAGAGTGGCTGCACTAATTTGCAACCCCACCAACAATGTATGAGTGTACCTTTTTCCCCACATCCTCGCCAACACCTATTGTTGCTTGTGTTCTTGATAATCGCCATTCTAATTGGGGTGAGATGGAATCTTAGGGTAGTTTTGATTTGCATTTCTCTTATTACTAGAGATGTTGAACATTTTTTCATATATCTGTTGATTTCTTGTAGATCTTCTTCTTTGAAGTGTCTGTTCATTTCCTTAGTCCATTTGTTGATTGGGTTATTTGTATTCTTGGTGTAGAGTTTTTTGAGTTCTTTATAGATTCTGGAAATTAGCGCTTTATCTGAAGTACGAGTGGCAAAGATTTTCTCCCACTCTGTACACTCTCTCTTCACGTTGCTGATAGTTTCCTTTGCTGAGAGAAAGCTTTTTAGTTTGAATCTATCCCAGTTGTTGATTCTTGCTTTTATTTCTTGTGCTATGGGAGTCCTGTTAAGGAAGTCTGATCCTAAGCCGATATGTTGAAGATTTGGACCTACTTTTTCTTCGATAAGATGCAGAGTCTCTGGTCTGATTCCGAGGTCCTTGATCCATTTTGAGTTGAGTTTTGTGCAGGGTGAGAGATAGGGGTTTAATTTCATTATGTTGCATATGGTTTTCCAGTTTTCCCAGCACCATTTGTTGAAGAGGCTATCTTTTCTCCATTGCATATTTTTGGCACCTTTGTCTAGTATGAGAAAATTGTATTTATTTGAGTTTGTGTCCATGTCCTCTATTCTCTACCATTGATCTACCTGTCTATTTTGGTACCAGTACAATGCTGTTTCTGTTACTATTGCTTTGTAGTAGAGTTGAAGATCTGGTGTTGTGATACCCCCTGCTTCACTCTTCCTGCTAAGGATTGCTTTAGCTATTCTGGGTTTCTTATTCTTCCAGATGAATTTCATGATTGCTTGCTCTACTTCTGTAAGGTACGTCATTGGGATTTTAATTGGAATTGCATTGAATCTGTATAGCACTTTTGGTAGTATGGCCATTTTGACAATATTAATTCTACCTATCCAAGAACATGGGAGATCTTTCCATCTTCTAAGGTTTTCTTTAATTTCTTTCTTTAGTGTTCTGTAGTTTTCATTGTAGAGGTCTTTCACCTCTTTTGTGAGATTGATTCCCCAGTATTTTATTTTTTTCAAGGCTATTGTGAATGGGGTAGTTCTCCTAACTTCTCTTTCTGAAGATTCATCACTTATGTATAAAAATGCATTGGATTTATGAGCATTGATCTTGTAACCTGCTACTTTACTGAATTCACTTATGAGTTCTAAAAGTTTTCTGGTGGAATTTCCGGGTTCCTCTAAATATATAATCATGTCATCAGCGAACAGGGATAGTTTGAGTTCTTCTTTTCCTATTCGTATCCCTTTAATTTCTTTGGTCTGTCTAATTGCTCTGGCTAGAGTCTCAAGGACAATATTGAATAGAAGTGGTGAAAGAGGGCATCCCTGCCTTGTTCCACTTTTTAGGGGGAATGTTTTCAGTTTTTCACCATTTAGAATGATATTGGCCATGGGCTTAGCATAGATGGCCTTTACAATGTTAAGGAATGTTCCCACTATCCCTATTTTTTCTAGTGTTTTGAGCATGAAGGGGTGCTGTATTTTATCGAATGCTTTTTCTGCATCTATCGAAATAATCATGTGATTCTTAACTTTAAGTCTGTTGATATGGTGAATGACATTTATTGATTTCCAGATGTTGAACCAACCTTGCATCCCTGGGATAAAACCCACTTGATCGTGGTGCACTATCTTTTTAATATATATTTGTATGCGATTTGCTAAAATTTTGTTGAGAATTTTTGCGTCGATGTTCATTAAGGATATTGGTCTGAAATTTTCTTTCCTCGATGTGTCTCTGTCTGGTTTAGGTATCAGGGTGATATTGGCTTCATAGAATGAATTTGGGAGGGTTCCCTCCTCTTCTATTTCATGGAATACTTTGAGGAGTATTGGAATGAGCTCTTCTTTAAAGGTTTTTAGAACACGGCAGAGAATCCATCTGGTCCCGGACTTTTCTTTGTTGGTGGGCTTTTGATGACCTCTTCTATTTCATTGCTTGAAATTGATTTATTTAAGTTGTGTATGTCTTCCGTGTTCAGTTTAGGTAGTTCATATGTCTCTAGAAACTTGTTGATGTCTTCAAGGTTTTCTGTTTTGTTGGAATATAGATTTTGTTTTTTGAGTTCTTTATGTACCCTGGAGATTAATGCTCTATCTGAAGTGCAGTTTGTAAAAATTTTCTCCCATTCTGTAGGCTTTCTCTTCATGTTCTTGATTGTTTCCTTTGCTTTGAAGAAACTTTTTAGTTTGAAATAATCCCATTTATTGATTCTTGATTTTATTTATTGTACCTTAAGAGTCTTGTTGAGGAATTTGGTCCCTAAGACAACATGATGGAACTTTGGGCCTACTTTTTTCTTCTAGAAGGTACAGACTTTCTGTTTGAATGCATAGGTCCTTGATTCACTTTGATTTGAATATTGTATAGGATGATAGATAGAGGTTCAATTTCATTCTACTACATATGGATTTCTAGTTTTCCCAGTACCACTTGTTGAAGAAACAATCTTTTCTCCAATGTATGTTTATGGCACCTTTGTCTAGTATGAGATAACTGTATTTATGTGGGTTTGTCTCTGTGTCTTCTGTTCTGTACCATTGGTCTACCTATTTTGGTGCCAATATCAGGTCATTTTTGTTACTATAGCTCTGTAATATGATTTGAGATCTGGTATTGCGATGCCCCCTGCATCACGTTTCTTGCTGAGGATTGCTTTGGCTATTCTGGGCCTCTTATTTTTCCAAATGAATTTTATGACTGCTTTTTCTATTTCTATGAAGAATGTCATCAGAAGCTGAATAGGAATTGTGTTAAATCTACATAATACTTTTGGTAGTACGGCCATTTTGAAGATATTAATTCTGCCTGTCCAAGAACATGGGAGATCTTTCCATCTTCTAAGGTTTTCTTCAATTTCTTTCTTTAGTGTTCTGTAGTTTTCACTGTAGAGGTTTTCCACCTCTTTTTTTAGGTTTATTCTAAAATATTTTATTTTCTTTGAGGCTACTGTTGCTGCTTGCCGCCTGCCACCGACCAGTGGGAAAAACGACACGTACTCTTCAGAAGTTCACGAAGCAGCTTCCTATTTTTCTCAAGGTGCATTCAGCACGCCCTTTGGCTCTCTGCCAGTCGCCATCTTTGGATGCATGTGGCGTAACCCTGGATCCCGGGTCTCGCCCGCCACATTTCCCCCTGTCTGTTTATAAAAGAGACCGTGCCTGTCTTAGGTTGTCCACAGCAGAGCAACATCCTTACCCGTCATTGGACAATGAGACTCTAGTCCTCATTTCCTGTCTTAGGTTGGTATGAGCTCCCCATGAATCTTACCCGTGTTTGACTACCGGTCTAGCACATTTAATCAGACTTGGGGGGATGAGCCAGCATCAATTGAGACGAGAGCTTGGTGAATAATGGCTGTTTCTCTGCGCCGATGTATATGCATTTTGTATAAATACTATATGCACAGAACAGATACAACACACAATAGACCTCCCCGGACAAAAACCCAAACCATTCTTTTCCCCATTGAACAGCAGACTGGAGAAATGTGGCCAATTGTAAAAATAGGAGGATATAGAATAGAAGAGTTGGTAAGGGGTACAGGATAGGGCCACGTCTTTACTATCCCCCATAGTTCACACGAGTCTCCTCCATTAACTTGGTGAGAAATTGCCAGCACCATCAGCGGAAGAAGCCTCCTCATCTTCTTCCTGTTTTGGGGTCTCTGTTGAGTCCTTGACCAATATCTCCGGCACCCAAATTGGCCATTGTGTGTCCTGTGGGAAAACACAAACAGACCCTCGGGTTCAGATTAATACCGGATCCAGGCCTTTCCATTGTCCCGATAGAATGTCCTTCCAGAGCACTTGAGGTAGATGTTTTTTATTAGGTTCTGAATGACGGTCAGCAGCCGATTGGCCCTCAGAATCAAGATTTAAAAAATTTAAGATGAACAAGGCAACAGATAATTTGTCTTTTGGGGATCTGTATGATGCCCCTATTCCCCCTTTTAGTTTAAAAAGCATGTTTTTAAGCATTAAATGGGCACGCTCAACAATGCTTTGTCCAGTAGGATTATAGAGAATTCCTGTGACATGTTGAATACCAAAGGTGGAAAGGGATACTTTTAACGCCTTAAGGATTAATTCTGCCACAGATTCAGTAAACAAGGATAAGACCTTGTTAGGGGCATAATTCATGTGAACCCATAGAATAGGACCTTTTTGCCAAAACACTCCTGTGGGTAACTTGTTTGTGGCCAAGACAATGAATGATAAAGGCTTAGCTAGGTCAATACGATCAAGATGAACCTTTTCCATAGCTGTTTCAACAAGCTTGAGAGCTGTTTGAGCCTTAGGGGTAAGCACCCGCTTAGAAAGGGGGTCAGAATCACCTTTAAGAATATGAAACAGGGGGCCCAAACTTGAGGTGGGTAAATGAAGGTAAGGTCTAATCCAATTAATATCACCCAAAAGCTTTTGAAAATCATTTAAAGTTCTAAGTTTGTCCACCTGAACGGTAATTTTTATGGGTTAACCATAGTTGCATTTATGATAGATCCCAGGAAGTTTTTGGTGTCTGTCATTTGTATTTTATCAACGGCAATATGTAAGCCCCATCTTTCCAGTGATTTTAGTAAGGAATTATAACATTGCTCTAAGACAGGTTTTTCCTTATGAGCTAGCAAAATATCATCCATATAATGATAGATTAAAAGTTGAGGGTTAATTTGTTGATACACACCAGGGTGGAAATTAATCTTATTACCTTGCCCTTCATATGGTCCTTGGCCCATCAGCATGTTTAGATCCCATTGAGGATTGCCCGCAACTGCATTATGTCAGGTAGTATCAGAACATAACTCCTGGTTAGCCACCTTCCACAAGAGATATTGTCCTCCAGATAAACATGCTTTTGCTAAATTACCCCAATCATTTGGAGTAAGATTTTGACTTGCAACATTCTCTAATAAAGAAATGGTAAATGCAGCTTGTACTCCATAGGACATAACTGCCTCTTTAAGCTGTTTTACTAATTTCATGTCTAATATTTGATGATATCTCTGATTGTTTTGATCTTCAAATACAGGGAATATTGGGAACACTGATCGAGATTCTACATCAGCCCACTGTCTGGGGGCTGCCCCTGTGCTGCAGGTACATGCGCCCTTACAACTTGGAAAAGAGTGGTGATCTGGATTATACGCCAGAGGGCGCAGTGTGGTTGGAGTTAAATGCCACTGAGGGAACTTCTTTTCTAGCTCTTTCTCAGATACCTCCTGTTCTTCAGAGTCTGAACATCTACTTTCTCTTTCAGAAGCTCGAGTTGATTGTTCTTCTTTTGCAGTTACTAATATTTTTTCCCCTTCACTTAACCGTTCTTGAAATTTTGGTCTTTTGGAAGTCAATCAGAAATGAACTAATGTCCATATTGCCACAAAAACAACAAACAGAAACAAAACAAGAAAAGGTAACACAAATAACACCTTACATATATTCATTTACTTACAGGACGTCCTTTGCTGTCTCTTGGGACAGCCTTTCATTACATTCCCTCTCTAGGGGAATCTTCCATTAACATTCCCTCTCTAGGGGAATCTTCCATTAACATTCCCTCTCTAGGGGAATATTCCGTTAAAACCTTAAGGCCACCGTTTCCTCAAATAGGGAAACCTTCTCGTTAATTACGCTAGTGAAACTGTCTTTTACTTACCTGAGCGCTCACCATCCCTGTACAGGCCACCACTTGCTGCTTGCCGCCTGCCGCCTGCCGCCGACCAGTGGGACAAACGACACGTACTCTTCAGAAGTTCACGAAGCAGCTTCCTATTTTTCTCAAGGCGCATTCAGCACGCCCTTTGGCTCTCTGCCAGTCGCCATCTTTGGATGCATGTGGCATAACCCTGGACTCCGGGTCTCACCTACCACAACTGTGAATGGGATAGTTTTCCTATTTTCTCTTTTAGTTGATTCATCACTGATATATAGGAATGCAAGTAATTTATGGGTGTTAATTTTATATTCCTGCTACGTTGCTGAATTTATTTATGAGTTCCACAAGTTTTCTGGTGAAGATTTTTTGGGTCTTCTAAATATAGGATAATGTCTTCAGCAATTAGGGATTATTCAAGTATGACATTTCCTATTCGTATCCCTCCCTTTAATTTCATTCTTCTGTCTAATTGCCCTTTACTATGTTGAATAGAAGTGGTGAAAGAGGGCTTCACTGTCTTGTTCCAGTTCTTAGAGGGCATGCTTTCAATTTTTCTCTATGTAGCATGATGTTGACCTTGGGTTTAGAATAGATAACTCTTATGATGTTGAAGTATAATCCTACTATCCCTAGATTTTCCAGTGTTTTGAACATGAAGAGGTGCTGTATTTTGTCAAATGCCTTTTCTGCATCTAATGAGATGATCATATGATTCTAGGCATTGTCTATTGATGTGATGAATTGTTTATTGATTTCTGTATGTTGAACCAATGTTGTACCGCTGGGATGGACACCTCTTGATCATGGAGTACTATCTTTTTAATATGATTTTGTATGTGATTTGCCAGTATTTTATTAAAAATTTTTGCATCTATGTTCATCAGGGATATTGGTCTGAAATTTTCTTTCCTTGATGTGTCTTTGGTTTTGGTATCAGAGAGTGATACTAGCTTCATAGAATGACTTGGGAAGGGTTCCCTCCTTTTCTATCATGGAATAATTTGAGGAGCATTGGTGTTAGGTCTTCTTTGAAGGTCTAATAGAACTCAGCTGAGAATCTTTCTGGCCCTGGGCTTTTCTTTCTTGGCAGGCTTTTGATGGCATCATCAGTTTCATTGCTTGAAATTGAACTGTTGAAATTCTTTATGTCTTCCATTCATTTCTGTAGTTTTGTTTTGAACTCAGACCTCAAATTTTTGCTCTTTTATTTCAGTCTAGTTTATCTGACTCTAAACTGTTAGATGCTGCCTTCATTCTGCCCACCCAAGTAAAATATCAAGAGATTCAAAATTTGGGAATAATTAATTCCCCTTTCCAAATTTGAGAAATGTCTCTATTTGGGGAGAGTGGGTTTTCTTTTCAACAACTGACCTTTCACACAACCACTGTCAAGCTGTGGTGGCTACTACAGAGATAGTTGTGAAGAAGACATAGGCCACCTTTGCTTCCAGAACTCTCACAAAATCTGTTATGTTTTCCCCTTGTTGCATAGGTAGTGTCATAGTCCCTCAAGAGTTTGAAAGCACATTTACTTCCTGAAAATTCTACTCTTAATCTGCTTAGTCATTCTGTCCTCGTATTTTTCCTCAAAGTTTCTTCCATTATCATTTTTATTTTGCCTTGATTTCATCTTTCATGTCCTCTGTCTCTTTGATATTCTTTCCAGGTCTTTCACCTGGACCAGAAGCAGCCCCAACTTCTGAACTTGCTGTGGTGTATTATCCTAGGCCCCGAACTGATAGAGAATGAATAGGAAGTTCTCTGAGGCTACAGCACATGAACATGTGAAGAAAAATCTGACAGTGAGAAACTGGGGAGAAATTAAAACCAAACCATGAAGAAGTTCCAACTAGGAAACAAATCCTAAAAGATGGATAGAACGGGAAAAATTAAAAACAAGCAACTGTGATGGAAAGATAGAGAACCAAATTAAAATAGAAGTAGCTCAAGTTAGTCTGAGGCATAGAAGTGTATTTGGTGGTGATGGGACTGTTTCCTTCACTCTGGTAAGGTAAAAAATTGAGAAGAAGTTTTGTTTTCACTTTTTAGCTGAGAAGTTAACACTGAACATACATAAGGAACTCACTAAGTCTACAACATCAATACACAGCTCTAGAAAGGCAACAGGCCAGAACCCAACAACTTCCAGTTACATACAACTCTGGGGGACCAGACTACACAATACTTTCCCAAAGGTTGCTAACTCCTCGCTCAGATCTAGCAGTTAAAAGGTTGATGTTCAGAGATGAAGGTCCGCTGAGGGTGAGGACGTTAATGTCTACCCCAGTGCACTCAGACATTGGAGACTGAGCTCTGAAGGCACTGATCTAATTTTACTTAGGATTGTACAGGACATATATAGGTACATTATCCAATCAGGGTAACACACTTGTCAAAGCATAACAGTCAGCCTATAGGTGAACTACACTTCGAGGTGGTGTAAACAAACCAAGCATGCCTAAGCAATTCTGCCCAGCAACAGGTCTAAGACAAAGGACTGGGAGGATGGTAAGCTCCTGCACACAGCATGAGGCAGACAGCGCAGGCGAGCTCACATCACAGCTTGCTGGGATGCTTGATAAGCAAGGCCTCCCCTCAGCTCCTAACTCAGCCTCAACAGCTGCAAAGACCTTCATTCCGTGGCAAGTCTTTACCACTACCACAGTTTCTCTGTCTAGACTGACTTACTTAGACTGTGGTGTCAGCGACTGCTGTCAGATAAGTTTGAGGAATGTTCCCTACATTAAAATGTGATAGTCAAGAGAAAAACAATGTTGAGGTACATATATGCATAAAAATTAGGTAGTTACTTGCATTCTCTTAAAATCAATTTAATCCCCTGAAAGAAGGGAGAGATTTCTGTAAGCTGTTTTTACAAGGCCGTTTTGTAAAACAAACAAACAAAATTAAAAAAAAAAACTTAACAAAATACAAACATACAAATATCCTACTGAAATGTAACATTCATTACCACTCATTCAAAAGAAATTAGACTAATTTTTCAAGTCGAGCTGAATTTTTGCTAAGACCTTTTGTTTGGGGCAGAGGCCACCTGGTGGCATGTACTTGGGCACAGTCCTCCTTCACGGATTGTGGTATGATTCCCATGACTGCCCATTTTTACCTTCTGGTAAGTCTGTGGACTTCCTTAAAGTCCAGTTCCCTCATTTGTAAAATACTCGAAGTACTAGTACTTATGCTCCAGGAAGTTACCGAGGATTATAAGAAATATGTCACTCTCAATGTGTTAAAGTTTAGTCTATGGCTGTACCTTTTAGTCACCACATATTTTATGGCACAAATCATACATAACACTTGGTGATTGCCTGCTGTGATGGAGTACTTGGCTGGAGTGTTTTTGAAACACCACCTTAATGTGGTCACAATAAATCAGCAGATTGACTGTTAATATTTCCATTTTGTGAATGAGTAAATCAAAAGCACAGAGAGGTGAGATAATGTACCTAAGGTCATAAGGTTTAGAATTTGAAAAGAATGGAATCTAGCTTATTTTGGTTTCAAAGCCCTTGTTTTGTCCACAATATATACCAAACTCTCAGGAATGACATACAAGGGACTGTATTTGTTAATTAATAACATGGTACTGTAATTATTTGTATGGTTGTATATGTGCATTTGCCTGACATCTTTCATGCTGCTCACTTCCCTCAACTTTGAGTATGTCTAAAGAAATAGAATGCTTGATTTAATATTGCTCACACTTACTATGGAAAGAAGCCATTTCTTACATATGAATGGTAATTTTATTTCTGCCCTCAAAATGGGAAACAGGTCAACTTACTTACTTATTGCATTGCTTAAAACATCTTCTGGGATTTTGGCAGTTTAAGGCATACAGGTCTTTTCTTGGCTATCTTCCTCTAAATCTCTTAAGAAATCATGGATATTCGTGCACATCTAATCAAATATTTATTAAAGAATAGATAATATGACTGTAAATTTATTTTAGCATTTTTATTCCAAGGAGTTCAGAACCTTATGATATAAATTACCTCATTTATCTTCATATACATTCCCAAGGAAAGGGATGATTAAAAATAAATGAGCAACTATAAGCCAATTGTTCAATCAGCCTTTCACTGGGACTAATAGAAACTTCAGTGTTTGCAGGTAACTGTGTTGGAAGAAGAAGCCCTGTTCTGGGAAGCAACAAGTCAGAACAGAGCTGGTCTGGAAGGAATCCTGAAAAGCCTTGGGAATGCCTCCATTCATGTGTCTCTGGTGGCCTGTTCCTTCCCCCAGTTCATGAATGAGCAATAGCACGTGATGTTCTCGCCACTGATCAGTGTCACCACCTTATCTTCATGTATCAAGGCTCAGTTGAGTCATCATTGTATCTGTAAAGCCTATCTTGACCCTCAACAAAGTTAAGCAAGCATAGAGATAAGTGTAGATAATTTAGATTAATGTATACAATACAACATATTGAATAAACATATTTTGTCATCATAGTATCTACAGAGATCCGGAGGTTCCATGGAGGTTCTCTTCTAAGACCACAATATAGATAATTAAAATCAGTTTACTGAATAATACAGGGAAATAGAAAATACAGTTAATATCTGAGACTTATAAGTTTATTTTCCTCGTATTATTTTTGCCTCTTGTTACAGTTTAATTCCATTGATCAGTGAATTGAGTCTCCATTTTAAATAGCACACTATCAAACATTATTTCTCAGTCTTTATTTTCACTTTCTGTAAAAGGACAAAGTGATACATCTTTGGTTTTCATAGAATATCCATGGAACACATGGAATGATACATGTATATTAGATAGCTAAGATCATCATATCAAAGTACCATTTACTGGATGAAAACAACAGAAATTTACATCCTCATAGTCCTGGAGGCTAGATATCCATCATAAAGTTGTCATCAGTGTTAGTTTATTCCAAGGAAGGCCTCTCTCCTTGGTTAGTAGATGATTTCTTTTTCTACTGCCTTTTTTTGGTCCTTCCTCTGTCCTTCTCTATGATTTAATCTTTTAATTTTATAAAGATTTGTGTCATGTGAGATTAAGATCCATCCACAAGATCTAATTTTACTTTACTTACATCCTTAAAGTCTCTGTTTCAGAATACAAACAAAACACATTCTTAAGTTCTGGGCTTTAGGACTTCAACATATGAATTTGTAAGGGAAATATTCAGCTTCTAATAGTACATCAAAGGCTCAATATGGTGCCTATAGTGTGTGGCTGGCATTTACTCATGGAAGTATTATTACCCTTGCTTTTAGTCAAAGGTTTCCAATAAATCAAAAATGACTTTACTTCTTCTTGTTAAATTGTTCCTTCAGTCCCTTGCTCAGCTTGCTTGAGAAGAAAAATAGCATGTAGACAAGGCACAAGTAATCCCAGCATGCAGTGAGGGCAGAGGGAGAGCGATGGAGAGTCCTGCTAAAGAGAGTAATACGCTGAGCTCATTTACAGATTTAGCAAGAGCTTGTCACAACCTGCAAAGCAGATGACCCACACGGAGAAGGTGATGCTATAAATGGTAGCAAATATTTTAAGAAGAAAAATGAAAAGCATATGGAGGTACATTGGCATTCAGCAGAAGTGACACTGAGTCAGGATGCCAAGCGTGAAAGGCATTAAAGAGGAGCATTTCCATGAAAACCTGGCAGTCAGATTTTGATGGGAGGAGTCATCAGCCACAGCATATCTGGACCTTGTGATGGCTTTGAAGCCATCTTTCATTCAGTGGTCCTTCCTCTGGTTCCTGCCATCCTTTCTCTTCTCACCATCCCTCTATTCTTTTTGTTTTTTTACTTTTAAAAAAGATGAGTTGAATTTTTGTTTTAAAAAGGCTTTATCGGAGTACAGTAGTGAATTAGCATACATTAAAAATGTGTGTGCGACAGTTTATACTCTTAAATCTTAAAACCAACTTACTCTAGGAGATTTCATTTTCCTTATTTTATAAAAAAAGAAAATGAGATTCAGAAGTGTTAAGTAACTTGCCTTACTGTTGCCCCAGTAATAGGTGCTATAAATAGATGTGATTCAAATCCCATTCATTTGATTCCACAGCTGGATAGTCTTTTCATGCATTTGCACTGCCCCCATCATCTTCACCTTTTAGGGAATGATAGAGAGGTAAACACACACACACACACACTATATATATATATATATATATATATATATATATATATATAGTATAATTAAGTAAGACTGAAAGAATTGGACATTTTATTAAAATATCTACTGTCTTTTACATGAAAACTTATTCCCTATACCTCCACGTAAAAGATTCCCCTCTTAATTTTTTTAGGTTTCTGTTAAGTACATAGTACTTTTCCAGGTCTTATATATAAACTAATATTTTCAATAATCTTGTAAAGGTGGCACTGTGATCTTCATTGTAATAATAGAAAACTGGTGTTTAGAAAAGTGAACTTGTTAAGGAATGTACAGCTCAGTCAACCACAGAACAGATTTAAGCCCAGTTCTCTCTGATTTTGCAACGTAGACCAGCAAGGGTCTACTCAGAAACATTTGTAGCATCCCACCTTCCCACTTTAGATCTCTCTGTCCTACCTCGGTCTTAACCACACTCACCCTGAAACAGGAAGCAACAACAATCAGAGAAACTGGAATTTGAAGAGGATTAGACAAAGCAGGTATTGGGTTAAGAGGGAAAAAGCAAAGGATGCAATTTGGGAAGGCCTGCATGTAGACCTTCAGTTGGAGAGGGCGAAAGAGGTTATCTCTGAGAGGAGTGTTTCGAGATTTATCATGTTGAGGTAAGTCAATAACCAAGAAGAAATGATGACATCTAGGAGATAGAATCATGAGGGTAAGAGGGCAGGAGCAGAGGTGACTCTTAGAGGTGGAGACATAGGTCTGCAGGTGAGAGAGCCCGTGATGTAGACCTCGCCCAGAAGAAGACCAGGGAAGGAGGAGACTGCTAGGGAAATATGATCATACTGCACCAGCAGGGATCCCCAGCGGGTCCTGTGTCCAGAATCTGATGCCCAAGCAAAGCATTGAGCATGCCTGACAAGACAGGTTGACAGGCACGGTAGAGATTTATTTGAAAGTGTAAGAAACAGTTTGGGGAAAGTGAGAGAACCCTCTGTGAGAGCAGAGTTCATGGAGTATCCTGACTGCAAAGTAGCTCAACTCCTGGTCCTACACGGCAGGCTTTGTTTAAGCTGTGTTAGTTCTTCCTATTCTCCCTTGGGTGGGTTAAGGGTTGATTGATACCTTGATTGACAGTTGAATGTTAATCTAATTTTTGTTCTACTGCCCATGAGTAAGTTTCATTTTCCCCAGAAAATGCGCAGAGGAGGTGCAAACTGCAATGCTAATTTAGGTCAGTCCCTTGGACTATATTGCGTATACCCAGGTTGGGGTTTTGCCTTCATGGTCTCAGTCTCCTTTTGGTGGTCTAGCTTTCTCACTTTAACCACAAGATGGCCCATTTTCCACCACAGGAAGAAGCTTCCAGTGGAGTGTGAGGTAGGGGCTGAGGGCTCTGGATGGAGCTGAGTGCCCGGCGGGGTGGTCCCTTCCCTGTGTCTTATGTCCTACCTAACAACAGGGAGGAATGAGATGACTAGAAATGGATTTCAAATGCTAGGATAAGACACTTGGATGTTTGCTGCGGGCAATAATTCACATTATTGTTTAAATTTTAAGATTAAAAAAAAGTGAGTTTAACTTGCTTTGCAAAGAGTATAAATGATTTACTTGGGAATTTTTTTTCAATTTAAGTTCATTTTTGCCTTTTATTTTTTATTAATTTATGCTAATTTTACACATTAATAGAGCTGAGTATATTTCCATTTATGCCTACAGAATGCACTGATCTAATCTAACCTCCCTTTATCCACTCTCCCCTCTCCACTCTCCAATCTTTTGTAATCAGGTTGACATTTTTAGCTTCCACATATGCTAGAGAATATACAGTACTTGTCTTTCTGGTCTGGCTTATTTCATTTAACATAGTATTGTGTTAAATGCCATTCATTTCTCTTCAAATGACAGGACTTAATTCTATATGGTTAATACTCCATTGTGTAAACATGTACACTGCATCTTTTACATATACATCATGCGTTGAAGGCAACCTAGACTGATTCCAAAAGTTATCTTTTGTGGGTAGTGCCACAATAAACATGGCTATACAGGTATCTCTTAGGCATACTGTTTTCATTTCTTTTGAATATATAAACATAGGTGGGATACCTGAATCATATGGTGAATATAATTTTAATTTATACAGGAATTTCTATACTGTTATCCGTGGTAGACATTCTAATTCACATTCCCATCAAGAGTATATTAGATTTCATTTTATCAAGAAATGAGTTAGGAAATACAATAAAGATGCTGGAGTTCTAGATCTCATTATAGCATATATTATGATAATACAGTAATAACAAAAATAGATGATTTTACTCTCTTTAATGAAAGACAATGAAATGGTGTCATTTGCAGCAAAGGAACAGAACTGTAGGACTTTATGTTAACTGAAATAAACCAGACAGAAAGACAAGTACTGATGTTCTCCTGCATATCATAATACTGTGGGAAAGATATGTAGTATATATCAGGATCTGTTGCCTGGAACTTTTATATCTTTAGTTACATAATCACATATAATTTGTTTGTAATTCCTTTTAAAAAGTAGAAAAATTTAAATGAAACAGACAAAATAAAAATATATTTTTTCATACAGTTGTTATGAGTAGAGTTTTACCTGAAGATACAATATATATTTTCTTGGGGCTCTCTCTGTATTGTCCTTATTGAATTGTTGTCTTCTTTTGCTTTTTATCATTTTTCCATTTACTGAATCGATGGTGGAATTCTTCCAACAGTACTCATGAGGCACTAGTACTTGTGTAGGACAGAAGCCATTCCCAGCCCTTAAAGAGTGCACTTAGACAAACCGGATACAGCATCACCAGAGAATCTTGTGATGACGCAGAAACTTGCTGGGAAGGGAAAATTCACTCTACCAAAAAAGTGTCATTTATACCCAAAGTTAAGAAGCAAAAAACCCTGCATGCTCTGAAACACTTACTTCGTTACCTGGACCATTCATCGATGCATCAGCTTGTAACATTTAGCTCTCGACTAGGCTGATTGTGATCAACTGTCTAATTAATTACTACTAGAATTATAGCTGCATATTTGAAAAAGGAATTTTCTCTGGTATAAATATTAATGAAGAAGTCAAGCTGTGCAAGTTTGAGTATGGTTTACATTTTTAAAGTGGAATGAATGCTTATGTCCCTCCTCCTGCTGTGCACATGTGTAGGCTAAAACCTCAAGTCCTGCAGTGATGGTGTTAGGAGATGGGAACTTTGGGAAAATTTCTTTATTTCTTTCATCATTTAAGTAATAGGCTTTTTATCAGAATATTCCTTAATAAATTAATATAAAATTTTGAAAACAAACTTGATTCATGAATGCACAACGGGTGCAAGCAATACTGTTAGGTAACTAAAGAGTTCACCTTCAGTTTTCTTTTAAGTGGTCAAGATATTTATTTTTACCTCTCCAGTGTCTGTGTGGTTTATATTGTTCAAAGTAGCATGGATGTTAAGAAAAACAGATTTGATTCTTGACATGCTGCTTGCAGCTTGTGCAATATTTGAACTCAGTACTCTTGAATCTGTTTCCTCAACTGTAAGGTGGACAATAGTGCCCATCGTAGCTGTATAAATTACATGAGAAAAATATATATATATACACACACATATTTTTTTTTCAAAGTATAAAACTTTGAACTGGTAGCTATTTATACTTGTTTTTCAACCATCCTAGTCAAAACAAAGCTGGGCCATTGTCACAAAGTGCAACACTTTATATAGTCAGACCTAAGATATCTATCCTAGATTTAGAAAAACACATTTGAAATACACCACAAACACAGATTCAAGATGCTGACATTTTAGATCAGGAATGAACATATGTGCCCTTGGTTTTAGTTTTCTTATTTTTTAAAAAAATTTCTTTATTTCTAGGCTTACAGAAAGTTGAACAGAAGTTTCAATCTTCTTCCCATTGCCTGCCTCCCTCCTCTCCTCCTCTCTAGTGTTTCCTATTATTAACATCTCACATTGGAATAATGCAGTGAATATTAAAGTCAGTGTTTGCATTATACAGTTCTCTGGGTTTAACCAAATGCATAATGCCATATATTCATTTTTACAGTATCATACAGAATAGTTTGATTGTCCTAAAACTGCCCTATGCTTCATCCATTCATTCCTTCTTCCTTCACCTTCACCCACCTTAGAAATGTTTACTCCACCTTGGCAACTATTTTATTGTTTCTATACCTTTGCCTTTTCTGCAGTGTCATATAACTAGAATTAAATAGCATATAGCCTTTTCAGATTAGCTTTTCACTAGGCAATTTGTGTTTAAATTTCTTCAATGTCTGCCTTTATTTTTGCAGGCAAAAATAAAGCTCATTTATTTTAATGACTAAATAATATTCTATCAACATGTCACAGTTTTCTTATCCACTCATTATTGAAGGATAGCTTGGCCATGTCCAATGTCTGGTAAGTCTGAATAAATCTGTTGTAAATATTTTTGTGCAAGTTTTTGTATGGATGTGTATTATTGCAATGAACTGAATGTTTTTGTCCTTCCCCCTACCATACAAATTTATACATTGAAACCCCAGGATGTAGAGGGATGGTGTGTTGGGAGATGGGGACTTGGAGAGGTAATTTGGGTCATGAGGTACTTATGAAAGAAGTAGTGCCCTTTAAAAGGAGATTCAGAGTGGTCTAGGGTTGGGGCTCAGTGTAGAGCGCTTGCCTAGCATATTATAAGGCACTGGTTG
This sequence comes from Sciurus carolinensis, assembly GCF_902686445.1. Taxonomy (NCBI): domain Eukaryota; kingdom Metazoa; phylum Chordata; class Mammalia; order Rodentia; family Sciuridae; genus Sciurus; species Sciurus carolinensis. The sequence goes on along the minus strand of NC_062223.1, from coordinate 83,512,997 downwards.
TATCCTCAGCACTGCATAGAAATAAATGAATAAATAAAATTGAGATATAAAAATACAATAATATTTAAAAATTTTTGAAAAGGATTCTCAGAGAACTCTCTAGCAGTCCTGCCACCACATAAGGATGAAATGAGAAGACAGCAGTGTGCAGCACAGAAAGAGATTATCACCACACTCACACAGTTTCAGACTTGCACTTTCCAAAACTTTGGGAAATAAATTTCTGTTCTTGTAAGCCTGTGGTACTTTGTCATAGCAGCCCAAACTGACTAAGACAATTTTCACCACATTTGGGTAAATTCCTAATGAAGTGCTTCTCAGGTCATGGGTAAGCCTATGTTCAGCTCTGTGAGAAACCGCCCCGTTGTCCCCAAAGTAGTTTTGCCATTGTGCTTTCCCACCAACAATGAATGGAGGGTCCTCTTGTTCCACATCTTTCTCAGCTTTTGCTTTTGGTGTTTTGGATTTTTGTTATCTGAACAGGCATATAATGGTAATATCATTGTTTTAATTCATAATTCCCTAATGATAAATGATACTGAACAAATTTTCATATATTTATTTTCAACTTATTGATCTTCTTTGTTGAAGTGTCTGCCCATTGTTTAATTGAATTGGATTTTCTTTTCTAGGAAACTGAAATGATACTTAATTTTGCATAGGTCCTTATAGTTTCAACATTGTCACATTGTGCAAGGTGCTCCTTTGAATCATACTTCTGAACTTCATTTACCTGGCTTACTTCTCATCCACCAACATTTAGCTCATGGCTTATCCCTGAAATTCTCTCTAAGCCTCCTGGTTTTGCTGATGGCCTTTCTTCTGGGGACTGCTAACATGCTGGGCACACCTAAAGTTTAGAAGTAGAATACTGTCCTCAAAATTGCATTCTATAGGAGTGTAGGTTGCAAGGACAATCAGGGATTCTTAAGATCATTAATTTTCCAGTGCCCAGTGTAACCTTTTGTTAAAAGTAGGAACTTCTTTCTGACTCATTGCACTGAAATTAACTCATTCTGAAGGAAGTTGAAAAATATGCTACCAGAGTATAATCATCTTGAGTTTTCCAAAACAGTTTTTATTCTGGTGTTCTTCTATTTCTCTACTTTTTTTTAACTTAAAATTGAGGCACCTCTGAGATAAAATATAGTTTCCATTATAGAAATGATTTAACTAAGGCAGACACATGCAAGACAACTTCTCCTAGCAATCAACTTATATCTGCTAAGAGGAGGCTGCCTTCTTAAAATGCAACATCCTCCAAACTCTAAAGGACTAGAAGGTATATAATGATTATACCACACTGTCATGTTCTCTTCAGGGTCAAAGAAAAACTGCTTATTTCTTGAATCATTTGACACAGAAATAGAAAAGTCACTGAAAAATATATTAGGAATAAGGCTTAAAGAGTCTGTCATTACTTGCTTTCTTTAATTTGATTTCAAATACACAGAAGCCTATGTCTGTGTGTTTATATTTCAAGGCAAGTGCTGGTCTTCTAAATTACACTAATTTCTTTGATTACTGAAGGTCTAGATAGTTTAAAATAACTTTCAGTGTTTTAATACAGGTTTCTCCACTAGCAATCTGATACAGGCATTCATGTGCAGGTATTACATTTGGGAGTACATTTCAGGAAGCAGGAGTAAAGAAGTAGGAAGAGTGGGAGAGAAGTAAGGATCAACATGAGGTGGCTTCTATAAGTCCTATTAGGATCATGAAGATGTCCACAGAACTTCCCAGAATTGCCTAAATGGTTTATGAGGAAACTGATGTTTTAACTACCAGTGTGCTTCCTACATTGACTGATGTTTGCTTCCTGTGGTTGTGGGGTGTGCAGTGTAACTCCATAATTCACAACTGTGCTTATATATAGTAACTTCTGGAGTTTAAGAAAAGTTCCTGGGATAGATTTCACAAAGAAGATTTCTCCTCCTATGTTGGATCACTGGCACTCAAGGTGTGCTTGACTTTCCATGAAACAGTATGTCATCTGTGGCTGAAGTCACAGGGAACCAATTACAGTAGACTTGTATCTCTAGAAACCTATGAGGGAAAGGGGTATTTCTCTAATGTATTGTTTACTTTTTTCTTCATGGAAACTAATGTATAGAAAGGTTAATTTTTTTTTTTAAATTGTCAGTATTCAACCAGTTGTCTTTTTTTTTAACTATTTTTTTAGTTGTCAATGGCCTTTTATTTAATCTATTTATTTATATGTGGTCCTGAGAATCGAACCCAGGGCCTCACACATGCCAGGCAAGTGCTCCACCACTGAGCCACAACTCCAGCCCCTAGAAAGGTTAATTTATTTGTCAGAAGTTCAACAATACCAAGTGGCACAAAAGAAATTGGAAACTACCAGCATACATACTGAGAAGACTACACTCTGACCCTAAGTTGCCACCAGACAATTACAGAGTTGTAGATGGGTTTCTAACCTCTGGATGTATGCACTCTCCTCAGTATTATTATGGTCTCTACAGTGTTTTCCACTTTAAATAAAAACAATGATGAGAGTATTACCTTCCTAATGATTTTCAGTGTGTCTAAAAACTGAGCTCAAGTCAAATTACTTTCTTTAGAGTTTTGAAAATCAAATCAATTTTTCAATTAATAAGTTGTATCAATAAATTTTTTTTATGTTTTAAGAGAAGATTTTGACAGTTTAAAAACATTTAGCTGTTCCATCTTAGTGCTTGAGAATATATAGACCCCTTTCTGTACCTGGAGCTAAACCTGTTTGCCCTGTTACCCATGGCCATTCTGAGACCAGAATGATTTCAGGTCAGCCTATTCCCCTGTTCGGAATCCTTTGAGGGTTCCCCTTTCCCATAACACTATTTTACAAATGTGGTAACTATTTCCTAGTCACCAATGTGTATGTGATCCATCGTTGAAGCAATAACAAAAGTATACATAATTACACCCTAATATTTATTGAGGGTAATTCATGTGCCATAAACAGTGATAATGATCCCATAGATATTTTCTAATATACTGCTGGAATCACATTCCTGCATATAATGCTTAGGTAAGAGTCTCTGGAGCACAGGAACTGTGTTCCTTTCCTCTCTGTACCTCAGGAGCTATAAGGTGCTTAGCACAGTTTAAGTTTTAGATAAATGTTTAAAAAGTGAATGCATGGATGATTGGAGCTTTATATCTGTCTGATGTGATCAGTCTTCATCTGTTTTATTCACTTTGTTCTCCCTGGAGAGAGCTGATTGGATCTGCTATACTGGCCACAATGGATCCTCTTTGGACAAATGAACAGCAGTGTGAATGACTGCAGACACTTTTCTCACTTATGTTTCTAAATTGTGACCTTTTTAAAGACAGTATTAAAGGACCTGGAATTTGGATATTGGATAAGAAAAATGAAAAACTTCTACAGGACAGATATCACTACCAATATTAGGAATATAGTCAAGTCACTCTTTCCACGTACATCAAGTTGACAGGATATCTTTTGCAAGATAGATTAAATGTTCTCATGCTTGTATGCCAAAATTGCAGACTTAAAATCCAATGGAAGAACCACCTTTCAGAGATTTGAGGAGTTGTCATTTTAAAATGTTGATACATGGTCATTTATTCCTGTTCTAACGTGCCTGTGGCATATTTAGCACTGACCTTCATCTGTGAGAAAATGTTACACCATTTTCTCCTTTGAGCTCAATAAAAATTCTTATAAATCTCATCCTTTAGTAGGTTAATAATGCATTGTTAATACATCATAGCCTAAGTTCTTGTAAATGTGTAAAAATATTTTGAAGCTAAAAATAAACATTGTTTACTTCAGCTAAGATAAATAATATATCAGTTTAGTTTAAACCAAACAAATGTTACTAAGTGAAAATAAAATATATAAAATATGTATATTTTTTGGCATTGGGAAGGATTGAACTAAGGGGTACTTGCTTTATTACAGAGCTATATCCTCAATCCTTTAATTTAATTTTATTTTTATTATTTTTTTTTTTTGAGACTGGGTCTTGCCAAGTTGCTAAGGTTGCCCTCAGACTTGGGATCCTCCTGACTCAGCATCCCAAGTGACTGGAATTACAGGTATGCACTACAGTGCCTAATGCCCAGAGATTTTTATCAAATGCATTTATTATTTCTTACATGTTCATATACACAAAAAGGAATAGTAAGCACTCCTTATTGATATAAATGGTTATTTCCTTGTAGCTAAAAAATAATGTCTTTTTTGTTTTGTTTTTTACAGTAAATTGGGGGAGATGGATTCTGAGAAACTGGAACAGGTTGTATGGATAAATCAGGTATTTATGCACAGGGAGACAAAGTTTCATTTACTAGCTGTATGACAATGATCAAACATTTATCCTCCCTTGGCGTACATTTACCCATCTATCAAATGAAGATGCTTAACTCTTACCATTGCTGTGTTACATAAGATGATCCATGCAATGGGGGTGGAACATTCTTAGGCATACAGTAAATGACTAAGAAATTCTTAAAGCATTTAATTTTCTACATGACAGGAATAGACATTCTTTAATGAATAAAATGGCAGAATGCAGATAAACAATGCCAAATATTAAGTGTGAGAACCTGAATGTAGGCTATGTTCTAAATTAGACATGAAGAAAAGACCTACCAGCTGTTTGTGGAACACACGATATGTTTGTTGTATGTGCAACATGGCCAATTAGAAAAAGGAAAAAGAAATCACATGTGAAGAAGACTGTTCAAAGGCCATCTTGATGATTTACTCACATGCAATCTAATAAGCTAAAAGCATTTTCTCTGCATCTTAATTTTCATTTGGTCAATATTTTGAACACCCACTATAAGCCAGCAGGTAGCTGGGTGTGGAAGTTAACAGTGATCAAGAGAATACTGAGTCCTAAAAATCCAGAGTTTGTAGTCAGTGAGAAGTTAGGTAATTTCTATTCATAGAACATTTCAATCAAATATGATACATGTGATGAGGGAGAAATAGGATAGTGGTCTCAGACTAAATGGTGTCAAATAAAGGTAATGGCTGACTGAGTCATAGAAAGGAAGGGGAGGGGAACTGAGAGTTAGAATGGAGAAACATGGCTCCATAATACAGTGTAGGAGACAGTGAGGTTCAACCATTTTGAAAAACTTTTGCAGTGGTGCACTCCTGTGATTCTAGTGGCTCAGGAGTCTGAGGCAGGAGGACCACAAATTCAAAACCAGCCTCAGCAAGCTAAGCAACTCAGTGAAACCCTGTCTCTAAATAAAAAATACAAAAAAGGGCTGGGGATGTGGCTCAGTGGTTGAGTGCCTCTGAGTTCAATTCCAGGTATGCCCTCCAAAAAATAATTTTATTAAAAAATAAAATGTCTAAATCTAGGCATGGTGTAGAATAAAGGGTAATTCATAGTAATAGATGAAACAATCACCAATGAGTAGATGAGAAAATCAAATTACAAAGGATTTGTACATCTTCTTTGTTCTGTGTACTTAGCAAATGGGGAAACTCCACATATTTTTCTTCAGAAGCCCATTAATTATGTATTATCACATTCTTTATTTATGATAGTTCCTCTATGCATTACCTACTTTCTAACAGTAGGATCCATATCTAATTCATAATATCATTCATTCCCCACAGTATAGCACTTTCTACATCTACAGTATTTCACAGACTGCAGTTGAACTTTACAGATGTTAACTCATTAAACCCCTAAAACCTTTCAAGAAATGGCTTACTTGTTCCTCCCTATCTCAAGTAAGATAATTAAATTGCAGAAAGATTAAATGACTGGTGTATGGAAACCTCAGTACATGATTACAGAATGTCTGGTTCCCTTAGCTGCCTGTCTAATAGAGCTTGTGGCAGTGACAGAAATGTTCTGTATCTGCACTCTCCAATAATGTTGTCAATAACCACACGTAGCCACTGAACTCTTGAAATGTGGCTAGTGTAATTAGGAATAGAATTTTAAAATTTACTTTATTTGAATTAAATTTAAATAGTCATTTGTTGCTAGGGGCTACCATACTGAACAATGTTCTTCTATATTACAAATTTTCTTTAATGCTTCTTAAATAAATGTGTCAAAAAGCATATGAGGGGGGCGATCCAAGATGGCGGCCTAGAGGGAGACTGCACCTCCGGTCGCTCCACAACCCAGGAGTTAAGAAGGGGAGGCATTGAGAGACTCGGACTGAAGTGGAGCCACGGGTGAGTCTGCCCACTGGGTAAAGCTCGGCCCGGGTGGCAGGCCCAGATAGAGGTGGCTTATTGGAGCCGGGCAGGGCAGCTAGAGTCATCCACAGGCAGTCCTGCGCACTCCGGCGGTGGGCCCCGCCCACACAGCCAGCTTCTCCAGGTTCTCGGAACGGAACTGGCCCGCTAGTGAGAGCCTGTCTGAACAGAGCAGGCTCCGAGTCCCGGAGCCCCTGCAGTGCAGTGTACTCCTGCAAAGAACCAGCGGAGAGCCTCGATCTGCAGTCAGCCTCAGGGATAAGGGCAGGGCAGCCGGAGACCTCTTCAGGCGGCTCTGCCCACTCCAGCTGCGGGCTCTCTTCACGGGGCGATCCAAGATGGCGGCCTAGAGGGAGACTGCACCCCCGGTCGCTCCAGAACCCAGGAGTTAAGAAGGGGAGGCATTGAGAGACTCGGACTGAAGTGGAGCCACGGGTGAGTCTGCCCACTGGGTAAAGCTCAGCCCGGGTGGCAGGCCCAGATAGAGGTGGCTTAGCAGAGCCGGGCAGGGCAGCTTGAGTCTTCCCAAGGTAGTCTTCCACACTCCGGCAGTGGGCTCTTCCCACACGGCCAGCTGCACGGTGCAGGCCCACAGTGAGAGCATTTCCGCACAGAGCCAGTTCCAAAACGTGGAACCAGTAGGGGGCTAGGGGCAGTATTCTTCGAATGAGCTGCTTTATCAGATTCCTCCAAGACATCAGGCTACTGAAGGCTGGGAGGTGATACACTGGAAATCTACTGGGACACTATAAGCCAATAGTGGAAAACTGCAATATCTCAGGGTCCCACTGACAACTGACCATTATGAGAAAACAAGGGAAGAAAATGTCCCAAACAAACCTAGATACTACATCAATAAAACCCAATGACAGCACAGCAGAAGAAATGTCAGAAAGGGAGTTCAGAATGTACGTAATTAAAACGATCAGGGAAGCTAATGAGGAGATGAAAGAGCAAATGCAGGCATTGAAGGAAGAGATGAAAGAGCAAATGCAGGCATTAAATGATCGCACCAATCAACAGTTAAAAGACCAAATACGGGAAGCAAGAGATCATTTCAATAAAGAGTTAGAGATACTGAAAAAAAACCAAACTGAAATCCTTGAAATGAAGGAAACAATAAACCAAGTTAAAAACTCCATAGAAAGCATAACCAATAGGATAGAACACCTGGAAGACAGAACCTCAGACATTGAAGACAAAATATTTAACCTTGAAAACAAAGTTGAACAAACAGAGAAGATGGTAAGAAATCATGAACAGAATCTCCAAGAACTATGGGATATCATGAAAAGGCCAAATTTGAGAATTATTGGGATTGAGGAAGGCTTAGAGAAACAAACCAAAGGAATGAACAATCTATTCAATGAAATAATAACAGAAAATTTCCCAAATCTGAAGAACGAAATGAAAAACCAAGTACAAGAGGCTTATAGAACTCCAAACATACAAAATTACAACAGACCCACACCAAGGCACATTATTATGAAAATACCTAACATACAAAATAAAGACAGAATTTTAAAGGCCGCGAGAGAAAAGAATCAAATTACATTCAGAGGGAAACCAATAAGAATATCAGCAGATTTTTCAATCCAGACCCTAAAAGCTAGAAGGGCCTGGAACAACATATACCAAGCCCTGAAAGAAAATGGATGCCAACCAAGAATCTTATACCCAGCAAAACTTACCTTCAAATTTGACGATGAAATAAGATCCTTCCATGATAAACAAAAGCTAAAGGAATTTACAAAAAGAAAGCCAGCATTACAGAACATTCTCAGCAAAATATTCCATGAGGAAGAGATGAAAAACAACGATGCAAATCAGCAACAGGAGGCGCTAGCCTAAAGGAATAGCCAAATAAAGGAGAAACCAAAGCATGTCAAAAACAAATATGAGTCAATTGACTGGGAATACAAATCATATCACAATAATAACCCTGAATGTTAATGGCCTGAATTCATCAATCAAAAGACACAGACTGGCAGATTGGATTAAAAAGAAAAATCCAACAATATGCTGCCTGCAAGAGACTCATCTCATAGAAAGAGACACCCATAGACTAAAGGTGAAAGGATGGGGAAAAACATACCATGCACACGGACACAGCAAAAAAGCTGGAGTATCCATCCTCATCTCAGATAATGTGGACGTCAAACCAAAACTAGTCAGAAGGGATAAAGAAGGACATTACATGCTGCTTAAGGGAAGCATAAATCAGCAAGACATAACAATCATAAATATCTATGCCCCGAACATTGGCTCATCCATGTACGTCAAACAAATCCTTCTCAATTCCAGAAACCAAATAGACCACAACACAATAATACTAGGCGATTTTAACACACCTCTCTCACCACTGGATAGATCGTCCAAACAAAAATTGAATAAAGAAACTATAGATCTCAACAACACAATCAGCAATTTAGACTTAACGGACATATATAGAATATACCATCCAACACAGAATGAATACACTTTCTTCTCAGCAGCACATGGATCCTTCTCTAAAATAGACCATATTTTATGCCACAAAGCTACTGTTAGTAAATACAAGAAGATAGAGATACTACCTTGTACTCTATCAGATCATAATGGATTGAAATTAGAAATAAATGACAGAATAAAAAACAGAAACTTCTCCAATACCTGGAGACTAAATAATACACTATTATATGATGAATGGATAACAGAAGACATCAGGAGGGAAATAAAAAAATTCTTAGAAGTAAACGAGAACAAAGACACATCATATCAAAATCTCTGGGACACTATGAAAGCAGTACTTAGAGGAAGATTTATTTCATGGGGTGCATTCAAAAAAAGAAGTAGAAATCAACAAATAAACGACTTAACACTACAGCTCAAAGCACTAGAAAAAGAAGAGCAGACCAATACCAAAAGTAGTAGAAGACAGGAAATAGTTAAAATCAGAGCCGAAATCAACGAAATCGAAACAAAAGAAACAATCGGAAAAATTAATAAAATAAATAGTTGGTTCTTTGAAAAAATAAATAAAATTGATAAACCCTTAGCCACACTAACAAAGAGAAAGAGGGAGAAAACTCAAATTACTAAAATTCGGAATGAACAAGGAAACATCACAACAGACACGAGTGAAATACAAAACATAATTAGAAGCTATTTCGAAAATCTATACTCCAACAAAACAGAAAACCTTGAAGACATCAACAAATTTCTAGAGACATATGAACTACCTAAATTGAACGAGGAGGACATACACAACTTAAATAAACCAATTTCAAGCAATGAAATAGAAGAGGTCATCAAAAGCCTACCAACAAAGAAAAGTCCAGGACCAGATGGGTTCTCAGCCGAGTTCTACAAAACCTTTAAAGAAGAGCTCATTCCAATACTTCTCAAACTATTCCATGAAATAGAAGAGGAGGGAACCCTCCCAAACTCGTTCTATGAAGCCAATATCACCCTGATACCTAAACCAGACAGAGACACATCAAGGAAAGAAAATTTCAGACCAATATCCTTAATGAACATCGATGCAAAAATTCTCAACAAAATTTTAGCAAATCGCATACAAATATATATTAAAAAGATAGTGCACCACGATCAAGTGGGTTTTATCCCAGGGATGCAAGGTTGGTTCAACATTCGGAAATCAATAAATGTCATTCACCATATCAACAGACTTAAAGTTAAGAATCACATGATTATTTCAATAGATGCAGAAAAAGCATTTGATAAAATATAGCATCCCTTCATGCTCAAAACACTAGAAAAAATTGGGGTAATGGGAACATTCCTAAACATTATAAAGGCCATCTACGCTAAGCCCATGGCTAATATCATTCTAAATGGTGAAAAACTGAAAGCGTTCCCCCTAAAAACTGGAACAAGGCAGGGATGCCCTCTTTCACCGCTTCTATTCAACATCGTCCTTGAGACTCTAGCCAGAGCAATCAGACAAACCAAAGAAATTAAAGGGATACGAATAGGAAAAGAAGAACTCAAACTATCCCTGTTCGCTGATGACATGATTATATATTTAGAGGAACCTGGAAATTCCACCAGAAAACTTTTAGAACTCATAAGTGAATTCAGTAAAGTAGCAGGTTACAAGATCAATGCTCATAAATCCAATGCATTTTTATACATAAGTGATGAATCTTCAGAAAGAGAAATTAGGAAAACTACCCCATTCACAATAGCATCGAAGAAAATAAAATACTTGGGAATCAATCTCACAAAAGAGGTGAAAGACCTCTACAATGAGAACTACAGAACACTAAAGAAAGAAATTCAAGAAAACCTTAGAAGATGGAAAGATCTCCCATGTTCCTGGATAGGCAGAATTAATATCGTCAAAATGGCTATACTACCTAAAGTTCTATACAGATTCAATGCAATTCCAATTAAAATCCCAATGATGTACCTCGCAGAAATAGAGCAAGCAATTATGAAATTCATCTGGAAGAATAAAAAACCTAGAATAGCTAAAGCAATCCTCAGTAGCAAGAGCGAAGCAGGGGGTATTGCAATACCAGATCTTCAACTCTACTACAAAGCAATAGTAACAAAAACGGCATGGTATTGGTACCAAAATAGACAGGTAGATCAATGGTACAGAATAGAGGACACGGACACAAACCCAAATAAATACAATTTTCTCATACTAGACAAAGGTTCCAACAATATGCAATGGAGAAAAGATAGCCTCTTCAACAAATGGTGCTGGGAAAACTGGAAAACTATATGCAATAGAATGAAACTAAACCCCTATCTCTCACCCTACACAAAACTCAACTCAAAATGGATCAAGGACCTCGGAATCAGACCAGAGACCCTGCATCTTATAGAAGAAAAAGTAGGTCCAAATCTTCAACTTGTTGGCTCAGGATCAGATTTCCTTAACAGGACTCCCATAGCACAAGAAATAAAAGCAAGAATAAACAACTGGGATAGATTCAAACTAAAAAGCTTTCTGTCAGCAAAGGAAACTATCAGAAATGTGAAGAGAGAGCCTACAGAGTGGGAGAATATCTTTGCCAACCATACCTCAGATAGAGCGCTAATTTCCAGAATCTATAAAGAACTCAAAAAACTCTACACAAAGAATACAAATAATCCAATCAACAAATGGGCTAAGGAAATGAACAGACACTTCACAGAAGAAGATGTACAAGTAATCACCAGATATAAGAAAAAATGTTCAACATCCCTAGTAATAAGGGAAATGCAAATCAAAACTACCCTAAGATTTCATCTCACCCCAATTAGAATGGCGATTATCAAGAATACAAGCAACAATAGGTGTTGGCGAGGATGTGGTGAAAAAGGAACACTCATACATTGCTGGTGGGGTTGCAAATTAGTGCAACCACTCTGGAAAGCAGTGTGGAGATTCCTCAGAAAGCTTGGAATGGAAACACCATTTGACCCAGCTATCCCACTCCTTGGCCTATACCCAAAGGACTTAAAAGCAGCATACTACAGAGATACAGCCACATCAATGTTCATTGCTGCTCAATTCACCATAGCCAGATTGTGGAACCAACCTAGATGTCCTTCGGTTGATGAATGGATAAAGAAACTGTGGCATATTTATACAATGGAATATTACTCCGCAATGAAGAATGATAAAATTATGGCATTTGTAGGCAAATGGTCGAAATTGGAGAATATCATGCTAAGTGAGATAAGCCAATCTCAAAAAACTAAAGGACGAATGATCTCGCTGATAAGCGGATGAGGACATATAATGGGGGGTGGGACGGGCTAGCATTAGGTTTAGGGTTAGGTTTAGAGTTAGGCTAAGGAGAGCAGTAAGAATGAAGGAAAGAAGGACTGTGTAGAGGGAAATGAGGGGTGGGAGGGGTGGGGGGGAGGGGAAAAATATAATAAACATCATTACCCTATGTAAACGTAAAAAAATAAATAAATAAATAAAAATTAAAAAAAAAAGCATATGAGAAGTTTAGGGAATTATTACATCATTATCTTACATAGACATGATTTTTGATATTTTTATGGGTTTAGCTTTGAAATATTTTGTGCTTATATTTGAGTGAAACCAAACTCATGATTTTTTTTTTTACTAATCACATTTTGCCAAAAAAGTTTCTATAATATTCTATGTTCCCCCTGAAAGCATACTTTCTTTACCCTTTTATAGTGTTGTAACATGAGTTTAATATGTTTGGCATAGTTCATATAGCCTATAGATAATATAATATAGTTTACATTTATATTTAAATGTTTAATTGAATTTACTTGTTAAATTTAAAGAGATCTAAAATTAATTGTTAAAAATGAATCTTCTTAATATGAACTGGCTCCTTTAAGTCAGACAGAACATCACATTCTCCAACATTCTATGAAATATAAATAAATAAATTCAGAAGATATGAGTTTGCTAGAGTTGCCATAACAAAGTATCATAGTTTGGATATCTTTAACAACAGAAATTTATTTTCTCACAGTTCTGGTGGTTGGGAATTCAAGTCAAGGTGCCTGTGGAGGTGACTCCCCTCTGGCTTCTCTCGTGGGCTTGTAAATAGACATCCTTATACTACTTCTTCCCAAGGTCCTAACTCTGCACTATTATCCCTGGTGTCTTACTTGCCTGTCTCTCCTATTCTAATCCTTTTATAAGACCTCCAGTCATATTAGCTGAGGGCATCCTAATGGCCTCATTTTAATCTGTCTTTTTCAAATCCCTGTCTCCAAATATGGTCACATTCTGAGTGTACTAGAGTTTGGAGTTTTGACATATGAATTCTGAAATGCACGGTTCAGTACATCATATTGCCTTTTCAAATCCTGTTTCTTTATCATTTTTCAAAAGGATTCCTGAAGAGGGCTATGAGAAACAAAAGTGAAGAACATGAAATCACTTTCTATAAATACTATGTTCTTTTTAATTATATTATCTGATACGAGAGATGCTTTTTTTCAGACAAAACACTCATCTTCTTCACTTTTTTTATAATTGAGAAAATCAGTAGAATATGCCAAAGGCCAATCATTAATTTCCAACAAGAATTTTAAAGTACAATACACTTCATTTTTATTAGGACTTTTAACAATGTTAATCACTTTATTATCTATAATAAAAACATAATTATAATTAAAATTAATCCTGCAGGCTAAAAATTTTACAGTGTATTTGTTCCCTCAAATGTACTTCTGATTTTAATGTTTGTTTGCTTAGCATATACCTCAACTAATGAAATAATGGAAACTTCATATGTCAGCAATATCAATTCTTTATTTTTTGCTGACAACAACTTAAAATGAAAGGCACATTTTAGTAAGTAAAAGTGAAATGTCATCAAAGATTAGAATTATAAAGCACCATCCTGTGCTAATTTTTGTTAGTACCAGAGACTAGAATGCCTGAATTCATGATGTACTAATATGGAGAAGAGAAATGACTGCACAGTGTTAAGATTTTTAATGATTCCCATCTTCAGATGAAGAAGCAGTGCGGTAAGCGGTGTGGAGGGATCCTGAGTCAGGCACTCAATCTCTCTGAGCTCTGATTTTCACCTGTGGGTGAAATTCAGGTCTCGGTTCCAGCTCTCCTATTTCTCCAATCCCAAAGTGATATCTACAGCTTCCTTTTGATGAGTTGAAAAAGCTTTGAGGAAGTCAGGTTTGCTGGTCATACCGAGAGATTTTTTTTTAACCTTGTTGCCACTATATCAATGGCATTTTTACTGAATGAAAGGAGATGGTTTTTCCTTGCCTTTACCAAGAGGGTGCAAATATAAGGAGCCTATAAGATGAGTTATTCAATGAGAAATGTGAAGTCCTCAGTGCTAGTTGCTCACAGTGTTATTATCTAATCCTTAAAGTGTTGGAGTTTTAGATTTTCATAGAATGCCAGGGATGGAAGCGTTAGTCTAGTCAGCCTGTTTTCCAATTCTCTAGTTACCATTGTATTAAATCCAAAGATAAAACCTCAGTGACTCTCAGATATGCTCTTCTTTTCCTTGAGCTACATGAGGGTGCAACCTACTTCTTTTCTTTTTTGTAATCACATTTCTACTTCCCTTTCTTTTTGATCCCCTTATCCTTTTTAAATCTAAATCTTTAACATGTTCATTTATTCAATTCCTCTTCCAGGGGTCCAGTTTCTCAGTAACCTATTTTTTCTTGGAAACTTTTAGGCCTTCAGGTTTAGGTAAGAGTGACAGTATTTACTCTGAGGAGGCATATGCACAAGAAAGAATTGGTTACTTACGAAACTTACGAAACTAAGCTGTTATTTTTATTTTATTTCTAACTTTCTTTGGTCATTCCCAGAGAACTGGTGATTATATATGCTCTACATTGAATTAGTGTGTGAGTTTATTTCCTCTTGATAATCCTATCCTATTTAATTGTGAAAATTCACGTTCCCCATTCTTAACATCATTTGGAAGTAATTATTTAAATATTATATGTATCTTCTTCCAAGACTTGAGTAACAGAATCAGCAAAAATTCTTATATTTTTAACTTAATGTCGAATAGGGTCACATTCAAGTTGTTCTCCTCCTCCTCCTCCTCTTCTTTCTCCTCCTTCTTCTTTTCCTTCTCCTTCTTGTCTTTCTTTAGCCCAGGGATGCTTAATCACTGAGTCACATCCTCAGTCCTTATTTATTTTTTATTTTGAAACAGGGTCTCATTAAATTGCTTAGGGCCTTGCCAAGTTGCTGAGGCTAGCTTCAAACTTATGATCCTCCATCCTCAGCCTCCTGAGCTACTGGGATTATTCCCCACATGCCCAGCTTCAAGTTCTTATTGATTCTTCTTTTACTTTTTATTTGGTGTCTTTGTTTCTATATTCTTTGTGTTTTAGAATTAAAGATGCAATTTTTCCTTTACAAAGTTGAAACAAAAATATTAGTCTCGGGAGTTGAAAATTTCCATATGGAAAAGATTAAAATGAGCAATTTAAGAGAATTTCCTGGAACATAGAATATTTTCACATATATATTCATAATAAATATTTCCATTACATTTCCTTATTTACATCCTCTATGTGTGAGTTAGTAGGAAGGTGAAAGGAATGTAGTTCAAGACTAATTTACCAAATGAGTGTCTCAATACCTGTTCATTGTGCCTGTGATTAGCTGCATCATCATTAGGAATGGCCCTATGTGTGACATCTGTAGCTGCCATTTTTTGAGTGCTTGTTAAGTACGAGGAAATACTTAAAGGACACCAATTGTATTACAGAAATATAATTCTTCCTAAGAGGTTCAAACTAAGCAGCTATAATGAATTGACTTTAATTCTCTCACTGAGGTAGTTATTGGCAGAGTTAAGTGAACAAAGAAAGCATGGTGAGGCACACAGAAAGTGGAAATGATTGGAAGGTCTTTCTCCCCAAGGTCTGAGACACTGGAGAGGAAATAGAAGAGTGAACTTTAGTAAGTGCCCACACCACATAACTCCGGCTTCAGACCCCTTTTCTCCCTGATATGTTATGATGTCTATCTTATGGATTTAACACTTCTTAACTAAATCCCTCACAGTTCTCAGTCTGAACTTTGCTCTATAGCAGAGACACAGTATCTAAAGGAAGAGTGAATGAGTGAATGAATATATGACTTAATATATCTCCAGGGTTTTTAGGGATGCAATTTGAAAGTTCCCATTGTGAGAAAAGTTGCTTAGTAATCTCTCCTGACACTCTTCTGTAGAGAAAAATGGTTACATGAAAGTGAAGCAGCGTTTCTATTTTGAATCTGCAAAGAGGAGACTTCAGAAAGATAAGAGAAAATACACTTTTGATGTGCATAGAACAATCTGGAGGAACAGTCGCTTTAGTAGCTGTAACCTTTTCATAAGCATGTGGACCTGGCATTCAGATAAGACTGCTCTCTTCAGATGTGCAATCTCAATCATTGTGTAAATTTACTGGTTCTTTATAATGTTAAATTAATACTGAGAACACATTTCTCATTTCCAAAATGGTGATATTTTGCCCAGCTAAGAAGCTTGTTTTGATTTTAAGGTTTAAGCCAGTGTTGTTATGGGTACAGGACATAGATAGGCTAAAGACAAAATTCCTGTCCCTATGGAACCTACACTTGTATCTGAGAAAACAATTTAAATACATACAACAATAAATATAAAATATTTTGTTAGGTATCTTATGTGGTGACTTTTTAAATAGGGGACATTAGATGGGGCCTATTTTAGTAGAAGATGTTAGAACCAAGAATTTAATAAAGTGAGGGGAAAAGCTGAGCAGATATCTGAGAAATAAGTGTACTAAGTTATGAAAAAATACAGTGGTTAAAATATATAAAATAGTTGTAAAATAGGATTAATTTGAGAACTGAATTTAATATACTGTATGAAGTGTTTTATAATCTATAACTGATATTGATATTTATTATGCATATTAGTTTCTTAAGCCTTTTAAAACAAACTGTCCACAAACTGGGTTTAAAATGACAGAATTTTATTCTCTCATCATTCTAGAGCATACGAATCTATCACCAAGAGGTCAGTGTTACTGGGTTGGGGCCTTCTGAGAAACTTAAGCAACGTGAAGAACTTCCTCTTCAAACCCTGATTCTTATGAACAAGTCAGAAAGATTTCAAACATGTTGCTCAGACTAATAGGCATGAGTTTATGGAAGGGATAAGAAAAGTGAAAGGGAACATTCTCAAGGGAGAAAATGGTCATCTCAGAAAGAAGAGAGACAACATGCCTCTCCTGCACTCCATTTTTATTGAGGATCCCAAAAGAGTTTCCAGAGAGTCCCTCCCACATCCACATCTTGCCTTATAACTTTCAAATCCCACTGGTATGAAAACTCTACATCATTTTGGCTCGTGCTGACCATTTCTAATTGGATTCTTAAGCATACATTCTTACAGATTTTATGGTTAGGAGGATTTATCCTGATGGCCCTGAGTTTCAGAATCTGGTCTGTGAAAAGGGTCACAAAAGTCCCCCCTTCAGGGCCCCTTTTGGGCCTGCATTTTTCCTGCAGATAATAGGTAGTTTGCTGAGGAATGTGACATAACCTGTCTATTCACATCATGGAGGGTTTCAGGTAAATTGCTTCTTGGAAAAGAAAGCATGTGGGGGTCAGCACAGTGGGCCCATTTCATAGGATTATTCCTTAAACTCATGTTTCCACCATTTCCAAATATCTGTCCCCCATCATTAGCCTGTTCACCCTCAGTTTCAGAGGTTTCTCCCTTTGTAAACTCCAGGAGAACCCTTCCTTCCTTTTTCCTCTCTTCTGGTGGAAAATAACCTGGGCAGTCTCTGGTGCTTCTTGGTGCTGCTTCCATCAGGACGTGGACTTCTCTTTGTCTGTTTACCATGGCTGTCCTTTTATAAAGACAGCAGTCAAATTGAATAGGGTCCTGCCCAACACATGAGGATTTCCTCTTAACTAGTTAAATCTGTAATGACCTTTTTCCATTCTGAGATTCTTCAAAATATCATTCCCCACCCCTACCCCAGGGAAGCACAACTTAGTGGATAGCATGGTATTGTTTTTGGAAAGAATTTCTTACTTTTGACAGTTTTATAGGAGGGAAAACCAGAAGAGTTAGGAATGGATGACTGAGTAGACTAAGGACTATTTTTCCTCTTTGGGGTCATATATTTGTAGTGTATCTGAGGTCAAAACAAAGTTATAAAAAGGAAAAATAAACTCTGATCTTTGAGTAATTTTCAGTGAAACTCTAAAATCATGTTTTTCTTCATTGGATTGAAAAACAAGGTAGCTACTATAAATTGGCCTTTTGATTATTAGAAGTTTGACAAAGGAAACATTGTTAGGTTGAAGTACAAGACTAGCCATGATTACTTGAAAGAAAGAGTTTACTTATGCCTGAGGTCAAAGCTAAAGTTAAATTAAATACTGACACAACAAATAAAAACTGACCATGATATTGAATTAGGTCTGAAGCATTGATTTCTTTAAGAACACTTCCATGGACATTCATTTGTAGTTTTTTGAAAATATACAATTATAAATAAAAGCTTCATATTATTCCCCTATTTTATCAATCTTTATGTATATTTCCCAAATCACCAGAGCAATAGGCATTCAGATTACCTTAAGAAGCCATGGCCACTGCAAGTACTGAATCTGGTATGGAAGAGAAGGCAGGATATTTGGAGCAACACAATATGAATCTACTGTGCCACTACCTATCCTTAATAAAACTAGTTCATCACTCTGTAACTCAGTAATTTCATCCACCAGTTTTGGCAGGAGATTTTAAGATAAAATATATAGTCAGGCATGGTTGTATCTGCCTGTAATCCCAGAAACAGGGGAGGCTGAAGAAGGAGGATTGAAAAGTTGAGGTCAGCCTCAGCAATTTAGCAAGGCCCTAAGCAACTTAACAAGACCCTGTCTCAAAATAAAAAATAAAAGGGACTGACTTAGTAGTAAAACACCCTCTGTGTTCAATCCCCAATACCAAACATGCAAAAAAGATAAAATATATAAAACTCCTGACCTCAGGTCTCATACATCTTGGTTATTCCATGAAAGTTCATTATCATTTCCTTCTGTGGTAACTTGCCATTATTTTAACCAAATTGCCAAGAAGGAAATAAACATTTTTCAAAACAAAACAAATGCAATGTTATATATAAAAAACTATGTACACTCCAAAGAATGTAGCAAAAATTATCCAGATACTCAATAATTTTGTGCTGAAAGATTTAATGATCACAGCAAAACCCAGTTCCAGGAAAACTAGTTCCTTTACTTCTTAGCAACTCTTAAAAAATTTTCCTAAAAACCTAGCAAAACCTCTCCATTACTGTGTTGCCCATAAATGAGATGTCCTTCTCCTCTGCCTTGCTTCTGTTCTTACCCTCGTGTATTTAACCCTCTTCCCAGGATCCAGGAAAACAGCATCACTTTTCTCCTCATAAATATTCAGAGAATTCCTTTTGTACTTGTAGCATCTTTTCAACCACCTATGGGGCTCTCAGAACTGACCACTCTGCCCTCATTTTACACCACTCACGCTCATGTCCCTTGGCCCTTGGTTCTGTCTCTCAAACACAAAATCAGTCCTACGTATGCCCCATTGAACAAGTGTTAACTTGGCTTTCTCTTCTTCTAGATACTGCCATGAATTCATCCATCCATCCATCCATTCATTTCTTTATCCATTGATTAAGCAAATATTTATTGAGTGTTTCTTAAGTTTTAGGCACGGTTCTAGGAGTTGCAGAGACGGCTGTAAACAAATCAGACAACAAACTCTGCCTTTGTCCTTTGTGTGCTGTTTAATCCAGTGGGAAAAGATAGAATACACACACACACACACACACACACACATACACACACACACACACACAAAGTATACAGTACATAGGAAGCGGTAAGTACTATGAAGAGGAATTAAGCCAGAAATGAGATTAAGAAATGTTGGGGAGGTGGGGAGGAGGATGTTTATCTTAAATACTGTGACTAGAAATATCTGGTAAGACAAGTAAACTTCTGCCAGAGCTGAATGAGTGGTGTACATTGACTTCCATAAGAAGAACATTCTGGTGAAGAATTGTGAATGCAGGGTTGGGGATATAGCTCAGTTCGAAGAGTGCTTGCCTGTCAAGCACAGGGCCCTGAGTTCAATCCCCAGCACTGCAACAACAACAAAAAAGAAT
Organism: Sciurus carolinensis; assembly: GCF_902686445.1. NCBI lineage: Eukaryota > Metazoa > Chordata > Mammalia > Rodentia > Sciuridae > Sciurus > Sciurus carolinensis. The sequence continues at coordinate 83,493,151 of NC_062223.1, read as the reverse complement.
TGTGAATGCAGAGACCTGAGGTGGGAGTTTTCGGAGCATGTCCAAATAGCTTAAATCTTATAACAGAGGTGGAATAACAATGAAGTCATATCACAGAGATAAGGTGTGGGAGATTGCTGGAATTTGAAGGACCTAGGACAACTTTACATTTTATTCCAAGTGAGCTGCAGAGTCCTTGGAGGATTATGAAACTTAGAATGACAGATACAATCAATGTTTTAGACTGCAGGACGGTTCTTTCTCATCATGGCAAATATTTCTTAAATGAATAAATACTATTAATGGAATTTGTTTTCAAAAAACTGATCAAAGCTGGGTGTAGTGGTGCATGCCTGTAATACCAGTGGCTTGGGAGGCTGAGACAAGAGGATCACAAGCTCAAAGCCAGTCTCAGTAATTTAGTAAGGCTCTAAGTAACTTAGTGAGACCCTGTCTGAAAATAAAAAATCAAAATGGCTAGTGATGTGGCTCAGTGGTTAAGCACCCCTGGGTTCATCCTTGGTACAACAACAACAATAAAAAAAAGCTGATCAAATTTCAAACTACCATTCTTTCTCTTATGTAATATTCAAGCAGTAAAATAAACTCAATCTGTATATTTTCTACTGAATTAGATAAATTAACTTGAAGGAATGTATGCATGTGAATTACCTAAGGGTTAGCATGTTGCCTGTCACCCCTTTGTCTTTTCTGAGATCAATATGCCAAATGCTATGAAGTCGAACTCAATAGGCTTTTATTTCCAATTCCTATGCTCACCCAACCTCCAAAGTTACAATTGATTGACATTACTCTTTATAGCACAGGTTGCCAAAAGACTGAGAAGACACAGGCAGTGTAGCAAATTCTTATTGTGTCTGATTTTGTTCTTGTTACTTCCACAGAGAGCAGGAACTTTCAAATGAGGGATAATAGCTTTGTGTTTTTTCTGAGAAGTCAAGTGATATGTCTTCACATAAGAGTATGATGTTCAAAATAATACTCAAAACAGTCTGAATTCATGCTTCTATTTAATTAAGACAAATGACAGCAGCGAGACCCAGACATGGACAATTTGGTATTTTGTGCATTGGGAATATGCCTGGGCTTTGTAGATAAATTTGAGTTCCACTGCTCGTATCATATTTTACTTACTTTGTTATCATGGGCAAATCTTTCTCATTGATTGAGTTTCTCTATCTAGAAACAGAAGTAAATAGTTCCTCTTGAATTAGTGATATAATGTGAGTGAAATATATAATGTGGTCCCCATCACATAGGTTTTCGATAATTGTCACCTACTCTTTTAGCTGGTAGTGGTGTTAGCCCAACTTTTCTGTTGTGTTCTTCCAGAGATCTTGTCTTGATAGGTTGTATTTGAGTTGAAGTATCTGGAAACCTAACCAAGGAGAGAGAATTTTCTTATATAATTACTTCTTCTGTCACACGTACAGCAGTATATAATAATATTATTGGAATATACAATAAGTAACGTGTGAGCAGAGAAGGATGAGGAATTCATAAAGCATTGAGCTAATATGTATAGCTTAACTAGTTGAGTGATTTTTTTATTAGAGCTTGATAGTTATACATAGTAGGTGGGTTCATCCTACTACAAACTCATACAGGCAAGGAATTTAATTTCAGTTCATGACCCCCGCCTTTTCCTATCCCCTTTTTCCTTCTGTCCTCCCTCCTCTCCCATATTCCTTTCTCTATTGTAGTAGACTTCCTTTCTATTGTCTGTTTATTTATATTTGATTGGTTCTTTCTGCCTATGTATAAAGGTGAAGTTCCCTGTGGTATATTTATGTATGCATATAACATGATATTTTAAGAATTTGTTCTGCATTGTCTACCCTTACCCATCCCTGTACTAGGTCTCTCTATCTCCCTCTTCTGCATAACTGATCTTCCCTTTATTTTTTTGAAGAATCTCCATACTGCTTTCCAGAGTGGTTGTACTAGTCTGCACTCCCACCAATAATCTACAAGTGTACCTTTATCCCACAGCCTTGCCAGCATTTATTGTTGCTCGTGTTCTTGATCATTGCCATTCTGATTGGAGTGAATGGAATCCAGAGTTTGGCAAACTCCTATGGTCCCTACTGCAGGTTAATACTTGCAGAGTCAACCCCTAAAACTGCTTTAGGCAAGGTGGCCAACTGTCCCCACCACCCAAATGCCAACCTCAAGTGGAAAATAAAAGAGGGCAATAGATATAATAGAAACCATCTTATATCTTATAATAGATATAAGTAGAAGATGGTCAAAAGGCACATGAACCAATGTTTAACATCACTAATCATCATGGAAATTCAAATGAAATCCACAGTGAGATAGCACCTCACCCCAGTAAGAATGGCTCCCATCAAAAAGACTGAAGATAACAAGTGCAGAAGAGGATATGGGGAGATGAGAGCCCTTGCATAATGTTGAGGGGAATGTAAATTAGTAGAGTCATTATGGAAAATAATATGGTGACTTTATAATTTTTAATAAAAAATTAAAAATAAAACCACCATATGATCTAGTAACCTCACTACTGGGTATGTATCCAAAATAAATAAAAATCAGTGTATTAAAGAGACATCTACGTCCCCATGTTCATACAGCACTATTCCTGATAGCCAAGAAATGCAAACAACCTGAACATCTATCAGCTGATGAATTGATAAAGAAAACATGGTCTATGTGCAAAATGGAATACTATTCAATTATAAAAGAGAGCAAATCCTGTCATTTGTTGACAACATGATGAAATTGGAAATCATTATGACAGTTTTCTCCAATTTTAATTTTCACTCTTTAAGTGCAATAAGCCAGGCACAGGAACAAAAATAATGCATGATTTCACTCATCTGCAATCCAAAAAAAGTTGATCTCATCAAATTTCAGAGTAGAGTGCTTGTTGTCAAAAGCTGAAGACAGAAGAATATGGAGAGAGATGGAGAAAGGTTGATCAATTGATATTAAGTTATAGTTAGATAAGAATGAGTTCTGGTGTTCTATTGCACAGGATGACTATAGGTAACAATAAATGTACTGTACATTTCAAAAATCCAGAAGAAAGGATTGTGAAAGTTTTTTTTCAGTAAAGAAATGACAAATGTTTGAGGACACAAACATATTTAACCTTATTCAAACGCTATGTGATGTATACATGTCTCCAAACATTGCAAGGTCCTCTATTAAGATTTAATTTTTTATGATTCCATGTATTGGTTTAAAAATTAATTTAAAAAATTAATGCAAGAAAATATAGAAGTCAAGTAGTCATAATAATACATTAAATAAGCTAAATAAGCCCCTAAACCTTTAACATAGCTATCAAAACCCAATATGCCCTATGTTCAGTATTAAATGCATAGTTGGAACATAAGGATAGATTTTTCCAATTGTCCAAAAGAGGCTGAGCAGCCACTTGTCACTGGTTTTAGGGTGATGGGGTTAGGCCACATGACAGCTGCTTGTTAGTCCCTGCATTTGTAATTTTGTGCCAACACAGAGCACGCTTAGATGGAATTCAGGGAGGGGTATGCTTGTGTGTATCCTTGTGTGTATAGATCTAATAATTTACATTAGGGAGTTTAACTACCTTACCTGTTTTTCTTCTGCCGCCATATAAAAATCTTGACTCTCGAGTGAGTAGGGTTTAGCCAACTTGATATTTAAATATCTTACACAACATTGAAACAATTGAGTATTTTCAACAACAGTATTCATAGAGATTACAAAACATTTTTCATAAAATAACTAAAACTTAAACATTCTTACACACATCTATGCAACTTTAAATATATTCAATGGATTAATGTATCATTCTCTGGTCCCCTATATCAAAGGAGCTAAGGATAATTTTTACCAAGTTTATCCACTGAACTAATAATTGGGTTGTTCAATATGACTCCTCTTGCAGATACAATATTTTTATCTTTTTACAACATCAAATATTTAGTATGTTGTTAAATTCTCATGATCAAACACTTATTCCTCACTTTGTTGTTTACTAGTCACTGTGCCAAGTACAGTATTGATATAATCCATCTGTAATATGATTCTTAAGAAGTATTGCATTGCTTTCTTTTAACACAATCTACAAAATTTGGCTCTCATTTGCAATGCTGTAACTCTGTCTCTGATCCAAGTGCTCTTTCTTCATTGTCCCCTTGTGGAATAAGTTCTTTCTCTTATGGTTTTATCCTCACTACTTGAACTATGAAGACTCAGGGAAAGTCACGTTTAAATTTGAAAATAAATGATCACTTCTTGCAATGATGTGACACATTGTGCTTTCTCTGACAGTTTTTCTCCAATTTCAGTTTAGCTAAGAACATGAAATTTTAACAGCTTTGTATTCAGTAGGAGTCCATGAATGCTCTATTTTAGTTTATCAAAGGTGATGCACAATAATAAGCCTGGTACCAATCAAATCGTAATCTCCAGTAGGCTTGTGTGTTGTCCGTTTTACATGTTACATTGCACATTATCAAAAAGTATTAACTCACATTGAAGTAAGAACCAAAAATACTGGATTTAGTCTCTGCTTTTCCATGAATTTATCAAAGATATTAAATTATTAACCTCTCCATACTTCATTTTATAGTTTAAAAGTGAAGCATTTGGCATAAATATCTCTAAAGCTGTTTATAGATCTTGTAGTCTTCTTGCACATGATGATATTTCTAAATTAAAAAATTTTATGCCTAATGCATAACTGAAGACTTATTAACACATAACCCTTCTCATTGAGCTTCTAGTCAGGACCATCTGGCTTATTTCTATTCTATTTTTGGCACTGTTTTGTGTAAGATATCAACCCTCCAATTATAGGACCCTGGAGACTGACTCCAGAACCTTTGAAGCTTTGTTATATTCCAAGTAAAAAAACACTTTTTGAAACGTGGAAGAGAAGGCGACATTTCTGAGGTTCAAGTAAGTGTGAACTTTAGCACTGAGCATATTATGCTATTCAGTTTTACTTCCTGAAGTTTTTACTTAATGTAAGCATGGTGCCGCTATTGTAAGACATGCTTTTGAATCAAAGAAGAAAGGGAAAATATTTCGATTCACGCAATTTTGACATTAAGATATCTATTGTTGCTAGCAGAGCTTTGAACACACTAGAACAGTTCTTGACAGTAAAGAGGTTTTCAGTATATATTTTCCATCACAGTCAAGCAAGTAGGAAGGAAGACAAACATGAACAATTCTTAAAGGCTATGACTTTTGGCACTGTGTTAAGAAGTTGAAAATGAAAAATGAATTTCACAGTCAAGAATGAGATAGTATTTCCTCTTAAAATCAGTGATCATGATTTTACTTATTCAACGATATTGTGTATCTTTAAAAGTGTTAAATAATTTCTCAATTAATAAATTTTAATTGAATACGACAGCTATAGTTATTCACTCATTTTTTTGTAATTGCTATTTGGTTATATCTTTAATAGAAATTCTTCAAAGAATTTTGATTCAATACATTTATTTTACAAAGGCAGTATTTTTGTTGGGTATTGCCTTTGGGTTCTCAATTTTATTTTCCACTTGTGAAACATTTGTCATGGGACTCCTATAGCTTAGATTTCTAACTCGTGAAATCCATAGAATATAATTACTCTTGTAATTAGCTAGTTATGAAGATTTGCTCCAAGTTACACAGTAACTACTGTTGGAGTTAGATAAACATGAGGTCTTCTAAAATCTGGTCCTTGCTTTTCTCTCTACGTGCCCTTTCATGAAATATGAAGCATGTATGTTTGCCTCCTTGTGTTTTCCAGATTCAATAATATCATCATGTACATATGTGTGTATATGTCTAGGTATGTATTGGGATATAAGTGTATTTAAATATCAGAGTAGAGATTGCTATGGGCCAGACACTGTATAAAACATTTACATATCATGTTACTTCATCTCCACAATAATCCCAGATATATCTTCTGCAGTTTTCATATAATAAGGTGTTGGGGCCCAAGAACATCAAGTTATTTATTCAAAGATACAAATCAATTAAAGTGTGAGCCCAAATCTGCAGCTTGGTATTGTGGCACCAGAGTATATGCTCTTAGTTACTAGTATTTATTATCTGAACTTTATAGTAATGGGTTCTTATTCTATAACCATTTAAACAACACATATTCAGTATAAGTGCTCCAGAGAACCTTTCCTTCTTTGGGTCAAGAGAAGGTCCTCTGTTGGGAGATAACTTCACATTCTGTAACAATTAGAGTTCAAATATTTTTTCCACTTCCACTACCAGAGTTGAGGTCTGAGCTAGATTGATCAGAAGTATGTAAGGGTCAGAATATTGAAATCTACCTCCTATTCTCATCTAGTTCTCCTTCACCATTTCCTTCTCTATAGTTGTGGTGGACACTCAAGAATACACCTGTACCACCCATCTCCTGAGTATGTAGCCATCTATCAATATGAGTTAAGAAAACTCTACCAAATCCCGAGGTATAGTGAACTAACTTAATGGAATTTCTAAGCATGTGGGAGAAAGACTAATGAAAGAATGATCTAATTAAGTAATTGTTGTGTTCTAAGTTATGAGCTTTCAATTAAATGAAATTTTAAATTATTCTTTTTGATTCTACTAATTAGTGAGTTCTGTATCTGCTTCAGTTAAGCATGAAGCCAATACTGATGCAGTCTTTTCACCTCGGGACTGCATTTGCAATTTTCCTAGTCTTTTGGGATACTATGCAATTAAAATGAAATTGAATCTTTGGTTTAATCCTGTTGAGGGAGTTTGCCAGACAGAAAGCCCCATAGCTTCACCAAGTAGAAATTTGAATGGGGGGGGGGTTATATTACCATATTTATTTACTATCTTCTCTGTGAGGTTATCCTAACCTACCCCTGAACTTTCTAAAGGTTCTTCTGGGATCTCTGTTTCACATTCATGATGATTTATCTCGTTTCCCCATCTCTTCCTTAACAAACCCTAAACTTGCAGATAAGTACACTGTCTTGTTAACATGACAGGATCACTGTTAATAAGTGCAAGGTCTGATGCAGGGTGAATGTCTAGTTTTTACTTCATCTGTTGTCTCACTGGAAAAATGTAACACTTTTCCCTTGTCTGTCACAGGCACATAGACAGTGCCAGGCATCATTCAGATTAATCATCAGTTGATGACTTTTGGTCTATTTATGACTATTAGAAATAGTATTTCTAGGGGCTATGTCTCATTAAACATAAATCTATTAAACTATAGATAACACCTTTTGCTTCCCAGGGATGAAATGCAGTATGGAAAAATAGACAAAAACTCTGAAATTAGGCCACCCCACGTCACAGATTTTTAACTTGCTTCTTTGATTTCACTTAATTCTTTCAACCTTTTGGTTACTGTTTTCTTTTTCAAAGAATGATGGAATCACTTGTATTCTTCTTAGGTTTTAATGAGGATTTAAATCTAAGGATTTATTGTTATGAGGATTATATAGGATGGAATATAAAGGAAAATGTTATGTATATTTATATAAAATATATAACACATATTAAGTATTTTTAAAATAGATATAATTTATTCATATTAATATATAAAATATATAAAATATATAAATATATTTATATATATAAGATATAAATATATATAAATTTTCTTTATATTTTCCTTTATACTTGTCTAGAAAGATTATATGTATAATAATATATATATCTAAGTATAAAGAGAAAAGAATAAAATTTTCCTTTATATTTGTCTTAGGAAGATTCTAGAACTTTTTTCTAAAAGGTTGCTTTATACTTTATACTTACCTCAAAGAATGAATAATAGCCCATACTTTTCATCCTTAATTCAATTTCATGGAGAACAGGATAAGTCCAATGAATTACAATTTTTCTTTCTTCTTTCTTTCTTTCTGATGTTACAAGTTGGTGAGAGGAAACATTTCAATACATTTTATCTAGTAAAGACTGACATTTGATATGGGTCTTCTAAATATCCTTGTGAAGAAGTTGGAAAATTAATGGATGAATTAAAAGACAAATTCTTGAATAGTTACTGCTTTATCCATGCTGATGATCCAGTATCATTGTTTTAGAGAGAATTTTCCTATGACTGGCTTCATGGGTCTGTCCTGACTGGTGTCATATGAAATTTTTACCTTGTACTAGAGAATGGTGTGGATGTCCATAAGAGTGTACGGTGAAATAAGTTTAGAAATGATAGCAAATGCATTAAACAAGCAAACTAAGACAATAATGAGAGTTCTTATTAAAATGTGATCCCTCCATAATACTTATCTGTGTCTCTACAAAAAGACTGAGAAGTGTTCATTGTGTGTTTGTTAAGGTTATGAAGTATTTTTAAAGAAATCTTGAGAAACTTATTGGAAAGACTGTTAATATGTCTTGGCCATACCCCATACCAACTGCATTAGAATTCTTTTACTGGTTGTAAATGCATTAGTATTTATAGTGGTAGGAACACAGATTGAAGTTTTGGCATTTTGGTTCAAATGATTATGTATGTACATTGAATTTGAGTATCATTGGTCTTGGATAACTTGTTAAAAATCTAGAAAGATGGGGCTGGGTTGTAGCTCAGTGGTAGAGCACTTGCTTTGAACATGGGAGGCACTGGGTTTGATACTCAGCGCTGCATAAAAAATAAATAAATAAAGATATTGTGTCCATTTACAACTAAAAAATATTTTTAAAAATCCGGAAAGATGAAATTTAACTGAGATATATATCAGAGCCTATTATGTTCACGTTTGGGTAGACTGGTAATAAAGATTAGTTAGGGATTTGTGTCAGTAATTAGCATAATGTAACTTACATGTGAATGAAGTTGCCAATAAATATAGTATAATTCTTTCTACCTTAATGATCTGCCATTTATCCAGCCAGCCATGCATTCATTCCTGTTAGTTATTCATTTATACATGTATTCATTCAACTGATTCTTGCTGTGAAGTAAAAATTTAGGTGGTTATAATTAAGAGTTTTTCTCTAGCTTCTTAGATCTTCAAATCTGTTTCAATTCAAACATGCTAATTTGAATTACAGTGCTAAATACTAACCGCCAAATTATATGTAACATGAAGTGTATAACTTGATTGTTAGCTAATGAAATCTTGAAAAGTCAAGTTGAAGTTAGTTAAGTAAAGAGGAAGGTCTAAAGGCAGGAGTTTTGTCAGGAAAATTAGGCATTTTGTTCATGGATAGGAAACTAAATGAGCGTGCTTTTGGAATTACAAATAGTGCATAATGGGACTGGTGTTAAAACTCAGTGGTAGAGTGCTTGTGTAGCATGTATGAGGACTTGCTTAAAGATCATGCTGGAGCATTGTAATTCTTGGAATAAGTGGAACTTCCATGCTAGAATCATTGTTTTTATCCTACATGCTCTGATTTCAATGTAATAAGATTTTCATTTGCCATATTGAGATATTGCTGTAGAACAAGTATAAAATGTCTTATTTTTCCCAGATAAAAACATGTTGTCAAATGGTAAACTGCAGTAAGGCAATTATGGTTTTAGAATTGCATTTCTGAATGAGATTTTACCTAAGATATAAAGTCAACTCTATATAAGGGAAATGCTTGCCATGAGAATAATATATTGTTACAAGGAGAGCTACACTGTTACTTTGTGCCTGAATTAAATTCGGCCCATTTTTAAACTTTCTTGCTTAAAAAAAAATCATGGTTAGTTTAACTATTGAATTATATTTGTTTTATTTTTTAATCTGGTAGACCTTTATCTTTCTGTGACATTATTCAAGAAATTAATTTTTATGAACTATGTTTCAATTGCATGGTTTAGACCTTAATTTTTTTTTTTTTCTGTAAGCAGGTATGCCTGTTCTGTGGCCAAGAAAATTTATACACAGGATGAAACTTTTTCAGAAAGAGGATATTAAGTCTCAGTATAATACGAGTTTTTCTTCTATAAATTAAAGATTTTCTAACAATATCTAAAGATATTCTTAACAAGGCGTGATTAATTCAAACATATCAAGATGCTCAAGTATCCTGGGTTGATTCATGACCTAAATGTGATGTCTTACAACACATATTCAATGCTGGTATTTGAGCCACATTGAGGAAAGAAGAGAATAACAGAAGGATAAAAAGACTCCCAAAAGATAAAAAGGAAAACAAATAAATGTCCTACCCAAACTTATTGTAATAATGTGCTTTCCTGAAAGGCAAACGAAATACAATGAATTCTTTTTTATAAGTAGTAAACTCATTGCTAGAAGTTAAAATTATACAGATGGGTATGTAAAAGACCCAACCTCTATATTTACTTCCCTGTTTCTCATCCCTGCAGTAATATTTCACCTGTCCAACTTACCTTCCCCTCTGTTGACAGTTTTCACTCTAAAACCAATGTGACCATGCTACTCTTAAAAACCACAATTACCATCCCCCAAAACTTGCACTGAAGGTTTAAGCTCCACCTTAGAGTGCAGAAAACAATCTTCAAAAGATGCTATTTGATTTTTAGTCAGATCCCTAGCAATCCCCTGTGTTCCACTACAGACAACTGTTTCTTTACCTACAGGATAAGCATCCCTGGTTTGTCATATACTTTTGTAGACATATTTTGTCTGCATTTAGGAGTTTCCTGTTTTAGTTGCTCTTGCAGAATCATGAAAGATTCACTATAAATTGTATGTTTGTGTGTTTGCATGTGTATGTTTATATTCATATGCAGGAATATATGTTTATGTAGTAGATTTGTGTATTCATTGTCTCTCAAAATCTTAACATCTTTTATTTTATATTTAACAGTAGTTCACATTTGGAAAAGATTATTATTGTTTGGATCAAACTGATAAATTTTTTTTGAAGATATCATTTTGGGTTTAACAATATCCAACTAGAATAATTTTATTATTGGTTATATTTGTGATTTTCTGCCTAATTACAAGTCATTTTCCTTTGCACGAAATTCCCTCTTTTCACATATGTTGCTTTTCTATGTTATATACCTCTAAGTCATTTCATCTTAAAAGCTTCTATTGTAGTAGTCTTGCCTTATCTTCTAAAGTGGAGACAAATTTTTAAAAGTCTCCTGATTTTACTGTCTTTATCTCTTAATATATCATAATTTATTTTTATATGACATTTTTTATGCTTTCCTAAACTTTTAGACTATGAGCTTACTAAGAGTAGGAGAAATACCTGGTTTATTCCTATATTTCATAAATGATCAATACAGGGTAAAAAAAAGTATAATTTTATTATTATTAAATGAAGAACAACATAAATTTTAAATAGAGATTTAATTTATTTGACATTGTAAACATCAAAGGAGACATTGTTAATGTATCAATAAGATAAAATATTTGAAAATATTTTTAAAGCTCCCCTAAAAGGAATACTTAACGGTACTATTATTTATAATATCTAGAGTTAAAACAATAATTTTTGTTTTGAAGAAAATACTGTTATAATTAATTATAGATAAGGAAGAAAATCAGTTCTGGTTAACTCATGGCAAGAATTTTGAAAGTGTCAATCACTTGTAGTTAATCATAAGATGTTCAGGTCCAGTAGTAAGCAATTCACTGAAAATTAATACCAATTTTAAATAAAATTTAAAAAATAGAAACAGAGAAAAACTAAACCTCACATACTATTTGAGAAAGTCACTTATACAGTCAAGAAATATCCAGGACCTATAGTTAATAATACATTTATTCTATTATAAAAATGATCTGAAGTGGATCTATAACCTGTCATTTCTCTTGATCTTGTTCCACATGGAGTCCTTTTAAAAATTCTCTTCCCAATATCTACCATTAGATATAAACATTATATGACTAAAGAAATTATAATGACTCAATTTGTTATTGCTTGATGCATTTGATGGGAAAATAGTGCCTACATTAGAATTTTGCAACTCTACAAACCCAACATTTGAAAATATAGTTGTTTGTATAATAATAGGAGGATTTGAGTCCCAGAAAAACCATCCATGTGATACTAATGTTACATGCTTTAACTGAAGAACATTTTAAGTGTCCTCTTTACAAAAACTGCTTCAACTGGTCTTCAAGAAAAGACTGGTGTCAAGAGATAACAGACTCTGGGGATGTGGATTGATGTCCTTAGTCTAATCAGTAAAAATCTAGCAGAAAACCTTTTCAAATGCTATTCTTAATTCCAGTTTCATATTTCCCTCTCTAATGAGAATTTGCATTTGCATTTTTAAATATTTCAGTAATCCCTTATAAATATAGTTTATTTGTAACATTCATTCTGCAAACTCAGTGTGGACAGTTTAGAAAATCAACTGTGTATTGGATAATTAAATCTATTTAAATATGGAATTAGTTATCCAGGCTTGACAAATTTCCTTTAACATATACAGAAATATGGAATGCTATATATACATAAATCAGGGGCAAAGAAACCAAAACATTTTTAGAGCTGGTTATTTCTTGATTTCTTACTTTTTTAAATATCTTAGAAAATAACTGTGATTGCCATAATGATGTATGTTTAGAAAATAACCTAAGTACTTATAGAAGATGAACAAGATTCTTCTGGAGAAATGGGCTGTGAGAAAACAAGCTTTAATTACTCTTAGGTCATTATAAGTTCATAAACCAGTTCTTGATAACTCCCAAGTGAGTTGAAAGATCCTCTGACAGTTTACTACAGTGAATATGTATATGTAGGTTTTTAGCAAAATAAGGGAAATGCATTTAAAAATTTTTTGGTGATTTACAGATCTTAAAGCACAGGGGTTCTTTATTCAGTTTTATAGTAGGGAACGTGGAAGACTTCTAGAATTGAAGAGGAATAAAAATGAAGTCTATGGGGCATGCTTAACTTATTCAGCTCTAAAACAGATTTAATTAGTCAATTATCTAATAAACATCAGAATTCATAAACAGTGCACATCTGACTATGTTGAATATAAGTTGCAAATTACCTATATTCATAACGGATGATTGAAACATCATTAAAGATATGTAAATGCAAAATCATTTCATTAGAATTTTGAGGAGGAAAAGGTAATTAAAAAAAAGAACTGTGAAGTGATATTAGCTTTCTTCCCATTTAAAACTTACTAATGATTTATTCTGCCAGAAGATTATTGTAGTTCAAGTCCATTTAGCAGCCAAGCTGCAATATGACAGCCTTTATCTTTTTCCTTCCCGAATGTGGTGGAACCTTGTGAGAATCAAGTCACTGTACTTGGAGAATTTATTGTTTGTCTCATCTACTGTATTTTGAAAAAGATATTTGACAAATAAAATATTCCAGTTTTTTTAATAAATGAAACTAATGCTGCTTACCTTTTGTGAGGCTTTTTTATTTCCCTAACATGGTGTGTTGAATGCACTGGAGAATGGGAATAATTTTCAAATGAAGAATCTCAGCATTTAGATTCTCTTAAGGTGTCCTTGTATTTCATTGTTTCAATGTGTGTCTGTGTGCGCTCACATGTGTGCATGATACATAATTAATGTTTATTTAGCTAAAGCTCTCTATTTAGAGGTTTGATAAAGGCCTCTAGCAATAGTCTTCTGAATCATAAATAGAGGGCCTCTCTTGGTCAGACAAAGCAGATATGCTAGCTAGCTTGGGTCTCTCTTTCTCTTCTTATAGAACCACCATTGTAGCTGGGCTTGGTGATGAACACCCCCAATCCCAGCTACTCAGGAGGCTGAGACAGGAGGATCACAGTTGGAGTTCTGTTTCAACAACTTAGCAAGACATTGTCTCAAGATAAAAATAAAAAAGAGGTGGGGATGTAGCTGATGTAGCTGAGTGGTAGAGCATCCCAGAGTTCAATCCATGGTACAAAAAAAAAAAAAAAAAAAAAAAGAACTTGAAAATTAAGTTCCAAGACACACAGTTTTCTTAGGACCATTCAAACAATCAGAAATTAACTCTTGACTTTCTCAGTTATTTACTTGTAAGACTGGTCATTTGAACTTTCAAATTCGAGCCTGTAAAATTAAATAATTAAAACCTGACTACATTTTTATCTGAGAAAAAATATGATTTGAATAATCTGTTTGAATGCCTGAGACTGTTATAATTATTTTAGCTTTAGAGTAAATTTTACCACTAGGTGTTAATTATAGCAGTTTTAATTATGTTGAGTAGTGATTATAAAAGGTTTTTTAAAATAGTTTATTTATTTTGATTCATTGTAAACAAATGGGGTAAAACTTATTTCTCTGGTTATACGTGAAGTAGAGGCACACCATTTGTGTAGTCATACACATACATAGGGTAATGATGTTTATATCAATCTGCTATTTTTCCTTTCCCCCACCCCTCCCACCCATCTTTTCCCTCTATACAATTCATCCTTCCTCCATTCTTGCCTCCCTCTCCCCCCCATTATGTGTCATCATTCACTTATCAGAGAGATCATTCATCCTTTGGTTTTTTGGGATTGGCTTATCTCACTTAGCATGATATTCTCCAAATTCATCCATTTGCCTGCAAATGCCATAATTTCATTCTTCTTTATGGCTGAGTAATATTCCATTGTGTATATATACCACAGTTTCTTTATCTGTTCATCAATTGAAGGGCATCTAGTTTGGTTCCACAATCTAGCTATTGTGAACCAAGTAGCTATATATACTACTATCATGTGACTGCATCATTGTAGTATGCTGATTTTAAGTCCTTTGGGTATAGGTCAAGGAGTGCGATAGCTGGATCAAATGGTGGTTCCATTCCAAGTTTTGTAAGGAATCTCCACACAGGTTTCCAGAGTGGCTGCACTAATTTGCAACCCCACCAGCAATGTATGAGTGTACCTTTTTCCGCCACATCCTCGCCAACGCCTATTGTTGCTTGTGCTCTTGATAATCGCCACTCCAATTGGGGTGAGATGGAATCTTAGCGTAGTTTTGATTTGCATTTCTCTTATTACTAGAGATGTTTAACATATTTTCATATATCTGTTGATTTCTTGTACATCTTCTTCTTTGAAGTGTCTGCTCGTTTCCTTAGCCCATTTGTTGATTGGGTTATTTGTATTCTTAGTGTAAAGTTTTTTGAGTTCTTTATAGATTCTGGAAATTAGTGCTCTATCTGAAGTATGAGTGGCAAAGATTTTCTCCCACTCTATAGGCTCTCTCTTCACATTGCTGATAGTTTTCTTTGCTGAGAGAAAACTTTTTAGTTTGAATCTATCCCAGTTATTGATTCTTGCTTTTATTTCTTGTGCTATGGGAGTCATGTTAAGGAAGTCTGATCCTAAGCTGACATGTTGAAGATTTGGACCTACTTTTTCTTCGATAAGATGCAGGGTCTCTGGTCTGATTCCAAGGTCCTTGATCCATTTTGAGTTTGTGGAGGGTGAGAGATAGGGGTTTAGTTTCATTTTGCTGCATATGGATTTCCAGGTTTCCTAGCACCATTTGTTGAAGAGGCTATGTTTTTGGCACCTTTGTCTAGTATGAGGAAAATCTATTTATCTGGGTTTGTCTTTGTGTCCTCTATTCTGTACCATTGATCTACCTGTCTATTTTGGTGCCAATACCATCCATTTTTGTTACTATTGCTCTGTAGTATAGTTGAAGTTCTGGTATTGTAATACCCCCTGCTTCACTCTTCCTGTAAGGATTTTTTTAGCTATTCTGGGTCTCTTATTTTTCCAAATGAATTTCATGATTGCCTGCTCTATTTCTATGAGGTATGTCATTGGGATTTTAATTGGAATTGCATTGAATCTGTATAACTCTTTTGGTAGTATGGTCATTTGGACAATATTAATTCTGTCTATCCAAGAACATGGGAGACCTTTCCATCTTCTAAGGTCTTCTTTAATTTCTTCCTTTGGTGTTCTGTAGTTCTCATTGTAGAGGTCTTTCACTTCTTTTGTTCGGTTGATTCCCAAGTATTTTTTTTTTTTTGAGGCTATTGTGAATGGGGTAGTTTTCCTAAATTCTCTTTCAGAGGATTCATCACTTATGTATAAAAATGCATTAAATTTATGAGCATTGACTTTATATCTTGCTACTTTACTGAATCCATTTATGAGTTCTAGAAGTTTTTTGTTGGAATTTTTTGGGTCCTCAAAATATAGAATCATGTCATCAGCAAATAGGGAGAGTTTGAGTTCTCTTTTTCTATTCATATCCCTTTAATTTCTTTGGTTTTTCTAATTGCTCTGGCTAGAGTTTTAAGGATGATGCTGAATAGAAGTGGTGAAAGAGGGCATCCCTGCCTTGTTCCAGTTTTTAGGGGATTGCTTTCAGTTTTTCTCCACTTGGAATGGTGTTGGCTTTGGGTTTAGCATAGATAGCCTTTACAATGTTGAGGAATGTTCCTACTATCCCTATTTTTTCTAGTGTTTTGAGCATGAAGGGGTGCTGTATTTTATCAAATGCTTTCTCTGCATTTATTGAAATAATCTTGTGGTTCTTGACTTTAAGTCTGTTGCTATGGTGAATTTCATTTATTGATTTCTGGATGTTGAACCAACCTTGCATCCCTGGGATAAAACCCACTTGATCATGGTGCACTATCTTTTTAATATATTTTTGTATGCAATTTGCTAAAATTTTGTTGAGAATTTTTGTGCCGATGTTCATTAAGGATATTGGTCTGAAATTTTCTTTCCTCGATGTGTCTCTGTCTGGTTTAGGTATCAGGGTGATATTGGCTTCATAGAACGAGTTTGGAAGGGTTCTCTCCTCTTCTATTTCATGGAATACTTTGAGGAAAATTGGAATGAGCTCTTCTTTGAAGGTCTTGTAGAACTCGGCAGAGAATCCATCTGGTCCCAGACTTTTCTTTTTTGGTAGGTTTTTGATGACTTTTTCTATTTCACTGCTTGAAATTGATCTATTTAAGTTGTGTATGTCCTCCTGATTCAGTTTGGGTGGATCATATGTCTCTAGAAATCTGTTGATGTCTTCGTGATTTTCTATTTTGTTGGAGTATAGATTATTCAAAATAGTTTCTGTTTTGTATTTCAATAGTGTCTGTCGTGATATTTCCTTTTTCATCCCGAATTTAAGTAATTTGAGTTTTCTAACTCCTTCTCTTTGTTAGTGTGGCTAAGAGTTTATCAATTTTGTTTATTTTTCAAAGAACCACTTTTTATTTTTTCAATTTTTTCAATTGTTTCTTTTGCTTCAATTTCATTGATTTCAGCTTTAATTTTAACTGCTTCCTGTCTTCTACTACTTTTGTTGTTCATCTGTTCTTCTTTTTCTAGGGTTTTGAGCTGTAGTGTTAGGTCGTTTATTTGTTGACTTTTACTTCTTTTATTGAATGCGCTCCATGAAATGAATTTTGTTCTTAGTACTGCTTTTATAGTGTCCCAGAGATTTTGATATGTTTTATCTTTGTTCTTGTTTACCTCTAAGAATTTTTTTTAATTTCCACCCTGATGTCTTCTGTTATTCATGCATCATTCAATAGCATATTATTTAATCTCCAGATGTTGGAGTAGTTTCTGTTTTTAATTTTGTCATTGATTTCTAATTTCTTTCCATTATGATCTAATAGAATACAAGATAGTATCTCTATCTTTTTGTATTTGCTAAGAGTAGCTTTGTGGTATAACATATGGTTTATTTTAGAGAAGGATCCATGTGCTGCTGAGAAGTAAGTGTATTTGCTCTTTGATGGATGGAATATTCTATATGTCTTTTAAGTCTAAATTATCAATTGTGTTATTGAGATCTATGGTTTCTTTGTTCAATTTTTGTTTGGAAAATCTATCCAATGGTGAGAGAGGTGTGTTAAAGTCACCTAGTATTATTGTGTTGTGGTCTATTTGGTTCCTGATATTGAGAAGGATTTGTTTGCCGTACATGGATGTGCCACTGTTTGGGGCATAGATATTTATGATTGTTGTCTTGCTGATTTATGCTTCCTTTAAGCAGTATGAAATGTCCTTCTTTATCCTTTCTGACTAACTTTGGCTTGAAGTTCACTTTATCTGATATGAGGATAGCTTTTTTGCCGAGTCCATGTGCATGGTATGTTTTTTCCCATCCTTTCACCTTTAGTCTGTGGGTATCTTTTTCTATGAGTCTCTTGAAGGCAACATATTTTTGGATCTTTCTTTTTAATTCAATTTGCCAGTCTGTGTCTTTTGATTGATGAGTTCAGGCCATTAACATTTAGGGTTATTATTGATATATGATTTTTATTCCTGGTCGTATTAGCTAATTTTTGGTTTTTAACTTGATTTGGTTTCTCCTTTATTTGACTGTTCCTTTAGGATAGTTCCTCCCTTTGCTGATTTACATGATTGCTTTTCATTTCTTCTTCATGGAATATTTTTCTGATAATGTTCTGTAGTGCCAACTTTCTCTTTATAAATTCTTTTAGCTTTTGTTTATCATGGAAGGATTTTATTTCTTCATCAAATCTGAAGGTGAGTTTTGCTGGGTATAAGATTCTTGGTTGGCATCCATTTTCTTTCAGAACTTGAAAAATGCTGTTCCAGGCCCTTCTAGCTTTTAGGGCCTGAGTTGAGAAATCTGCTGATATCTGTATTGATTTCCCCCTGAATGTAATTTGATTTTTTTTTCTCTTGCAGCCTTTAAAATTTTATTTTTATTTTGTTTGTAGGTATTTCCATTATAATGTGTCTTGGTGTGTGTCTGTTGTAATTTTGTACATTTGGTGTCCTATAAGCCTCTTGTATTTGATTTTCCATTTCATTCTTCAGATTTGGGAAATTTTCTATTATTTCATTGAATAGATTGTTCATTCCTTTGGTTTGTTTCTCTGTGCCTTCCTCAATACCAATAATTCTTAAATTTAGTATTTCATGATATCCCATAATTCTGGGATATTCTGTTCATGATTTCTTACCATCTTCTTTGTTTTCAAGGTTAAATATTTTGTCTTCAATGTCTGAGGTTCTGTCTTCCAGGTGTTCTATCCTACTGGTTATGCTTTCTATGGAGTTTTTGATTTGGTTTATTGTTTCCTTCATTTCAAGGATGTCTGTTTTTTTTTTTTTTTTTTTTCAGAATCTCTATCTCTTTGTTGAAATGATCCTTTGCTTCCTGCATTTGCTCTTTTAACTGTTGATTGGTGCAATCATTCAATGCCTGCATTTGCTCTCTCATCTCATCATTTGCTTCTCTAATCATTTTAATTATGTACATTCTGAACTCCCTTTCAGACAGTTCTTCTGCCATGCTGTCATTGGATTTTATTGTTGTAGCATCTAGGTTTTTTGGGACACTTTCTTCCCTTGTTTTCTCATAGTGCTCATGTATCTTCCCCTCTACGAGTGCAAATCTGAGATACTGCAGTTTCCCTCCTATAGACTTATAGTATTCCTGCGGTTTCCAGTAACTCTCCTCCTAGTCTTCAGTAGCCTGATGTCTTGGAGGAACTTGATAATGCAGTGACCCAGAAAATCCTTTTCTGTGCCCCTCTAGGGATGGTGACCTCCAGGTGGGGTATATTCCCTGCTAGTGGGCAGAGGCACCTCCACATGTTGATCGATGGTCAACTGAAGGTTCACTAGACTGTGGGCTGGGGCCTGGCTGGTCTTGTCCTGGCTCTCAATATTTCTTCTTCTTGAATCCTGAGTCATGGAGCTATATGGAATGCCATTACCCTGTAGTCTGCCATCTTGCTTCTCCTGAAAATTTTGATAAATACATTTATGTTTAAACTATTTGAATGATTTTTTTTACATAACAGGATTCATTTGGTGTGGTTTTTCAAAGAAACAACCATTTTCAGTATCTTCACTGTCTATCCACACATACACAAAATACATATATAAATGTGTGTGTGTGTATATATATATATATATATATATATATATATAAATGCAAATATATACAAATACATATGACTGGCAAGAGACTTTTAGTTGCACACTGTCATGCAGGATGTGCACAGGGTGAATATAAGAGATGTAAATAACTTCCAGAATAAATTAATGTAGAAAATGATTGAGAAGTCATACATTTGGCTCTTAATAACTTCTTTTTAACATAATTGATTTTATTGTGAGTTTATGAAATTTATTTTTTAAAATGGCTGTGTTTATTCATCAGAGCACAAAATTCCTAGAAATGCAGCAATTGCTACTCAGGAGCTAACTCTAGCACACAGATGAACACAATTCTTTCTTTGAGACTGCTTTAACAGCTCACAGAAACATTATCCACAATTTATAATGGTTTGGAATTAAGTACAAAGTGAATATTTCTGTACCTCAGGCCACAAATGCTATTTACAAAATTAAGAGGATTTTTCCAAGGAGATAATAGATCTTTTTTTTTTTCAAGAATCCAACCAAGAATTAAAATACTTTAAAACATTGCACAGTAATCACGATGTTTAACACTTTATAGGTGCATTTAAAGTAAATACATCATATTTTAGATCACTGCTATAATTAGTAGTTGCAATTAAAATGAAAAACAAAATTTATAAATTTTTTCAACATAAATTACTATTTAACTTAGTACAATTAAACCTAGCACAGTTAAAATAAAAGTTCACTTGTTATTTTTTATAGAACTAACTCTCTACACATAATACTAACTTCATCATTAGAATAAAAATCTAATACTAACAATTCTTCTGTTCCTCTCAGAAGAGCTATTTAAACAAGGAATATTCCTACCCAGTACTGCCATGGTCTCCCCTGCAAATTACATTGTCCTTCCCATCTACTCCTGTATTCTTTTGCCTCTGTTGCCTAAATCAGGATAAGGATTTTTGTACTTTGACTAAATCTGAGCTAAATTCTGATTTTGAAAGTGTAAAACCACAAAAATAAAATTCGTTTAGCATAACATAGGCAATATCATTATTTTAAAAATTATTGTTAATTTTTTAAGTTCTAAAACCAATATAAGTTTAAGGCAGAAAACTGAAATGACCAGTAAGAATTTAGTAAAAAAGAAGAAAGAATAATGAGTTATTCTTAACACGCAATATTTCTATCTATTAGATAGATAGATGGATGGTCAATTGATAGATGAATTGATATGCATACAAAGATATGAATAGAAATACTGTGTATATTTTCCTAATCTGATATATTCAATTTTACCTCCTCTTTCTTTTTGCTTAACATTATTCAATAGCCACTTCCTGGTAGATTAATTGTAAATGTTATTTTTAATGTTTGGAAGATCATAGCATACAGATGAATAGGATACTCACTTAACTTTGGGTTTTATAGATCATTTTCAAATTTGGGGGCCTTTAGAAAATACTACAATTAAAATTCATCTATACTAAATCTTTCTATTCATGTTTGACTTTGATTAGGTTGATTCTAACATGTAGACTCCCTAATTGTAAAACATGGCTATTCTAAAGTTACCTTTATTATATTGTATAATTTTATATTAAAAGAATCTTTTATACAACTAAATGAAAAGAGCCAATGTCAATGGCTATCTACTGTCCATGACTGACAGAAAGCATCAGAGATGGTAAAACCATCACAGGGTATCAAAGGCATTCTTTTGAGCAATAAATAAAACTCTTCATGTGTTATATCGAATGATAATGGCCCATGAGGGAAAGAGCAGAGTATAAACCACAAACTTAGCACATTCAAACTATGATAAGGTCCAGTTGTTCACTGTCTGTTTTTCCCCATCTATAAGGAATGCATTGTAATAATTATCTTGAGCAATGCTTTATGATACTAAATATTATAGAGTGAGTTATATAAAGGTGGTTCTGGGTGTTTGATAGTTATTTATAATGTTCAGGAAGGACTTCAGAAAACACTATCATGGACACAAGTAGAATTCTGTCAAAGAAATATAACCCTTCTCAGTGTATGAAATCAGCTCTATAATGACCTTACATGGCCGGACCCTGAATTTCACTCCCTGGGCCAACTCTAAACTTGTTTTTATGAATCAAAAGCAATATTTTCATAATTACAGTATCCTCCTATCCCCCATGAAAGTCCAATGATGCATCTGCCTGTTCTTTTGAGGGGTTAGTAGGACAACACTGTAAAGCTCTTTGGAAAAGCTAAAAGCAATCTTCACAGTGAAAAACAAAAACAAAAAACAAAAACAGAAAAAAACATGATGAAGTTAAAAGTCATTGATTTTCTATAATTTATATATATATAATTTATGTTCAGACAAATATATATGCATTTATTTACACATATTTTAAAAAGCTATATTTTCATATTTATGGTTACCTAGGTCCCTCAAGTACTTGGGAACGAAAGGTACAACATGGATTAATTCCTTTATCTAATGAGATATTTTTAATATCTAAGTCTTAGCAAACATTTGCAATAAAATTTTGTAAATAATATTTGAATTTTAAAGCAACTAATTTGTTCAGGTGTACATCCATTTGTCCCTGTAGGGATGTGTCTCTTTATCCTTACAGCAGTTGTTCTATTTTGGACTTTGTAATTTCTTACTTAGAGTACTATAATAAGATAGCCTGACTCCATTCCCTGCCTTTAATTTATCTATTCTCCAATGCATTACCCCAGGGATGAGATACTGTCCCTACAATGAGTCCATATCTAGTACCCAAAACTTATTTGGTCAGGAAGAAGTTTTACTACTAATAATTGGAATTGCAGCAGGTACACAGGGTGGACATTCTCCAGGTCACTATTGCTCTAATAGTCTCATTTCTTTACTCATTTGATTGCACCTGCTTGGTTCATAAAAATTTTACTTTGTTGTCTGTGTCCTACATTATCATCAAATTAGTCTTTCTGTTCTCAAATTTGATCAAATTAATCTGTTTCTCAAGAATTTTAACTGGCTCCCTATTAGTCTCCTATACATTTTCACATGTCCAACAAAATCTTTAGTCTACCTTTAAACTTTGTTTCCCCAGAAATAAAAAGGGTGATAATATTTATTGAGGACTTAGAGAAATGATGATGATGGTGGTGGTGATGGTGATGATGATGATGATACAGCATATAGCGTGCTAAATATTTTAATTTAATAAACATTTTTATTCCTCATAGTAATACTGCACACACACACAGAGACACAAAATCCAAATCTGAAAGAGAGGTTAGGTCCCTTTTCCAAGGACGTAATCTGGAAAGTTACAAAGCCAGAATTTACACATATATCTATCTTATTTCAAATCTGGTCTCTTTCTACTTCTGCAATGGAATGCTGACTTGGGCAAGAATTCTCAAGGCAACAAGCATGTTTCAGTGTAAAGGAAATTAACTGAGTCCAAGCCATAAATCGATTTCATCACATTACATAGTTAACATGTTGACTTTATCAAGTTAAAGAATAAGAAAATACACATGAATAACATATTAGAAAAATACCCTTGTAAATGTACTTCAGGAAAATTATAAAACTATGCAGTTATGAGAATACTTATATAGGGAGGAAAGAAAGCAGAAGGCATTAGAAACAGGGAAACACCTCTTAACATAAGGTTCTAAAAGAATCACTGAGAAAAAAAAAATGCATAGGAAGACAGCATCTGCCAACGCAATGGCCCTCAGAAGGCAGCCTGTGTCTATAAAGGGATTGAGACTAAAGATGCTGACAACATAAAATGTAACTCACCATATCAGGCTCCATTAACTTGATATGCCTTTTAATTTAAGTACAAGTAAGTAAGAATGAACCTTCTGAGAGCAGAAATCTATAAAATGTTAACACGTGCATTCTCATGGTTATCTGCCACTTAAAAACAGCTGGGATATTTTTGGTTTCTTTTCTTCATTTTTTTTTTTTTAATGCCAAGTAACTGTAGTTTACAGTAAAAGTTTTCTTTTGTCTTTTTTAAAAAAATAACTTTTTGAGTCACATAACAAATCATTGTTGTAGTTCAAAATATGAAAGTAGATGTAAATCAGAGAAATTAATGGTTACTCAGTCTTTCTTGCATCAGCTATGTAATGAGTACCACTGGTTTTCTGCCGGACCAACTTGCTTAGAACCATAAAGATAAATAATGAGGCAGCAACCATTCCACACAAGTAGCTAACAATCCATCAGGGAAGGCAATATGTACAAACATACAGTAGCCTAAATTATTATGAGTTTCATGAATAACATTTAAAAGTGTAAGGGATAAAGGAAGAAAAGATCAGTTTCATTTTGGAACCTCAGGGAAGACTACATACATTCATGAGTTAAAGTAGTGTTTGCAGATAAAAAGTAAATGATTGAAATTTAGTGTTTTATTTCATCTCATTAAATACATAAAATTCCATAAAGCGCTTGACCTTTCTCAATTGTAACAGGATATTTAAAATTTTTGCCGTATATATAGATTATAGATCTATACATGAAAGTTAAAAATAAGGGATCTAGAAGAAATCAAAGAAGAAAATCTTATAGTGTTAGACTAGGTAAGCATTTCTTAAATAATTCATAAAGAGATCATAAGATCTTAATCTGCTCTTTTGCTTTCATCAAAGATATCAGCAAGAAAAATACTGAGATTAGAACATATGAAGATATATGTATGATTTTTCTGAAAAATGACTTTATTTCCAGAGTATGTGTTTAAAAGCTCTTAGAATTGAAAAAAAAAAACCAAAACTCACTAAAAAACAGATAAAATACCAGTTAAACTGCAAAATGCAATGACCATATGCTCCATAAATATATGTAAAGTTGTTCAACTTCATTAATTAAAAGAAAAATGTAAAATTCTATATAATTTTGATGAAATAGATGAATTTCAAATACAATTCTAAATTTTGAGGAGGATATGTAGGAACTTAAAGTCTCATAACTTCTTAGTGGAAGTGGAATTTGGTAAAACCAGCTTGGAAATCAGGACAGCTTCTAATAAAATAAGTATATGCTTTCCTTATGGCCCAGCAATCCTATCCCTAGGGATATTCCTGCATTTGTTTTTAAGTGTTGTTATAATAAGTTAAAACAAACTTAGTGACTTAAAACATCACATATTTATTATCTAACAGTTGTTTAAGTCGAGGCTACTAATGATTTGTGAGCTGAAATCCAGGTGTCTAGTGTAGGCTATAGGCTATAGATTAGAATCCATTTCTATGCCCTTTCCAGCTTCTAGAAGGTCCCTACATTGATTGACTCATGGCCTCTTTCCTCTGTCTTTAAAGCCAGCAATATTGAATTTCTCTCACACTTTCTATCACCAACTTTCCTACCTATAAGCACACATACACACACCAGCGTAGACTCATGTGATTAGATTGGGCCCATCAGGATAATGCAGGACAATTTCACAAACTCAAAGTCTTTAACTTAATCACATTTCCTTGGTCATGTAAAGTAACATATTCACAGGTTTGGGGAAATAAAAAGTGGACATAGTTTAAGGAGCTTTACTCCACACAGTACCCAAAAGAAATATATAGTAATGCTTTTCTATGGGAAGGATGATACATATGTATTTGTGCAAAGTTAGTAAGGCAGATATTTTAATTCATATATATATATATATTATAGCACATAAATTTCACAAACTAAGCAAACATAATCAATGCCAAGATGAAAAATTAGAATTGGTGTGACATCCAGAGAATCCATGTTCTTTCCATTCCATAACTTTAATGCCTAACCATAAATTGTTTCCTCCAAAGGTAACACCTATCATAATTTCTTTGTATTGATTAATTTTTTTCTGCTTTTGGACTTTGTATCTATGGAATCATTCAGCATATCCTCTTTTGTATTTAGCTTCATTTACTGTGTTTCATCTATTGTGTGAAAATATATGATTTACTTACTAATTCTAATCTTGATGAGCATATGTTGCTGTATTTTGTTTCATTTTGAGGAGGGTGTATTGTGACCATAAGTGAACATTGCTTCATATTTTATAATCTATTGTTATATAACAAATTACTCAAATTAGCACCGAAGCAACAATCCCTTTTTTATAATATATAGTTTTATATATATTAAAAACTATTTATATAGTAAAAACTATTTATATATATAAGTATATATGTTATATATGTAAGTATATATATATATTTGTATATGAAACTATATATTTTATATAATATTTATTTTTATTAGGTAGCACTTGAAAAATAGAGCATTTACTCTCCTTGTTAGATAAATATGACATAGAATCTTATGGTAAATAATCAATATAATGACATATTTTGCTTCCAAACATTTTTTTTCTGGGAATATCATTCACAGGATGTTCATTAGCTATGCTATACATATAACTATTCCTTTTATTTCCATGAATAGCATCATCAACAGTTGAGAGGACACACTCTTTTCTAGCACATCAGCTTCATATCCATGCTCCATCTTGTTTCCAGAACTGTTGACTTAAACCTTAAACTTTTCACCGAACATTAAAGATGCCTTCAAATCTCGTGTCCCTATTTTTCATATGATGCTTTAATCTCATAGGGAGATTCTAATGTTTTCACTATTTTTTCCTTATCTCTTGACTTAACTTTTCTAGGTATTCAGAAAACTACATAAATTTTCTGGGAAATGCTGAGAAAGAATTCTTCTGTGGAAACATTACTGTTCAGAGTTTAGTTAAATCCAAACACTGGACTGCAAGAAAATATGCAATACACCACATAAAATTTAAACTTCAGAATAAAGAACATTTTTAGTATAAATGATGCTATGCAATACTTGGGATATAGTAATCCTAAAGACTGTTATTTATATGGAATCAAATTTAACTGGGCATCCTGTCTATGTGTTAGCTTAGTTATGAGACCCCACCAAACTGGCATTCGAAGACAAGGTGATTCAGTTGTAGTATCTGCTACCTTCTATTGTTTCACTTTCCTTAATATTGGATTCCTCTTTACTCAAGTGTTGGTCTAATCGCTTCACCCTTTAAAATGGTATTTCTTTTGACTTCCCATGCTAATTTGCGTGGGCCTCAGAGTTAGGGTTATTTGCAATTCCTTTTCAGTTAAGACTTGTATCTTACTGGGCCCAGTCATTCTCTGGAGAATGTGATTGTCTGAAGAGATCATCCAGAACTATAGCAAAACTCTGTGTGACTCAGTAAAATTGTCCCCAATTTTAGTTTTTTAATTACTAGGAACTGCCCACTAGATGGCATTATGTCTGACTTTATTGCAAGATCTGAACACTATTCTCTTTGATTTAGAATGATACATCTAATGCCTTCTTTGGGTAGTTTTCTTTCAGTGTTGACAGAAAATTTAGAAAGTTTAGGAAGATCTACCTTAGCCAGCAGGGATGACTGGGTCTCAGCAGGCTTGTTCTTCCTCCCACCTTGCTCAGCATTGACTGCCTTTTTTCTTTTTTTTTTTTTTTTTTTTAACATTCAAAGGACACAAAAAGAGATGTCTGTGCCAGATAGAATGAAGGGCCCATGAGGAAATCAAAGTAAAAGTAATAATTTGAATTTTTTATTCTAGCTTATAATTCTAGACACTTTCTCAATCAAATGCCAAACTTTTGTTATGCGGAAACCAGACTGAGTACTTTGAGATTAGGAAGAAAGCCAGCTTGTTAATCACCACTGTGGGCATACTACGTGCAGTCAAGAGAAGGCAACTTTTCCTCTCAAAGGCAAGACCAAAGGTCAAACTACACCTGTGAACCAAATTGTTCTTCCAAGGAAAAGAACAGTTAGGTAAGACAGGCTTGCTTAGGTGCAGGTTCGAATTTGGAAAGGAGGGGCTGAGAAGTTGAGAGCAAGAACTGCAAAGGTTGGGTAAAGAAAACTGAAGGCCATTTGTTTCATTTCATACTTCAAGGTGATCAATGCCTCGACAGAGGTTTTACGTGTTCATGACAAGTGTGTACTTGGAAAGGGAAGGCTCCTTTAAGGAAACTACAGCTGGTCCCTATGCCAAGATCATCTCTATTACTTTTTCATTGCTGTCTTTCTCACCCCTTGTAGATCCTGGACACTAGGTCTGGGAAACATTTCGACACTAAAATATATAAAAAAGTGTGAATTTTGGATCTAAATTGCATAGGTCCCCAGAGCTGTTATTTACTGTCTGGGTGGTATGGGGAATTTTCTTTACTCCTCTGCCTCAAGTTGCCTCATCCTGTGAAAGTTGAAAAGATTGCACAGGAAGAGTTCTGGCACAGCGAGAACTATGGAGGTGGTAGGTATTATTGTTATTTTTATTATTGGGTTTGATGCTTGATGAAGAAGAGAGTCTCACAAGGTGCCAGTGTGTGGTAGAAAATAAGGCAAGGCAGAGGGACCAAATTCTCCTCAGGTGCCTGATATGTGTGAAGAACCTAGAAGCCTTGCTTCCAATATATTTGATTTTCATATCCAAAAGAAAGGTAGACAGTATTAATTCCATTTGACTGGTAAGAAAACTGAAGTTGTGAAATTGAAAGTAACTGGATGAAGGTCACATAGCTAGAAAGTAAAGGTATAAGAATTTAAACACTACCCTGTCATATTTGAAGACTTTGTTTCATCTCATACTACTATAAGATTGTTCCATCTTATAAAGCTTATGTTCACCTTCTTGTGAGGAGACTGGTCTGAGACACTTATCCATCCCTTCTTTCTTTGTCATCATGTCATCTTCTGATGTTGGCTCAGAAGAAAAAAGCTGTTTGAAAGTCCTGTCCAGATAACATAGGCAGAAGTTGAGGAGAGGAAGTTAAGGGGGGTTTGTTATTTGTGATTTCTTCTTGATAAATCTAAGGAATATACAGGTGTAAGAATAAACTGGACCATACTGCCAAGAGCTCACAGCTGCCTTTGTAACTGACAGCTTTCTTTAACAAAACACTAAGAACTGCTTGTTTTCTATATGGGCCTAAGCTTTGTTCTGAATCTATGTCACATAGATATCCAGGATATTACTAAATCAAAAGAGTCTATAAAATGCTAAAATTGGTACTGTAGGGAACTTTAAGATAGAAACATAATTCCTAGCATGAGACTTTTTTGGTGTCTCATTAATGAAATCACATGAAATGCCTAAGGCAGAAAAAGATGTGAGGAATTGTTTAAATTGTCTTTTCTTTTATGTAGACAATTTCAGTGTTTTATTTTAAATGGGTCATTACATATCTTCAGTCAGAATTAATTACATCTTTGTTCTTAAATTGATAACCTTTTCATAAGACAGGCTTAGGACAGAAGACATTCTATGAGAGTTTTAAAAGCATTTAAGGCGCTTCTGATCACTACCACCACCTTTTAACCTTACAGAGGTCCTACACACTGGCATTCTCCTGGATACTCAGGTGAGTTATATCATCAGTCCTCATAAGAGTTTTACAGGTGGAGAGATTAGTGCTTGGATTGTTGGAAGTCTTATAGCTGAACAGTTAACCTCTTGTGCTCTCTGGAAGTTGAATTTTTGTTCCACTGAACTACCTTAAATTTACTTTCGATAATTTTACCCATTATGAGCTGTGAGCCTCTTATCCATTAAACAAAAATAATAGTATCTGCTTCAATGGAAGGTTTGTTGTGATATTGAGTGAGATATTAAAGAGGAAAAAAAAAACTGTGCACAAAGACTAAACTTTACCTACTCTTGCTAATGTGATCTGCCTTAGACCACAGAGCTTTTCTGATATAACAAAGCAGAAGTTATTATCCCACAAGAGTTGAGTAAATGAAGTCTGGTTACAATAAGCTATATCTGAAAAGATCAGTATTATTTGTGCTAAAAGTTAAACAAAAAACCTAATGAGAGCAGAAGTCTTATTGTATTTTAAATGGGAATGAGAAATCAATTCAGCTCCTGAGGACTGCAGGTGATAGGGAGACTCTGCATGGGCATCAGCTCACAGAACTCAGCTTGAATCCTAACCGAGGACCTTCAAGACATGGTGTGTTAATTTCCCATCACGGCAATAAAATACTTGACATGATTGACTTGTAAAGAAAAGGTTTATTTTGGCTTATGGTTCTGAAGATTTAATTCCATGATCGAGGAGCATCCTTGCTTGGACCTCTGATAATGCAATGGCACATCATGGCAGGAGCTGGTGGAAGAGCAAAACCACTTTCATCACTAGCCAGGGAGCAAAAGAGAATGAGAAGAGACTGGGTCCCACAACCCCCTCCAAGTGCACACACCCATGATGTAAGGACTTCCCACAAGACATACCTCCTAAAGGTCCACAGCACCCTGCAAAAGCACCACTCTAGGGACAAAGTCTTTGATAGACAACCCTTGGAGGATACTTACCCAAAGCATAGTAGACACAAATTCATCACTAATAAAGACATCCCAGACAATATTCATGTTTAGTACATCTTCCTTCTTTTAATTGTTGTTGTTGTTGTGTTGGTGATAGTGCTGCTGGGGAATTAATCCTGGGTCTCACACAAGCCAGAAGAGTGATATGCTACTGCACTGCATCACCAGTATTTTTCACCGATTGCCATGAGAATTTTGCTTATTATTTTCATGTTTGATCATAGTGAAAACCTTACTGAAAAATGCTTATATTTATTGAAATAAAGGAGCAAATACAGGAGCGAGTTATTTTTCACAAAAGTTACTTTTTATCAATAATGAAGTAAAATATACTTATGAACATAAATATTTTGAAGTGTATTTTAGTCAGTTATTTTATTGTCATAATGGAAAGACCTGACAAGAGCAATTAGAGTTGGAAGTTTATTTTGGGACTCAGTTTCAGAGGTCTTGGTCTATAGATGACCAGCTCCATTCCTTGGGGACTGAAATGAGGCAGAACATCATGGCAGAAGGGTGTGGCATAGGAAAGCACCAGAGAGGGCTTTCCTTACCACAACAAAATATAAATTCCAAGGCACGCCGCCAGAAACCCACCTCCTCCAGCCATATCTTACCTGCTTTCAGTTACCACTCAGTTAATCCCTATCAGGGAGTTAATTCTCAGTCATCTTATCTCTAGGTCTTGCATTGTCTCACACATGAGCTTTCAGAGAACGCTTCACATCTAAACCATAACAATGTGTTTCTGCTGTGTAGGTAGTACACATATTCACAAGTTATTATACATGTATGTATCTCCGTATAGGTATGTATATAAGGATGTGCACTTTTACACATTTGTTAACTAACAGCCCCTCAAACAATTATAAGGTTTTCATTAACTGACTTTTACATAATAAATTTTATTACACATATTTGCAATTTCAAGCATAATGTAATTCGAAAAATACATTTTCTTAATCATTTTCACATTTGGATTTTCATAATCATCATTTACAATTTAGTTTATACTTAAAGAATTGAAGCACAGGGATCCTAAGTGAGTTATGTCAAGTCGTGTTCTACATGCTCTTGTGTTTAGAGTGGAATTTAAATTCTGTGGCTTTTAAGTTCATAATGCCAAGTCTGCCTTGTTCATATTATTTCCACTAAAGTTAAAAAATTCTTTCTCTCTTTATAAAATAGTTAACTTCTCCCATAGAATTATTCTTAACACAGTCTAGTCATATACATATGTAGGCTTATCTAATTTTGTGTATATAAAAACACATGAATTTATTATGCTTGGATTTCAGTCAAAGCTGAAATAACAATTTAGCTTAAGATCAATTTAATAGGCATTGATAAATCATTTATTATATACCATGCAACCCCATGGGATATACTCATCAATAAGATTCTTCTTGTGCAGATAAAATAATTGTGATAGAGTTATTAATGTGTTATAGAAAGAGAGCAGGGAGTGACTCATTGGTGCCCTTTACCATGATGGTTTTAGAGAAATAGATTCATCTAATGCATTTTATCACAGAAGAATAGCACCTACCTCTTTTAATAGAAATTCCATGAATAAGACAATTTAGATCAGATACCACACAATCTATCATTTCCCCCTAAGGTAGCACAGTGTGTATAACTTCACACTTATTAAATGAGTGTTTTTCGATCTAACATTTAAATACCCAAAATTTGAGGTAAAAGATTCATTTTAAAGTTAAGAATCTAATTTCTTTAGTCTATACATGATAAAAATAATAAGTGAGTTGACATTAAAAGTCACCAAATTCATAAATTAAGGGATATCAAAGTGTTGTAATATAAGAGAATACCCACCTGCTTGTCAATGAAGAACTAGTGGCTTAATTTCAAAAGTCAATGAATTTTGATTCAACAATCTAAGTGAATATCTTTAACTCCTTAATATGTAATTTTAATCAATTAAAGTGTGTGTATATATATATATGTGCTTTTATATATAATCAATGTGTCTATGTATGTGCATATATGTATGTGTATATTTGTGAAAAATATATATAATTATCCATTTTTAATATTAGTCTGCTTCTTACAAATGTCATCTGTGAGCATTTACTTGGAGTGAGGTTTGGAACTATGAGTGTTAACTGAAAACCATTAACTCAATACATAATGTGTATTTATTATCACAGTATCATTCATTGTACTGACTGGAGTCCCTATTTTAGGCAAAAAATGCTGAATAAAAGATACAGACAGCAAAAGTGATGTTGTATGGGTAAAAATCTAGCAATATTATTTGCTTGTTGAAATAATAGAGCCTGGGAGTTTCCTTCATGATCAATTAGAATCAAACTTCATAATAGTTTTATCATTAATAGTCTGTCAATGTCTCTGTATATCATATCAGATGTCTTAGATATTGACAATCTAGTCTTGATTTGAAGTAGCTTCTGGAGTCCCAAGAACTGAGCATTGTCTAGTTGAGGTAATACATTTACAAGGGATAAGTAACCTCAAAACAAAACATTTATAAGAGATTCCATGGAAGACTTTCATATTAATTAATTAAGCATGTGCATATAGAAGTTTTTCTAAACACTGTTTAACAACATGGCACATAACATCTCTGAATGATGTTCAATTAGAAAAATCTTCATTAGAATGGCAATTATCAAGAATACAAGCAACAACAGGTGCTGGTGAGGATGTGGGGAAAAAGGTACACTCATACATTGCTGGTGGGGTTGCAAATTAGTGCAGCCACTCTGGAAAGCAGTGTGGAGATTCCTTAGAAAACTTGGAATGGACCCGCCATTTGACCCAGCTATCCCACTCCTTGACCTATACCCAAAGGTCTTAAAATCAGCATACTACAGAGATACAGCTACATCAATGTTTATAGCTGCACAATTCACAATAGCCAGAATGTGGAACCAACCTAGATGCCCTTCAATTGATGAATGGATAAAGAAACCATGGTATATATATGCAATGGAATATTACTCAGCCATAAAGAATAATAATAAAATTATGGCATTTGCAGGCAAATGAATGAATTTGGAGAATATCATGCTAAGTGAGATAAGCCAATCCCAAAAAACCAAAGGATGAATGATATCTCTGATAAGCGGATGATGACACATAATGGGGGGTGGGAGAGGGGCAAGAATGGAGGAAGGAGGGACTGTATAGAGGGAAAAGATGGGTTGGAGGGGTGGGGGGAAGGAAAAAATAACAGAATGAATCAAAAACTATTACCCTATGTAAATGTATGATTACATAAATGGTATGCCTTTAGTTCATGTACAAACAAGATGTATCCCATTTGTTCACAATAAAAATAAATTTTAAAAAATAAAAAAAAAAGAAAAATATCCATTAGTTTAAATTTATACTACAAAATAATAATATGATTATATATTGGCCCACTTTGGTTTTATTGCTAATATTTCTCAGTCAGTAAGTACAAGTTAATCTTTATTTGTCTGCCACTGAGTATTGCACAACTACAAAGTAACTTAAAAACTGACTTGGCATATAAGTTTTGAAGAAATTAAATAATTTTCTTAGGACAAATGGAAAAGTAACCCAGAAAGGGGCTTCGTATTTGGAAAAGAGGAAGGAATTAGGAAAGTTTAGGTTGTTTCTAAAAATAAAGAGCTGACTTCACAAAAAGAAATGGAAAGGGGCACAAGTTGAAAGGAAGCTATGTCAGGCAATTGTGGGGAAACTGGTTTTATTTCCAGGGTTGCTCCTTTACATAATGTTCATCCATTAGTAGTTTTTTTCTTACTGGTTTCCAGGGAATTTGAACATGGTAAGGAACACATTCATCTCTATTAAATAAATGCACAATGCACACAGGATTTCTATGATTGAATGTGTTCAGATAGGAACAAGAAAAATGACATAAATTATATCTGGGCCTTCTTGACAGTGACATTTCTGTTAATTGGATGCTAGGAAACAGTGACCTTACCATCTCCATCTGTCTTAAACAGAAGCTAACTGGTACAGTTTTAACCATCTTTCCCATCATCTCAAAGACTGGAAGGTCTTAGTGCACTCATTTATTATTCAGGTTCAGAAAAAGACTCTGGTCATTTAGAAATCGAGAATCACACAAATATGTGTGTGTGCATGTGCACACCACAATGAGCAACGACAGGTAGAGGACAGTGTTCCCATAGTTTAAAGTGAAAGGGAGGGATGCAGAGACCTCAGCAATGACAGGTCCAGATCTCTGGTGAAATTCTTCTTGGCTGACATTTTGAAGAACTGCAGTTGAGAAAGTTCTTTAAAAATAAAGAGGGTCTGCTTTCTGAATTTAGTCCCTTCTCATTGTTCTTCCTGGCCCTTGTTCTGAATTCTGAGAAAAGTCATTTTTTGTCTTGTATCTTCTATGGAGTACTGAAGTCAGTTTTGCAAAGAACATGCATAGCATTCACAGACTGCTTCTTGTCAGTGAATATTTAGAGACTCAAGGACTCTTTCCCAGACAAGGCTTTGGGGCCGATATAAATTCCCTCAAAAACTTTTGAGGCTTTTAATTCATTATCTTCTGTGTGTATGAGCCTAACCCAGTCAGTCAGCACAAGCATATCTCTTCCATTTACAAAATTCTCATATCTGCATGTTTTATGCAGCTTTCTCAGTCTCATGTCCCCTCTCTTCTTCCCCTTCTTTTACATTCTTAAATCTGATTTTTGAAAAAGTACGCAATCCCATTTTAGACAACCTTTCCCTGCTGTGACCAAAACACAGGACAAGATCAATTTTAGAAAAGGAAAAGTTTATTTGGTGCTCATGGTTTTGGAGGTCTCAGTCCATAGATGGCTGATTCTATTGCTCAGGGCTCAAGATGAGGCAGAACATCATGGCAGAAAGATGTGGAGGAGAAAAACAGTTCAGGACATGGCAATAAGGAAGCAGAGAGAGCTTCACTCACCAGGGACAAAATATAAACCTCGAAGGTACTCTGTCAGTGATCTGTCTCCTCCAGCTGTGTCCCAACTGCCTACAGTTACCACCCACTTAATCCATATCAGTGAATTAACGCATGATTAGGAAAAACTCTCATAATACAATTGTTTTCCTCTAAATTTTCTCACATTGTCTTACACATGAGGTTTTGGGAGACACCTCATATCTTAAATATAACTAATCCCTTTGTTCAGTTTTGTATTGTTAATAGGCATCTAAATCTTATAGTATTTTAAATCCATAAGTAATGAAGTGTTCCAAGTATGCAAGGCTCCAAACTTTCTGAACCTTATTTCATTCCAATGAGGAAGTATGGTATTGTGGGGTTGGGGTCACAGCTCAGTGTAGAGCACTTGCCTAGAGTGTATGAGGCCCTGAGGGGGATCCACAGAATCCGCCCCCACCTCCTCAAAAAAAAAAAAAAAAAAAAAGGAAGAAAGAAACAAAAGGAAAAAGACAAAATGATATTGTGTGCTTTAAAATGTGTTGAGAGAATAGATCACATAAGCATTTATATCAGAAAAAGCACCCACTTAAACACACACACAAAGATACATGAAAAACATAAAGAAATTTTTGGAGGGAAAGATTACATTTAGTACCTTGATCATATGTGTACACATATATTCAAGGTTGTCAAAATGTGTATGTTAAACATATGAAAATTTTCACATACCAATTATCCTCAATAAACTTTAAAAATAAAAATGTTTGTGAGCATTTGAACCTTCCATAATTCCCTTTGAAAATTCCTCCCTGGATAAGCCCTGGATAAGGGAGTCTGCTCACAAGAAGTAAACAAGCATTTATTTTTTAAATTAACTTTTTATTTTGCCCTGGAAAGGGTGAATAATTCATATAGGATAGTATGGTGTATCAGATAGATAGATAGATAGATAGATAGATAGATAGATAGATAGTTAGAAAGAATGAATCTGTATCTGTATTTACCTCTATTTACCAAATGGATAAATTGTAGATTCCTTCAAGAAAGGACTCAAGATATTATACTTTGATATTTTAAGTGTTTTTATTTCCCTATCCATAAACATGACAATATAAAAAGGGTTGAAAATATACCTGCTTTTGTTCCCTACCTAATGAGGTTTTGACATTTCTTTTCCACATGACCAGTTATTAAATATTTTAGGACTTTTTGTCCCATGTACTCTCTTTACAACTATTCAAATCAGTTGTTTCAATGCAAAAGCAGCCATAGGAATAAATGAATAAGGAATAAAAGAATAAGCATGGCTATCCTCCAAAAACCTTATTTACAAAACCAGCACCAGGACAGAGAGCACTGGAATTCTCACCTTTTTCTTTAATAGTTGCTTGACACAGGGCAACTTTCTTAAACTCTTAGTCTCTTGGTTCCAATGTAGAGTCAGAATATTATCACCTGTAGGTAGTTTTAAATATGACTAGGATAGTGCCTGTGAAGTGGCAGTCGGGAGTCTGGAGAAGAGGAGATGCTCATTCTGTAGACAGGCACTATGAGAGCATCTATTCCTCATAAAATGTTTATACGTATGAACATAAAATGTTTAACTTTGAACATCTTTTTGTCTTTTAATAAAGTCAGGAAGAGTGGAAATTTGAAACTGTATTATTTTCTTCCTTTTATTTTCTACCATAAGTTGGATAGTGGATGCTCAATAAATATTTAACTAAGGACTTGAAGACTAGTGTATCTGTGTTGTCACGTATTAATCACAAGAGGCTCCATAACAATGCTGCAGAACAGTGATTCTTAACCTTTCTGATTTTATATTCTTCCTGTTACTATATCAAAGAACATGGATCTCAGCATGGTAGAAATAAAAAGAGCACATTATTCTGAGAAATATGTGGAGATATTTATAGACATTGGGTTGTTGCATTTATCATTGATAGTAAATTTTAAGGACAGGATTACTGCTTTTGTATTGACAGAAAACAATTTTATCACTCTGACTTTAAAACAAATAATTTGGTTCTGTTTTGTTGAAATGTAAAATGATACAGATGAGAAAAAAAAGTTATTGCTATGGTAACTGGAAAACCAGAAGGTAATAATTTTTAAAATAGAAGTAGTGTTATTGTCAGGTGGGTTTGGGAGGAGAAACCTGCAATACTATTTAAAGGACAT
The DNA here is from genome assembly GCF_902686445.1 of Sciurus carolinensis. Lineage (NCBI taxonomy): Eukaryota > Metazoa > Chordata > Mammalia > Rodentia > Sciuridae > Sciurus > Sciurus carolinensis. Next base: position 83,456,000 of record NC_062223.1, on the reverse strand, counting down.
AATAAGTGAGGGATGTGGAGTCTTAAGAATTATTTTTGAGGAAATTGCAGCCCATCGAGATATTTTTATATCCCTACTGGTTTATAATTGTAACTGGTAAAAAAAATAAAAATAAAAATAATCCTTTAGGGAATTTAAGGGAAAAAATATATATTCCCTCCCAGAAACTGAAATGTTTTAATGACTTTGTCCATATTGTTCAAATGGGATTTTAAGTTTGAAGTTAAAAGATATTCCTCTCTAATATGTAAGAAAGAAAATATGTTTACAATTATTTTTTCATATATGACTTAAAAATTTTTGGAATTACCACCACATGCCAAGAACAGTGTAGGGTAATGTGGGCATAAAACTGAATGAGATAGTTCCTGTATTTTAGATGCTAATAAAGTAGTGGCGAAATAAATAAGTGAATTAACATGGTGCTACCTGTTACAGAGGTGGGCACAGGGGCTATCAAAGCAAAAGAGGAAATATTAAACTCAAATGATTCAAAGATGGAAGTCTGAACTGTATCTCAAAAAATGAAGATGTTGGGCTGGGGAGATAGCTCAGCTGGTAGAGTGCTTGCCTCGAAAGCACAAGGCCCTCAGTTCGATCCCCAGTACTGAAAAAGAAAAAAAGAAAAAATGAAGATGTTTCCCCCAAAAAACTGATAGACAGTGATCCCGAAAGGGCATCTAAAGCTGACATTGTTTCATGTATGCTGCTTCACATTTCCCTGAGTTTGCATGTGCCTGCTCCTCATCCTTACATATATCCTTGTTTCTTCTTATCTGGTGAAAACAGTTATTTTTAAAGAATTACTCCAAATGTCTCCTACTTTGTGAGTCCTTCCCCGTTCATCATAAGCACAGAGAATCACTCTCCCTTTTGTTCATTCTCAAAGCAGGACCAACTGTTCCTCGCATCACACTGTGCGTGAATCTCTTCTCTTGCTTACCTTCTTCCTTACGCTGAAGACACCTCATAGACTAGCTCAGAAGCTGGAAAAATAAATCCTCAATTCTTTGTTAGTTTGGATAGATAAATGAATTTTTTTTTCACTCTATTTTGAATGACCAACTTTTTTGTATTGTAAACAAATAGGGTACAACTTAGTTCCCTGGTTGTACATGAAGTAGAGGCATACCATTTCTGTAATCATACATTTACATAGGGTAATGGTGTTAGATTCGTTCTGTTATTTTTCCTTCCCCACACCCCTCTCACCCCGCTTTTCCCTCTATGAAGTCCCTCCTTCCTCCATTCTTGACCCCCTCCCATCCCTCATTATGTATCATCATCCACTTATCGGCGAGATCATTTGTCCTTTGGCTTTTTGGGATTGGCTTATCTCACTTAGCATGATATTCTCCAACTTCATCCATTTGCCTGCAAATGCCATATTTTATTATTCTTTATGGCTGACTAATATTCCATTGTGTGTATATATGTACACACACTATATATATACACACTATATATATATATATATATATATAAAACACAGTTTCTTTATCCACTCATCAATTGAAGGACATCTAGGTTGGTTCCACAATCTGGCTATTGTGAATTGAGCAGCTATGAACATTAATGTGGCTACATCACTGTAGTATCCTGATTTTAAGTCCTTTGGGTATAGGTCAAGGAGTAGGATAACTGGGTCAAATGGTGGTTCCATTCCAAGTTTTCTAAGGAATTTCCACACAGCTTTCCAGAGTGACTGCACTAATTTGCAACCCCACTAGCAATGTATGAGTGTACTTTTTCCCCACATCCTCGCCAACACCTATTGTTGCTTGTATTCTTCATAATCACCATTCTAATTGGGGTGAGATGGAATCTTAAGGTAGTTTTGATTTGCATTTCTCTTATTACTAGAGATGTTGAACATTTTTTCATATATCTGTTGATTGCTTGTAGATCTTCTTCTGTGAAGTGTCTGTTCATTTCCTTAGCCCATTTGTTGATTGGGTTATTTGTATTCTTGGTGTAGAGTTTTTTGAGTTCTTTATAGATTCTGGAAATTAGTGCTCTATCTGAAGTATGAGTGGTAAAGATTTTCTCCCACTATGTAGGCTCTCGTTTCACATTGCAGTAGTTTCCTTTGTGGAGAGAAAGCTTTTTAGTTTGAATCTATCCCAGTTATTGATTCTTGTTTTTATTTCTTGTGCTTTGGGAGTCATGTTAAGGAAGTCTGATCCTAAGCCGATGATGAAGATTTGGACCAACATCTTCTTCTATGAGATGCAGAGTCTCTGGTCTGATTCCAAGGTCCTTGTTCCATTTTGAGTTGAGTTTTGTGCAAGGTGAGAGATTGGGGTTTAGTTCCATTTTGATGCATACGGATTTCCAGTTTTCCCAGCATCATTTTTTGAACAGGCTACCTTAGCTACAATAGCTATGATTATGAAGCCAATAATCAAACTGGGCTTAAAAGATGGTCATTTGAATGATTAGATTAAGGTAGTTTTGGCATCATCTAAGGAATTTTGGTACATTTTTGTATAGACATGTGCATACCAATAATAAACATTAGTTGAATACTTTTTTCACAGTAGTTATTTCCATTGTACAGAAGCACAAACTGATGTGGTAATAACATTCTTTTTCTTCCACTACATTGTTTACAACAGTTGTCTTTTTGAATAAAATAAACTTAAAACAATATTATTAAACAATATTTTGACATTGTTAAAATGTTCACATTAGCAGGTTATATTTGAGGGTTGGGTGACCTTTTCTTTAGTCATTTTATATTTTTAAGTAATTATAACTATGTGACAATCCATAATATTATTAAATTCCCTTTCTCACACACATTTTTCTTGCCTCTACTCAGATATTAAGTGATTTGGAAATTAAATCAGGCCAATAGAAAAAGTGCTATAGAGAAAAACATATATATGTGGAAATCAATCCAGAATAAGTCAACATTAAAAATTGCTGTCAGGCTGGGTACTGTGGTGTATACCTGAAATCCCAACAACTTGGGAGACTGAGGAAGGAGGATCAAGAGTTCAAAGCCAGTTTCATAAAATTAGAGAGACCCAAAGAAATTTAGCAATACCCCCTTGGAGATGTGGTTCAGGAGCCCCTGGGTTCAATTCCTGGTACAAAAAAACAAACAAAAAAAAAGCTATCAGTTATTTAGGCTCTTATTTCTGAGAATTTCCAAATAACCCTCAACCTACAGCACTCACAATGTACTCTATCATTTATAGCATGATCCATACAGATTATTTCATTTGAACCTATCACTATTCTTGTGAGCAACATACTGTGTTATGATATTATTACCCTAATTTTAAAGATTGTAAAATTGAAGTTTGAGGAAGTTAAGTGACCTGTCTAAGCACATATAGTTCATAACAGATGAAATTGGTTTTAGAACCATATTCTTCACAATTTTGAATAATGTCTTATAAGACTCAAAGTAATCTGGAATCTTGCTGGTTACAGAAAAATATCACTTGGAGAAGGAACGTGGGCTAATGAGATGAGCTATGGAAAAATTTGAATATTGAACATTATCACCCTAGAATATACTTAAGTAATGCTTCTAACTAGATGAAAGCCATCTGGATGCTAATAAACTAGTGGACAAATAAATAAGTGAATTAATACAATGCTACCTGTTATAGAGGTGGGCACAAGGGGCTATCAAAGCAAAAGAAGAAATATTAAACTCAAATGATTTAAAGGTTGATGTCTGAACTGTATATCTCAAAAAATGAAAATAGACAGTGATCTCAATTTTTGCAACTATAAAACTGAAAAAAAAATTGTAACTACCCTAACCACATTTCAAAATTGCTGTAAATTTTGAAGAACTTTTTAAACTGCAATAAAAATTTCAACAACACATAGAAAGAGGAAACTTGCCTTCACGGTTAGATATCTGGCATGGGTTTATTTGGTAACCAAGAGATACAAGTTTTATCCCCAGCTCACCTAGTATATGGTACATTTCTTTGAAAAATTCCCACAGCTTCCATCTGTTTCCTCATCTGCAATAACAGGTTGAACTGCATAATCTCTAAAGCCTGTGTTGAACACCCAGCTTCATACATCAAAGGTCTGTGATACTAAATGAATCTATCCATGCTTTGCAGTTTAGACTCCCTAATCATCAACAGAATAAATTGCAGAGACAGCTGGCTGGGGTTAGGGTATATTCTCTGGCCACAGAATAGAATAAAACTAAAGGGACACATAGTCATCAAACAGATGATAGGACTCTCATTAGCAATGTGTGGAAGCCTGTGACATCCAGAGATGACTGAAGTTGGCATTTCCCCTGCATTAAGATGTCTGTTCAATTAGTTTTTCTGTACTAGCTCAGTCCCAATTCATCCTCTGGAAACTCAAGAGGATGTTCTTTTCCTTTAATAACCAGTATTTGGAAAATAACCATTAAGCTTACGCTTTACCACATATCTACTATGTAGATAATAACACACTATTCAATGGCAAAATCTAAAACATGAATGACATTCATCTCTCTGTTCAGAAAAAAGCATGTACTTCCATATCAGAGAGTGTTGTGGTCAGGGTCCATCTGTTGCTGATGTCTGTAGCTTCTATTTGTCATTTCTGATTCTCTAACACCATGACTGACAGAAAGTAGATGCTTACTTAATACATGATGACAAAATAAATGACCTTGGTTCATTATGTGTTCTCCAGGTTCATGTTTCTTCACATGAAGTGGAAGTGATACCCAATTTATAGAGTGATTTTGAGGGTCAAATGATATAACAGAGGAGAACCTTTTGTATAGTATTTTCTAAAAACAAAATAAAACACAACGAAAAACACATGTGTTTTCTTCATTTGCATAAACTCTCCTGTGTTTTCTTATATTTTAGTGGGGAGAAGTATTGAAGATTTTTGTCAACACAAGTTTAAAAGCAAAAGAATATAAGTAATATATAAAATATGTCAGCAAAGGACCTGTTAGTTGAGACTGAGAAATAATAAACACATTGAAAAGCAAAACAAAGCAAAACAGAAAGGCAAGTATCTGCAATCCATTGAGGTAAACACTTAAATCAAAGGGACACTTACATAAGCTAGACATGGGGGAAGACCTGTGCTTCTCTGTCCTTATTTCCTGCCACACTGGCCCGCTACATCAAAACATATAAGCATGGGCACTTTTACAGGAATTGCTCAAGATTAAAGGACACCTGGATTAGTTTTCAAAAATTAGGGATTTTTATTAAAGATAAAATGTTCTCCTTTACTGGGTATTTAAAATACATATTTATTTATATTGACAGAAATTATATATATTTATTTTGTTTTGAAATACACAGGCATTTTAGTATGGCTAAACAGAGTTAACTAACATTCATCAGCTTACTTTTCACTGATTTTTTTTTTTTTTAGTGTAGGCCTTGTACTTGCAAGGCAAACACTCTACAAACTAAGCTATAACCCCATCCCAGGGACATGTTTCTTTTGTTTGTTCACTTGTTTTATTTATTTATTTTTTAATTTTCAATTCTTTTCTAAAGAAAACACTTAAAATCTATTCTCTCAGCAATTTTCAAGAATACAATATATTGGTTGTACAATAGAGTTGCTGAACCTATTACTCCTTACTGAAATTATGTGTCCTTTGAGCAAAATCCTCACCTCTGGGTAACCACCATTTACCTGTACTTCTATGTTCTACTTTGGTAGATTCCACATATATTCCATATATGTAAGATCTTTCTGTTTTATATATATATATATATATATATATATATATATGTATGTATATATATATATTTTTTTTTTAAATGATAAACTACCCTTACTTTATTGTATAGAGTGAACATCTCTACTCCAAAAGTCTCAAATCTAAAATGCTTCAAAAATAATACATTGCTGGTGGGGTTGCAGATTGGTGCAACTACTGTGGAGAGCAGTATGGAGATTCCTCAGACAACTTGAAATGGAACCACATTTAATCCAGCTCTACCACTCCTTGGTTTATACCCAAAGGAATTAAAATCAGCATACCACAGTGAAACAGCCACATCAATGTTTATAGAAGCTCAATTCACAATAGCCAAACTATGGAAACAACCTAGATGCCCTTCAACAGATGAATGGATAAAGAAAATATATACACAATGGACTATTACTCAGTCTTAAAGAAGAATCACATTATGGCATTTGCAGATAAAAGGATGGAGCTGGAGAATGTCATGCTAAGCAAAATAAGACAATACCAAAAAACCAAAGGTTGAATTTTTTCTGTCATATGTGGATGCTAATTCACAATAGAGGGACTAGGGAAAAATAGAGGTACTTTGCATTAGGCAGAGGGGAGTGAAGGAAGGGGAAGGTGTTTGGAGCTGGAAGGATGGTAGAATGAACCAGACATTGTTATCCTATGTACACACATGATTACGCAACCTGTGTGACTCAACATGTACAACCAGAGGAATGAGAGGTTAGACTCCATTTATGTGTGACATGTCAAAATGCATTCTACTATTATATATAACTAATTAGAAAAAATAAAAAGTAGAATAAAATAAATACATAAAAATTTTAATTTTTTAAATTTGTTGTTTTTAGATATACATGATAGTATATCATCATGATGATATTTTGACATGTTATACATACATGGAGTAATACCCATTCCAATTAGGATCCCATTCTTCTGGTTGTATATGATGTGAAGTTACCCTAGTTGTGTGTTCGTATATGAGCAAAGGAAAGGTATGTCTGATTCATTCTCCTGTCTTTCCTATCCCCATCAACCCACTTCATTCCCCTTTGTCTAATTCAGTGAGTTTCTATTCTTCTCCCCCATACCCTCCCTTGTTGTGGGTTAGCACCTACATATGAGAGAGAACTTTCAGCCTTTGGGTTTTTTGGCACTATCTTATTTCATTTAGCATAATATTCTCCAGTTCCATCCATTTACCAGCAAATGCCATAATTTCATTCTTCTTTATGACTAAATAATATTCCCTTGTGTGATATATACCACATTTTCTTTATCCATTCATCTGTTGAAGGGCACCTAAGTTGGTTCCACACCTTGGCTATTGTGAATTGAACTGCTATAAACATTGATGTGGCTGGATCGCTATAGTATGCTGAAAAAGCAGGAACTTTTTGTGATTTTGTCTGATAAAATTAGGAATATCAGGCTGGGGTATAGCTCAGTTGGTAGAGTGTTTGCCTCACATACACAAGGCCCTGGGTTCAATACCCAGCACCATAAAAAAAAAAAAAAAAAAAAAAAAAAAAAACAGGATTATTTGTAAAATAAAACTTTGACCTTGGAATCACAGAAACTGAAGTTCAAGTCCTACCTCTGATATGTTGTAAGATCTAAGACAGGTTATCTAATTTCTCTAAGCATAAAATGATGTCATTAAAGAAAACGGAAATAAAATCTCTGAATTTGCAGCGTTGTTTTGTTGGGTAATGTATTGTAAAGACAGACTACTATTAATCCATCCTTCCCACCCACCACAGAGCCTGACCTATAGTGTAGTAGGGACTCCATGCATGTTTACTACATACATCAGAGTCACTGAATTCTTAATTAATTTTTAAAATATCAGTCAGAAGAGGAGTTAATGAGGACTTACCTATAACAATAGCTTGGCATGCAGTAAATAATCAATAGATAGTTTCTTCCTATTGGTAGGACTACTAGAATTGTGCTGGAATTTTAAACTAGTTAACTACAACCCGAATAATTAACACTCACTGGATTTTGCATGTCAAGTTAATTAATCCAAATACAGCAATTTGGAAACTGCAGTACACTTAAAGCACTTGTCGAACAGAATCCTTGTGTAGTACATATTGCATAGAGCATTTTAGTGCCAAGGTTAGCAGAGTTGGCATCGTGAGTGTGAGCAGTGAAGTTGCACAGGGTTTGGCAAGCACAAAGCCTTGCACTTGGGGTATAAAACTGTGAGGGCCAGAGCTTTGAAATTTTAATAATTTGATCTTAGAATTTGTGCTTTTTGAGTGGAGGTTGGTGGAATGATGAAACACTTCTGTGAGCACTGGGGCCTTGCCCCATGTGTGGTACTGCCTCCTGCCTCCTCTCCACCACCCTGGGATAGGTTCTCAGTAGTTTGCTCCCTGTTCCCTGAAACCCCAGATGCTAGACCACTTGACTTCACCCCATAACTGCTCTGGGTCTTCGCCCTGGGAGTCACGTTCTTCACTGAATGAAAAGGTCTGTGCTCTTTCATTGCATTCTACTGCCTGATGGGGTTTCAGCATATTTATAAGAAGGTTTATATTTGGGCACATACCTTGTAGTGTCTTGCATTGGGCAAAGAGGTGGCCACCCTGATCTATGAATGCAGTGTCTCTACATTCAGTAGTATCCTAGCATCCTAGCATCTCTCTCTCTCTCTCCTTCTCTCTCCTTCTATTTCTCTCTCTCTCACACATACACACACACACACACACACACACACACACACACACACACCATCTTTAGGTACTGAACCCATATGGATATAGAAATTCCAATACTTTGAGTGTCATCTGTTTATGCTGGGTTGAAAAAATGGGCCCATGTGAAGGGGAAGTTGAATTTGCTGTCATCCAGAGCCATTTATTTGTATTTTTGTATTTGTCCTCAAAAATCGTGCAACTAATTCCAAATGTTAGACAACCAGTATTACTGAGTCCCAAACCAGCAGAAATGTTTCAAAAGCATGACTAAACTGGTTCCCACTATGCACATACTTCCAGATATCTGTGGCTGCCCTGAGCACAAAGCCCCTACAGTTTTTCTTTACTCAATATCATTACTTGAAAGTTCCAAATAACTCAAACTCAAAGTGACACTCATGATTGCTCTCTCTCCACCTAAGTCTGGTTATTCTCTGAGAATACCACAAACCATCTCATTCCATTTTACCATCTAAAAATTCATAGTTGCACTTGAATCTCCCATCTCTCTTCCTTGTATCTTATTTATATAAATTATGTCTTGTAGATTTTACCTTCAAAATATCTCTTGAATCCAGTCATTGGTATTCATTCTGTTGTCTTCATGCTCCCCAAACCTCTCTGGTTAATCTCGTCCACTCCGCCCCTGCCCTCTCTGCAGTGGAACTCTAATCAGAACCAGACCTACTAACTGTAGCTGCATTGGACCCTCAGGCTGCTCAGTGACTTCAACTTCATTCTACTTCAGAAAGGCAGGTCTGTTTTCCTTATTTCTGCCTCCAATCTCTCAAACTTTATGACCAAGATCAATTATCCAGTTTATTTGTCCATCTTCTTCACAAAACGGCAAGCATTTTGAAAGTAGAAGCAGGGTTTGTTTACAATCATATTCCCTAGACACTCATCCATAGATTCTCAAATAACTGCTAGAAGAATGACCGAGAAAAAGCTTTTTTAGTTTGAATCTATCCCATTTATTGATTCTTGCTTTTATTTCTTGTGCTACGGGGGTCTTGTTAAGGAAGTCTGGTCCTATGCCAACATGATGGAGATTCAGGTCTACTTTTTCTTCTATTTGGTGCAGGGTCTCAGGTCTAATTTCTAGATCCTTGATCCATTTTGAGTTGAGTTTTGTACAGGGTGAAAGATAGGGGATTAATTTAATTTTACTGCATATGGATTTCTTTCCAGTTTTGCCAGCACCATTTGTTGAAAAGGCTATCTTTTCTCCATTGTATGTTTTTGGCACCTTTGTCTAGTATGAGATTACTGTACTTACGTGGGTAAGTCTCCTTGTCTTCTATCCTGTACCATTGGTCTACCTGTCTATTTTGGCACCAATACCATGCCCTTTTTGTTACTATTGCTCTATAGTACAGTTTAAGGTCTGGTATTGTGATACCTCCTGCATCGCTCTTCCTGTCCAACATTGCTTTGGTTATTTCTGGGTCTTTTGTTCTTCCAGATGAATTTAATGATTGCTTTCTCTATTTCTATGAGGAATGTCATTGGGATTTTAATTGGAATTGCATCGAATCTGTATAATGCCTTTGGAAGTATGGACATTTTGATAATATTAATTCTGCCTATCCAAGAACACAGGAGATCTTTCCATCTACTAAGGTCTTCTTAATTTCTTTCTTTAATGTTCTGAAGTTTCCATTGTATAGATCTTTCACCTCTTTGGTTAGATTGACTTCCAAAATGAATGGAGTTGGAGAATATCTTGTTAAGTGAAATAGGCCAACCCACCCCCAAAAAGTCCAAATGTTTGTCTGATAAGTGGATGATGATACATAATGGGGACGGAGAGAAGAATGGAGGAACTTTGGATAATGTTAAGGAAAATGGGGTGGGAGAGAGTGGGGGAAGGGAAGATAGTAGACTGAGACAGACAATATTACCCTATGTATATGTATGATTACATGAATGGTGTGAATCTATATTGTGCGCAATCATAGAAATGAAAAGTTGCTTCCCATTTGTGTACAGTGAATCAAAATGCAATCTGTAAAAATAAAAATAAAAAATAATTTATTAATTAATTAAAAGATAAAACAGCAAAAAAAAAAAAAAAAAAAGAATGACTGGGATATGATCACTAAGACCACTAAGCACTCCCCACCAGCTTATATTAGCATTTCACTAATGAAGCATACTTCAGGCCACACCAAGGAGATGATTCAACCTTGCCCTTGGTCTACTATTTTCCCTTGTCCTTTGTACATGAGCCAGACTTTATGACATTTGCCCAACAGGACTTCAAGAACTCACCAGTGATCAGGACACTTTGTATGCAGTGGTATCCACAAATGGAATTTGAGACTTGGAGTCAAGCAACTCAGGTTGAAGACTGAGCAATGCTATATTATTTCTGATTGGTTGAACTAGTCTATTATCATAGATCTTTAATTATTCATCAATAAAACTTATTTTGTAATAATAATGATTTTACATAGTTCTTAAAATCAAGTGAAATATTACAAACAAAATCTACTTATAAAGTATAAAATATCTTATGCTAATTATTTTCATTTACTGATACATTTCTAAAGACTAGAGTATAAATGTAACTTCTTGCAGTATGATATACTTCTTGCTATTCCAATTTTATGGATACGATTTCTATAGGAAAACATGAAAGAGAAATCTGAATTTAGGATTTTAAAACACTAAGTCTAAAATATGGGCACAAATGAACTTTAAAATCATGCTGGGAATAGTAAATACTATGTACATCTTTTGAAAATTTAAAAGATGAAATTGCCTCATCTGATGTTTAAAGCACAGAGTTGAGGTACAGTCCCATTTACAGGGAAGCAAAACAGAAGAGTAACCTAAAACTTTCAGTTTTTCTGTTCTTAAATTAAAAACAACAAAACCAGCCAAGTGCTTGTGCTAGCGCTGTATTGCAAAAAATTCAAAGACAAATTAGTTTTTCAAACTTTGTGGAGTGAAAGTTATTCAAATTTTTATAATGCTTTCACAAAAATATCTTACTTCTCTTTAAGTGACGATTCCTATTAACTTGGTTCCAGGAAGCATGTGATTTTTGTCAGTGGAATTAAAATATATGTTGTCTTGATTAATCCAATGGAATTTCTAAAAAATCATTTTTCTGCATTTAAACAAAATACTTTGTATTAAGAAAATACTCCATGGATAAAAGCCTCACTTGAATGTGATATCAAGGTCCATTATTTTTTTCTCTCCAGGAGGGGAAAAGAAAAAGGTCACCAGAGAATGTCATTTCTTTAGTGGTTTTGAGAGAATAGCCTTCTCACCATGAAAATTTTGACAATCCCTGTGAAATCAATGCATAATTAATAGCAACTGCAAGCTATTGATGTTTATAGGGTCTAATATATTAGAATAATAGACTTGGCCATGACAGTTCTTATAAATATTTTTTGGCATATTGGGTAGCATAAATAACAAGCAAATCAACTGTATGTAATCATGAGAACTTACTTAAGTTTCTCTATAGAATCTATGCACAAAATTATTGGGGGAAATTCAGAACTGTGATTACTTAATTCTTCTTCTTCTCAACCTCATTTATTAGAATAATTTTACCCCACTGACTTAATCATTAGATAGTCTTAAGCCATAATTATATTTTTAAGACTTCTGACATAGTGGTACTCTGAGAAGGTGAAAGTTATTGGAAAATTAAAATGTTTCAAATTAATGCAGCATTTACAGTTTACTTTGATGATCAGTGTGGGGGTAGATTTTATGAAACATTTCTGCAATCTCTTGATCCTAGACAGTCTCTTGCAGACATGTTTCAATGAAACCCCCAGCCTCCACTCTATATTTTGATACTTTTGGATACAAATGGAAAAGAAAAATGTATGTGAGAAATTTCCATATGCTTGTTATTCTGGGCAGCCCTACTTATATGTTCCTTTTATTTCTCAATAACCATAAGGAGGAAAATGATTAAATTGTACCAGTAAATCCTTTCTAGGATTCATAGAGCAATTACCCTATTTAGTTATTCTAGTAATCATGACAATCTGTAATATACCAAATTCATACATTGAGAAACTGAGTCTCAGAAGTGTAATGACTTCTGACAGGTCCCACAGGTTGAAAGTGAAAGCTACCATGGAACTTAAGTCTTCCAAAAGAAGTTTCAGGCTTTCACCTGTGTGTCTCCTCTACCAGTCAGACAGGGGTTACAGAATGAGCATATGTTTGGATCCCATTATGGAATTCCTTTCATTCATTAGACTGATTTCCTTTAACACTCTGCACAGATCCCAGTGCATGATCAGCAAAATTCTATGTTGATGTGTCAGATAAGAGGGAAAAGACAAGGAGGAAACTAAGATTGTGATTGGGACAAAAACACATAGAGCAAATTTGCTGAAAAATTTCCAGGGATGTAGATGGGTGAGTTCACAACAGAAGGAGAACCTGAAGTAGTTGTGAGATAATCCTCCTATGCCCATGAAATTCATTTCTGATGGATGGAGACAACCATGTCATTGCAAACAGGATGGCAAATCAAATGGTTTTTCTGGGGCATCTACCACTTGTCAATAATATGAAAGGAGAATGGCATCTGTATCACTAAAAGTAAATGTAGAAACAGAACATTTCTCAGTTGTCAATGGCTTAAAACAATGTAAGTTCATTTTTTTAAAAAACTAATGTCCCAATTTGATGCTTTTGGTCCTAATCAGGCAACACTCAGAGACCCAGGTATCTTCATTGACCCACTCTCTTAGACTAAGCAATATTTAGTTAGCAGATGAGGAAAGAGAAACATTGTCTTCTTAACCCCTTGTCCAGAAGTGATGTGCCTAAATTCAAGTTGTATCTTGTTGGCTGGAATTAATCACATGGTCCCATCTAGATATAGGAATTCCCAGCAAATAGCACCAGGTTGGACAAGTACTTTGCTCTGTAACCATATTACGGGAGGGATACCTGATTATTGATATCAGCTCAATTTACCATAGTGTCTATTTATTCTCTTATTGGAGTTATTATTGCATACAGAACAACTGGAGAATAAAAAGCAAATTGTCCAAAAAGATAAGAAATAGATGGAGTGAAGGTGAGGAAGCAGAACAGGTTAAAGTCAAAATTATGAGGTAGAGATAAGACTGTTACTGGAATCCAGGTTATTATTTGAAGACAGTGAGGAGAATTGAAATTTGCCTTAGGTGAAGAAAATAAATTTAAATGAATGTAAATACAGGATTAGGGATGAAACTGATATTTATGAAGCACTTATGATGGTCAAGAAACCCATAAAACTTTTCACATTCCTCTTGTTTAACTGTCAAAGTCACGATGCAATGTTGATATTATAAAATATTATCAAAGTTGATATCAAATTTGACATTAATACATATATGACAAAACTAAGAGCTATTAAGATGTTTGACTGACATGTGTATGTAATAAATGGCAAAGCTGTATCTTAAACCAGTTCTGTACACATTCAAATTAAAATATGGTGAACGAATGAGGATAAATTGAAATCCTTTGAAAGGGTTGGATAGAGATAAAGTTGTACATGGTATTTCACTCCAATCTCCTAGAAATTCTTGCAAACTTCAGCTATTATGAGAGACAAATATGGAGAACTCATACACATACCATACCACTAGTAAATGCTATCTGATAATGGCTTAAAATATAGATGGCAGTGGAGAGAAGAAACAGAGAATAAACTTAGAAAATTTTTGCAGATACATAATACCTACTATACAATAGAAACTCTGGCAGGCATTTACTTTATTACATCTTACTGAACCATCATATAATCCTTTGTTCACAGTATCAATGTCCTGTTTTATATCCATGAAGAAACAGAGACTCCCAGAGGTTATACAATACCCAATGTTATATGCCCAGGGAGAATCTGAGCCTGATTTTGAATTCACTTTTATCTGGCTCAGACTTTCAGATGTGTCATGATGCTGTAATATAAAGAAAAGTCAGAGAAACACAAAAGGAATGTCTGACCATGAGAGCTTTAGATGAACAGAAAGAACATAGGAAGAGCAGGGAATAGAGGAGGAGGACAAGTTTTGTTTTATTTTGTTTTTCCTTTGGTTTTGCTTTCTCTTCACCTCTGTGGAAGGACACAGAGGACACAAATGATGTTTGCTGAGAAATAATAGAAATATTATCATTAAGATGTCCAAACTCAATAAGTAATTTCACAAGATTTTAGATAAGTTCTATATTGTGTAGACATAGAAGCAAAGTTAAGAACTTTGGTTAAATGTAAGAAAAGAAAACAATTAATTGAAAAATTGGAGAAAATTGAGTGAGAATAGGGGAGTCCTGGATTAATAACAACTAGATGGAAAAATAGGGATGGATTTGGTTCACTTAGAGTACTTAAATAAACTTAAAAATCAGCTACAGCTTTTGATTGCTTTAAGAGACTCACAAGTCCAAGTGATAAGAGATGTCATCTCTCAGAGGAAGAAAGCTCATCTCTTTTATTCAACAGGATACGGAATTCATCCTGAAAAAAAGTTTACCTTATCAAAAATATTTGCCAAATGACTTAGTAAATGAATGAATTACATTACTTATCATCATGTTTCATGGAAATTATGGAATTTTTACTTTTGAGGATTGAAACTCAGAAAGGTATGAATTTATTCATTTATATAACAAATATTTATTAAGCTTATATCATATTTTAGGAAGTCTGCTAAGTAATGCTAGAATGGGCCAGTTCCTCAAAAAGCCAAAAGTATTATAGGCATATAGCTGTAAATGTGTCTCTAAATTGTGGTATATTTGAAAGAGTTATGATAGCTCTCCAAGCCATAAAGAAGTCTATCTTATATATTCTGCTTTCATATATAACTAAAAAGAACAATTTTTTTTAAAAAGAAGTATATTTTAGTAAGTGTAGGTAGAGAAAATAAAGATCTTGGGCTACTTGAAGTGATACCACGTGGAGAGATGCATCTGATTACTTACACTGCCTCTGAAAATCATAATCTTGCAAAATGCAGACATTTCAGGAAGATAGCATCCTGCTTAGTATTAATAACAACATTTTAAAACAATCATTTCTCCTCACAATTAAATTTTATAGCTCCTAAAGAGAAAAGGTCCTTTTCTTAAGTCAATTTTGGAAAGATCAAGCAAATTTTCTCTGAAAATAGTATGAAGCAAATACTAAATCGAAAAACCAACATAAAGTGCATGAGTGTGTGAAATATTATTAATAATAAATGCATAGTGGTGTGAGTCAGCTTCTGTTATCATAAGAAAATACCCTAGATAGTCAACTTAAAAGGTTAACAGGTTTATTTTAGCTCATAGCTATGATGATGTTTCAGTCCGTAGTCACCTGAGTCTGTTGCTTTGAACTTGTGACGGCACTATACAGCACAGTGGGGACGTGAATAGAATGAAGCCTTTTCATGTCACTGTGGCTATAAGTATAGGCTGGTGTGTCAAGTCCTTTGTGAGGGCACATCCCTCAATCACCTAACGTCTTTCCACCAGGCCCCCCACCTCTTAAGGTTCTACTACCTCCCAATAGTGCCACAGCTGCAGGGAAGCCTTTATCATATGGGCCTTTGGGAACATTTAAGAGCCATGCTATAGCAATAATTGTTACAAAATTATTTTTTAAGTATCTGGTACATTTTCCTGAATGTCTATAAAAGTTCCAATTAATGTTAGTAGTAGTTACTGTACTAAAAGAAAATAGACTGTATTTTAGGACACAAAGCAACTGTGAGCAAATATAAAAAAATAGAGATAATACCCTGCATTATATCAGATAATAATGGAATGAAATTAGAAATCAATGATAATTACTCTAATGATAGAGTAATTAGAAACTACTCTAAAACACCTGGAGATTAAATAATTCATTTTTGAATGTTGAATGGATAGCAGAAGATATCAAGGATGAAATATAAAAAATACTTAGAGGTAAATGTGAATAATGATACAAGATATCAAAATCTCTGGGACACTATGTAGGCAGTTCTAAGAGCATTGAGCTCAAACATTAATAGAACAGAGAGATACCAAATAAGTAATCTAACATTATATCTCAAGACTCTAGAAAGAGAAGAAAAAACAAAAATAAAAATTGACAGGAGACAGGAAATAATTAAAGTCAGAGCAGAAATCACTGAAATCAAGACTTTAAAAATTCAAAAATCAATTAATCCAAAAGTTGGTTGTTTGAAAAAATAAACAAAATTGATAAACCCTCAACTCACCTAATCAAAATAAAGAAAGAATAAATACAAATAACTAAAATCTGTGATGAAAATGGAGATAATACCGTAGACACTACTGAAATCCAGAGGACAATCAGAAGCTACTTTGAAAATCTATACTCCAATAAGCTAGAAAATCTGAAGAAGTCAATAAATTCCTAAAGACATTAGACTTACCCAAATTGAACCAGAAAGATATAGGAAATTTAAGCTCATCAGTTTCAAGTAATGAGTTTGAAAAAGTCATTAGGAGCCTACTAACAAATAAAAGTCCAAGATCAGATGGATTCTCAACTGAGTTCTACCCAACCTTTAACTAAGAACTAATGCCAATCCTCCTCAGATTATTTCATGAAATATAAAATGAGGGTACCCTAATAATGCATTTTATGAAGCCGATACCACCCTGATACAAAAACCAGACAAAGACACATGAAGGAAAGAAAACTTCAGACCAATATCTTTGATGAACATACATGCAAAAATTCTTGAATAAAATACTGGCAAATCACATACAAAAATACTTTAAAAAGATAGTGCACCATGATCAAGTTGGTTTCATTCATACAAAAATACATTAAAAAATAGTGCACCGTGATCAAGTTCATTTCATTCAAGGGATGTAAGACTGGTTCTACATAAGAAAATAAATAAATATAACTCACTACATCAATAGACTTAAAGACAAGAATCATATGATTATTTCAATAGATGCAGGAAAAAATTTGCAAAATTCAGCATCCATTCATGCTCGAAACACTTGAAAAACTAGGGATAGTAGGAACATACCTCAACATTGTAAAAGCTTTTATATGCTAACCCCAAGGTCAACATCATACTAAATGGAGAAAAAATGAAACCAATCCCTCTAAACACTGGAACAAGACAGGGATGCTCTCTTTCACCACTTCTATGCAACATAGTCCTTGAAACCCCAGTAAGAGCAATTAGGCAAAAGAAATAAATTAAAGAGATATGAATAATAAAAGAAGAGTTAAAACTAGCTTTGTTTTCTATATTTGGAAGATCCAAAAATCTCTGGCAGAAAATTTCTAGAACTCATAAATGAATTTAGCAAAGTAGCTGAACACAGAATTAACACTTATAAATCAATTGTGTTCCTCTACTCCAATAACAAATTAGATGAAAGAGAAATTAGGAAAACCATCCTATTCACCATAGCCTCATTAAAAAAAAAATTGGGAATCAATCTAACAAAAGAGGCAAAAAAACTTCTGTAATGAAAATTACATGACACTAAGGAAAGAAATTGAGGAAGACCTTAGAAGATGGAAGGATGTCCCATGTTTTTGGATAGGCAGAATTAATATCGTCAAAATGGCCATACTACCAAAAGTCTATACAGATACAATGCAATTCCCATCAAAATTCCAATGTCCTCCATGCAAATAGAAAAAGCACTCATGAAATTCATGTGGAAAAACAAGAAGCCCAGAATAGCCAAAGCAATGCTTGGCAAGAAGAGTGAAGCAGGAGGAATCACAATACCAGACCTAAAATTACACTCTAAAGCTACAGTAACAAAACCAGCATGATATTGGCACCGCGACAAGCAAGAAGACCAATGGAACAGAATAAAGGATACAGAGAAAAACACAAAACCTTATGCTAGACAAAAACACCAATAATATACATTGTAGAAAAGATAGCCTCTTCAAAAAATGGTGCTGACTCTGCGACTACTAGAAGAAAAAGTAGGCCCAAATCTTTACCATGTTGGCCTAGGATCTGACTTCCTCAACAAGAATCCTAAAGTGCAAGAAGTTAAATCAAGAATCAATAAATGAGATGGACTCAAACTAAAAAGCTTCTTTTCAGCCAAAGAAACAATCAATAATGTGAAGAGAGAACCTACGGATTGGAAGAAAATCTTTACCGCATGCACCTCAGATAAAGCATTAATCTATAGGATCAAAAAACAACACCAAAGAAACACAAATAACCCAATCAATAAATGGGCTACAGAACTAAAGAGAAGAAGATATACAATCAACACATACATGGAAAAATTGTTCAACATCTCTAGCAATTACAGAAATGCAAATCAAAACTACTCTAAGATTTCATCTCACTCCAATCAGAATAGCAATTATCAAGAATACAAGCAGCAATAAATGTTGACAAGGATGTGGGGAAAAAGATACACTCATACATTGCTAGTGAGACTGCAGATTGGTGCAACCATAATGGAAAGCAGTATGGAGAGATTCCTAAGAAAACATGGAAGGGAACCATCATTTGACCCAGTTATTCCACTCCTTAGTTTGTATCCAAAGGACTTAAAATCAGCAAACTGCAGTGACACAGTTACATCAATGTTTATAGCAGTTCAACTCACAATTTCTAAACTATGGAATCAAACTAGGTGCCCTTCAACAGATGAATGGATAAAGAAAATGTGGTATATATACACAATGGAATATTACTCAACTTTAAAGAAGAATGAAATTCTGGCATTTGCTGGTAAATGGATGGAGTTAGAGAATATTATGCTAAGTGAAATAAGCCAAATCCAAAAAACCAAAGGTTAAATGTTTTCTCTCTCTGATACGTAGATGCTAATTCACAATAAGGGTGGGGGAGGAATAGAGTTACTTTATATTAGGTAGAAGAGAGGAAAGGGAGGGGAAGGGGAATGGATGTAGGAATGATAGTAGAGTAAAACAGACATTATTACCTCATGTACATATATGACTACTGCATGACCAATGTGATCCTATAATTTGAATAATCAGAAAAATGAGAGATTATACTCTATGTATGATCTATCAAAGTATATAAATGTACTCTATTGTCATGTACAACTAATTAGAACAAAAAAAAATTTAAGTGGTGCTGGAAAACTGGATGTTTATATGTAGTAGAATGAAATTCAACTCTTATCTCACGCCCTGCACAAAACTCAACTCAAAGTGGATTAGGACCTCGGTGTTAGACCAGAAACCCTGCACACACTAGAAGAAAAAAAAACAGACCTAAAACTCCAACATATTGACTGAGAAATTGACTTCCTTAATAAGATCCCTACAGTCCAAGAAGTAAAATAAATATCCAATAAATATGATGTAATCAAACCAAAAACCTTCTTCACAGCAGAGGAAACCATCAAGAACAAGAGGAGAAAGCCTGCAGAATGGGAGAAAATCTTTTCCACCTGCACCTCAGATAGATCATTACTTGCCATGATATATAAAGAACTCAAAACTCTTAACAACAAAAATTCAAATAACCCAATCAGTAAATGGGCAAAGGAACTGAACAGATCCTCCTCAAAAGAAATACCAACGTTCAACAAATGTATGAAAAAACTGTTCAAAATTTGTAGCAATTAGAGACATGCAAATCAAAACTACACTGAGATTTCATCTCATTCAGAATGGCAATTATGAAGAATACAAGAAACAATAAATGTTGGTGAGGATGTAGGAAAAAAGGTACACTTAAACATTGCTGGTAAGACTGCAAATTGGTGCAACCACTCTGGAAAGCAGTACAGAGAGATTCCTCAGAAAACTTGGAATGGAATCACCATTTGACCCAGTTATCTCACTTCTTGATGTATATGCAAAGGAGTTAAAATCAGCATACTACAGGGACACAACCACATCTTGGTTTATAGCAGTTCAATTCACAATAGCTAAGCTATAGAACCAACCTAGGGGCCCTTTAAAAGATGAATGGGTACAGAAAATGTGATATATATACACAGCAGAATATTATTCAGTCATAAAGAAGGATTACTTTATGACATTTACCAGAAAATGATGGATCTATATACTATCATGCTGGGTAAAGTAAGCCAGTCCCTCAAAACCAAAGGTTGAATGTTTTCTCAAATAGGAGGAAGTCAACCCACAATAAGGGAGTGGGTATGAGGGCAAGAATAAAAAGTGCAGTATGTTAGACAATGGGAACTGGAAGGAAGGGAGGAGTGGATAAGTAAAGAAAAGACAGTGGAATGAACCTGAAATAGTTTTCTCATGTCCAAATATGAAAATACAGTAAATCCCACAACTATATACATCCATGGGAATGGGACTCTAGAATGAAATATATTCCCTGCTTGTATAATCATGCCAAAATGGAGTCTGCTGCCATACATAACTAAAAAAGAACAAATAAAAATATTCTCGAGGGAAGTTTTTCTAAAGTAAAACTTGCAAAATACTAATGAATGTTTACATGTGTTATCTTCTCTTCCCGTAAAAATGCACATAAAATAAAATGATTAATGTATAAAAAGCTTATTTCTATCACAAAGGCAGCAAATTAATGAAATGGTTAGGATTTAAAACAGAATTCAGGTAGTATCTTTACTACAAAAATCCAAATTCTTGCTGAGTGAGTCAATAATGCCTTAATTACCACTTTAAACCAGTATGCAGTTGTATATTTTTTAGTCCTCTCATAAAGTATTTCATTTAAATTTATTGTAATGGATTCTCCTCATAGCATGAAACAAGCTATTAAAAAGCAGAGCCAATGAATAAAATAATGACCCAAAATCATGGTTACCAGCTGAGATAGAGGCTTGATTGGCTAATCAATTGGCTTGATTGGAGGGCATTGACTATGAAAGGAAGCCTTTATTTAAATTTTTACCACCCTATACAGAAGGTCAATAAAATCCATGTGCTTATTATTAGCCTTCTGTTGGGAAGTAGATTGTGTGGTAAATTTTTTAGAAAGATAAGTAATAGGACTAGTAGCTGATCAAGAAATCTTACAAAGGGATTGGAAGAAATATGGAAAAGGCAGAACCAATGTGAAGAGCCTACTGAGTGCAGAGTTCTTTACATATATCATCATTTTAAAACTGAAAATAGCAATGCAACCTCAATATAATTATCTATCTCACTCCATTTAATAATTTTGGTGTAAGGTGCTGAAATGTTAAGCCACTAGAAAACGAATACACAGCTAAGAAGTAGTGGAATTGAGATATGAATCAAATTTATTACTTAATTCCAAAGCTTTGTACTCTACCAAGCTATAGGTAAGCATCCAGAAACACATTATGAATACAAACAATTAGTGGTACTAGTAATGGGAATGATTGAAAAATGACAGATTACCCCACAGAGTCAGGACATGGAGTACCTGCCCCTAAAGTTCGCAGAGAAAAGCCAGGTCGGTCAAAGATGAAAAAGCCTTCTTCCTACGTTGAGAGCCACGTTCTACTAAAAATCTGCTGCCACGTCTTCTAATTCCACTCCTCTTCTCCTCTTGCATGCAGCCTACTGCTGTGGTTTGGATGTGATTTGAGTGTATTTCCCAGCGGTTCATATGCTGAAGGTGAATCCCTATTTTGAGACACAGAGGGTAGAAACAATACAGTTCTGCTGTTTAAAGATGGGGCCTTTGAGGGGTGATTAAGATTAGAGAAGGACCTCTGGGTGAAGGCCTTATAATTGATACTGGTGGCTTTCTAAGAAGAGGGCAAGAGTGACCAGAAGAAACACACACCTCATCCTTTTCTCTTGCCATGGGATGCCTTGTAATGCCTCCGAACTCTGTCAGCAAGAAGACCAGCACCCCTCAACCTTGAACCAGAATGGTGAACCAAGATAAACCTCTTTTCTTATAAGGTAACCTAACTCTTGTGTTTTGCTATAGTAATGGCAAATGGACCAACATACCTACTCTCTAGCTATCTGATTTTTACCAAACTCTTCCAATAGTGTTTTTATTACCAAATACTATTTTCACATTTTCTTTATCAAAATCTTCCTTCACAAAATATTTCCTTTTATTAAAAAAGACCAAAATAATGTTTCAATTTTCTTAATCCCAGTATAGTCTGCATCCTACAGATTTGCAAAAACTCACAGATGATTTTTTAATGTTTTTATGAGTGTGTTATAATTATACATAATAGTGGGATTCACTTTGGCATAATCGCACCTGAATGGAATATAATTCACTCCATTTCAGTCTCCAGTACTTCCTCTTTCCTCACCTCCTCCCTCTTCCTCTTCCCATCTTCTGATTTTACTTCCATTTATCTATTGATTTTAAACTGGAACTTTATAGTTATATATAAAGGTGGAATTCACTGTGGTATATTCATATCAATTTCATTCCACTGTTCCTCTCTTTCCCCATCCCTCCTCCCTCCCACTCAGTCATCTTCCTCTACTCCACTGATTGCCCCTCTATTTTCCTTCTTTTTGCAATTATGTTGCTCTACCTTCTACATATGGGAGAAAACATTTGGCTCTTGACTTTCAGACTCTGGCTTATTTCACTCAGCATGATGTTCTACAGTTCTGTTCATTTATCAGCAAATGACATGTCATTCTATTTTATGGCTGAGTGAACTACACCATGTATAAAGACATCACATTGTCTTTTTTTTTTTTCAGTTAGTGCTTTTCTTTAATCCCTTATTTTATTTATTTATTTCAGGCAAGGGTAAATCTAAATATACCTGGGTTGATCCCATATATCAATTCCAAAGATAACTTAAGAAATAATTTTGATCACATGCTATGATTTATCTTAGAATGAGAATAACAGTAGCTAAAAATTTAAAATGAAGACATTCACTGTTCCTTCATAATGTGAACTGCTGCTCTATGTGTGCGTCCAGTAGCTTTGCTGTAGAGGGGAACCACAGTTCTATCTAACTCATTGTTCTACCACATGGGCTACAGTGATAACGAAGCCTCCAGTCATCACATTTGTATTCCACGTAACAGGACATGTCTAAAAAATGACATGGAGATATATATTTTTAAGGAACTTCCTGAAAACTACAGCAAAACAATTTGGATAATCTTTTGGACAGAACTCAATCACATGACTGCACTTTACAATGAAGCCTAGGAAATGTAGTTTTTCAATGACTAGCTTATAGCCTTGCCAATACTTTTCTATTACTGTAGATGAAAGGGAGAACAGATATCATAGGTAAATTAACAGATTCTAGGCCTGCTTTCATTTTTGTTTTTGTTTTTTGTTTTTTTATATTTTCAAGTTCATAGAGATTAAAACAAAAAAAAATAGACTTTATCCTGGAAAGAATTTTAGTTTCTGAGGAAACTTCAGTCTGTGCATCTGTTGAGGGACACACCTGGAGTACTCACCCATTTAAATCATGCAACAGTAAAAAGTGGAGGATAAATGACCAAGCATTCAATACAATAGTGTACACACTGAATAACAGCAGAACTTGGTGCAGTATATCTGTTGAAGAGAGATTCATGTGCACAGGCAGAAGAAGCTTACCTACACTATGAAAAATGGTGGACTTAGACAGACATCATTACCCTATGTACATGTATGATTATATGAGTGGTGTGAATATACATTGTGCACAACTAGAGAAAAGAAAAGATGTACCCCATTTGTGTACAATGAATCAAAACGCAGTCTGTAAAAATAAAAAAAATAATTAAAAAAAATAAAAGTCTGAGAAAAATAAAAAAGAAAAAATTTCATATTCCTACTAGTGCAATATAAATATTAAGGATATCCTTGTATGTCATGCAAATGTTACTTCTAAGTGGTTCAGCTAGAAAATTACATTTAGAGACCAAAATTTTTAACTTCCTGTGAGCTAAGCTTGTTTCTTGAAGTACTAAGCACAGATAAGCTTCTCTGTTTTCACTCATTCTCCCTGCCCACCATAC
The DNA here is from genome assembly GCF_902686445.1 of Sciurus carolinensis. Taxonomy (NCBI): domain Eukaryota; kingdom Metazoa; phylum Chordata; class Mammalia; order Rodentia; family Sciuridae; genus Sciurus; species Sciurus carolinensis. The sequence continues at coordinate 83,431,693 of NC_062223.1, read as the reverse complement.
CAACCAGAAGAGCATATTAAGTACTCTCATTCATCATAGGTTTTGGACTCTGAATAAAGAATAAATCTAATTTTCTTCAAAAAAAAAAAAATGGAATATAAGAAGGACCTGGAGTGTCAAAGGAGGAAAATATCACATTGAGATGATGGAGAGAAAAATGTTTCCCATACTAGACAGACTTTTAGATTGACATTAAAAATAGAAAAGATATTTAAAGCTAAAATGGAGCTGGCATATGAAGTTAAGGTAAATTTACAAGCAAGGCAAAGGAAGTGATAAAGCAAAACAGGCAGTGTTCTGAACAAAACACTCGTCAGCCTTTTCTGAGTTGAAGCAGTATCTCTGTCAGTTAAAAACTCACTGACTGGTCAGGAAAAAATTCCACCTGAGTTGGTTCAGGCTTCAAGAGTCTCATGTAAACAAACCTGTTTATGACTCGCTTTTCTTGAAGTAGTTATTGAACATTTCCTGAGTTCAGAGTACAGCCCCAGGACCTGGCAATGTAGTAAACGTATTGACTTCACAGAGGTTAGCTATAGTTTGATCTTTACAATGACCTCACCAGACAAAACTCATTAACCAAATTTTAAATTTGAGGAAACTGAGAGTTAGAGAATTTGAACAACTTGTCAGAGCATCAATAGGCAGGAAATGATGCAGTCAAAACATGAACCCAAGACTCTATGCCTCCAAAACCTAGGCCGCCATGTGACCTGACCTATGAAATAGGGGTGATGTCTCTTTCCTAAAAGGGGCCTTTGGAGTCAGTCCGTGAATGAGGGGCCTGCTTTTGATGTCTTAGCATATTTAACCCAAGTTCCAGCTTAGAATATAGAATAAACATGCAGCAGAAATTGTAGGCTAACACAAGGAAAAATGAGATCATGTTATTAGTAGGAAAATGGGTAGAACTGGAGATCATTTATATTAAGAAAGAAAAATCAAAACGGCAAATATTACATGTTTTTTCTCATATGTAGAGAATCTATTTAAAAAAAATTACAGAATTGAGTGAAAAAAAATATTAAAGTCCTTGGGACAGGGGTAAGGGGAATAGAAGTGGGACTATCAGGGAAGAGAAGAGGACCAGGGAGAGAGAGAGGTGGAAGAGAAGATAATAGGGAGAGTGAATCTGATCAAAATACTGTATATCCATGTATGAAAATCTCATGTGAAAACCATATTTTATACAATTAATATGTGCTAGTTATTTTAATAATAAAAATGTGGGCTAGTATGGGAGTAAATAATAATAGAAACCAGCATATAATGTGTACTAGGAGCTAAACTGTGATTTGGACACATATCCTTTTGTACTGTTCTCCAAATATCCTGTGAGCTCCAGTTTTGCTATCCTCTAATGACTTCATAAAAAGTCATCATCTTTCCATTTCAAATTTGTTTACCCTTTTGTATTGGTGAATAAAAACTAGGATGCCAGTTCAAATTAGTCTGATTAAAAAGCATATCATCTCAATTATTATAAATTTAGTTTTTTAAAAAGCATACTACTAATGGGCCGAGAAGGACCTCCAAGTTCCACAGAAATAAGAGTAGTCAAAGTGGACTTATTTAAATCATTATTACAATCCCTAATATCACCTGCCTATTGCTTCCTCTGGAAAAATTGCCTCTGGTAATGATGAAGCCACATGTTCAAGAAGGATAAAGCATAAATAGAGCAGTGCGTTCATTCAGCTAGCAAAATCCAGGCTCCTGTACCTGGTTATATGCTAGGTTCTGAGGATACAGAGATAAAAATGAGTTTAATGCATGCCCTAAAATACTAGTGCTCTGAAAGAAGACAGAGTATTTGATTGAACATCAATGTTTTATGGTTTGGCCATGGTGAACAGATGATAGGTGAGCAGAGGAGTGTACCTAAATCATACGGGAGTGGGCCCTGACTGCAGGGGGGGGTTAGGGAAGACCCTGGGGAAGCAGTCCTCAGGGGGAAGATTTCAGAGAAATACATCAGGAAAGCCAACTTTTTCACCCCAGTTCTTGCTGTAAACAGTTTATGGCCTGAAACATAAGATTTTATTAAGGTTATCTTTAAAAGCACACTTGTTTAAATGTGGTTTGGGGAAGAAAATTGCCAAGCTCTGGTCCTGAACTCAGGATCCTCCGAGGCTGTGAATCATGCCCAATCACACACAGCGCAGGGACACATTTCCATTTATTTGCTTGACATTTTACTTCCAAAGGGAGGAACAAGCTAGTTTTTTTCTCATCTTCTTGAAAATATGAAATGCATCAGCCAATTATCTCCCTCAACCCTTCATCTGCACAAAAGACAAGACGAGCCCACAAATTCCCCCAGAGGAATGCCAGTGTGTGCTCCGTATTTCATCTACTTTTCATTTAATATCCTCATTGAAGGGGAAAGAAATGTTAGATTGTCATGGAAACACATTAAATTCAAGTCCAATTTATTCCTACACAAACTGTAAGGATACTGTTCACTATCTTTAAAATTGTTTCTTTTTCTCCCTTTTTTATTTTCTCCTTGTGATTTTTATTTTACTCTTTTCTTTTATGAATCAGCAATCCAATATGTTTCCTACAGAGCTTAGACAGTATAAATTATGACCATAGAGAAAAAAGATCCTTCACAAAAATAGTTGTGCATGTCCATTGTGACAGGGAATTCACCATTCCTGTATTATTGGGGAGTTTTTGGGGACCCTGAGGAGAATGTTATTCCCATTTTGCAGATGATGAATTTGAAAATCATAGAGGAATAGTAGTTTATCAAGAGCACAAGCCATTAAGATCAGTTAGACACAGAATCGTGCAACTCAGACCCATAAACTCTGAAGTCCACAATGTTCACTTTCTTGCTTTCCTTGGAGTCTAAATATGCTGAGTTGCAAAATAATGTAGAAACCCAAGTAATTTTCTTCTTTCTTTTCTGATTTCAAAATGCAAATATAAAGTGTTATGTTTTGTGATTTGTAAGGCACTTTTATAATCATTGAAAACTTTCTACAATATTATGAGGTAAGTTCTGTTATGAGCTCCGTCTTTATAAACAAGGAGACAAAGACATAGATGGGAATGAATTATTTTTTCAAAAAAAACTAAACCCTGTAATTGGCATAATTAGCAATTGAGAGGGAATTAAGGCTACAGACTCCAAGTTCATCTACCTCACTATGGTGACTTACTACGATTCTGGGTTCTGCTGGGTTCAGTGAGGCCCAGGAAGAGAGCATTTGTTAAATAAAATTTTCAGTTATGATGGGAAATACTTGGAAAGCTGTGGGAGCAATCAAAATGAGTGGGGTTTTAATAGTCTCTCTCCTCTCCATCCCTCTCCATCATAACCATGTACACACACACACGCACACACACACACATTCACACACATTTACAGACATCCTGAGTGTTAAAAATGCTTTTGGAGAAACAGATTAGAAACCACAGTGCCCAAGGCATTTCAGAGTACTACATTAATTCATAGTTTCAAAAACTGATGACAGGTTAAATGTTTGTGTTTTAGAAGAAGAAAAAGCCTTTTAAAGATTTATTTTGCAAACTGAATAATATATCTAAAATGCTAAATAACTCCATAATTTGCAAATAAAATTATACCTATACAACATGAATAATCACTCATTCATTCATCTATTTTATGTCATAAATTTTGTACTAAGTATTGCTTTCACTAGATTAATTTAATTAAATACCACTTAGCAAATATCAAGCTGGAATTTTTTATCTGTGGAGATTTGTAGGTACATGGTGAGAAAAAATGTATTTAGGAAGCAGATGAAATGAAATCTGCATCACAATGATCGTAAGTGAAATTAATAATAACTTCTACTTGAATGAATGTCACGCATTTTTATGAGAAGAGAGGGAAACATCTAAATTTTACTTTTGCAAATATTTATCAAGCATTATTATATCAGTAATGGTGCACTACACTGTAATTCCAAAAGTAAATGTCTAATAGTACATTTTCTCCTCCCTCAAACAGCACACAATATAATGATGACTAAAAAATCTCACAAACACACACATGGCATAAAATTAGAGATGCTTACCAGAGGTATGAATAATGAACACTTTCTAATACCAAAATCCAGTTTTTAAATGTTATTATGGATGAATGTTGAGGGGGGGGGCAACAATAAAGTGAGATTTCATAGTCAAAGGGTTCTAGGTGCCAGCCGTAACTCAGTGACTGAGTCACCTTCTTGAGAGTCAGTTTTCTGTTTTTTAGCGTAGAATACGATTGAGCTTGGAAGTTTGTGGCATGGATTTGGAGTGCTTTTGTGGGCTCTTACACTGTAACAATCATCATTATTACTACTGCTAACTCACTGTTATTTTTGATGCTATTATTTTGTTATAGCTGCTGTTTTTATTCTTCTTATCATTATTATTATTCTAGCTACACAAGGATGCATTTTCAGAAAATGCCCAAAGTAGCACTTTGCAGTCTCATAAAGTTTAGGTTGTGAAACTGTATGTTGTTTACCCCCAACTTATTACTAAAACCAAGTCATCATGTCAATGATAAAAGGACATTATTTTCATTTTCATATGCACATTTATTAAAAAATGTATTGACCTTGTGCTATGTATTATATATCCTAAAGCTAGTGAAAACTAGCCATCTTCTGCCCTTAAGAATTTATAACCTAGTTGAAGAGAATAAAACTAATCTCACCAAAAAAAAAAAAAAAAAAAAAAAAAAAACAAACTGATCTCACAAACACATGCCAAATTACAAATGTGGAAAATGCTACCAAGCAGTGGGGTACAGTAGATGAGAGAGGGTAAGAGGTTTCTGTGGTCAGGAAGTAGGCAAAGGCATGACACAGGCATCCCAGGCAAAAGGAACTTGCTATGAAGAGGGAGATTGGAAGGAGTTTAACAAATCTAAGGGGACAGCCCACCTGGCTGCAGCACAAACGGCAAAGGGAAGAACACAAAGAGAGAAACCTGAAGGATTAGGGGAGGCTCTCTACCTCAGGCAGCTTGAAGGGAAAAGGATGTCTGCTTTAGTCTAAGAGAAATGCAGTGTCATGCCATGCTTTTCTACAAGAAGTAACATGATTGATTTATATTTGAGAAAGATTACTCCAGTACCATTGAAAAAAAAATGAGTTGGGGTGGTAATTGGTTGAGAAGAGACAGGAACAGTAGTGAAGATACTGTTTGCTCAAGTCATAGAGTTGCATTAGCCAGGATAGCAAAACCTTCATGTAAGATCAGAAGGATAAACTCTGGGAGATGGGTCAGATCTGCTAATTTAAAGAAAATATTAGTTGAACCTCATGATACCCACCGAAAACACAAGCCAATATACCTTAGTTATTCACATATTCCATGAAAACACAGGGATTGGAAAATGTCAGGCCAAAGTTTTAAGCTATAATGACAATTAATTATCCTAGATTTTTAGTCTTTATTTCCCAATGACTATACAAGAATCGTGTATAAGAGGCTATCAAGATAGTAAAATGCATTATGGTTTAAAAAACATGGATCAGCATGTAAGTCTCACTAGCAAGCACACTGATGAATCTGGATTCATTTCTCAATTAAAATATATCTATTCTTAGGGAAAGAACATACAAGAATATTGTGTGGAAATTTAAACACAACTAGATAAACCAGATGAACATGAATATAAGTGAATGACTATCCAACTAGTACATTTCACAGGCCATCCATGCACCAGCATGGAAGAAATGCACTAAGACTGGTACTAACTATTCATAAAACAGTCATGTGAAATATGATAAGATTGGTCTCTACCTCTGTTCATTTCTCATTGTTTTCCTGTTCACTTTAGATAAAGTTATCATCCACCTTCAACCTTGCAGAGAATGAACACTTATTGTCTCAACCAACAATAATGAAATGCCCACTATAGGAGATATAATATGAAAAACTCCATTGAAATGTGGACAAATAGAAAGTATACAGGCAAAATTAGCTTCAGGGAATTCCCAGTTTGGTAGAGACAAACTTTTAAGTAAATACAAATTATGGTGGTGACTATTTTAAGATTATTAGAAGATAAAGTGATAGCAAGAGTTAGGGTGATGATCAGACTTATGGGAGGGAAAAACACAGAAAAGTATTTTGAAAAAGATACATTACCAATGAGTTTTGAAAAATGAACATATTCTGGCCTAATATGGAAGTGTAGGCACGCCTTTTTAGAATAAAGAAAACAGTCTGTCCAAATGAAGGGTATAAAAAAAAATCAAGGCTTACTTAAGAGGGTATAAAAATGCATAACTACAAGGGCCATGTTTTAGGATAGAAGGGACAAGATTTAAGTTTCAGGAAAGGGAGTACAGTGAGTCTAGATGATATTAAATGGAGAAGCAGAAGCAAATCATAATGTGTGTGTGTATGGTACATGTTTAAAATACTATAAAGCTTGCACGCTACTTCTGTAGAGTCAACCAACTGGGTATTGAAAATATTTTTTGAAAGAAATTTTGTTTGTACTGAATATATACACACTTTTTTCTTGTTCCTTTTTCCTAAGAAACATAAGACAACTTTATATAAGAAATTTACATTTACATTTTCAGGCATTACAAGTAATCTAAAGATGATTTAAAGTGAGTAGGAAAATGTGTGTAGGTTATATACAAATATGATACATTTTGTAAAGAGACCTGAGAATCCAGGGATTATTGTACTGCACAGGGGGGAGGGGTGTCCTGTAATCAATCCTAACAGATTCAAAGAGACATAAAGGGCCAAATGTATTTCCATATTTTATGATTACAACTGCATGAAAATGTGTCTATATGTCTGCATATTTCCTACAAAGTATCAGAAGCATTATTAATTAAGTTCAGAGAAAAGAAGTGTAAACTTTTGGGAACTTAGTTTTTTTATTAGTTGCTGTATTATTGTTTTTAGAAATTTAAATGAGCTTGTAGATAAGAGATCGATTTTGTAAAATACAGCTTTCAATGTCATGGACTGTGTACTTACTTAAATGGGAGTTATCCTGAGGAACCTGGCTGTAATTGGTGTTAAAATCTGTTTCAGGTTTCTCCTTTCCTTTAAGAGGACTATGAGAACCTAGGTAGGAAATGTGCTGGAGATTTGCAGGTGATCTGTCCTCGGTCCTCCAGAAAACTTGGAGAATATGCATTTTCTCTTGGAGGCAATGGAGGGTCCCTGACATTAGAAATTGCTGAAGAAATCCAGAGCAGAGAGTTAAAAATGTAGTTCTGGGAATCTGACAGACCTGACTTTATGAAGCATCCCAAAGATAGGTTCTGGGTCTTTTTGTCTCGGTGCAGCATCTACATCCTTTTCCCTGGTGGATTAATGTAAAGGAGTTAAAATGGAGCAGCACACTTTCATTTTAAAACATTAGAAGTTCTCTGAAACAGAGGTTTGCAAGGAGCAGGGGCTCTGGAGTGCATTGTTGACCTTATCACGCCTCTGTTCTCTGGGGCTTTCTGCACTCACTTCCTTGGCAAGTGTGCCCTGCTTCAGCTCTCATAGATGACTTCTTTGCTAGCTCCTGAGGCTGGTCTCTCACTTTGTCACCTTCAATTTCAGTGATACCTGCAGAGGGGTAGTAGAGCAATTTTGCATCCTTCTAATCACAGAGCTGTTGTACAAAGTTTTAATCAGTCGTGTTCGACCTTAATAAGGAACAGGGCCATCTAGAAGCCCAGGAATCTATCTTCAGTTGAAATAAGTCCAACACTTGGGTAATTACATGAGAAGATTGGAATCATAGGATGCTGGAACAAAAGAGATTGTGACATCAATCCCTAGTTATTTAACATGATGGTATATATGAGGAACTTAACCTGTAAGATGGCTGATTTACCAAGCACCTGGCAATATTAGCATTAACTATTCCTCATTAAGAAGAGATCAAGACAGAAAGTTCAAGTTCATTACTGGGTCCACAGCTATGGAACTAGCAAGAAGCAGATCACAGAAAAGAATGACAAGTCATTTTAACTTCAGTAATACTTACCAATTGTAATAATATAGTAAGGAAAAGAATATATTTTAAACCTTTCTTTTAATTTAGATAATCTATTAGCCCTCTGAATAAACTATGTCATTTATAAAAGTCACTTAAGCTACATATTATGACCATTGTCAAGTTTTACAGAAACTGAAACCCTAAGGGCTTAACTAACATTACCAAGATCTACAAGCAGTAACTAACTGAAAGCATTATTCAAATTCAACAGTCTTATTTTAAAGCTCACACCTTTTACCAATAAAGTGTAATCTTTTCTCCTGGCAGGAGAAGGCAAGCCTTATGTTGAACTTAATATAAATATTATAATAATTAAATCCTATCTCTAGTCTATTTTTGTTTCCAAAGCTTCAGTAAAAGAGTAATGGAAAGAGATGAAGAAACTTGTTCAAGTTCAAAATAATAGTTAACTGACAAACCAAAATTAGAATTCAAGTATTCTGACACTCAATCTAGAATTATTTATCTGGTTCCATGTCAGTGGTAGAGAAGAAAAGCAGAAAATATTCAGGGCACGGAATTTATCTGATTTAATTTTTTTCAAGCTTATAGAACTGTGGTTTCTCTTATTTGAATGTAGCTCAAAGAGACAAAAGAATACAAAATGCTTCAAAATACTTCAGTGTTCTGTGTATGAAACTCATCATTTTCTCATCCTTTATTCTGTATTTCATATGCACTTTGAGAATAATTGCAGCCTGAACTTAGACAATTTCTCTTTTTTCTCTCTTTATGCGTACATCAAAAATGCCTATCTGTGGCCCCTTCATTTTTTTTTTTAATGAGTGACAATTTGTCATATCTGTTTGGGCCTGTAAGGCTAGGGTGAGGATTATTTAATCAGCACTTTAATGTGAAAGATGGCTTAGGCAGCCTTCAATTTGTACCATGTAGGCTAGTCACTGTCTGTTCAAACTGGACAGAGGCTCTATGTGAGCTGAAAATTATAAAATATTATACACAAAATGGAAAAGGGAATAGACATGCCCTTATTGAGTGGCTATCATATGCCAGGAGCTGGGTACATGATCTGAATTCACTAGCTTCAGTTTTGCTTACACTGCCATGCTGGTTCTGAACCACAGAATGAAGTTCACAGGAGATGGAAATGCATGGAAAACAATAGAGATGACTGGAGTAGAGTAGAAGAAATAACAGCTCTTAGGGACCAGCAGATTGAATTCTCCTTTTAGTGCTTCTCTCTGCTAACTCTGTAACCACAGATAAATCATTGAATCTCTCTCAGTCTTAGCTTTGAGAATAGGTATGGTTCTGGTGTGTGGTGTTGTATAGCTGTCATGACTGTGAGTGTGTTATGGTTTTTATGTGAAGTGTCCCCAGAAACTCATATGTGAGCCCATACAAGAAGGTTTAGAGCGGAATGATTGGGTTATGATAGCCTCAACCTAATGAGTGAATTAATCCCCTGATGGGATTAACTGGGTGTAACTGTAGGCAGGTAGGGTGTGGGTGGAGGAGATGGGTCCCTTGGAGGCTTGCCTTAGGGCTATATATTTTGTCCTTGTTGAAAGGAGTTTTCTCTCTTTTTTCCTGATCATCAAGTCCTGAGCTGCTTTCCTCCACTACACACTTTCACCATGATGTTCTGCCTCATCTCAGGTCCTGAAAAATGTAGTTGACCATCTACGGACTGAGACCTCTGAAACCATAAGCCCACAAATAAACTTTTCCTCTTCTAATTTTTTTTTTTGTGTCTTTTGGTCACAGCAGTGAAAAGGGTGCTTTAGCACCATGCTAATACTTCTTCCCATGAGGTGAATGCCAGCAGCATCTACTTTCAGAGTCCATACTCATGAAATATTTTGCCATTTTATATTAAACTGTTGTAGATAGGTTATCTTTCACAATTTACATAATTGAGTACTTATACAATCATATTTATATTTATCACCTTTCAGCACAATTTTTTTTTTCCGCTTGCTTATTGTATGTTGTGTTGAAAAAACAGAAGTCTGAGGTTTTAATGTTATAAGATAGAATCATGCTATCATCCCTCCTGGTAATCTCCCTTTAAAATCACTTATGAGTTTTTAAATAAATTAAGATATCTTATGTGAAAAGACAGTGCAGAGAAGTTGACCCTTAGTAAATATTGAGTATTTGGCATCTGCATTAATAGAGGCCGTGCCTTCTCTTCACCCATACAATTTATGGTTAGAGATCAGCATCAATATAGAATGAAAACCTGAACAGAGGGTTTATTTACAGATTCACATCTTAGTCAAAGGTCTGTACAGAGTAGCCATACTAGATGTTATTTTCTTTGTCAGCAGTTTCTCCAGACATGCCCAAATATTGATAAATTAAATAACCAACTATCATTATCACATGTAACTAAATAAGATAATAAATACTAACTTGTCTTGAGGAGTTTTCAACCAATAGGATAGAAGACGTTTAAATCATTAACTTAGGCAACATGAAAATCAACTAATTTGAAAATCCTATTCCATAGAAGAATGGTTCATCAGGTTTTTTTTTTTTTTTCGTTTGTTCGTTTTGTTTTTGCCACAGTAGCTGAATACATGAAGTACAATGAGAACCCATGCATGAAGTTTGGGTTCTAGTGGTCTAGTCATTTAGCAAACTCTTACTAAGCAACTACTGTATGCCAGACACTGTTCTAAATACTGAGGATGCAGCAGTGAACAAAACATATAAAAAACAATTACTTTGTGAAACATATTCTAAAGAGGTAAAGCGACTGTTACTAAGATAATTAAACGAGTAACACATATTATTTTAGGTAAATGTGAATGCTAATGAAAACAATACCAGAAAAAAGATTTATGGCAAAGGCATAAAAATTTCAAAAGAGCAGTGAAGAAGACATCACTGAGAAGGACAGCTGTAACTCAGTACCCAAGGAGGGAAGGGATTGTGTCTGGAGAGCATCCAGAGGAATACCATTTCAGGGAGAGAAAAGAAGGTGCAAAGAGCCAGAAGAGTACAGGGTCACACTCAGCTGGGCTGGAGACAGCCATAAGCCAGCATGGCTGCAGGGAGTGTGTTAGGGGGAGCAGGAGAGGAGGTGTGAGATGGAGGGAAGGAAGGCATTGAGGACCTTGTAGGGAAGAGTAAGGACTGCAGTACCGTCTCTGAGAGTAGCAAGTTGTTTCTGAAGGATTTGAGTAGGTAAGAGACTTGATCGGAATTTCAGAGGTTCAAACCAGATTTAAACTCAATAATTAAAACATTTGTTCACTGTGTAATACGTCCTTTGAGTGTGCTGGTACTCCTCACCTACCCTCTCACTTCCAACACAGAAAAGAAAAATACTTTAAAGAAAAAAAAAAAGGCGTGTTAAAGTGATGGAGCGTCATCCATGTAAAGTCAATGTGAACTCACTGGCTATCTTCAGTCACTACCTGAGAACTCAAAGTCTCTTCTAGATGACTATCTATAGTGTCTGCCTACTTATTTTAAAGGTCTTATTATTTTCATCATCATCATTATCATTACATCATCTTAATTTCTCCACAGGTTTGAGATCACATGAGAGGGGTTAGAGTGTGGGAAACAATGAAGAGAAGTTCTACAAATAGGACATACAACCTGAACTGGATCCCTCTTCCCCTGGGATGACTAGCAATCTAGAAAATCTGGAAGTGACAGAGGAAATATGGATGCACAGGTTTTAGCATGAACAATGTGAATCTAATCTGATTTATCAGAGGAGTAAGCAGATTGTGCTTGTGTGCATGCGTGCAAGTGTGTGTGTGTGTGTGTGTGTGTGTGTGTGTTTGTATCTTCAGGAAGGGTGTTAATATTTATCATCTACTAAATGCCAGGCATTTACTACATTCAGTTCTATACATATGTAAGAGTTTAATTTATAACCCCCATTATGTAGATGAAAAGGGAGATAGCCATGGTAATTTTTCCAGGATCTTCTACCACAAAGAGTCCATATTCTACTGGACTCTAACTGCAGTGATATTCCTTTGCATATAACTTTCAAGACACATGGTGGGTAGACTGACATTTACCCCCTATTTCCACTACTAGTTTTGCTATGTCTCAGCAATATGTCCATATATTCCATACAAGGCTCCAAAATCTTTTCCACCCCAATGTTCTAGATAGCCATTTCCAGGCAGATGGAATCAGTCCATGAGACTAAACAAGTTTCCCAGTCTATCTTTATGTTGTTCCACAGGTCTCCTCCTTGTCACCTTCACATACTGGGAAATTTATACCCATAATTAATTGTAGAATATAAAGTGAGAGAGACTCAACATCACCTAGTGAATGACTTAACTTCAACAACAAAAAAAAGGATGTCTTTCTCTTCTTTAATTTTCTGAAGCTAATAAATGAAAGATATTCATTGATTTGTTTTTTCCTTTATACCTCATTTAATCAGCTTTTTCACTGCTGTGACCAAAAGACATGAGAAGAACAATTTCAGAGAAGGAAAAGTTTATTTGGTGCTCCGTTTCAGAGGTCTAGTTCATAGACAGCTGACTCCATTACTCTGGGCCCACAGTGAGGCAGAATATAATGGCAGAAGAGTGTGGTGGAAGAAAGCAGCTCAGAACACGGCCTCCAGGAAGTAGAGTCAGCTGGGCTCACCACTGACAAAATATAAACCCCAAAGGCATTCCCTATGACTTACCTCCTCCAACCACACCCTACCTGCCTACAGTTACCATCCGGCTAATCACTATCAATGGAATAGTCCATTAGTTGGATTACAGTTTTCAAAATATGATCATATCACTTCTGAATGTTCTTGCGTTGCCTCACACCCAAGCTTTTGGGATACATCACATATTCAAATCATAGCAATGCCTCACACCCAGTCAGGCGCAACTTAAGAACAGACCGATCACCACTGAGAAGTCCAAATTTGAGAGTGTTTATTAAGCCAACCAGCTGACTATCTCACACAATGCCCCCAAAAAATGGCTATTGGGAGAACAGCCCCAACCATAGGGTTGTAGGGGTTCTTATACCAAAAATCACATCAATCATTAGTGTCTATTGCTATGATTCAAAATTACAAACTAATATCATGAGATCATCAACAGATGGGGAAGTGGGTCAAAATGACCCTTACCTAGGTACAAACTAAAGAATGGTTACTAACATCCACACAATCACCATTCACATGGTACATTGGTTAGGAGCAATAGGAATCAAACGAGAGCAATTTTTCATTACATAAGAATTGTCATTTTGTATTGCTAAACATGTCACGCTAAGTAACCGATGATGCGGACAGAGGCGGGGTGTTCCCAAGGGAGAAGCTAAGCAATTGTTGATGGGTACAGAGGTAGGGTGTTCCCATGGGAGAAACTTATTTCCTACATGACATGGAGTCTTAGAGCAAAATGGAGTCTGTCTGACCTATTAACATTCTCATGGAACCAGATCTCTCAGCCCATCACACTGTCTGTTCTTCCTCCACAATTCATCTTGAGTTTGTCCGCTTCTCTTGTTTCCACTATTACCTTTCTATTTCAAGTTACCATTGTCTCTAGTCTGGAATAGGGCAATAACCACCTCACTGAGCCCCTTCCACACTTGATTTTCTCTACAAAAATTTATCTATAACACAGTTAGAGTAGGTTTTTTTCTTTTTACAAATATAAATCGTCATTGATTTTCTTAGAATAAAATCCAAAGTTTTAAACTGACAGCAAACAAAATCACCATGTACCTGCTTGCTTCTGTGAATGACACTCCTACAGTATCTTTCTCCTATTTTCCATGGCTCCCTGAGACTAGCCTCACTGTGTATCATTTCATCAAGTCAAAAGCTTGCTCCTGCAGTCTTTGCTTTTATTGTTCCATCTGCTGTCAGCCCCTTTCTTCTGATCTGTTCTTCCTGCTTTGTCAGGCCTCAGGTCAAGCATCTCATTTCCTGAAAACATCCCTGACTCCTGTCTGGTGTAAGTCCTTACCTGTATTTCTTCAGGTATTTCTACTTGAAGTCATCACTTTTATCTGCTCGCTCACCCACTGCCTGTCTCTATCTCTTCACTGGGAGCTCCATTACAGAAGGCTCTCTGTGTCTCCCATTCACCACCTTGACTCTGACAAGCCCTCCATCACTATTTCCCACATGAATGAGTAACACCTATGAGAGGTCAGAGTCACAATACCTGTTCTATCCTTACATGGAAGGCAGCAGCTTCCTGTCCTCTAGGACCATTATTCCTGAGACAATAGAGAAAATTCAGAGCATAAAACTAAGGTATAAAGCAAGGTACATAGGTGATATTGCTCCATTGTTTATAAGTTTTCTGTTTGGTCCATGATTAATGGAAACACCTCTTTATTAAGACTGTTGTTTGCACATATTAAATCCTGCCCTGGGCACAAGCTTTATTGATGCCATAAGCACAGCCTGACTGGTTCCTCCTGGATTCAATAAGTCCTGCTTTGTCAATATCTTCCCATTTCACTTCTCACTGTAGATAATTGCACATGATCCCTGGAGTCTAGTCCAAGCAGATTCTATCGTTCTTGTTTTTGTGTTTTGCATGTTATTGTTCAGAATATCTGACTTGCAGTTTCATATAGATTTTATAACTTGATTTGGAAAAAACAAAAACATCCTAAGAGAAAAGTTGATATTGGACAGAAGATATAAACATGTTTGTAAGAGTAGACTTTGTCAGCCTCCTCCTTCTAATTCAGTCATCAGACAGGCATTCTCTCTGACACACAAATATGCTAAGCAGATGAAATATGTTCAGTTCCCCAAATGCCACTAGCAAATGCAACTAGCTTTTTCTTCTGGGTCTTTCAGATGCTTTCACCTCTGCCTGAAAGATATTTCACCTTTACCTCTCTTTGTTGACTAGCTCTCCTCAAAATTTCAGGTCTTAGTTTCATTATTCCATCCTATAGAAAACTTTCAAAAACCTCAACCCCACCTGAACAAAACTGGGGTTAGCTTCAGTTCACATGAACTTTAGTAATGAGTGGAACTGTCACTGCTGTACGCTTTACACTTTAGTCACTTAGTGGAGCCCACCACAGCAGGAACTAAATGTGTCTTTTTTGATTCATGTTTTGCTCACAGTAATGATGAACGTACTAGTTGAATGACTGGACGAAGAAGTCATTTCTAGCCTGTTCTGCTCTTAAATGTTCTGTAGGTAGATTTTATCAGAGGGCAAGCTCCAAAAAGGCAAGATCAATTATTTATTATTTGTATCTTTTGCAGACTCAGAAAATCCCCAATCCCAGTTGCAGAGTATGTATTTTATCAAAATTACAATTAACCGAATTAAAAATCAAATAAGGCACAACAGGTTTAGTTGGTTAAAAAAAAAAAATTTCAAGCTTTACACTTGCTTGTGAATTCTTTTCTGTGTATGTTTTATATTCCTTCAATGAAAACATTTAGGAATGTCACATAATACTAGAAGATAAAATAGATGAATGACTTGGTGCATTAGAAGTAATAATTATCCTAAAGGAGCTTCTTGGAAACTGATGCTGAGAGTGAAGTGTACGTGAGAATGAGTCAAGAGGACACTGATGTCTCCACAAAGTGACAATCCTCACACATTTAGTCAGCAGGCACAGGGTGGAGGGGAAGGTGCAGGCTAACTGATACCGCAGTTTACCGGTGATGAGTTCTGCTTCCTCTAATGTTGAAGTCTGAACACTAGAGAAGCACACCAAGGCAAGCATAGTAAGCAGGTTTTATTTAAAGGTAATAATACAGACTTCCCCTGAGAAGGAAAAGGATCCCATGGGTGATGTTCTAGAATCCCAAGAAGTGAGCACATCCTACATCTTTTATAGGTTAAGGTCTCTTTCGTTCTCCAATTCTCTCCCCCCTTATCTCTCCCTCCTGCCTACGTGACTAGGCCTGGTTTTGCAGGTGAGATGTAAAAAGTGAGAAGCGGATGGGGCAGGGGGAGGGCCAAAGTGATTCAGCCAGGCAAGGGTTCAGGGGGCATTAATTAGCAGTTCCTTGCTTGCAGTCCTTGACAAGCACAGGTAAATTTGGTAATCAGTGGGCTCTGGAGATCCTTGACATTCCATTCTCCCAGGTGCAATCTCCAACTTCCAGAGGCAGATGGTTTTCATGGCCTCCATTTCCTTGATTTGACCCGATCCCCTATTTCTACACTAACTGCCTGTCCCCAATTCTGGCTTCATAACCATTCAGGTGCACTGAGGCCGCATAGTGCAAAGGTCAGAGGAGAAAGGGCAGGCAGGTCACTGCTGAATGTCTGGGTATTTATTTAGCATCAGTAGGATGAATTGTAGGGTTTTTAGCTGTGAAAAGACTACTCTGCTTCAGAGAAGAGAACATAGTTTATATGGTAGTGGTTTAGGCTAAGCTTTAATTATGAAAATAGATGAAAGAAAGAAAAAGAAGGGAGAAAAAAAGGAAGGAAGAAAGGAAGGAACTTCTATGATATATAAGAAGTAATTCAGTAGATATACACAGAGTTACCAAGAATATTGACTCCTATTTTCTTGATTAAACAGAAAATATTTATTGTTTTTTATGCTACCAATTTTAGTAGGAGATTCCTATGTTCTGGGCAATATTTTCCCGCCTGGAAGTATCCTATACAGTCTTTCTCTGATTCTAAACCTTCTGCCCTCATAGTTATGAGCAATTTTCTGACTATCAAATTCATTTATATGGATCCATTACTTTTATTATGACAAGTATTTTTTGCACTACTTTGTATGAAAGGTGACTGAATTATTAATTCATCCTGAGTAGTTCATATTAAAATTAGTATGATTCAATCAATGGTTAATCAATAAATCTCTTTATACTTGAATTTTTTTTTCCTTTTCCTTGTAGGAATTTGATTTGATTTTTTGTATGTTCGTTTGTTTTTTTTTTGGTAACAGGAATTGAACCCAGGGGCCCTCAACCACTTAGCTACATCCCCAGTCCTTGTTATATTTTTATTTTGAGACAGTGTTGCATTAAGTTGCTTAGGGTCTTATTGAGTTGCTGAAGCTGGCATTGAACTTGTGATTCTCCTGCCTCAGTTTCCTAAGCCACTGGGATTGCCTTCTCTTTAGATAATAATTTGTGATGTTTCATAGAAATGCAGATTTCTTTGATGGTAAAGATGGCCTTCAACTCTATCACCTCCAGTAAATATAAAAATAAATAAAATGAAATAATGAACACACACACACACACACACACACACACACACTTAAGCATAATAAAAACTCTTTATGATATGCTTTTTCCACTCTCCACAGTCAGTTCTTAACATTTCCTTAAGTACCTTTGCTATAGTCCTGATCAGATTTATAATAAATATTACCTTAGTCATGTACTGTTTAGTGTATTACTGTATATTCTTCTTATGACCTTCTTTCATTATTTTTTTCAAAGTGCCTAACACATTGTCAATGATCACTAAATGTCAATTATTATTATTACTATGACAAAGAAACATAAAAATTCAAATGTAGTAGTACTCAATTCAGGATGGCATTTTCAAGAACTTATTTTAGGGGAATCATGGTGGAAGGTAGTTTGTGGACCATGAGAAACCTAGGGGAGTACTATAACAGGCACACCAAAAGTGGGGTGAAATGGGAATGAAGACAGAAATATAGATTAGGTTGTCTAATCACCAACTGGAAACAACAAAAAAAGCAACATTCAGATGAATAAGTTTAGCAAGAATCCCTGATTTATACCTCAGTCCATTAAAGTCATAACATTCATTTGGAAAAGATGTAAATTGTCAAATAAATGTGCCCAACTTGATATGTGAGTGGGGCAGCAGATTGAATGCCCAAGAGACTGTTAAACATAAAAATAAGCTAAGAACCCTAACGTTTAAAAAATGAGTATGTATCAGAGAAGTGACTGACAGTTTGCAAAGGGGAGAAACATTGATATGTAGAAAGTTAAGAATGAAGGAGGCAATTGTATTAGTCAGTTCAGGCTACCATAACAATATGCCATGGACAAGGTGGCTTAAACCACAGAAATTTACTTCTCATGTTTCTGGAACTGTAAGAAATCCAAGAAAAAGATGCCAGAAAATTTAGTTCCCTATGAGGACTGTTTTCATGGGTGGCAGATGGTTATTC
This sequence comes from Sciurus carolinensis, assembly GCF_902686445.1. Classification (NCBI taxonomy): domain Eukaryota; kingdom Metazoa; phylum Chordata; class Mammalia; order Rodentia; family Sciuridae; genus Sciurus; species Sciurus carolinensis. The sequence continues at coordinate 83,413,620 of NC_062223.1, read as the reverse complement.
TCTAAGGGAAAGAGGAGAAAGAGATAAAGGGGTTTTAAAGAGTTAGATTTTAGATGTCTCTTCTAAGGACACTAATCTGATGCCAAGGGACCTATCCTCATGATCGCATCTAAATCTAATTCCCTGGTAAGGTCCTTGCTTCCAAATACTATCAGGGATTGGGGCTTAAACACATATATGTGCAGACACATGAATCAATTCATAGCAACAACAGCAACAGTGTTCATTATGGTTAAGCACATTGCCCAAGGCCACTCAGTTAGTAAGTGTCAACCTTCATTTGAACTTAGATGTAACTACCTTGTTTTTTTTTTTTAATTTTTTTTAAACTGTACCTTATTGTCTTTTATATTGGCAAAACAGATTAAGTAGTAAAATTTGGCATGAGCAAGATTAACTACTATCCCTGTATTTGGGTTCTCTAGAGGAACAGAATTAACAGGAAGTATGATTATAAAAAGGGAATTTATTAGATTGTCTTACACGACTAGAAGCTGTATAGTTCACAATGGCCATCTGCAGGCTGGAGAGCTGGAAGAACCAGTGGTTGTGCAGTCCAAGAGGTGGAAGCCCCAGAACAAGAAGGATCAACAGTTCTACCCTAGTCCAAGTCCCAGGCTTCTGGAAACTACCTGGAAAATCACTGGCAGAGTTTGATTGGAAGAGTGAAGAAGAGAGAATCTGATATCCTCAGAGGATCAAAGCAGCAATCAAGAACCCATTCAAGAAGAATGGAGCTTGCATCTGCATCTGCATCTGCTTCCTTGTTCTTCCAACTTTCATTCAATCCAAACCACCATCTTATTGGGCAGTGCTGCCCACACTTAGGGAGGGTCTCCACTTCAGTTCACCATCCCACATTCCAGCCATTCCTAGACTCCCCTTATGGTTGCACCCAGAATCCTCTTAATCATCACCATCTCTTAATCCAATCAAGTTGAAAATTCAAATTAACCATTACAATCCCCTTTGGCACATAAGAACACAACTCCACGAACATGTACTGAACATTTTATATGTACCAGAGACTGTGGTCAGTGTTTAGGTTATGACAACAAATAAAGCATGTTTTATTTTCCAGCATGCTCCCAAGGGGCATGAGATCCAAAAGAGTTAGGGAGTATGCAGCTAGATTATAGTTTTTTTTTTCTTTTTTTTTTTTTGTGTCCTTGGATGTGTTTGATAATAGCAATCAAAGAATGCAAACAGTACTGTGTTGCCTTTTAATTTTTTAATTTGTCTATACAGTGTCATCTCCACCACCTGCTCTCATCAATTCTTTCATCACTGGAAAAAAAATTACCAAGAAGGAAAAACAGAATGTTTCTTTTGCTATTCAAGGGAGGTTTGGAGAATACAGTGGAGCAAGCTAGGAAGTTCCATCAATTCAATTTCTTCCAGATCCTTCCTCTTCTGCTCTTGTAACAGCACAAGGCGGTTCTGTACAGGAGGGTATTTTGACACTGATATGTTTCAGCTCTTTCACAAGAAGCTCTTTCATTCTTTTAATTTCCAGATTAAAAATCTATCTTCACCATCCCTGAAGCTGAAAGAAAATATATAAAAAGAATATCAGGCAAGAATTAGAAAAAGAAAGTGTTAAATCAACTCATTATTGAGTTTTTGTAATAGCCTTATTCTAGGTAATGAATGATTCTAGGTAAAGAAAAAGAAAAGAGACATATCTATTCAGTAGCAGAAGTGTGCTAAGAGTATTTGTATGTCTTATGCATTCAATAATCACCTTAGCCCCACCAAGATGGGCACTGAAATTTCTATTTTAAGTATGAAAACAAACACTTTGGAAATAGGTAAGTTATTTGTCTTAGGTTAACAGTTAGTGGGATTCATAATCCCTCCTTCTCAAACTCAGAGTCTAGTACACAGGAAGTGGTGATAATATGCATAATGAATCTTTAAAAGTAAAAATACAGGAGCTGGGGATGCATTTCACATGACTAGCATGGGCAAGACTGTGGGTTCATGGCAAGTTGGTATAGTATATAATTTAAATACATGTGCTCTCAAAAATTAAGGGCGCAGAAGTAGAAACCAGGAATTCATGAGTGTTGGAGTCAACAAAAAGATATTGTTAATATCTTAAAATCAAGATGACTCTAGAATTATAAAACATGTTGGTAAGCAATATTAGGGACATAAAGTATGAAGAATACTGAGTGTAAAAGTTGTCAACATTGGAGAGACCTTGTTCCTTAGTTAGGGATGGACTGAAACACACAGATCACAGTGGTATGAAATTTTCTATTTCCCCCAAGTCTAGTCTCACATAGAATAATATTTTTATTTTCTTGTGTATAAAATAGGTTCTATTTCATCTATGTCCTGGGAAAATGTATCTCCCAATCATCATCTAATCTAGGAATTTAATCAATATGTGTATATATTATCATTAAGCAACAGATTACTCTCCAGTAAGAAACAGTCCATTCTTTAAACCAGATACAATTAGCTTTGCTTGCTGATGAATTATTGTAATTTCATTGTTCTTCAATAATTACCCATATGTTCAGAAAGGTTTTAGGATAAGATTGCCACTCTCATGTTAATTGTTGGCTGTGGCAAAGCTCATTTTTCATTATTGGGATCATGCTATGTTTATGGGTTCTGATGAGTTGTTTGTTCTGAGTTGATGCATTACAATTTTGCAAGAAGTTGTGAATTTGAATTGCAAATCAATTAAAATTTTTTTTTTCTTTTAAACCAAAATTCACCCCAGGCATTATGCTCTTCAGGGATAATATTGACTAGAAATAAAGTGTCATAGGAAAAAAAAATATATTTAACTATTTAACTGTAAATGCTGATTGATTATTCACCCATTGGTCATCTATCTTCAGATCCTTACATAATAGTCCTATTGTCAAATTAATGCTCAGAAACTTTTTTCGCTTCAACATTTTATTGAATATTCATCCAATTCAACATGATACCCAAAATAAGACCATATATCATAGGTATGAAACTTTGGAAAATAAAAATTTCAACCAGTCTCCAACAAACATACTACTGTGGTCTAAATAGGCCTTAATTGCATCTAGAAAACAGTATATATTTTTAATATTTGTTTGGATACTTCTTCAGAATTGATCTTGATTTGCCTAGTCTTTTTGCCCAATTAAAATAAAACAGAGTGGAGAGGTAATCAAATCAGAACTGACTTCTGACTGGACAGATGTGCTGTGTGAAGTTTTATTTGTTGACCTTTTGGGGGCATCCAGGAGGGTACAGAGGAATCCAGACTCTCCAGAAAGAGTACACAAAAGCAGAACTGAACTTGTACCCAGTGCACAGCCTTCTTTCTTCTCCACAAAGAAATGACTGTAGAGTGACTGGTGATCAGGTTTTCATGGTGGAATAAGTGAGCAGGATTACAACAGTGAAACCCTGTCTTGGTGTGTTTTAGAAGCATGTCCCCTGTTGACCTCTCTTTAGCAAGGGTCTGAAGTACAGCATGCATCTTGTGGGAGCTATGGGGCAAAATATAAACTTGAACTCTGCTTTCTGTGGCTTCTTCTCTTCCTGTCATGCGACTGGTGCTTGATCTTAATCTGGGATTTAAAATAAAGTTTACAGTTGGTGAAATAAGAAACAGTATTGTAGTAAGTAAAATGGTATGAGACATTTTGGTTGATAAGATAGCTTGGAGTCATACTTTAAGGTAGCTGAAAGTGCTAAGGAGTTTGGACTTCATTCTCTGAGTAATAGGGATACATATTTGTTTTTTAAGAAAGTGAGGAAAGGTTTCCCTTTTTAAAACTCAGTATGTGTTGATCATCAATTATGTGTTAGGTCTGAGCTGGGCTCTGTATATAAGACAAATTCTAAAAGGTCCTGGTCTTCATAAAACTCATAATCTCAGGTGGGGAAGCACATGCATGTGCATGTGCGCACACACACACACACACACACATCAAATGTTTCAACATTTCTCCATATATACAGCTCTTTTCTCAAACATGATCATGTCTCACCTGGATAGTTAACATACCCTCTTCCTGAACCTACTTTCTGGTAATCTTTCCCTTTACCAATCTAGTGTCCACATAGCTGTTAAAATTATAGCACTAAATATTTCTCATATGTTTAAAATATTCTCACTGGTTTATATTACATTTTGAATAAAATCTAGATCCCTTGCATCAGCCTACAGCATTAATAATTCAGACCCTGTGAACCTCACCACCCTCATTTCTGGCCACCAACAACACTCCTGAATTACAATCTTACTGACCTAATTTTTCAAACACATTAAGCTTTCCTCCACCTGGATTTATTTATATGCACTCTCTTCCTGCATTCAACTCTGTCTGCTTGATCCTTCAGTAGTTCCTACTCATCTGCAATCCTAAGGTTGAAAGTCATAGCCTCAGAGAACACTTCCTTGATTTACCCAAGTGTATTCTCACGGTTCTGTCTTGAACCTGTTTTGAACCTGTCATTGAATCTGGTCTACTTCTTGCATAGCAGTGCTCCCAACTTATCCTCCTGTATCTTTTTGTCTATGTGCTCAGTCTGCTGTACTACTTGTTGATAAGATTCATAACTCACAGGTCTTTCCTCTTTTATTCCTCCACATTTACTCAGGAGAAGAATACATAGTTAATATATATTTAAATTGATCATGTAAAGAATAGATCATTTAGTGAAATTGACTGTTTGCCAAACTAGAGAGCACAGGGCCTGTCTGCTACATCTTCTGTTTTTTTCTTTAACCACTGATCAAAGAAGTCCCATGGTTTGCTCCTCCCTTCAGTAGGTTGGGAAGAAAAATCTAGATAATACATAATCTAGAGAAATCCTGCCTAATAGAAATATAGTGTCAACAACATACGTGAGTTCATATTTTTTAGTAGCCATAATCAACCAAAAGAAGCTGTATGAATTCATGTCAATGTATTTAGTTATGTGCAAAATATCAATATCATCAATGTAAAATCATTAATAAGAATTTTAGTTGTATTAAGTTTTTGAAATCTACTGTGTATCATGCTCTTACAGTCCATTTAAATTTGTATGCTAAATTTTCATACAGAATACTTCGTGTTTTAGTCAACTTTTTGTCTCTGTGACCAAAAAGACCTGTAAAGAACCACATAAAGGAGGAAAAGTTTATTTGGGTCTCATGGTTTCAGAGGTCTGAATCCATAGATAGTCCACTCTTTTGTTCTAGGTCTGAAATGAGGCAGAACATCATGACAGAATGGTATGGCAGTGGAAAACAGCTCAGGACATGGTAACAGGAAGCAGAGAGAGAGAGAGAGAGAGAGAATGAGTGCACACTGCACCCATCAGGTTCACAGTACCTATGCAAAGGCACGCCCACAGTTCTGCTTCTTCTAGCCACACCCTACCTACCTATAGTTACTGTCCAGTAAATTCACATCAGCAGATTAATGCACTAATTAGCTTAAAAATATCATAACCCAATCATTTCACCTCTGAAAGTTCGGCATTGCTTCAAAGTGAGCTTTTGGGGGACTCCTCCATGATAACTTGTATTTAAATTTCATAAAACTCATGATTGAAAATCAGATTTATATGCCCAAACTATTCCAAGTACATTTGGAATAAAATTTTTCCAATAACTTAGTCAATTCAAGTTTAAATATATCAAGTTAAAATTCATTTTCTCAGTCTCACTAGTCACTTTTCCAGTGCTCGACGATCACATGTGACTAAATGCTCCCACAGTGAACAGCAAAATCAAGAGTAAAAGGGTGCGAATGCATACTTTTTTTTCTGAGTTTATAAACGGTGGAACATTCCGATGAAAGATGTTTATCTTTCATGAATTCACAATAACTAGGCTAATTTTCTTCTGTGATAAAATGCACTATGAAAGCAATTGTGATGATGAAACGGCATTCAAAGAGTTATATTCATTATAAACTCAGCTTTCCTTGAAAAGACAATTGCATATTGATTGACTCAAATCAAATGCCCAAGCTTCTCCCATACCAGATGAGGTTTGCTTGAGGTTTGATTCCCTGAATTCTCAGCTGTTGTCTGCTTAACCACCACTGAGTGTCACTGTGGGCTGAGAAGCCGTCCAAAATCAACAACCAAGTGAGTGGCCTGAAATGAGAGAAGGGAATGAAAATGAATGATGATCTATTGAATTCTCCAGGGTTTCTCTGCTCCTCTCTTCACTTCTGACACTAGTACACTTCTAAATCCATAGCAAGTACATGAGGAAAATTAAATCAGAGCACAAAGCCACCAAGGAACAGCCTAGTAGATAAATATCACCTATCTTTGAAGAACCCGAAGTTGCCGTAATAGTCAATGCAGAGTTGATTAATGTCATGGAAATAAGATTAACTCTTGTAGGGCTATCTCAGCAGCATCAAGAATAAGGTCTTGCCTTTTATGCCTTTTCTCCTGCAAAATGGCTAATATATTTGTTTGCTTGCTTTCACTTGATTTTTAAGGGTGCAAGTCTGGACTTCCTTATTATTGCCATTCCTTTTTAAATAGCAATACTTTCTAAATGGATTAAAGTGAATTTCACAATGAGGAAATAAAAGACTTCAGAATTTTGATCTTTTGGAAAGTGGAGAACAACCTCCTGTTCCAGCAGCTAACTACCACATACTGATTACATCTTAAACAACTGTGTATGCATCAGTTTAATCATCCTCCCACAACAATGTAAGTTATAGAGATTGTTAAGTCCATTTTATATATAACAAATCAAGACCTAATGAAATTCTATGATTAATACAAGGTCTCATAGTTGATAAGTACTAGAGTCAGGATTTATTCTTGGGTCTGACATCAAAGACTTTCCTGTTAACCAAAACTCAATTCTATCTTACTGTATTAATTTAGATAGTTCCATATAGGAAAGTATTTGTCATAGAGATACTATAGTTGCCCTAAATAAATATTTAAAAAGTGGACTAACCTGAAGAAATGGAAATTTCTCTTGATAGACCATATAAAAAACTTGATTATCTATTTTTTTCATTTATCCTGAACATTACCTTTAAGGCCATCTTATTCAACCTTCTTAATATTCATTATTGTCGTGCACTATATATCTCATAATATTTACTTCATAAACTAATTGTAAAAAATTAAGTTTACTATGTATAAAGCATCCACCAAGACTTACCATAAAGTCATCAATAAATGGTAGCTCTGCCTGTCTCCTTAAAATACTTTCATATGATTCCTTTCTTGGGAAACTAAATTGATGCACAATTAAGTACAAATGCTTTAATTGAGGCCTTTCTAGTTCCTATTCATAAATGTTTTCTTTTTATATTTGGAACATCACTATATTTTATCAAGAATGTTAATATCTCTGTTTCTCTATTATCCTTATCCATCTAATTTTATTGTACAGGAGATTTTATAAATTATTTGGTTTGAAGCTTTAAAAGTTAACCAATAAGTCATGTCAGTTGATTTTTATTATTATATTATATATATATTCTATATATTTAAGAATATTTTGAAACACACATATATAGTGAAATGGTAGCTACAGTAGCAAATTAACATACCAATCACCTCACATTGTTACCTTTGTGGGCATGTAATAAGAGCATCTTAAATGTTTTATAGCAAGTTTCCATCACAGAATGCAATAGTTTTGACTATATTCCTCACACTGTCCCTTAGATCTGTAGAGTTATTCATTGTATATAACTGAAATCTTATGTACATTTTAAAGATTAACTCAATATGTCTTTTTTAATTGGTTTTGTTTCAATGGGTCAGACCACAAGTAAGTTGTAGAGTGATGAGGAGAAAGCTGGAGTTGACCACTTTCAGAAGTTATGGGGAGCAGAAGCAACTGTAGTGTAAAGAGAAGCCTCTGGGGTTATGCTGTGGAGAACGGTAGCCCCAGAATGTTACACAATGACCCATTCCCACAGCGGTTTAGTGTGCAAGTGTTCAGACAACGAATAACAGGATGACAAGAAAGCAATCTCCAGGAACTGAGGAAGCTCTCACAACATATGCTGTTTCACTGTTATGGTTTGGATATGAGGTGTCCCACAGAAAGCTCAGGTGTGATCCAATGCAGGAACATTTAGAGGTAAAATGCAGACAAGTAGGACATGGTTGGAGGAAATGGGTCTCTGGAGGTGTGCTTTTGGAGTTAATATTTTGTCCCTGATGAGTGGAGCTCTCTCTCTTTCTGCTTCCTGGTTGCCATGTCCTGAGCTGCTTTTTTCCACCACACCCTTTTGCCATGATGCTCTAATCTCAGGTCCAGGGCAATGGAGTCCACCATCTATGGACTGAGACCTTTGAAACTGGGAGTGTCAAATTTTTCCTTCTCTAAAATTGTTCTTGTCAGGTCCTTGGGTCTAAACAGGAAAAAAAAGAAAAAAAAAAAAAACCTGCCTAAGCAATCACCTTTATCTTTAAAATGCTTGTAATGTAGAACCCAGAGTAACATAAGCAAAAACTGATCTGGATCAATAGTACACTATGGTTTGGGGATCATATAATTATGGTACATGTGGGGAGTGATAAGCTCAGGTAGGAATACAGCATTTGTCAGAGAATTTTCTGCAGACCTAGGTAATCAATTTTGACTATCTAAATGTTATTTCTATATATTATTTCTATATATTCTATATTTTTAAGAATACTTTGAAACACACATGTATAGTGAAATGGTAGCTACAGAAGCAAATTAACATACCAATCACCTCACATTGTTACGTTTATGGGCATGTAATAAGAGCATCTTAAAAGTTTTATAGCAAGTTTCCATCACAGAATGCAATACCACTTAATTAATAAACCACTCTATAAAATCGGTGGTGATATTCCCATTTTATAGGTGAGTGAAAAAAAATCAAAAAAATTAAAAGATCTTAAATGGGTCATATCATTAGTAAGTGGTATGCATATTTTCAGTATAAATCCTTAGTCTGTTTGTGTGATGGTATGTATTTCTTACATTCACTAATGATTTTCAAATATATTTTTAGCTTAAGAATACTTCTTCTTTCAAGTAAAATCTTTCACAAAAGCCTGTATATAAAATATAAAGAAAACTGTCCTCTTTGGTGCAGGGGCAAGACCCCTGGCAAGCTGTCCTTTCAAACTCTATCACAAACCTCCACATCACTCTTGATTCACATCTGTGGATATTCTGAGAATTATGCGGACCGCAGTTTGCAAAGCAGGATATCACACCATGTGCACTTTAAAATAGGATACAAATCCTTAAGCGCCTTTCTTATATAACCATATGGTATTAAATAATCAAATAATGTCTCTGCTCTAGGATTGTACATTCTAAAAATCATTAATTTCTAAGTGGAAAAAGCAGTATAAGTAATGTAAATCAAGTTGCCTAATGGTACATTTGAGATATTGAGCTATGATGGTTATACAGTCTTCTGAGTAGTTAGTTGTCTTTTGGGCCAGGGTATAATACAGTAAACTAATGAGCCATCCTTCCTCTTTAACACAGGTTCTCTTTTATTCTAAGAACTTCAACTAAACCTCTTCTTTTTTTTTATAATAAAATAATAAAACTTTTCTTTTCCTGGCACATGTCAATTGAATCATGGTGACATCCAACTTTCCTGGATACTTTGATTTACAAAATGATAACATGTTTCTTGCAAGTGGATACCCAGTTATTCTGTGTGGAGGAAAGCTGAATCCAAGGTAGCTGTATCCCACTGCTTATCTCTGATCTTCACAGATTTCTTTGCAACCTGGAGAAGGGAAGAACTCTGGATGCTCTTTGTGTCCTGAACAAAGGAGACAGCATGGCCATCTTCAAACAAGTTCCTGGGTCTCCGAGTATGAATTTATGGGATGCCCTTTCTCACCTCTGTGTTCTTCCCAGGGTGTTCAATGCTTTTCCCAAAACAGAATCTCTGTTTGCCTCAGTCTGTTTAATGTAGTGTTTCTCTAATTACCAGATCCCCAAGAATGCATTTGAATCTGGCTATAGATATCCTTTGACACAACGTACTGAAGCCTAAAGTTGACAAAATCATGTGTGAAAGGAATTCACTAATTATTAAAAGAAGCAAACACAGGTATAATCTAAAGGGAGTCTCACTCTGGTATTTGCACTGATCCATACTCTATTTCTGTAATGTCCATCCGAGAATAAGAAAATCAATGTTGATCAATGGAAAGAAAATAAGAAGACCTGTTTTTTCTTTAATTAATTGCAATTTAAAAACTTGTAAGTAAGGAGGGCAAAAGAGAGAAGATAGGGAATAAATTGTATTGAATACTTATAATACTTTAGACATTCTGAACTGTATAATAGATTGTGAAAATGGAGAATGAGTTACACCAATACTATTGCCACAACAGTTCTAAGGACATATCCTTTTGTCACGCTGGCATTCTATACGTGTATGTATCTCACTGCTTGTTATACTGATCCTTAACTGACATTCCATTTAATTTCTAAGCTATGCTGTAAGTTCCTCAAGAGATTATCCCTATATATTAACTAATCACCTAACATTGTGCATTCTAGTACCCTGAAGTAGGTCAGAAGGAAACTAGATAGAAGTATTGAACTAACCTGCTGTAGCACACCTCCTCCCACCGCCCCCCCCAACCAGTTACAATTTCAGGTTGACAGTTTATAACAGTGATTAACCTGTCATTCATATTCCAAATTCAGTCACCTGTAACTCTATCAACAATAGTGAGCAATCACTTCCCACATGTAATTTCTATGATCTTTCCTGAATCAGTTTGATTTTCATCTATAAAGGTCAAATTTCTGTACCTTTATTATAAAAGTCTTTTAGACAAAAAATCATAAGAAATCCTCTCTGTTGAAAATCAATCTCATATGTCAAACTATACAAAAATATATTTTAAAATTTCTGTTAGAAATGAAATACTTTACATTTCTAAAAATTCTTTAACTACATTTATTCACTGAATGAGAATTCACAGAGTATATGATATTGTGATTGTGCTGAGTTTTGGAAAGATAAGTGAAGAGAAAAATAAAATAAAACCTGGTGAAAGACGTGTTCAAGAAAAATTACAATAGCAAAATATTTTAATCAGATATAAAACAACTGCTTTGGAGAACACGGTAGACACATCTAAATTAGAGAAAACCTGAGAAAGTCTTGAGGAGGTAAGATTTGAGTTGAACATAAATTATAAATAGGAATTATACTGATGTTCAGATAAATAAAAATACCAATTGTTCTGAATTATTTGAAACAGAGAAATGCATTTTTAGAGTGATTTTCCTAGAAATGGCATATACATATTTAAAAATATGCTATTTTAAGCAAATTGTATTCCATTCTTTTATAATCATGTCAAAATGAACCCTAATATTTAGTATAACTAAAAGAACAGGGCTGGGGAGATAGCTCAGCTGGTAGAGTGCTTGCCTCGCAAGCACAGGGCCCAGAATTCGATCCCCAGTACAGCAAATAAAAACAAAAGAACAAATAATATTTTTTTTTAAAAAACATGCTATTTTAATAATAAAAGCATACTTCAGTGAGGATAATATTTTCTAAGAATCAGATGTTATTAGCCCATTAATAGCATATATTTTGAGTATTTTCTTCAGAAATGAGAATGTGTTACCCTGAGATTGTCAAACTACTTTGGCTGATAACATAAACATTTCTGAGGTTTTCATATAAAGATGTATAATTTGGGGCAGGGAGGCAGAATTTGAACTGCTTTGTTTTTCCTTAATTCAAGGATGTCATGTTGATACATGGAAATTCTGCAGGGTGTCTATAATCAATGTGTGGAGGTGTGGAGAAAGGATATAATACCTTTAAATAAACCATGTGAGTGTATTGAAAAAAATAACTAAAAATAGCTAAATATGTTATCAGAAACTCTTAAAATATAGAAGATGCATTATAGGCAATGTAGGAATTCAATAAGGAAAGTGACTTTGTTTCTTAGTTGTGTATTGATTACTATCTGGAATCATGGAAATAGTATGACATTGGGAACATGGAGACCAGGAAGGGTCCCTGATGAAACAAATCACTGGGAGATCTCAGCCTCATCCCTCAACCTTCCTCAGCCTGTTTTCTCATTTGTGAACTGATGGTAACATGTCATGTGAGCCACAGATGTGAGAACATTAAGCATATGGACTGATACTTGGTGAGTTATGAAGTGCCATATAAACATAAGGAACCAATGATTGTGTGCTAATGGTCCAGTAAAAGTTGCATTACAATTTTAAAATACAGTGATAATAAAGATGGTACCACCAGTTGACCAAAGCAAGCCCTGCAGGAGTTACATCACAAAAAGGAATCCTGAGCTGAAAACACACTATGGATTGGTGGAGAACCTGTTGTTCTTACAGTAAAGAAACAGAAATCTAGGTGCTTTGGGCATAAACCAGGTCATTGGGATTAGATTGGGTTGACTTTGAACTCCAGTTCTCAAAAATATAAATTTTTTTTCAAGATAATGTCTTTAGCTGCTTAGAGATACAGCTCATCTACAAAAAAGGAATAATAATATATACCTTTGGAATTCTTTGTGTGTGTGTGTGTGTGTGTGTGTGTGTGTGTGTGTTTTGTCAGGGGGAGGGAAGTAGAGATGAGGCATAAGGATGTGATAACTACAGTACCAGCTGACCAGTCAAAAAAATAATTCAATAGTCAAACCACTGTCCTTTTCCTAGTAATAAACCCCATTTTAGTTACCTATGGTATGCTCCTATCCTAATGGCAGAGGCCTTAAAATACTAAGAGTTCACTCATGCAAGCTTAAGGAGGAAAGAAAAGCTTTCAGAGCATTAATAAGGAGATAGGATATCTTGCCTCCCAGGGAGTTTAGAGGAGATCTCAGGAGGGTCTTCATTAAATATGTAGGGGAGTAATTTGTTTTCAGGGGGCAATAGTATTGGAAGAACACTTCTCTAGCACAAAAGTGATTTACCTGGAATATGTATTGCCCCCAAAAGTGCTATCTGCATTCTTATGCTTCAGGACATAGTCATTTCCTTAAAGGAATCAGGGAAGACACCCCATCTTCACAACATGGGATACTTCTTTAAGTAGCCTGAAGGCAAGGCCAATACCATTCTCCTCATTCTTGGTCTCACACATGAATTTCAAGTAGCCCAGCCGGAATGGAAAACAGTATGGAGTTTCTTCAAAAATCTAAAAATAGAGCTGTTGTATAACCCAGCAATCCCACTACTGATTATCTACGCAAAGAAAATGATGTCAGTATGTTGAAGAGACACCAGCATTCTGATGTTCACCACAGCACTATTCACAACATCCAGGATATGAGCTCAACTGAAATATCCATCAACAGATGATGGATCAAAAATGTGGTATATATATATATATATATATATATATATATATATATTATTATTTTATCGTACTATAATATTATTATATATAAAATTATTCAGCAATTTATAAAACACATGGAATCTTATCATTTGTAGCAATACATTTGGACCTGGAGGACATTGTGATATATGCAAAAGGTCAGGCACAGGAAGCCAGTGCCTACATAATCTCTTTCAAATGTGGAATCTAAGAAGCTGATCTAATAGAAGCTGGTAAAATAAAGGTTACCAAAGACTTTAGATTGTAGAGAGGGATAGAGAGGCTGGTCAATGGGCATAATGTTATTGCTAGATAGGAAGAATAAGTTCTGAAGCTCTATGACACTGCAGTAAATATGAATAACAAGAGTGTATTATATATCTCAAACTAGAAGAAAGGATTTTGAAATTACTCACCATAAAAAATGTTAAAAATTCAAGGCAATGGATATGTTAACCACCCTGATTTGATCATTAACCCAATGTATATACAAACCAAGACATCACATGTACCTTATAACTGTGTACAAATATTATGTGTCAATCAAAAAATTGATTTTTAAAAAACAGTTTTCCAAATAACATTGTTATATTGTGTGCATATACCAATATGGAACAACAAATCCCAAACATTATGTACAAATATAATGCAGTAAAAAATATGGAAAAACAAATAAAGGAAAAACAGGCAGTCTTCCAGGAATTATCCAAAATCTGGGACATTTAGATTGGTTGAGTGGCTGACTTTTATTCATAAAAATAAATGTAAACCTACATGGACTTCTAAAAACAAAAGGTGATCCTCCTCTTGTCCTGTTTGATATATGAAATTTCATGATTTCTAAATTTTAAAGCATGGTTTTTGGAGTCATACAAAACTGAAGTTAAATCTGACTCTGCCATTCACTAGTTGTGTGATATCAAAGAAGTTATTTAAACCCTTTTAGTTTCCCTAATTGTTATATGAACACAAAATCAATCTCATTTGGCTCTTGAAAAATAACTGAGCATATGTAAAGTGTCTAGATTAGTGCCTGGCATCTGGCACAAAGTAAGAACTCAGAAAAGAAGGTATCTAATGTTATTAGTAGTTATAATAATAAAACTAGCAACAGCAAACATTTAAGATCTTTTTGTATGCCAAAGATTGTTACAGACTTTCATATGTAACCTTATTCTTATCTGTCTCTACAAGGATGCAAAGCAGGGAGTAAACACCCATCTTTGGAAAATGACACCCTGGGTACATATTTCTTGTGTACCACTTATTTTACTAAGTGACTTAATCTCTTTGAAGGTTTATTTCTTTATCTGAAAATGGAGATGATATCAGAAGCAACTTTAGATCATTGTTTTAGGCATTCAGCAGGGTGGACAATGTAAAGTGTTTGGAAAAAAGTCTGCAAATGGCAGGCTCTAAAAAATGAAGTTGCTATGTTATTATCTTTGCAATAATAATTGCCATCTTCACCTGTTAGATTGTATACTGAGACTCTGACAGAGAAAGTGAATTATCTTACATAGCTATTAATTTCTTAGAATTATGAGGTGTAACAAATCACCTCATATTTTGCAGCTTTTCTGTAATTTGGAAGTCTAGCAAGGTATGGCTATATCACCATATAGGATCCTGCCTATCTGAAGTGAACATGTTGGCTCAGTGGGACTGTTTTCTAGAGACATGACAGGGAAATCTGCTTCTAAACTTATTTGTGTTGTTGGCAGAATTCAGTGCTATGTGCTACAAGATCTAATCACCCTTCCCTTGCTGGGCTGTCCTGGCCTCCTGGAGACCTTTCTCTGGGTCTGCTTCTCAGAACCACAACAGGCATATGATATCCTGGTCAAACCAGGAATCTCTAGCTTTCTCTATCATTGCCTCTGTTCTGTTTTTACCTGGAGAAAGTTCTATGCTTTTGAGGACTCATGTTTAGATTAAACCCACCTGTAAAATCCAGAAAATCTCTCACTTGAAAGATATGTAACCCTAATTAAACATTCAAATTATCTTGCCCTATAACATGAGACGTTCATATTTTCTGGGGATATGAACATAGACATCTTTGGGGGAACAGTCTACCTAACACAGGAAATAAACATTATCTAAAGCAAACCATAATGAGCCAACAGATGTATTGTGAAACCACTTATCAATGCCAGTACTAGTTATTCAATAAATACAAATATATGAGATTGAATGTAACAAAATGGACATTATAACCCACAACGATTAGACATTGTAGTATTCTGAGCTAGGTCACTGAATGTAGATATTCCAAATGGGAAGTTACCAGTGGCAATCATCACAGAGAGAACTATCATCTGGTTTCATTTTATTTCAAATTCACTAAAAAAATTAACTATTCAACTATTCAGATGTATAAATGATTCCACTGCTTTTGTTATTATTGTTACTCTGCTTTACTTTTTTCCTTCCCTGAAAAAGCCAGATATTCTGAGATTTAGAACTTTGAAATATATTTGTATACTTTATTAATTTATGTAATATTAAGTCCACAATATTTATTCAACCTGATTCACAGGTTCATAAGTATAGAAAAAAGGACATTTTCCTGTAAGTACATTTTCCATTCATTGTTAGCAAGAAATGCTAAATGTATAATTTGAAATGAAAAGAAATAAATGAATGAAAAAAATAAAGTCAAATGTAATCTTATTGCCTAGAGCAAAGATAATCATATATAACAAGAATATATTTTGTATTTATGATCACTCTTCTATGATAATATATAATATTATAACCCAAGCATTTTCTTCATATTTTCAGAACCATTGTAACTTTGATTTGTAGATTACTTAATCTCCTAATGGAAATATTTATTCCAATAAGGTAAAGTAATGATTGTTTTCTTAGCCTATGAAATACCTGGATACTTTGCTGAACCTGAGGTTAGAAAGATAAAAAAGGTTTGTCCTCCATTAAAGTGCTGAGTGGGGAAAAGCAGGTAGACAGAGAAGGAAACATACCAGAGGTTAAACTTCTAGTCACATCAAGAAGGATAACAACTTAGATGCTTCACTAACAAGCAGTCATGTAATATGTGCATTTACATTGTTACTTTAAACTCCACATATTTTATAAGCATGCACAATTTTTTTTCTGAATTTCAGTTTTATGGGAAATGCTAAAAAATTTTACTAATTTGACTATTTTTATTAATGAATATTAAATTACCTTAGGGATTTTAAACCACTCAAGAATTCTGAAGCCTCAGTTTATTCTGCAGTATTGAGTAATAACAGTCTTTTAAGATTGAGACTTTTGTTGTGGGCACTTGATTCTTAATTACATGTTTGCTCCATGCACTCATCCAACAGGAATTTTATGATCCAAGTGTGATTTGCAGCTGTAAATTAAATAATTATCCATGGCACAGCCTGGCTACTGGGACTGATGATGTGAAATCTGATCAGTCTTGTAGTGTTTAATGTCATCTCCTAGGAATGGAAACCAGTTCAGGAATTGATAGTCTGTTTTATTGTCTCCTGCAGTTTGGGCATTTAGATCTTAAAAGTGGGAAAAAAAAATAAAATAAAAGAAGAAGAAAATGTATTATTTGTCTCCAGCCTGTGGCAGCCAAGTGAAAAGATTTAGAAAGTCATAAAAATTACTCTGAAAAAAAAAAAAAGAGTATGGAAACAATTTGATCTGGATGATTTGGAAGAAATGGACCAGAATAACTCTTGTCCAGCAGTTCATAGAAATAGCTGCCCAGCATTGTACCTTTATGCAATTGCAGAGGACCATGTCACTTCAAATCTGCTAACAAACAAAACTTAAATTCAGTGGCCACCCCACTCCCACTGCTTCTTTACACGTACTTGAATTATCATAGTAATGAAGATAGAAAATAAAAAACCCACACAAGTATTTTATACGTATTTTTAAAAAAGCAAATCAACGTGATAACATTTATTACGGAGATATATGCAAGATGTCATGGGGACACAGAGGAAAGTGAAATGCTTTGATTAAAGATGTAGAGTAGTATTAAAGAGATCACCTGTGATTAAAATTCTTTCTTTTCAGAGTAAACCAAGGCTCAGCGTGGTTTTAGCTCTTTCCAGGTGACACTGCCAAGGTGATGTCACCTGAAATGTGACATCTGCAAATGTGGCTCTGCAACTGAAATGTCATTGCAATTTCCATTTGACTTTTTGTCCCTCCACTCTACAACAGTTTAGCCAAAACTTTATATTTCCTCCCCAAATTTTTCTTCAGCTGCCAATCCTTATCATTTGATCAGACAAAAATTTTCTCGTCTTACCTTTCAGTCCATAATCATCGATTATTTTTCAAATATTTATTGAAGTCCTATGAGACTGTGTATTCACTTTGAGATAGAGTCTAACTAAGTTGCTCAGGCTGGCCTCAAGCTCATGATCCTCCTGCCTCAGCCTCCAGTGTAACTGGAGTGTGCTGCTGCATTCAGTTCCAGAAGACTTTAGAGATGAATAAGAGTAAGAAGTTCAGCATCCTTTGTCCAACCAAACCAGCTAACCCCTAGGAAGAACAGATAATAAAAAGATAAATTGACAAATAAAATAATTACTCATGATGCTAAGTCTGGAAGGAAACCGGACACTGAATTGACTGTAACTGGAGTTAGACAGTATGTAGGAAGAATATGGCCAGAAAGGCTTCTGGAAGGATGGGGCCTTGCTAGAAGTGGCATGCAAGCTTAAACTGAAAATCTGGGCTGGGGAGATAGCTCAGTTGGTAGAGTGCTTGCCTTGCAAGCACAAGGTCCTGAGTTCTATCCCCAGTACTGCAAAAAAAAAAAAAAAAAAAAAAACTTAAAATTCATGAGGAGGGCTGGCTGGGTAGTATCACACTATCATCTCCTCCAACTTAACTGCACTGCCTTACTTAACTGCACTGCCATCACCATTCTCACAAATCAAAACAGAAGTCCTCAGGTGGAATACTTCTCTATATCTTGACACAAAATCTACTAACTTGCTTGCAGGTAC
Source organism: Sciurus carolinensis (assembly GCF_902686445.1). Taxonomy (NCBI): domain Eukaryota; kingdom Metazoa; phylum Chordata; class Mammalia; order Rodentia; family Sciuridae; genus Sciurus; species Sciurus carolinensis. Next base: position 83,395,301 of record NC_062223.1, on the reverse strand, counting down.
AATCATCTTTTCTCTCTTCTGCTCTATTACCATGAAATGATGTCTTACCTGCTCTCTAATATATATCACAAATAAAAGACCAACATCCTTCCTAAATACAATGTGTTGATGTGTTCTGTCTACTAAGTCTAATCTAATGCAGTCACTGACCCCAATTCAATCGCTCAATGCACACTTACTTTTTGTAAGTAAGTTGCTCATCTATTCAAGAAACACATATTGAGCACATATGGTTGCATGAGACTGTGCAAGGATTTGAGATACAATGACGAGAAAAAGAGAACAAAGTGCTATCCTCTAGAATCTTGCACTACCATAGAATCTTATCCTGTTTGCTACTATGAGGAGAATCTCTTACCATGAGTTTTGTACCTGTTGTTTTTGAAGTATGAACTAGTGATAATAATCACTCTCCTCCAAGTTCCTTTTTTCTCCTTCCAGCAAAGCAAGAGACAAAAAAAGTATTGGCTCTCCTTCAGAGTTTTTGGGAGGATTAGGTGAGGCACTGATATTCTATTGACAGTCATACAGAAGACAGGTAACCTGTCTCTATAAAGTAGTACAGTGACCACAACAGCTGTTCTTTGTTCATGCTCATTGGAAAGCACTGATTATCATAATTTACCACCAAATATGTACTGAGTGCTCACCGCTGTTGGGTTCTGTAAGCAGCTTCCCCTCCAGTGGATCAGAGGGAGGACTGCTATAAAACTGTATTTCTCACATGCTTCAGTGGAACAGGATAAAATCTTTATTATCAAATCAGCCTTAGGTTGCTAGGATGATCAGAGCCACTCAAATTACAGAGAAAGGGCATTTTCAATATCTAAGAGTTTGTTATATTCTAGATAGATATACATTTTATATATTATTTACTCTCTGTGAATAGTTTTCTATGTAAGTTGATTGTGAAGAACTTCCCAGGGTTTTTTTTTCTCATATTTTTCCCTTGGGTTTATAATGAATCTTGGGGAATATTGCTCTTGCCAAAGGGGAAAATTTGATTCTTTCCAATAAGAAGGAATGAGATTAAGTTGGGATGTCAGTAAAGTTTAAGCTTTATTGACAAGGACACTATAACATTGTGTAAAATGCTTACTGTCTTTGCAGATAGCCTAAAGAGAAGGTAAATACAAAGAGGCATGGAGAAGTGTATCCTACATCTCCACCACTCTGAAAGTCTAGCTGTATTGCTTTCTTTATTTTTACAGCATCCAAAGTAACTTCACCAATATTCAACAAAATATTCCATAACTGAGACCAGTCGTTAAATTTATGAACTGAAGGTGTAAAATTGAAGCTAAAATCAATAAATACCATTTTCTGGGGCAAATTCTTCTTTTAATCATTCCCTAGAAGTGCATATTTTAAAATCCCTAAAATCACACATAACAAGAAAAAAGTCCCCAGTTTAGATGAAGTCAGACCCAGAAATTTGGAAGCATGCTATTATTCAGTCAAAATCTCTACTAGGAGAAGGTTAATTCATTTGAAAGCAAAGGTTTACATATTTGACTTATGTATGGTTTGTCACAAAAACATAATAATTCACATGGCTTACTAGATTTTCAAAAGTGATTTGTGTTCTGGTTTTGATTTTAATAATTTTGATGATTATGAATATATTTTCTCACGCTTTCTTTGGTAATTAGCACATTAGCTAAGAAAAAAACTAGTAAGAGATGACAAATCTTCTAATTGTAGATTTTATACATAGGGTAGCTTTCCTATCTCCTCTTTATTCCACTAATCTAGTTTTGTATTGTAGATTCCCATCTACACTAATTCTACCTCCTAACTCTTCTCCTTTGACAGGCTGTCTTTTATACCATCCTACAAAGAAAAAAAAAATACCACATCAGTCTTAATCAGACACGGATACAGTTTCAACTCCTTAGCATGTGGCAAGGATCTCAGTAATCTCACCTGCTAACCCCTTCATTCACTTACTACTGATCTAATGAGCTATATTTTATATTCTGAACATATTCACATGTTCTGATTTGTGATTTTTGGTTTTATAATGTGAAAGGCTCTTCCATTATCTTCATCTCTGATTATAGGAATTTGATTGGCAAAGTGTTCTATGTATATTAAATGATCCTACCAAGAAACTTCACAATAAAATCCATATGATATTTAAATTATTGTCTAACTTAATCTGCCTTCATTTCATTTCTCATTCTTTGACAGTATCTATAGTCAAAACTATAACTATTTTTCTAACTTTGATGTTATATGATATTA